>NC_052131.2:36721808-37352966 GCF_016086655.4 Lepeophtheirus salmonis
AAAGGATCATTGAAATATTTATGTTCTATTTCAAATAAATATGGATACATGTAGAAATATCTTGGTGAATGAAAGTTTTACAACTGGAGTAGTAGGCGTAGTATTCTATACGTAATAGGTAAAGCAATTATTTGAAGAAGAAAAAACGGCCTACATAGCGTCTTTCATCATTGTTTAAATTGTAAAGAATGGCTGTAGAGCTCAGGTGCATCTTACTGCATTTATTCCACTTATAGGTAAGCTACGGACAAGGGAAAGTATGTTGATATGTCATAACATTTAACTTTCGTGGCTAATTCGTACGTCTATCTGCCATTTGGAGGGATTTTTTTTATTATCTATTCATAAATTTGTATACATATGTTCATTTTCAACAAAAAGTTAATCAATTTGATTTTTTTTCTCCTAGTTATATTTTAAAATTTGTAAGGAAATAATTTGGTCCTTAGAGGATTAATGGACCACTCAGTACATTGATTTCCCCTGGTCCTGGTGATTACGTCCCTCTGTCATTGATTTTAATAAGTATGGTCGACTCGTATGTGAGCTCCATAATTCAAAGTCCTCATGTAGAATCCTTTTACCCGTTTCAATTTTCATGCAAAAGAAGAAAAGAAGGAAGTCAATGAATATGACTAAAACAATAAGAGATTATAGAGGAATGGAGGGATTATGGATCAAGAGCTCCATGTACTTTTTCTTTCTTTCTTTCTCTCTCTCTCAAAAGGATTTGAATATTTGATAGCTTTGAGAAAGCAACAAAAGATTCTTCTTAATACATAAGGAGATCTTACATTCATAGACGAGTATTGTTTTACTCTTTTTTTTTTTAATGTTAAGAAGTTTTATTTTATTATTTTTGTTTGAGTAGAGGACGATTTAAAGACAAATTCCTTCGATTCCTACAACTACTTCCCTGCACAATATATATTTTTATTTTTCTACAAATGAAATTATCATAAAAAACTCTTTTTCACGTTTTATCGGAATGGAAATAAAGACATTCCTGTGATGAGATGATATGGTGGGTACAAGGGATACGTATGTCTGTCTGTCTGTATGTATCTACTGGGTAGTTCAGATAAATTGGGGAAATCTGTAAAAGCTTATAAGTAATTACCGAAATAGATGGGATAGAACCGAATATGTTTGTTATTTAAAAACAACATTTAATGACATTCAATTATTCATAATCAGATCCGCCTCTCTTGATAACTTCGGCCCGACGGGACCGGGTGATCTCGTGCGGATCTAGTTTTACCGTTGCACAGATAATGCACTTCTTCAGGGCCTCCACAGAAATATGATACTTGGCACAGAACTCATATTCGACCCGCCCTTCAGGTTAAGGTCTGTGCTGTTTGCAGGCTAAAGATCCGGGCTCCAAAAGTAAGAACATTTTGTGACAAAGACTTCCCGCACTTTTTTTGGCCTTGTAGGCCGGTGTAATGTCTTGTTGGAAAGTGAAATTTATTACTTGGACTACTCCATTCATCTAGGGAATGTAAATTAAAATAGCAAAACCATCATTGCAATAATGGCAAAGGCTGGATCTGCACGAGGCCACCTGGCCTGTTAAATTTTTTTGCCGTGTGGCCGAGGTTATCAAGGAGGGAGGATACCATTAAAATTAGTTGAATGTAATTAAATGTAGCTTTCAAATAATAATAGAATATGGTTTTAACCCATCTATCTCCTTCGTTATAACCCTTTAAATATATTTCCAATTTATCTGGAGCACCCAGTATAAAAAACTTTATATCACTTTGGATTTATGAAGATATGAACTTGGATTAGACGTTTAGTAGTAGTAGTAATAGTAGTGATGGATTCATCACAAACTAGAATTTTCAAGCTCAGAAATCTGGAGGGTTACGTCATCGATTGTCAATATTTTTATGGCATCATGGTGCTACAAGTGCTGATTGTAATACCAATTTAGTATAGCAGGGGTAGGCGCAGGGGGGACGGGGTCTATAGCTCCCTTCAAAAAAAATTATGGAAATTCAAGTCAAAAATTACCAAAGAAAAAATAAATTAATTGCCCACAATATAAAGTCCTACAGACACCCCCGCATAGTGTCGACTTAAATGTGTCAATATATCATACCCTTATGGTGCGGGTATACTAAGCAACACCAATTTCTACAGATTCCTACTTGATTTAAGAACAAAAATTCGTTGGGTGAACCCAAAAAGGATATTAAATCTACATCAATATACAGGACTCGTCTTAACTCTAATGAAGCTCTATACAAAATGTATTGCATGATACGTAAATCCCAATTTAGGTAGGTATACGGAAATTAACTGAGGCTAGGGTTGGTTTTAGCTTGAGTGAGGTCTGGTGTCTGGCTATTTTATTTCTTTCATTCTCGAAAATTTGAATTATATACCGAATCTTAGTTGATGCACAAAAAAGAAAAAAAAATATTAAAAAACCAAGTTCATTAATATTTTTAAATCATTTCTACCAAACCAATTTCCATTTTCTTAGCCTGTATCGCATACATACAGTTTACCTCACTTCTAGCTCTGCTACCAATGTGTCATATATCAGCCGCATTGTTTTAAATTCATATAGAATGTAAGATGTTGTTTCTTGCTCTACCCTACAAAAGTATCATAGTTTTTCGTTACTCAAAAAAGTGCACACTTTCAGTCTTCCAGTAATCCCACGATAAGAAACCCATTTTTCAGAAGGGTCAACAATTAGTTCTGAAAACTATTACAGGCCTGTCTTTGAGTTAACTGTATGTTTATTCTCTTTAAAACATTTTTAGTCAGTGGTAGAGATGATTCACACAGCTAATCACGGTCATTCATAGCTAAAAGACTATCCCTCTAATTAAAAAGATCATCCAAAAAAAAAAATTGGTATTTTCTGGAGAGAAGCAGGAATTTCTATCACAAGGAACCTTTTAATTGAGCGTACCCACTCATTGCCTTGGACTCATATATACAATTTAAATACCCTAAGAATCTTGGGTTGTTGTTTTTTTTTGTCGAGTATTACCTAAACAAAATTATATATCTTTAATCTCCATAAATGCTCTTTTCTTTGGGAGAGATTTGAACCTAACTCAACACTTTTATTTTATTAGTACTATTCATTTTTATTTCTTTACTAAGTTA
Source organism: Lepeophtheirus salmonis (assembly GCF_016086655.4). Lineage (NCBI taxonomy): Eukaryota > Metazoa > Arthropoda > Copepoda > Siphonostomatoida > Caligidae > Lepeophtheirus > Lepeophtheirus salmonis. Next base: position 36,724,944 of record NC_052131.2, read on the forward strand.
CAAATGAGCTAACAAAGCTCCCCTTCTATTCAAATGATAAAAAAAAAAAAAAACTTTTCAAACTTTTTTACATATTGTCACTCTCGTTTCTTTTTCTTGCCTAGTAGTAAATAAGTTGACTTTTATATGCGTAATAATTTTGAGGATAAATTTTTTTTTATTTTCCGTCTTCTTTCTCAAACTATTCTTTTTTGACAACTTTTTTTTAATATTATTATATATTTATTCCATTTAGAGAGGAAAAATAAGTGAATACGCGGCTCATTTTAAGAGATATGTCTCTAGTGTATACATTTATATAATAAGTCTTCTTTTTTTTCCCCTCTCTTCTGCTCTCAGGTAATTTATGGGATGATAAAAACTAGGCTTAAATACACATAATCAAACAGCTGCTTCAACCAGCAACAACAATATGAACCAACGCTTTCATGCTCATTGCTACTAGGTATATACATATGTACATCCAAAACTCTGCTTTTCTTTGGTGCTTTTATGTTTGTATATGTATGCTATATAAATTAGTGATGGGACGATTAATCGGAATGGGAGGATCGGTTGTTTTTTCGGTTCGATTATTATTTATTATTGTATTTAACTATTTATTACGTTTATAAGTTATCATAAAAAATGTCACACTCTATTGGGGCCCCCAATTAAGGAATTAGGGCTTATTATATTTGAAATTTAATAGTCAAATTTTCTTTTAAATTTTATTTTATTTGAATAAATATGAATTTTCGAATTTTTTTTCGCACAAAAATTATTTTTCGTGAACAAAATAGTATATTTGAATTTTGTTTTCAAAAATTATAAATTTAGTTATTGAAATTTTTTGGAAAAAAATCATTTTTTGAGAAAAACTGAGGATTTTTGAAATATTTTTCCATAAAGTTTAATTTTTTGTGAATAGTTGTGGATTTTTGAAAAAAGTTTAAATAACAAATTATATATTTGGATTTTTTTAACTTTATATTAGAAATTTAACTTAAGAATTTTTCTTTTCAAAAAATATATCTTTTTGGAAACAACTGGGGATTTTTGAAATTTTTTTCCAAACAATTTTATTTAATTAATTTAATTTTTTTTTTCAAAATATTTAATTTTTTGAGAATACACATGGGGTTTTGAAATTTTGTTCCAATAAATATATTAAAAGTTGTTAAGTCTTATGGATTTTTGAAAAAAGTTTAAATATCAAATTGTATATTTGGATTTTTTTTTTTTTTTAACTTTATATTAGAAATTTAACTTAAGAATTTTTTTTTTTTTTTAAATATTTTTTTGAGAACAACTGGGGATTTTTGAAATATTTCCCAAAAAATTTTATTTAATTAATTTTTTTTATGAAATTTTTTTTCAAAAATTTTTACTTTTGTTCATAGTAGTGTATTTTTGAAGAATGTTTAAATACTAGAAACTTTATTTGATAAAAAAATGAATATTTCAATTTAGTTTCAAAAAAATTCCAAAAACCAACCCACCCCAAAAAAAAATATATATATATAAACCTGCGGACGCTGCTACTAATTGTAGAATAGTTTTTCTTAACTATTACTTAAAATATTAACGAACTGGAATGGGCATCGAGATTTTTTTTAGAATCAACCCATCACCATTATATATGCTACTTTATATAGCCTACTATGTAATGTTGTACATATTATATATTATTGCAGTGGTTTGATAAACACGACGAGGCACAATGGGGGGGGGTATCTCTTCTCTGTGTATCTTAGTGTTTTGCATTTTGAATGTGATCATTATTAGATTTATACAAAGATGATGATTTATGTATTTCATTTCTATATCAAAAAGGGGAGGAAGTCCCAGGTTTTTGCTACTATATATTATTATATCAAAATTTTATACCACTCAATTCATTTACTCCTTAGTACAATGGAAGAGGAAATATTAAGTAACCACCCGGGATTAAGCAATGGGAATCCAATGTTTTTATACAAGAAATACAGGGTTGATCTTATCTAGCAATACACATTTTATCATTGTCAATTATTCAAGAGTAAAATTTAAACGAGAGTTTTTTTTGTGAGGACATTTATTTACCTAAATCATCTAAAAATAGTACTTGCCACAACTTTTATACAACATGTGAGCCCTCAATCCCTAACAATTACCTCAAATCGAGACCTTAAATTCCCTGCAAGACCTTGACTATGGTGTCAAACTCGAGCTAGGTCCACTCCTTCTTGATATTACCCTCTAGAGATTGGACACTCCTGTGAGAAGTAGCACAACCCCTGTCCTCTAGACGCGCCTACACAGAGTAGTCCAGGGGGTTCGATTCTGGAGAGGAGGGCCCACATTTTGAGGTTCTAAAAGTCCAAAAAGTCGTCTCTCAGGAAGGCCTTAGCGTTGAGATGACGCAGAGCTCCGTCTTGAGTGGAAACAAGGTTGTCCTCAAACTTTTCTCTAGCCCAAGGTAGCACTTTCCTATACAAAAGTTAGATGTAAGAATCTTCATTGAAACGCTTCTTTAGGGCAGACTTTGCATGTGTTGGCCACTACGCCAAAACTATGGTAACGGTGGTACGCCTACTGGCGAGATCCTTGGATATGGTCATGAGCTAAATACCACTTGAGAGAAGCTTCAAAATGAAGCTTGCGTTCATTTTGCTTTTAATTGAGTTGAAACTTTACATAAAGAATCTTGAGTCACACAGCCTATCTTTCACAGAGTTGGAAGAGAATTTATTAAAATTTAAATTAAGTGTACCACTAGATAAGATCAACCCTGAATTTAGTATAACTGGGGATTTTTTGCACGTTGTAATTTGTACAATCGGATTGTGCAAGTTCCAATTTCTACATACCATAACCCCTTATTTAATTGCAACATCAGTCATTTTAATTAGCAATTATACTACATTGATGCCATTTTTTCATTTTGATCTGTTAAAATTATGCATTTATTATGTATTTAGTAATAGTTTAACTGTAGGCGTTCGATTATAATAATGTACCACAGACAACGAATCACTTAGTTAAACATTTACATCAAAAAAGTAAAAAATTTACTCCTTTAATATTTACATTTTTATAGTGGTTTCTAAACTTTTTTGAATTACATACATACCACTTGAAATAATAGGTCAATTTTTGGTGGAACGTAAAAGTAGAACTACACCTCATGGACCTATCGACCCTTAGAGTCTGAAAATTACTCATTTAATATAACTTCAACCATTCTATAATTATAAGTAATAATGCAAATTTTCTTCATTTTTGAGTTGCAAATTGTGTGTAACAATCTCTCCTTTCCACTTGGGAGTCCCTCTCAATCCTCTACGTACCACTAAGGAAAACTTAGTATACAACTCTTTGAGAACCACTCATTTAATGTAACTTCAATCATTGTATTGTCATACTCTAAATTATCTTTACTTTTGAGTTGCAATTTGTATAAAACATCCAACTATTATAATTAGTGCTGTGTCATTCCTCATTAAGTCAGTGCAGTGCGGTTCTATGAGTCCTTGGGACTGTTCCTTAAGTCTGTTGGTCCTTCGGACGGTCAATACTCGAGCTGATTAAAAAATGAAGAGTTATGTCATCAAGGATCGAACTTTATTAGTTTTAAGATTTTAGATTTAGACTAGGAGTTTTTACTCCTAAATAAGGACTACCAAATTAATTATTATTAAAGATTATTTCTTGCGAGTACGTGATGATGTTGAACTCTGTCTCAAATATATTTTTGGGATCGTTTAATGCGTATGAGCTGTGGATTTGTACAATAACCAAATCTCTGGTATGCGTAGCATTGAATAAACAACAACACCTATATATGTATGACCCTATGTATATTGAACATATGTATGTTTCTAGACATTAAGCATTTTAATGATCCAATTCCTATTGTAGTTGGATCGAATAACTAACAATACGAAGAAAGACATAAATAGAATACATATTTGAATGGCATATATATGTTAAATCCTTTGTATTGTTGCTGCTGTTAATCTGTATTTCTTTTCATTTTCATTGGGAGTGCTACATAACTACATACTAAATACATAGACCCCATCTCATAGCCTCACCTGAGCTATGCATATTACATACCAATATATACCTAATATAAATAACGCATGATGATTATATTTGAGTCCTTTTGTACAATGCGTCGTGGACTTTGTATGTTTTGTATAGTAGTCATTGTTTTGCGTCTACTTTAGAAAAAGGGAAGTTTTATAAGAGCTGATGGACTTATTCGAACGGACTGTCAACACTAAATCAACAATATAGATTGGCCAAATAGTCTCATTTTACTGGCCTGTACATTGAAATCTGAACACTTACTAATTCAATCAGTAATGAAGGTTGTCTGATTGAAATTAATTCATATTTCCATACATTAAACCATAAGCAATTAGTACATTAGTAGTTGAGAAAATGACACTTAAACGTGATCGAATAATTTCCATTCGCGCACTCCAAGCAGTCGGGCGTCTTCATGGCCAACTTCTACACCGTCAGCAAGTCAGAAATGTTGGAGAGGAAGAAGGGCTCTATCAAAAGGGCCAAATTGGATCCGGAGGAGTTAAAGAAAACAGTCAAGGCCAATCCCCTCAAGTCCATGAGAGCCCATGCAATTGATTTTGGGGTTTCACAGCAGACTGTCCAGAGAGCTATCAAACAACTTGGGAGGAAAGAGCCTTGCTGGTGGTAAAGAGGCCACTTTTGACACCAGCAATGAAAGAAAACCATCTCCTCCGTTGCAAGATTCGTTTGAATAAGTACCTTACCTTATTTTGAGCTCTTTTTTTTATATATTCGGCTCCCCAAGAACCCTGATGCGAACCTCCATGACTACACCTTTTGGGTGCATTTTGAGGAGAAGGCTTGCAGTGTCCATCATCCAAACACCTAGGCCCTCAATGCCACTGTCCACCAGCAGTCGGACACCATGGTAGAGGACACCATCCCTAACAAGTCCCAGGCCTTCTGCCGACGCCTTGAAGCCATCATGGGTGCCAAGAGCAGCTACATTAATGATTAAGAAAGCTCCGACAAACATCTATTTTTTGTACTAATTTTGTTGAAATTATATTGTTAATTAATCAATTATATCGTATTGAAGTTTAGAATTCAAAGTGTTTGGATTTAAATGCACCACTGGGTATTAGTGTTCTCCTTTTTGGCCATCAAAATATGGCTCACCTAATCCAATGAGTTTGGATATCATTTGTATTGTCAAATAGTTGTCATTTATAAATAAACTGATTCATACATTGTAGCCGTTGTAAATTGCAACTTAAGATCCCTGGTCACAAATTAAGAAAAATAAAATCAATGATGATTGCATTTGAAATGTCATATAAGAGACTAGTGAAGGTTTTTGAATGGCTGGGAAAGGAGCTGTGTAGCTGTTATCACGTTATATTAGATTAACTATAAGCAGCTGTCAAAAGAAGTAAATAAATAAATATTCCACTGCGTATCACGCAGCAAGGACATAGAGAGGAATCGTAGCTGGAAAAATGGCCTGAGTAAAATTGCCTGTGGAAGATTGCCATGGAGGAAAATTGACAGTTAGGAAAACTTTTTTTGTTCCATCCCACGAGGGAGTAACCTTCAAGGTCTAATGTTCTAAGAATTGGATCAAGAGGATTGGTACAGAGAGGGGGGGGGGTGATAAATAGCTTAGGGGCTCATAAAATATGGTTGAATACCCTACGGATTGCTTTAGGATTGCTAAAAAAACACCCGAGGGTTGAAACTATTTACTTTTTAGAGAGGTTCTTTGGATATATGTGATCCTTTGACGGGGATTTTTAAGGATCCAGGGGTACCCTCCAGTACACTGCGCAATCCGAGGGCTTGGAACTATTTTTTGATATTAATGGGTCTCCTTGATGTATTGGCGGTGGTTTTGAGCAATTCCACATTACCCCCAGTGCAATCTGAGGAAGGAGGGTATTCAAACATCAATTGAGGCCGTCGTAAGCTATTTATTCCCCCCTCCCTACCAATCCTCTCGATCCATTTGATAGAAGATTGGATTGAATTTAAAAAATGATATTTCTCATAAATCAATTTAAGCGAATTTATAATGTGTTATTATTCATTATGAAGTTTGAGCAAAATACGGGCAATTATCTCTCGGGCAGTTTTCCTAACTGGCAATTTTCTTCAGGGCAATCTTCCACGGGCAATTTTCCTCAGGGTAGTTTTCCTAGTACCCAAAGAATTACTCGCATATTGAACCTCCAATCTACGGCAAGTCCAACGAGGAATTTTACGTCTGATAACTTCAGAAACATATACTCTCCGTTATTGCATACAAGTGATTACTTTAGATTTAAATGTTATCTCTTCAAGAATTAAAGAATATTGATAATATATTTGTAAATTCATATATTAAATATATCTCTATACCTAATCCTTGATACAATATGCAGGAAACGGTCTCACACATATAATATACAAGTTCAAAATAGATAGAAACTTGGTTCTATCTATGAGTTATTTTCAATTTATATCCTTCTTGAATGAATGAATCTTTAGGAAGTGGGACGATAAACATTAAGTAAGGTTTCTTCTATTTTCTTTCTTTTTTTTTCTTCTTCTTCTTCTTCTCCTTTTCCTCAACAATGACCATCATCCATCCATCCACTCTTTTCCACCTGGACCGGATTAGCTAAAGGAACTATAAAATATACGATTTATTTATAGTTATTACATAAATGTATAATAAAAAAATTGCTGAAAAGAACTCTAATTTTTATGTATTTAATATCTTTCTATACTAGACAGTTGTCATAATAATATGTAAGCGTTTTTAATACACTATTACTATTTGAAAGGGGCTAAGAAGGAAGATAGATTCTATATGTACAATGTGCATGTGCTCCAAGGTCATTATTATTCCTCCATTTTGTACATTGTACAATAACTAAGTAAGTAGAGTAAGGCTCTTAATATTTCTTAAAGCTTAATAATCCTTTATTTTATATTCCTTCACAATTAATAATGTGATTCTCAGTCCTACACTGCCTTGTATAAGAAGCAGAGGATCCTGACAATGGATCAACAATAGAAATAAAATAAATAAAAAATAATTTGTCAAATTTTTTGTGAGTAGCAATGGATTTTTCAATTTTTTTGCTAAAATATTGAAATATTTGAATTTTTTTGTGAATAGCTATAGATTTTTGAATTTTTTTTCAAAAAATTTAATATTTGTAATTTAATTTTTGAAATTTTTTTCCAAAAAATCGAATTTTTTGTGAGCACATGTGGATTTTTTAAATATTTTTCAAAAATATTTAATATCTTAATTTTGTGTGAATAGCTTTAGATTTTTGAAATTTTTTTTTTTGAATTTTTATATTTGTAATTTAATTTTTGAAATTTTTTTCGAAAAAATTTAATTTTTTGTGAACACATGTGGATTTTTGAATTTTTTTCCAAAAAATTTAACTTTTTGTGAGCAGCTGTAGATTTTTGAAAAAATTTAAAAAATATTTAATATTTTAATCTTTGTAAATCAATGAGGATTTTGTACATTGTTTTACAAAAAAAGTCATTTTTTGTGAATAACTATATTTTGTAAATTTTTGTAAATAATTGTAGATTTTTTAAATTTTTCCCAAAAAAAAATATTTTTTTCTGAATAACTATAGATTTCGGGAAAAAAGTATATATTTTGGAAAAAAAAATTTAAATAAAAAATTCTTCAAATTTTTTCCCATAAAATTTTAATTTTTCCATTTTTTTTTTCAACACCCTTCCCCCCCAATATATAATCTTGTGGACGCCCCTGATTCCTTCACAATTAATAATGTCCTTCACAGTCCTACCCTGGCCTGTCAAAGAAACTAAGTATCACGACAATGGAGCCAGAATAAGATCCCTGATACTCCGCTGTCAAGCCAGTCTCTACAAATTCAAATTTATGATAATATATAGAACTATATATTATAGACATAATATAATTTATATTCTCCATGACGGAATTAAAAACCTGTGCCTCAAGGGACGTTTCCCCCTATATTCTTCTCCCCTCATTGATGACGTTCTTCATGATATGGATTCATAAGTCTGCATAAATAAAGAAGAGATTGATAACTATTTCTCACGTTTATGTCTACCTAGATAAGTGTTTCCCAACCTTTCAAATAGAGTGATACATTTATGAACAGACAATCTGTAAAAGATCCCAATTCGTAAAATAGTTTATACCAACATAAATATATCCATTTTATTCTGCAATAATTATGAACTAGAGATTATTTATTCATAAAGTCAATTTCGTTAATTCTTCATTGGAGAAGCAAATCAACCAGTCGTCATGATGTTTGAGGTCATTAAAAAGACTCCTACAATAGTTCATTCGGAATCGGTGATGCTTTTCAATCAAGAATGGCCTCTCTTCAAACCTCTTTGACTTCCGACCAGCACCTTTGACCACCATTGACATAATGCTCTTAAAAAAATTAAGTACTTAATGAATTATTTATTTTCCAAATTTTGTTCAATCTGCCCGAAAATTGGCTAATTTGGCAATATTGGTGGGAGGAGCAATCTTCGTGACACGAGCAATTACAAAACCGAAACCAAACATGTTCAATGCCGGCTCAAACCTTGTGTAGAGTGACTTAGGGGGGTCTTACTTTTCCTTTCATAGTTTGAATTTATATAATTTCCTTAATATGTTGAATATAATATTCACACTCTTTCCAAAACCAATTAACGACCCCCAGGTTTGGAACCACTGACCTAGATATATTTATATGAATCTATAATATAGATATTTACATTTAATATGTATACTTCTCAATCCTCAGCCATGAATATTAAAGGGTTTTTTTGATATTAGAACCTGTATTAAATTTTTATTGGAAAAAGTATTGGAAAATTGATATTAATTTTGAGACAGAAGCCGTTATAAAAAAGTAGGTATCGTGACGACACATTGCCGTGGATTTGAATGTTTAAATGAGACTGAAAATTAAAAAAACTGAAACCTTTACTGTCTATCAAAAATGAATATATCAAACGTTTATCTTCATTATACCGAATGGTTCATTAAAATCTGAACACTTTGAATTTTAAACTTCAACAAATTATAATTAATTAATTAACAATAGGATTTCAACAAAATTAATACTATAGGTAAATATATGAGGTCTCTTAATCATTAATGTAGGAACACTTGGTGGAAATGATGGCTCCCAGGCGTGGCACCCCCTGCAGGTGTAGTCCTCTACCATGGCGTCCCAGTGCTTGTTGACAGTGGTTTTGAGGGCCTCTGTGCTTGATTATAAACACTACAGGCCTTGCCTTCGATATACACACAAAAGGTGTAGTCGATGGGGTCGTAGCATGGCTGTAGAGGGGCCAAAAATGTAATTAAAAACCCCTGATATCTCTTGTATGGGACAAGTCCAATTTCTTTCTCTCCAACGTTTCAGACTTTCTGACAGGGTAGATATTGGTCCTTTAGACACCCAACGCTTGGAGTGTGCGAACGGAAATTCGTTGATCACGATCATGGTTTCTATTTTAATTCTAAAAAACCCTAACTTCCTCCACCCAAATAAAATATAACCCTACGGAAATCCCTGAATATATGCCCCAACATGGCCTCCCTACTTGGTTATGAAGGAATTTGTGACGTTGGACTCTATTACCAACTATTTTAGGTTATATTTATAGTTCAAATAGTTTTGCTTTGACATCCACTCGTATTCAAAGCAACTGTGCTAAGTCTTTTTTATTTTTAAAGTCATTCATATCTTCAGGATTTTTGGAAATGTATTCATTTGATTTAATACACATTTATCAATGTACTTTATGATGCAATCGCAGATAAACGCTCCTTTACGAACCGTTTGGTTGACATCTTATTAACAGACTGGATTTATACCATTCTCATACAATATAAATATATATATGTACATAAATAGAAACTGTTTCTTTACTAAGTACATACACACATATTTGTGTGTGTAAGACAAGTCTCTGTTTACTAAGCGTCTCCGTCTTCTATTGTAGTACACTAAACGAATATATGTATATCTACATACATTTACTAATATAATATACAAATTCCAACACCTTTTTATTCTCTCTATTTCTTTCTTATAATGGAAGATCCAGGGAAGGGGTCTCATCTTTCAATAAGTGTGTCAAGTATCGAGGATTCTACATCCACATAGCTGTATATTAGGGTGAGTATAATGACCAACAAATTCTTACATTTTAACGAATAACGCCTAACTTTTTTTTAGCATTGTGCGTATCTACTTAATGAACATATTAAATTGGGGAAAAAGTAATTTCGTATTTCCCGCCTCTAAGTATATATTGTTCATTATTGGTCAGATTGGATCATACGATAATGTGTTGTAAAGGTATAAGTTTATACTACAAACGCTTTTGTATTGCACTTGGTCAGTTCAGTTGTGAATTATTGTGCGTCGAGTATATAGATCTGAAAGGAAGAAATTTGCCATATTTTACATTTTTACTGCCTGAACGGGGATAAAGTGTCGAAAGCGACAAAGAAAATTTGCCATGCATATGGGCCCGATATTTTTTTTGGTTCGTATTGCACAACAGAGGTTTGAGCAATTGTTTTTTTCCCTACATTACAGCCTCTACTTTAAACAAATCGGGTGTTGGAAGCTGGCAATCGAACAGAAGCGGCTAGCATGGGTGAAAAATAGACAACAAGACATCATCAAGACAATGCCAGGCCACACACATCCTTGATGAAGCGCCAGAAGGTTTGGGACCTCATATGGGAAGTTCTTATGCATTGACCCTTGAGTCTGAACATGCCCTCTCTATGGCCAACGTGCTTGGGTGTACAAATTTGGCCTCAAAAGAGGCCCGTGAAAATTGGTTGTCCGAGTTTTTTGACAATATGGACAAAAGGCTTCTACGAGAAGGACATTATGAAGTTGGATCTTCGTTGGGGATAAGGTATTGAGCAGAACGGGGCATACTTGACTTAAATCAGAGGATTGTAACACATCTTATAAGCATTGAAATAAAGCAAATAATACGAAAATACTTTTCCATAGACCTATTATACACGTACAGGTTAACAAAATCCGGTGATTTTGACTTTGATCTACTTTAAATTAATATAAAATGGTCATTTCTTAAGATTTATTCAAAGAACAAAAACTGAATATCAGATAAAATTATTGAAAATATATAATACTCAACTTAGTCCATGTTGGCCTCAATAACGGCCTTGATTCGGATCCTGAACTTACTGTAGACCTTGCAAATTACAACCCATTCTAAATGCTTACATTCCTGGACGATGGAGTCGATGAAGATCTTCTCAGGGGATGAGGATCTGTTAACGTTTGCCTCAATGTATCTACTGACAAAATAATCCATCAGATTTAGGTCAAAAGAGGTAGGAGACCAAACATCTTTGGACACCCAGGCGTAGCAGTACTCAAGGAGCCAATCTGGAGTCGTTTTGGAGGTGAAGCAGTTGTGGTTATCTCCCATTTTGAGACAGAAAGATAAAATATGACAAATTTATAGAGTGTACCCGTATTTTCAACTGGATGAAAAAATTTTACGCCAATTTAGAGGTAAAAAAAAACAATTTGTAAGATTTATTTTCTAAAAAAAATTCATTCAACCCAAAATTATGGAATAGAGAAAAAATCTGATTTTTTTTGCATTTTTTTTTAATTGCACAGATGTGTTCATTAGGCGGTCCATACACAGAACCAAATTATGATTTTCATCCTCATCCTACTATATGGAGAGAGGATTAAGGCCTGAGAGCCTAATACAATTACTACTCGACATTCTAATAACAAGAGTTCTTTTATGGGATTTTTTTCCTTTTTTTCTTCTTTTATAATCATAAATCGTGGTTGACTGACGGTCTCATAATAACATTTTTGAGAGAGCAAATTAATATATCATAAAAAGATAATAACTCTAATCATTACAACTTTTAATAGCATTGCAAAAAAAAAAGGCAAAAAAAAATCCATGACTTATTCCTAACCATAAGAAAAAGAAAGTTAGAAAATAAGTTTTACGAGAAGGGATTTCTGTGTGCCCATTCTATGTATGATTTACATTCTAATTAATAAATAATTTACATACTACCAGGGTCTGTTATGATGGAGGAAGTTCTCCAGGTCCTGCATTTGAGACGAGCAACACTAGATGCATTTAATATAAAATATTTACTAAGTATACTTGGAAGAAACTTTAATTTCATTGGGTATCGAGTGTAAGAATGAGTGGTTAGATTTTGTTTTCAAGTCCCTCACTGGAAGTAACATTTACCAAATCATCGATGATGGTAAGAACCAACTTGCCTCTCTACCCAGTGGTGGTGCTGTACCTGCAACATCCAAAGACGAGGCCCCGAAATAAGAACCTACCAAGGAATCTGATGTCGATATGGGATTTGGAATTGTATTTATTTCTTTGTTCTGTTTTTGTATGAAAATTTATAAAAATCAGATCCACATAATCAATGCAATAGGAAAAACTATGGACACAATTTATTTCAAAAGACCATAAGAAGGTATGGATTTTAAGTAAAAAATAAAATACAACAAAGTTCGTTCAATAAATATTATGAGTATTATTAAAAATGGCCAATCAAGTTCATCTGAAGAAAATGAGAACAGTTTAAATAAAATTAAAATATGTTTCAAAAATCTTATTTTTAAAAAGTAAAGTAAACAAGGGATCGCTCTTTTTCTTTTGCACCAGGGGTTGTTCACAATAAGACAGTGGCTTTGAAGGCCTCGATATTTGGTTGACAGAAACTGCAGGCATTCTCAATGACATACAACTAAAGGGTGTAGTCTATCCTGTTGGCATCTTGGCAGTAGGGAGGCCAAAAGTGGCCTCTCCATCTTCACAAGGATCTTTCCACCCACTTTTTTGATTGCTCTAGAAACAGTCTGGTGTAAAATCCGGAAACCACTTGAATGGGCCCTCATTGACCAGAGGGGATTGGCTTGGACTGTTTTCTTTAACCTTCTTCTTCTCCAACGTTTCACACTTGCTGACCGCGTAGACGCTGGTCCTGGAGATGCCCAAGTGCTTGGAGTGCGCGAATGGAAATTCGTCCATCACGTTAAAGTGTCTTTTGCTTGACTTGTACGAAAGCTAGAGAGCTGAGTTTGTTTTGCTTTGTAACTAATTATATATGCTCTAATCTATCGAAATATGAATTAATTTCAATCACTCAAACTTCATTAATTATTTAATTAATAAGTGTAGAGATTTCAATGGACCACCCGGTATTACATATGATTCAACTGCATTTTTCATTATTTGCTCATTTTGTCTTTTTGAATGTATACATTTTTTTATTACAAAAATAGATGCTAATCAATTAATTAAAATAGTGATAATGTTGTTGATATTGAAATAAAATTGTCCAGAGAGGGAAGAAGGCGGAAGTGTCTTCCTCCCACACTTTTTTTGTTTGAAGGACAAAATCTCTACAAATGTCCTCAAGGTATTTATGAAATAGAAAAGAAAATCTTTGAGTGAATTTTTTCTCTTTCATAATAATAGTTTGTGACTCTTGAATTAAAAAGTGGGGTTTTTTTTTCATTTATTTAATGAGAATCACGATAATATATATATTTTTTTTAAAGGTGAGGAAAAAAAAGTATCATTTTGTGTCAGAAAAAGGGAATTAAAGAGATGTAATAATATTCACTCTTTCAAACAGAGAGAGTGAGATGTAAGAGCCTTCAGGGCGAAGGAAAACGAAGTAAAATAAAGTAAAAAAGTGAACCCCATATTTCTTAGGTTCATAAATCTAAAGTTTTATATATTTTTTTCAGAGAGAGAGTTGACACATTTTTTTTTTTCTTTCTTCATTTTTGTCATATATATTATTATTACCTCTCCGACTGTTTTTTTCTTCATATATGTATTCTATATATATATATACATTTGAAGAGAATGTACCGAGTGTCATATGAGAGATGGTAAGATTCTTCATAAATATCATATTTATTGTATATTGTCTGTACAAATTGCTGGTTTTATAAGGAAGCTATAAGAATTTCAAAGCAAAAAAATATGATTGAGAATTAACGTTATAATTATTAATTGAAGTGATGATGGACTCCAACTTCAAATTTTCTTCCATTGCGGGGTTCATCATATCATTATAAGCCAGTTACTCTCAGCCTCCAAAAAAGCTGAATACTAAACCTTCTGCTGCCTTGCTGGCTAGAGTACTCTACTTTGATTTCGCAAAATGTACAATATTTCTCCAGTGGGTTCGAGGTCTTAATTTTTGTATATCCTTTTTTTTCAAGTTTATGAAGGGATTTGGACGAATACATACCACATTATTTAGAATGGTGTAGAAAATAATCGATAAACATGAAATGTTTATCGTTTATTTTATTATCTGATTAATTTTATGATATTTATTTTACACACACCCGTTAGCTTTGTAGTGCCTTACCTGTTGTTTCTTTCTTATCAAGTTAAAGATGTACCAAAATAAATGGTTGAATTGAAGTAAATTAGATGAGTGGTTTCTCTAACTTAGATAGGTGGAGTTTTGATATCCTATGTACATATAAAAAAAGGTCATTCAAAATTTGTTATAATTTTCCACCAAAAATTATCTAAATTAGGGATGTCCAAACTTTTAATATAATGGGGTGTATTGTGATTTGAAATATTTTAATGGGCCAGGGAACCTATTAATTTTCATGAAAAAATGATTCATTAAAGAAATTTTGAGCAAATTTAAAACAAAGGCAAAATTTAACTTTTCAAGACCATATGCTTCAAAAAGGGCAATCTTGAAACTTTATTCTGGGTTTCTCTGCAGTACTATATATAATTTTTTTTTTTTGGGGTGGGTTTTTTTTTTTAAATTAAAATTTTTGCTTCGCTGTATACTTTAATCGAAGGACTTTATTTTTCAGATAGGAAAAAATTTAATTTGAAAATTTGAAGAAAAAAAAATCGTGTTTTCTCATTTTAAAAAAATCCCAGAGCGATAGTTTTTTAAAAATTCCTTTATTTGGGAAGGAATACAATCCTTCCCACCCTGCCCTGTGGACGCCCCTGCAATTAGAGTCTCAGAAAATACGAGATGACGTCAAATATTATTCAATGTTTGTACATATTATCGAGTTCTACGTGTTTTGGTAATATTGAGACACTTTTGGTAAAAAATACTACTTGAAGTGAGAATGAGTAGCGGGCCGCACTTAAACATTAGGTGGGTTGCAATGTGGCCTACGGTTTATGGATTGGATATGCCTGGTCTAAATTTAAATTTTTTTAATAATGGTGTTGTTAGAGATCTTGATATTTTCACTGGTGGTGTGCATTTTAAAAAGTTCGCAAATGACTGCTTTAAATTTCTGCAAAAATATTTATGAAGAAATAAACTTTTGTTGACAATTTATTAGCATTTAAAATGTTATTTTGTGGTGTATTATAATGCTCTAAAGGCCACAATTGCATTACTTCTAAATACATAAAGAACTAAGGAATTGAAACTTGTACATGAATCAACTATTGGGATTTTGTAGAAGTTGTAACTAGTATAAGCAAGTTGTAACTCAAAAATTAGGTGGATAATTTAGAATCTATTTTTAATTAGACTAATGCAAAAATGTAATATTCCTGATTTTTGACGTATTTTTTTATGAAAATTACTCATGAATAAGTATATAATCTGTGACACATTATAAAGTTATAATTTCCACAGTTATATAACTCTTCTGCACATAATAACTTTAATATTTAAATAGATCAATATGAAATCAATCAATAATTAATCATATTTGACTTTCTTAAAGACAATTTATTTATATATATATTATGTATCACACGTAAAAAGTTCAAATCTCCATGGTTAGATTACTCTTAAAAACATAATAAATGAGTAATTTCTTTCTATAGATACTAGTTTGAAATTCACAATACTAAACGTGGAATAATTAAATTAGACTTCATAAGACGCACAAATTGTAATAACCCTATTATTTTCCAAATTGTACATAACGTATTGCGTAGCAATTGAAAGGGAACAGAAAGTCTTATTTAATTTGTAAATCAGGGGTTTTCAATAGGCAGCTTGCGACTGCATTTTATACGGTCGCATAAATTATTTTGTAAATTATGAATAAATATATTTGATGTTCTTATAAATAGCCTATATTGTGTTTTATGGCAAGGCTGATATGCTCTACTCAATAATCTTAGGAGGCCTTACATCAATTGCCACCAATGCTTTCTAAATACTAATATCTTACATTTTTCATCCCACGTCTTAAATTGATCCAACGATCGACTTTTGTGTTCTTGGTTTGTCCAATATATTCATTTTTATTTGGGCACGAATTTGTTTTCTCTTAAATTAATTTCATAAAAAATAAATCCCACAAGAGCACTTTGATTAAATCGTGAAGATGGCCACAACCAGTCAGTGTGATAACTTTCAAAAGATGACTCAGGATTCACGAGCAAATTACAGCCATTAGAGTTATCTTATGTATAAATAAAAATATTCAGTCGTCTATTACTTTTATCATGTTTATATGATTTTCTGTCGAATTAAAATTATTTCAGTAGTGTGACCAACGATTAAGTACCACACAAAAACTGTTGAAAACCCTCATTGTAAGTTACTAACACCAGCTATTGATGCTATCCTTTCATTTACACTTATTAAAGTGACTCAATTAGTAATATTATAATATGTTTAAGAGTGAAATGGTCGTGCACCAATCATTGGAGCATGAATCATAGCACTATACATATTTATCATAACTGCCGAGTGATCCATTGAAATATAAACAATTACTAATTCAAAAATTAATGAAGATTGAGTGATTGAAATAGATATATTAAAGCATAAGCAATTAGTTACAAAAAAAAACTCAGCTCTCTATCTTAGGTTTACAAGTCGACTTGAACGTGATCGACAAATTTCCATTCCTGAACTCCAGGCAGTTGGGCGGCTCAAGGACCACCGTCTACACCGTCAGCAAATCTGAAACGTTGTAGAGAAAAATGACTTTGTCAAAAAGGCAAAACTGGAGTCGGAAGAGTTTAAAAAAATTAGCCCAGGTTAATCCCTTCAAGTCTATGTGGCCCAGGCAAAATATCTAGGGGTTTTACACAAGAGTATCCAATAAATCTATCAAAAAAGTGAGTAGAAAGATATTTTTTTTTTTGGGTAGAAAGAACACTTTTGACACCAACAATGAAAGGAACTCATTTTCTCCGTGTCAAGACTCTTTTGAATGAGTCTTTTAAACTTTTTTTTTTTTTAACACTTTTGGCCAACCCCCTCGACTACATCGTTTGAGAGAATGTCAAGGGTGAGCCCTGCAGTGTCTGTCTTCCAAATACCAAGGCTCTTAAAACCAATGTCAGCCATGACTTGGACGCCATTAGAGAGGAGTACATCCACAGTGGGTGCCAGGCCTTCCACCGCCGGCTTGAAGCTATCATTGTCGCTAAGGACAATACATTAATATTTAAGGATGCTCCGGCACACATCTATTTATAGTATTCATTCTGTTGAAATTCTATTGTTAATATATAAATTATATCTTTTTGAGGTTTAAAATTCAAAAGTGTTCAGATTTTAATGTACCACTCAGTAATAATTAATAATTTATTTAAAACCCTTCATCTCATGTTTTGATTGCAACAATATATTATTATACATACAACTATACTTTGATGACATCTGTGTACAACACAGGGTAAAAAATGATGGATATATCATAAAATGTAATAAACCTCAACAGTAGAAGGGAAAAATAGTTAATCCTCGTCAGCAACCAGATCAAACAAGACACCATCGGAATATTAAGAAAAGGGACAGAAGAAAAGAAGGAGAAGAAAGATTGTCCATCTTTTTCTTCTTTGTATGTATGAAGTTCCTTCATTTATCATGATTTCTCTGTTTCCTTTTTCTTTATAATATTTATTTATTTTTAAATAAAGAAGACCACAAAACTTGAAGAAAAGAAACTCACACACACACACATCTTTTGTTTTTCTTATTTGAAGAGGAAGGAGGGAGAAAAAACGACCAACACCACCAATTGGTATTAAAAAACCATTTAACAGCTATAAGAACCAAAGAAGAAATTCTTCCTTTTTCGTTTTGTTTTTTTATATTCCCGTCTTGCTTTCATTATTTTTGTATTTTTCGTTTAATTACAAGAAAAATTTGGGGAATTCCTCTTTTATTTTAAAAAGAAAAAAAAAATGACTGTAGACATTCCCTTCTTCTCTTTTTCTTACGTAAGCAAAAACCTAACTTATATACGTGTAGTCTTGAACAACCAATCTATCATCAACCTTTTATCCCAATGGAAAAAGGCCCTGAAAAATTAGGCCTCAACACTCAGTAAGGCCGTGGTTTTTTTTATATTTGTTTTGTGAATTCAATACCCTTTGAAAGTCTGAAATATTACTTTAGAAAACGTCATTAAATTGAATTATTATAAAAGGTCATTAAATTAAAAATTATAACTAAAACAATTCATTCCATTGAAAATAAACCAAATGATGTATCAAGAAAGCCTTTTATCATTTTTAGGTCAGATGGAAAAGGCACAATCTTGGACCAGTGTGGGTGGAGCTTTTAAAAAAATGTTATTTGTTATTAATGGGGCTATTTGACAGAAATAAAAAACGTATTTTCTAAAAAAAGAAAGTCATTTGAAAATATGTGTTCCCTAAATAATGACCCCACATTTTATTTCCTTATAAAAATAAGATTCAAAATAAAATGCTCGGCTATCGATACCCAGATTGGGATTTGTACTTCGAGCAATCTGTTTTGTATAGGATCCCGTAATAGACATAACAGACCCTGGTTCCTAACGTCCTTATCTATCCAACTGTAGAGGTATTTCATTATAGTTTAGTACAATAGTTCAGGAGCTGATTGAAAGGTATCATTCAATAATTGTTTTTTGTTTTAAGTTCCCTTAATTGGTTAGATGGAGTTGTACTGATGAAGTATAAGATTACATTATAGTATTACAATTATGCCAAAGAACCTAGGAATCTTGTGTGAAGTCTATATACACAAAGTATATTTCTTTCTCTAGGAATCACCTCGGCAAGCCCCTACGCACATTGAGTTCAAGAAAATAATATCTCCCGAGTGGTTTGTTCACGAGCTACGGCAATTCTATGTTGTTGTTTTTTTAACAAAAAATTCAATTTACTTCTACAACAAAAATGCCCTAGATCTAAATATAATCAAAGATAAAGTTGTACTTGATTAACATTTTATGGAATTTTTAATGGTAAAACTACTTGACATAAAAAGTTATTTCTTTATAAAATAACAATTATACACTTTGAATGAAAGCTTTCACACGAAAGTAGATTTTTAATATTACATAAATTCACAAATGAGGAAGTATGAATACATTCACATTTTTCTCATATACAACCCTCGTAATAACATAGTGACAACTGAATTTATGGACATTTTAGGTGTAAAGGGGGTTGTTTGATTAAAGTTTTGTATAAAATAACAATCATCGAGTTTAAATTAAAACTTGTACACGATTTTGAGTTTTGATCATCATACGACAAAAAAAATGAAAAGTGAGTGGTTTAAAAAAGCTAAAATGTCGTCTTCATAATATATAAAAAGGCCAAAATATTGAACCCTTTATTAATATCAACATCACTCAAATATTTTAAATTATGAGAAAATGCTCTCTTTCATTGTGACTGCAATTATGAAACAGTCTAACGCAGGTACATTGTGATTAGTCTTAATGATTCATTAGTACTGATCCTGTCATAAGTAATTCCAATTATTGTTTGTTATGAAAGAAAATTCGAATCAGTTTTGTAAAAAATTAATTTTGAGTCCTTGGTTTTTTTAAAAAAACTTTAATATCTTGAGAGTCGAAGTCAATTGGTTATTTCCTTTTTTCAATTTAGAGTGCCTTTAATGACGTTCTATTATGTTTTTCTTTTCATGAAACAAAACATTTTTTTATTTGAATCTACCCTGTCCAGGAAACTATTTTTTATAATCAAGCGTGGGGCCGGGACAAATCCCCCATCTAATACAGACCCCACCCCCAGTTCCGAAGGCCTTGTATATATATATATATATACTGAGGTGCAGTGGACGATTGCAACATATTCGGGTAAGTACATTTTCGCAAATCTAACTTTCTAAAAAATAAAAATAAACTTGGCATGGGCAAAATGTTGAGAAAAATCAATATTCGTACAAATGTAGTCTGTCAAATTAGAGAATAATAACAGCTCTGATATTAGAAAAGGACTAACGGTTGGCACATGTGTTCTTTTTACTTTTTTTCTTCACTGTTTAGTGAGAATTATACAATTTAATTTTTTTGGAATGTACCGATAACAAATTTTTAGCCAATTCCGGTTCCAATACTTTCTTTAAGGACGCGATTTTATGTATTATGTATCAAGGAAGTTCATTCACAAATAAAAAAATTACTTACTTTTAATTAATGTTTAAATTTTAATTAATTACGGATAAGAAGAAAAAAATACATAAATTTAATAATCATAATTAGTTGTTAATAAATTAATTCCTCTCTGTGCTCAAGAGTCAATTTATTTCTGGTTTATTCATTTGTTAAATATTAAAAGTAAGCCTTCTCGCCCCTCAGCCTCTGATCTCATTTCAACTGCCTCACTGATTTAAAATAAATAAATACTTGTGAAACTAACAATAGGCTATTTTGGCCCCCATGAGATCAAATCCTCTTGAACTATCTCCAGTTCCTAACTGAGCTTTATATCCTTGCCCTATGAATTGAAATATGTATATCCAGTGCTTGAATCCGGACTAGTGTCTCTTTTAATGGACCCGGGATGGATACTGATGACATGAGCCTGACTCAGAACATAAGGGCTCGGCTTCAGTTCTGTTATACACCACCATATTATTTAACAAACATACAAAAAAAGAAATATTTTGTGAAAAAGTCACTTAATGTTTTCAAAGTAAATCAATCTACTACCCAATGATTAAATGTGGAAGGATCTCTTCTCTAAAGTAGTAACGCATTTTCTATTCCAAATGCAGCTGATGTTGCCATGGGTCTTAATACAGGCATACCATTTGTTTCCATCGTCCCTTAGCCTCGTGTTCTACGAAATGCCCATCCTTCATTATAGATGAATGATACGATAACTCTCAATTGTGGATTAGTAATGGATCCTCAAATTTAAAGTGAATGGAGTGACAAACTTTTAATTATTTGATGCGCCTTTGTTTAATTACTTATTAGCTCTTTTGCTTATTTTGAAAAAAAAGAAAGAAAGGAAAGGAAGAAACTCAAACCAAAAAGAAATTGCCTTTTAACATAACTTTGTATGTTCTATGTATGTATATACTTTTTTAATAGAAACTAACAAGAGACATAAAAAAATATACGGCCCTCAAGGGACAATTTCTCCCTTTTTCTTCTTCTCTTACACACACTTGCTTCTTCTTCTTTCTTACATTTAAACACCAAATAATTATTTGGGTTCTTCTTCTTCTCCATTTCTCTTTCTTTTATCCCATAGATTGGAATTTATTTATTATTACATACACTATAATATTAGAAAGCAATTACTTCTTCGTCTATGTATGTAGTTAATGCATAGGGAGAATTTAATCAAGGGACCAAAATAAGAATAATAATAATAATGATATTAGCTTTTTTTAACGATTTTTATTTAAATATAAATTAACCATAAAAATAGAGACTCGATTTAGGAGCCTTCCTCCATTTTTTGTCTATTTATTTTATATATACATATATTTATTTATTTTTATTTTCAATGTATTTATTTATTGTTATGGTAGGACAACTAGTTTTGAGTACTGAGGACCGTGGTCCAGACCAGCCCCACTATCAGTCATAAAAGAGGGTAAAGGGTTGCATTATAAAGGAAAAAATAATATTTTTACATATTTGATAGAAGACTGCTAAATATTACGGGGTTCATTTTAGCCCAGTACATTCATAAATGCTCATATCTTCACCACGTATAAATTTGACAACATATGGAGAAAAAAATTTATCAAATATGAGTCAAAGGTACAGGATTTGAAGACTGAGCAAATAAGGCAGATTTTTGTTTAATGAACCCTGGGTTTCAAAAATGACCGTTTCATGCATTCACGAGTTAATTTAATGGTAAATATTATTTTTTCTTATCTCTAAAAAAAAACCATTATTTAATTAAATTTCAATTCTGTTTAGTTACTACGAGTTATCGTATTTTGGATTATAATTTTTTATACCTTTTATCCTTTAGTAGGAGGCATTTATTTATCTATTTTTTAATTTCAATTTTATATAATCTACATATTATATTTGATTAACTTTAGGAATTCTCGGCCATAACCTCTTTTTATATCTTCTCCAAAGTGTCCAAGGACTTTCTAAAAAATCTCTTAGGGCTTGAATCCAAAGATAGAAATTAACCATGAATCAGATATTGGAGGGATAGTCACACAAATTTGAGTCAAGCCTCCAATAACAAAATTGTTATTACAACACTATAGTTCGAAAATATGCCTACCAAAAAGTTAAATTAAAAGGATATTTATCCTCTAAATATGTTGATGACCTTATCTCAAATTGACAGCTAGATAGAGCTTTTTTTACGTGAGTATTTAATTTGAATTAAACTTTAGACCTTCAGCTATCAAATAATATATTTTTACACCTTCTTGATTTCTAAAGATAATAAAGACAACTTGACTAAAATATTATCAACATTAGCATTTGAAATATGTACATATCATTTATCTTCAACAGCAAGCTTTAAAAAGCTTCACATCTTAAATAGCAAAAAAAAACTTTATGGTATTTTTCTGGAGAATTTGAGGCTAATATTGAAAAATTAAGGGCACGTTTCGTATTAAGAGATCAAATTATGTTCAGCCTATTTTGACCTTGGGACATTTTTAATGTTAAGTAGTTTTATTAAATTAATTTGATTCAGCTGTGAATATATACAGAGTAAAGTAAAGGTGGTTTACCACTCCATTCATACGTGTATACACAATAAATTTCTAAGAACTTTGCATCAACAATTTTCCTTGATAAAATAAAAAATTATAAATAAAGTTATGTGCTTTAAAATGTGCCTTGTTTGTAGGAATGGAAATCCCATGATAAATTAAATTTTAGAAGTACAAAAATGAGTAACGAGACTTTTTCTGTCTCCCACAAAAAAACATTTGAAATCGCAGAACTTCTTTATTTTTAAATAAAATGTCTAGTCCCTTATTACAGAAGGTAGATTAGAGATGGATTCGGTCAAGGTACAAGCCCGAAAGCCCAACGTCCAAAATTCATTTTGCCTAGTCCGAAAAACCAGCCTGAAATTTATTTCTAATGTAAAATAATTTCATTACAACAAATCGATGACGTCATCTTTTATTTGATACCTTATGAAAAATTAGCTGAAGATGACATTATTGATTATTAGTAAGTGTCTCACTTACAAATATATTTTTTTTCAATCGCATTTTTATGATTGATTTCGTACCGACATACGTTAAACACCTAAAATGTCTATTCAACCAATTTCAATATTAGAAATTAAAAAATAAGGATCAAAAGTGCTAAAAACAGTGAAATAAGTTTGTCAATATGTAAAGCTTCAAAATTAATGTCTTTTTATTAAATTGATCGGGATTTGATTGAGCAGGGGGCGTCTGCAAGGGCATGGGGGTTGTAGCCACAAAACTTCCCCCAAATGATTTTTTTTTCTTTTGTACTATAATATTTTTTTTGTTTGGAAGAAACAATTATATAACTATAACTCTTTTTTTTAAATGTATATTTATAATCCTGCGGACGGCCCTCTTGTGTGATATTTGACTTCATCAATTAGTTATTATATTCTGATGTTTTTAATATATTTAGCTCTCATGAGTATATATTAGACTACTTTTATTTTATAGATTCTCATATTTTGGCATACAATCTGGTCCGTAACCCGACACCACGTAGCCCCAAGTCTATGGTAGATGTGATAACTAGTGTTGTGTCAATCCGGGTTTATTCGGTCCTGTCTTAGGACCAGTTCCATTGGTCCTTAACTGTCGGTACTTGGAATTTTTCATACAAATATAGAAGGTTTATTAAGCTAAATAAGAAAAAGATTATTGCACATAAAAATGAAATAAATTATTATAATACGAACATATTATATTATTGTTACTTAGTTATATAAATTATTTTATTATAGAACGGGATTACTTAAAAAAAGGAAAAATACCCTCAATGACGTCACGAGGGATGGATTTTACCTTCTTTAAGGACCGACAATTGGACTGGATGGGACCAAACTGGACTGGACGGTGGTCCTCGATGCTAAATAAGGACTGACACAACACTAGTGGGAACCGACCTAAAGTGTGATTCTTTTATTTCTTGGACTGGACTAGCACAGTAGAACACTACAGTGGTAAGAAAGAGGAATATTATGTTATGCGACGTAAAATGTCCTTTTTCAGTTGTATTTTATGTGCATTCCTTTTGATGATAAGATGAATACATTAAGGACTTTACGTTCTTATAAAACAAGGATGGGGAATTAATTAGGGGAAAATCCCCCTCTCTCTCTTTCATTCCAAATTGGTATTTCTCTCCTTTTCTTTTTTTTTTTTTTTGTTCTTTTTCTAAGAGAGGTCAAAAAGGAGAAAAGAATATAATATGTAACTGAACATATATATATATTTATGTTTTTTGACGGTAATTTTGTTCCGGAGAAATCGGAAATGAGATTTTCATTCTTCCTTTTATTTCTTCTCATTTTTTTCTTTATTTTTTTGGTGGTTTTTCTTTTCTCCCCCCCCCCCTCCTTTTTCTTCTTCTTCTCATTAAACGTCAAAGGAATTGTTCTTTTTTTTTCCTTTTTTTTTGTTCTATCTCTCCCTCTCCTTCTTACTTGGTTGATTCCTGAACATGAATAATAATAATACAATATTCAATGTATCTTCTACGAGAAGGATGGATACATGAATGATGCTCTCCCCTTCCTTTTTGATAGATAAAACGTTTGCTTATTATTCATTTAATGTGCTGCATTGAGGGCAGGAATGAACAGATTATTTATAGTGTTGTGTCGGCTTGAGGATCCACCCGATGAGGATTTGTCGACTCCTCTCAGTCAAATGTTGAATCCATGCGTTTCAAATTGAAGAAAAAACAGAGTCGTCTTTATATTTTATGTACTGGGTGATCCATTGACATCTGAACACTTACTAATTCAATAATTAATTATGGATGAGTCATTGAAATTCATTCATATTTCGATACATTAAAGCATAAACAGTTAGTAGCAAATAAAGTGAAAACCTGAGCTCACTAGCTTACGTACAACTCCAGAAAATGACCCCTGAATGTGATCTAAGAATTTCCATTTGCGCACTACAAGCAGTTGAGCATCTACAGGACCACCATCTACGCACTCAGTAAGTCCGAAACGTTGGAGAGGAAGAAGGGCTCTATCAAAAAGGCCAAATTTGACCCGTATGTGTTAAAAAAACAGCCAAGATCAAGTCCATGAGGGTCCATACAAGAGATCTTGGAGTTTCACACCAGATTGTTTTGAAATCTATCAATAAAGTGGGTGGAAAGAGCCTTGTGAAGGTGGAGAGGTCATTTTAAATATCAGCAATAAAAGAAACACTGGCACTTCATGACAAAAGACTACATAAACCAGACCCATAATTGCCGATAAGGGCGGTTACATTAATTGTTAAAAGAGCTCAAACACACATCCATTTATAGTATTAATTTTGGTGAAACTTTATTGTTAATTAATAAATTATATCTAGTTGAATTTTAAAATTAAAAGTGTTCAGATTGTAATGGACCACACGGTAGTTGATCGGCTTAGTAATATTTTTCACTAAACCCATCAAATGATATATAATGAATCACAATTCCTAATTATGTTATTCTCATCTCTGACGAGACATATACGGTTTTGAAAAGAATTGCATGACTTGACAGTTTCTGAATAAGTTTATCCCATTACTGTTTATAAAACAACATCAAATTCCACGATATAATACTCAAAAAGTACGTAAGAATCGCACTTAAGGTGTAGTACCACATCTATTGTAATACGGGTATAGTCAATATATTTATAAAAGTTTTGCATATTCCAATCTTCAACATTAGGCTTTGAAATATATTCATATCATTTATTTTAAACAGAGTATTTCGTTAAACAGATTATCTTGAAATTTTGATAGCTATCTTTTGAAGGTTGGTACACACCCAAGTTAATATAAATACAAAGTTGTACCATAACGCGTGTACGCCTGAGTTTTGACTTCCACCACACTTTTAATATTGACGTCATAGTCGATAAGTGGTTCTGTGTTTTGTTAAAATCTGTTTTTCTTACCCAGTAGTCGGCACGATACATTAAATTGATAATTCGTGCAATAGTGACGTCATAAACTATGAGTGGTTGCGTGTTTTGTCAAAATCTGTTTATCTTACCCAGCAGTCTGTGCTATACATCAGATTAAAGATTATAGCAAGCCCGATTACATGAATGTCTAAACTTGTATTTCTATAAGCCTTGGTACTCACTGAAAATGAGGTGAATTAAAAAAGAGCGAAATCTTTTCAGTCCATGTGTTACATACAAATAAAGGTCTTTAAAAAATTGGATATTATAAATTAATAAATGGGTTGCTTCATTATCTTTCCTCTCTCCTTTTCTTCGTTTTCTAATTTGTCGACTCTATTCTGTTCGAGTCAAGTCTACACAACACTAATGATAATTTCAGTGTCTGTTGTTTTTTACTTATTTGATACAATAACTATTATGTGATAATGAGAATTACCGTTGAAATTTCAAAAAAAGAATTGAAACGTAAATAATACAACGAAAAATAGCAATATTACTTCACTCTGCTGTAAAACCCTGAGATATGAGTCAGGGGCTGTAGCCCCCTCCCCACCAAGGAATTTTTGAATTCCTACTAGAAAATTAAATATTTGATTAAATTTGAATTTTTTTTTATTTTTCAAAAAAAATTCCAAAAATTGTGTAATAGCTATGGATTTTTAAAAAATTTCTCCCAAGAATTCAGTACTTGAAATTTTTTTTCATTTTTTCAATTTTATATTTTCAATTTAATTTTAAAAATCTTTTCCAAAAAAATTATTTTTTGAGAACAGCTTTGGATTTAAAAATTTTACCAAAAATTTAATTTTTTGAGAATGGCGGTAGATTTGTGAGATTTTTCTTCGAAAACTTAATTTTTTTGAGGATAGCTGTGGACTTTTGGATTTTTTTTTTTTTCGACTCTTTTTTGTCCCCCTACAGCCCTAACACCAACCCCCTCGACCACACTTTTTGGTTTCATGCCGAGGGAAAGGCCTGTCATCAAAACACAGAGGCTCTCAAATCCACTGGGACGTCATGACAGAGGACTACTTCCGCAGCGGGTACCAGGCCTTTGGTAATCATTTCCTCCAAGGGCGGCCACATTAATGATTAAGAGAGCTGAGACACACATCTATTTATAATATTAATTTTATTTAAATTCTATTTTTCATTAATAAATTATATCTTGTAGAAGTTTTAAATTTAATAGTGTTTAGATTTTAATGGAGCACTCGGTAAATTGCATTGACTTACTAGTTCAGGAACCAATGGAACTCGTATGTTAAGGTATTTCTGTATATACTTGTTATTATTATTATTTTGATGATATGGGATGTATAAATTATGTTATTTTCCCAGGAGCAATCAGTACCAGTCAGTACCCACTATTTTAACACCCCCTGCCTCAATGACTCTTCAAATGAAACTTCATCATTTAAGAATTTTGTTACGTACTGTGTATGTACTCAACTCTTCTTCTCCTTCTTATAATTATCTTATAATAGCAATCTGCATGATACGTCTCTTCAAAAAAAAAAAAAAATCCGTAATAAATTTGTCAACATCATGAGGAGGTCGTGAGAAATCATACGTAGAACATTAACATGTACAGTATTAGTAGTACATATGTACAAGACATCAAGAATTATGAAACATGGGTGAATTAGGAGGTATGGATCATGTGTATGGGTTTCAATGTTGCACAAATTGCAATTTCTATTTCTCATAAGGCCTAATATTCAATTACAACATTAGTCCTTCTAATGAACAACTATTCAATAATGATCGCATTTCAATTTTAGTGCCGGAATTACTGAATTGTTTCAAAAATATCTTTGGAATACTCACAATTAGTAGGAGCGATAAACTTCTTCTAAAAAAATATGAAGGCCCTAATTTTGATGCAATAAAACTACTTATTTATTACGGATTTACGAGTTTTGTACTTTATAATTTGCCACAGAATATGCACTAATTAATTAGTAATTTCCCTCCAAACAGTCAAATATTAAATAATTAATTTATAAATTAGTGTTGGATCAGTCTAAAAAAAACACTGAAAAGACTGCATTTCTATCAGTTTGCCCTTAGTAATTTAGTCAGTCATAGGACCGGTCCTTATCGATCTTTTATCGTAACTACAACAGTTGAAATGACGTAGTTACTTACTATGTAATTTAATCAGTTTAAGTTTCAAAGCTAGTTCTGACTAATCGGTCCATAGGACTGATGAATTTTGAAAAAGAATCGACCGATTAGATAAAAGACTAATAGAAGATGGGGGGGGACTGATTAGGAATGCTGTACTAGGACCGATGCAACACTAAGTAATATGAACCATTCAATAATTCCATTATTATCATCGTAGGAATTCTTCATTTAAAAAGATTACTCTCAAATTTTACAAAAAACATACAACAACTGGAATCATGTGTTTGTACCGAGGGGACCATTAAAAGCTGAACACTTTAAATTCTAAGCTTCAACAGGATATAATTTATGAATAAACAATAAAATTTCAACAAAATTAAATCTATAAATGGATGTGTGTCTGAGCTCTCTTAATCCTTAATGTAGCCTTTCTTAGTGGCAATGGTGGCTTCCAGGCGGCGAAAGAATATCTGGCACCCCCTGCGGATGTAGTCCTCAGTCATGATATCTCTGTGCTGGCTGAGAATGGCTTTGAGGGTCTCGTGTTTAGATGACGGACACACCAGGCCTTACCCTAAACATGTACCCAAAAAGTGTAGTCAACCGGGTTAGTATCATGGCTGTAGCGGGGGCCAAAAGTGTCAAAAACGAACTGAAAAGACTCAATAAAAACTTGTTCAAAAGATTCTTTCAACGGAGGAGATGCAATTCTATCATTGCAGCTGTTTAAAGTGGCCACTCCAACCTAAATCACTTTTTTGATAGCTCTCTGAACAGTCTGGTGTGAAATCCCGAGATCTCTTGCATTGATTATCATGGACTTGAGGGGATTGGTTTGGGCTTCTTTCTTGCTGACGGCGTAGACAGTGGTCCCCGAGACGCCCAACTGTATGGTGTGCGCAAATGGAAATTTGTTGATCACATTCAAGTGTCCTTTTCTTGACTTGTTCATACGCTAGAGAGCTCAGGTTTTTTTTTCTTTAGTAAATAATTGTTCATGCTTTAATATATCTAAATATGTATCACTCAGCCTTCATTAATTATTGAATTAATAAGTGTTCAGACTTGAATGGACTACCCGGTAAAGGGCTGAATGTATCAGTGCCACCTAACTAAATACCTCCACCTCCTCTTCCTAGCTGTAACACATTGATAAGGACTAATAAGACTCAGTAATCATATAATTAATACGAATATACGTACAAGGGACTGAGATACATTATAAACATTCATAATATTTATTATCAAGGCACGTAAAAAGAACACACTAGGTAATAGTTTCCTGCCTCAATACTCTAGTCTACATATTATTATTTATCATTCATGACCTCAAAGGAAGAGGTCTGATTAAAAGACAGAGTGACTCAGTCGTTCCTCTCTTTTTCTTCCTTCTCTTCTCCTTTTTTCTTCTTCTTTACCTGTTTTTTATTTTTCCTTTTTTCACTACTAGTAATAGGTACTAAAGCCCTCCCACTTCTCTATTTTTTTCCTCTCTTCTCCTTTTTCTCTCTCTCTCTTTCTAACTAACAGGCTAAGACGCTTTCTTACCTGTTATTTTATATTAAAAACCCGCCTTTCTACCTGTTTTTTATTATATTATTTTACTTTACCTTTAATCCAAGTAATTTTATTGGCCTCCAAGAGGCAAAAGAGAAGGAAAGAGAATACATACGTCCTCCCTTACGTTTCTCTCTCTTTCTTTCATGTTTTACTCTCATCTGACGGAAAAATATTTGATTTTATCACCAACATCATCATATTTTTTTATTTAAACTAACTTGGAACGTTTGTTTTGTTTTTTAGGGAGTAAGTGAGTGTGTCTGTACTCTGTACATATTGAAGTTGCAAGATGAGATAATATCTTCAGCGTGTTCATTAAGAGTTGGTGGCTCAAGGTGTCATGCTGAGATAGAAAAAGGGAGAGAGTCGCATCATCAGCCTCCTAGCAGCACCAGCAGTCAACCACCAACATAACATCACCTTCCCTCGTTGTCCCTTCAATCCATTGGACAAATTTATCCCTTTTTACTACTCCAAAAAAACCGTCTTTTTATCGTTATTTTGAATGACACACGCACGGGAAAAAATAATCTAATCGATATTATGAATAATATAATAAAACTTAATCGTGTTAGATGTATACAAAGTACGTAGGAGTAAACGTCGCTCTAGGGTTGTTTGGGGTAGGCGAATCCCTCGATTATTATTATTTATATTCGCGCGTCATTTCACTAAGACATCATTATCCTATTACAAGAATAAGAAGCTAGCTGCCTTAACAAACAAAACAATATGTTATGTGGCGGTAACTACTCCAACCCATCACTAATCTTCATCTGGTGGATTTTTGCTTTTTTCTCACATGAATATTGTTGTTTTTATTATTATTCTCTTACTCCCTCAGGAATTCTGTGAAGAAGAACCTGTTATAGAATATTTGATATACATATGTACTGTACACATAATATGTATTAATATGTTGTTTTGAATAACGAGTAACGACACTGTACGTACAAAGTACTTTATTCCTCCTTCAAATCTTTATACAATTGTATTAAATACCGAGTGGTCCATTAAGATCTGAACACTTTGAATTTTAAGCTTCAACAGAATATAATTTCCACAAAATTAATACCTTAAATAGATGTGTGCCTGAGCTCTCTTAATCATTAATGTAGCCTCCCATAGGGTCAATGATGGCTTCTAGGACCCGATGCAAGGCCTGGCACACGCTGCAGATGCAGTGCTCTGGCATGGCGTCCAAGTGGCTTTGAGGACCTCGGTGTTTAGATGATGGACACTCCTGGCCTTCCCTTTGACATGCACCCAAAAGGTGTAGTCGAGGGAGTTGGGATCAGGGCTGTAGGGGGTCCAAAAGTGTTCAAAATAATTCACAACAACTCGGAAGATTAATTTATAACACATTCAAAAGAGTCTTGCAACAAAGTATTTGGTCTTCTTTCATTTCTGGTGTCAAAAGTGGCCTCTCCATCCTCACAAAGCTCTTTTTGCCCACTTTTTTTTATAGCTCACTGGACAGTCAGGTGTCAAATCTCGAGATGTCTTACATGGGCCATCATGGAATGGGGGAATTAACCTGGGCTGTCTTCTTAAATTCCTCCTGGATCCAGTTTGGCCTTTTTGACAGAGCGGTTCTTCCTCTTCAACATTTCGGACATGCTGACGGCGTAGACAGTAGTCCTGGAGACGCCCAACTGGTCGGAGTGCGCGAATAGAAATTTGTCGATCACGTTCAAGTGTCATTTTCTGGACTTTTTTTTTGTCGCAAGCTAGAGCTCTCATGTTTGTTTTCTGTTGTAAATCATTGATTATGCTTTGATATATCGAAATATGAAGTCATTCCAATAACTTAACCTTCATTCCTTATTGAATTATTAACTGTTCAGATTTCAATGGACCACCCCGTAGCTAATAATATATTGTATATTAGCTGATATTATTTTATATCATCTTATTAGAAATATGACGTCATTTTACGTTCATACTCCTCAGTTATCTTCCTACGGGAGGAAGAACGCCATCTTGTCCTTTGAGCTACGTACAATTGAGTACAACAAGCATGCTGTATGATTACGTCAAACCTTTTGAAGGTTAAATTAAAGGAGGGAAAATACGTTTCCAACTACAATGATATATAAATAATAATAATTAATTACAACGTAACTATTTTTCTTTATTAACATACATTGAATTACGAGTCCGGAGAAACCTATAGAGGGAGATCATTTTTTTATGCATTCTTTGTTATCATGAAGGCCTAACCAACAAAGTTTTATAGTAATAAAATCATTTTTTTTTTCAGTAAGATAAAGGAAAATCGTGAACTACTCCCGTGCATTCGAAAGTCAAAATAGGGTTTACAAATATTAAAAAGGATTAAACCTTTACTGTATATGAAAAATATATATCTAACGTTTTCTTAATGCTATACATAAGTTTTAATCTGCATTAATAATATATTGTTACATAGTACTACAATATAACTTCAATAGTGTAGACAATAAATTAATAGTTACAATGGAAGTAATCATATTTTTTTTTTTGTAAATTTCCTTTTTTCTCGTACCTAATCGATAGAAAAAAATATTCTTTATATCTTGTTATTTCATAGTGATTTTCAGTACCTATCATTTGGTTTAATTCAAACATCACAGTGTATCATTTGTATCAAGTAGTATTCAATTCAGGTGACAATGTTAATTGTATTTTAAAAGCCACTTGATGAAGTTACATCAAGATTACTTGTGGAAATTTATTTATTTTATTTTATAACAATATCTACACTGTGGTCCAAATAAATTGGTAACATATCTGAAGGCTTACAACGAACAAACTTGATGGAGTAGAACCATATTTTTTTTGTTATTTGAAAGCTATATTTAATTACATTCAATTATTCATGAGATCCACTTCTCTTGATAGCTTCGACCATACTGAGCCGGAAGCTTTGTTAGGTCCAGAAGACCTCGTGCGGATCCAGCTTTGCCCATAGTGCTGGTTCCTAATTTTGCACTTTTAATTTATATTCCTTAGATGGATGGATTAGCCGAATGAAGAAATTACACATTTCAACAAGACAGTATACCGCCTCACAAGGCAAAAAAAGTACAGGTTGTATTGGCTACACTTTTGGTGCCCGGATTTTTGGCCTGCTAACAGTCCGGACCTGAACCCATGCTATTTCTATCTCTGAAGGAGCGTCGAGCATGAGGCCTGTGTCAAGTATCATTTGTTTGTGGAGACCTTGAAGAAGTCCATTGCCCGTACGATGGGAAAGCTGGATTCGCACGAGGTCGCCCGGGGATGCCCCTGTGGCTCAGGTTATTAAGAGAGGCGGATCTCATTATGAATATTTCAATGGTAGCTTTCAAATAATAAAAAAATATGGTTATACCCCATCTAATTTGTTCGTTGTAAGCCTGTAAAATGGGCACACATTGAAAAGTGAGTCCAGATTTATCAGAATTGATCTTCTCCAAAAAAAAAAGACCTAATCTAGCATAAATTGGGTTGATCTTTCAACATTCAAGAAGTAATATTGTATGCTTCAAACGGTACTCAAAAGATAACTTATTACGTATGAATTTATTTTGAATTTATATTCGTAGCATTACAAGTAGTTACATATTCACTTCCTCGTTTATTCCTATTCATCTCCGTTCCTTCCTTTAAAAAAAATAAAAATATTTTTGTATATAAATAAGCAAAAAAGAAAAGAAAAGAGTGATATATCATAATTCATCTCAAGATTTCTATCCCTAGCTCTCCTTCTAGTTGTCTAGCTCCTTATCATCTTTATTATAAATATTATTATGTATGTTACTCCAACAATCTAAATCCTCAAAATGAGAATGGAGCAAACTCCTCCTGATATTGTAATTACATTCATGTACTAGTATTATTATACATATGCTATGATAATAAATTGAATTAGGAATTTGATGATGCCTTAATGAAATTGCTGCTGTGGATAGGAAGAGATTGGATTAGGTGAATTAGCCACGTCTACTAACCTTCACTAACGAAACTTATTTCTAATTAACAATTACTTAATTACAAAAATATGGATGAAAAAAAAAATAGTAATAATAACAACTAAAAACAGAGGATGTAAGAAATTAGGAAACAAAAAAGTTTCACCGTGTATGATTTATTATATTATTAGTATTTAATTAAAACTTTCTTTAATGAGCTGTAAAGGAGAGGAACACGACGAAGAACGAGGAAACAGAAATCAATTAGAATTATGTATACTTTAGCTGGTAATAAGTAGGAATGGAGTAAAAAGTACTAGGTATTCCAAATATCGAGTAAGTTTCATCGACAATACACTGTTATACGCTATACTAATTAACGCAAAAATAAACTGTGATATATGCATAGAGCCTAATATTTCATAGACATATGTTAACTCCATTATAGGCTTTGTATTCCAATTTCTGGAATGAGATGAGATGCCCAAGAATCTTAACTATAGTTTAGAAACTTTGTTTGATTTATGAGACTTTGTTTGCCCCAAATATGGCCTTTCAAATAGAATATATTCATAATTAATTATTTCATTGTGACAATGCATTTTTCCTACTTTTAGTGACATTTGAGGAGCCTCTAATAGATTAATAAGAATAATTCTAAGGTATAAATTGATTACAATCCCGACTCTAGCTTGTTTTTGTGTTGACGGGATATAATTGAAAGTCACATCAAAATTACATAGAGCCATATTTATAAATTTATATTATGCTATTATTCGATTTTTTCTTCCTTTTCTCTCCTTTTTGTGGTTGTTAATTGTAACAAACACCTTTTTTGTTTGAAGGTAAATAACAAACTTCTTGATGGGACCCATGAACTAAGGAGTATTAAACGATTAATTAATTAAGACATATTTATCTCTCTGTTTATCGTAATGTCATTTATGAATAATGATGACGGAGATAGATGAATAATAATAATATTGTCTGTTGTAGCTGTAGTAATGAGAACGATAACCATTCGAATAATTACTTTATATTTTAAGCTACTTTCTTTATGATGCGTTTGTCGCAATAAAAAATTAATGAATTGTACATTATATTTATAGCAACATCATCATTATATTTATCGTCATCTCAATAGACAAGGAAGATTCGATCCTCTCTCTCATTTTTAGAAGATGATAAAATAATAGGAAACAGGGAGGAGCTCTGCGTGCCCATCATCAATTAGCACCCCGGAAATCAAGGTGTGAATACAAATTTATATGAATCAAACTATAATTTGACACATTGTTGTAATGTGAGATGGTTTCCTATTTATTTAACAGAGTAGTCACATCTCATCCAAAAAAAATAATAATAATAAAAAAGTAACGTAAAACAAAATAAACAATTTTTGAGATGGGGTTTGCTCTCTCCCTCTGGTTGGCTCTACCGCCGTTCTTATTTTGAAGACAAACTCCTTGATGAGAGAGAGAGAGAAGAAGAGGATCTGATAAAGATATTTAAAGAAAAGTGGACACTGATTTACACCTCAAAAAAGTAGGCAGATGCCATTTTAGGTCTATATGTGAGTGACTCCGTGTATTTTCTTAAGAACAGCTGGACTATTTATCTATGTATATTAAAAAGTGTTATTTTACACATCGTCTGAAATAATTAAAAGAGAAGAGATGAAAATAAAAAATTAATTCGTTAAGTTCTATGCGTACAACCGAACATAATATACCACCACTAAGCATTCCCTGCATTCTAAATTTAAATAATAACAGGTCGAAGTAGTATTACATAGTATATAAAGTTCTCATCGAAGCCATATTCCCATCCTCCCCCCTCATCACTAAACAAACAACCATCAACCACCCTTTATTACGAGGGTTGTTATGATTTTTCTTTTCATCCAATGTCAGCCTTTGTTTTTATTTATTATTTAATCATAAGTGAAAAGAAGGGCTGAAGCGGTATTAAAGATGCTCCGTCCTTGCTGTTATTATTTAGAGTCCTGGATAATTATAAATATTGGTCATCTCAGGTATTTTTAAAAAATATTCCTTGTTACTCAATACATTATTCTATGTACGTTATATTCAGGTCGATGATCAGACGACGGTGTCAGATTAATTTAGATGAAGATCCCTTGGAGTAAATTTACGTTAATGACTTCCGTTATCATTTTGAGTCTGGGTATGTATTGTACTTTTTATTCCTTCTACGAGCAAGTGATTAGTTTATTGATTTATATATTATTTGCATGATAATGGGCCTATGGAAGAGGAGGGAGGGGGGGATTTATGACTTCCGTTTGATAAATTAATCTTTTTATTTATTTGATTTGAACAGATTTATGATATGAGGTTTTCTACATCTTTATATATATAGAGAGAGATAGATGTTTGATACAAGTTGATACTAGTATAATCTGCTTGTACAAACTACAATTTCTACGTTTCATTACGCTTTATTTAATTACGACATCCGTCATTTAGTTTGAACAATGACCAACTACTACTTGATGCAATCATTTTATTTTGATTTAAATAAAACTACGGATTTATTCAGTATTTACGAGTAATCTCACTGGACATTTGAACTAGGTATATAATTGTATCATTTGGAAAAATCAAAAGTGGCATCATTAATATTAAGTTATAGCCTTATCTTCATCACACGTCCACTCTAAATCCTTCATTTAAAACAATCCATCTCAGCTTTTGGTTGCAACTTGTACAGCATATATATGAGAGTGGCTCCTGCTTCTAAAAAGGGTGACAACGACAATGATTTCATTACCCCTCGAGTAAAATTGCATCAATCCCTCTTGATTTATATATATATATATTTTAAACAGTGAAATTAGATACTTGAACATTCATTTATTTCATCTCTATATAGTATATTATTATTAATTATAGAGTTGCCCTTGTTATTATTCTTAACAACCTTGTGTGTATATGTAAAAATATTAATTCTTTATCTTTTTGTGTGTCTGTTGAAAGATTTTTCATAATAGTAGTCATACAATTGTTTCTGTTACTTTAGTTTATTTTACCTTTTGACATCAAAAGAACGAAAGAAATGTACAGAAAATACTTTGTTCTCATATTACAAGTCTTCCATTAATGGATTTTCTTTAAACCGGAACGGAGCTATGAGAAAAACACGCGCTTTTCAAGCGACTCCATGACTACTTACTCCTACCACTTCAATTAAAATTCCTTTTAAAAAAGATGTATATATAGCAGGATATATGTATACTCTTTAATTAAAAAAGATTATTATTAATGTGAGAAAAAAATATATTATATATTTCCTTTTTATAAACAACTTCGGGTCATAGTTGTTTATTTAAAATACTAAACTAAAAAAAAAAAAGTGAGTTGAATATATATATTGTAATACTAATAATAAGTATACCCTTTTAGTTTTCTTCATTCGTGCCTTAGTTTCCATTTTAAAGATTATTGAAGAAAGAGTAGTATATATTATGTATATATAATATTAAAAGTCTTATATATATATATAGGTGATTTATTGAAGAGATATATGTACTCGTATATGTTTGTGTAACTGTTATTTGAAGGGAGGAAAAAGAAATGAGAATTACCATTTTGACGAGACGACACACACATTATTGTATGTAAATCAATAAATTAAACAAATTCAAAGTGAAGATATATATGCAAGTCGTGTAGGTTCTATAAGCAAGCAAATTCCAAAAATGAGATGGAAAAATTCTAGACTCCTTGGTGTAGGGATTACCCATATTTTAATGGTGTAATGTTGACCTAGTTGATCATAATATTATAAAGTACTAATGCCCTCAGATATATTGTTCCTAAATGCATAACAAGTAAGACATTTGAATAGCTCAAAAAGTAGTTGGTAATTAACTTATTGCTTATACATAGTATAAGTATATATAGTTATCATTATTCTATTATTCTACTCATCTAATTTCATATATATATATTTTAAATCGGTTAAAGACTCCTGGATGTTGTGATGACTTCATTTAGACTATTTTGAGGCTCAAAATGTACTTATATTTGATTACTTTTTCCATTCTTTTCTTTTTGAATGCTCACATCTTGTTGTTCAAGATGACGTATGTAACTAGGCTTTTAAGTTTTAATGGATATTTTTGTGCATCCTGAGCTGATTATTTATGCATCTAAGTATACAGAACCGGTTTGTTGAGTATCTCTACTCATGTATTACGTGACGTGCCGTGTGTATACAACTCCCAAATGGTGATTATTATTACTTAAGTGTAATTTTTGTGAATCTATGTATTCAAGGGGGTGATCCTGCTAAAAAGATTACCTCCCAAATACTACAACAATTTGATAATATTCTGATGTGATGGGCACTTACCACATATAGCGCTCTCCGTCGTCATCGTCGTCGGTGGGAGCGCAAGGTCTTCTTACTCGTCAATAAAGCTTGCCTCTTTTTTTGACGACGACGCTAAAGGCCTTAATAGTAATTCCCCCTTCCTGTCTTTGGCTTTCTTTGTTGTGTGGGCTTTGAATGATTCAATGTAAATATATGTTTTCCCTTCAAGAAAAATACTATTAAGTGCCTTCCAATTTAGAGCCATCTTTAAAGTATATGTATCTTAATTTGATAGATATGCTGAGTTTAAACAAATAGATATAATTTTAATAAAGTATCTACGTATAAACTCCAAGGTGGGTGAATCTTACATGTGTCAGAAAGAAAGGGAGCGCGCTCCTAGGGGGAATTTGTTATTCACATCTACAACTATAGCTAGTAGTAGAAGTAGTTGTAGTAGTAGTAAGGGCAGCAACGTTTTTCCACCACCCAAAAAAACGCGCTTATTTTTATTATGATATTTTTTTTCTCCGTTCCCCGAAGACTCAAGTTTATTTCCGAGTGAGCTACGGAGCAGAGTGTGACAAGAAATTTTGAATGTTAGAGTGATATGTTCATTGAAATTCATTTTTGTCTTCTTTATTATTATTATTATTATTTACACAATTAGTGATTGAACATCATAGAATTGAAGTAGACAAGTTTGAAATATTTATTAACACGTACACTATTCATCATAAATATAGATATATATGAAGTGATGGCCTCTTTACCAGAGTCACCCAATCTTGCCTTTGCAGCAGCGGCTGCCGCCGCTGCTGCTGCTTCCGCAGTACATCGAAGTCCTGGAGTAGACTACTACGCTAACATGATGAGTAAAATATGGGGAGCGGGGATTCTTTCTCCTCCTGGAGAGAGCAGCAACATCCCCCTTCCACCTATCAATTTGGATAGCCTGCGATTTTCCCCCCAAGACCAAGTCAACTCAGGTAAAAAGACGACACCACTTTGACCTTATTCTTTAGCTTTATTTTATGACACCCTTAGGGTGTCATAAAATATAATATAAATGTGTGTACTGCTTATAAAGTTATGAAAAAAGTAGGCGGAGATTCTGCACATGAAACTTTTTAGTTATAGTTTTTCTTTATCTTGTGACTTTACTCATTTAGGCGTCAATTCCGATAAAATCCATCCTGGACTCCTCAACAATAACAACAACAGCACCAATCATAATAATAACATCCCATCTAAAAAAATTACATCCATCAATAACATTAATAATAATAATAATAGTATTATTAGTAACAACAACAACAACAACAATAATAATAACAATAGCAGACTTGCCTTGAAAGGACAAATCACTTGCAACTGTGGAACCACCTTTCCAAATCTCGAAGTTCTTGAGCGGCACATGGTTGCTCATCATCCTGAAAACACTAATTTAGTAAGAAAGCTTGATGCTTGTATGGATTGAACTAACATTCATTTCTCCTTTTTAGCTGTGTGCCATTTGCTCCAAGCAATTCCCTAATTTTACCAAACTCCAAAGACACATGACCAATCACAATGATAGTCCTGATCTTAGGAAATTCAAGTGCTCTCGTTGTGGAAAAGCATTTAAATTCAAACATCACCTCAAGGTAGCTACCTTCTTTTTTATTGTTTTCTTTTATTTGCCTTCATCTATTAGATATAACACACCAAAACCCTTCTCAAAAGTTTTATTTAAAAAAAAAAAAAAAAAAAAAAAAACCCTCAAAAAAATGTACTCGAAAGAAAATGCATAATATTGCTGCAGATCTTTGAATGATTTGTGACGATGAAATACATACATAACATATAGTTTGCTAATACTTTTTTTTTCTTATTATATTGTCTTTTCCGAATAGTACAAACTTTTTTATGTATAAACTTTTTATTTGTTCAAGTCTTATTCTCTGTCTCAAACTACTTAAAAGTGGGGGATTTATTTATGCGGAAAATGAGTTAAATAGCTCCTATTTTTTGTTTTTTTTTCCTTATAAAAAAGCTTGATGTGTATGATTTGAATAATTTTATCCTCTTTGTTTTTTATGAGAATATTTAATTTAAATGGCTGTTTAATACTTTCAGGAGCATGAAAGAATCCATACCGGAGAAAAACCTTTTGAGTGTAAACATTGTGGGAAAAGGTTCTCACATTCTGGGTCTTATTCCTCTCATACAACTTCCAAAAAGTGTCTGGTGAGTGTTTTAAGGATATTTAAATTCAAGTTTAATTGTCATAACAAAATTTTTCTTATTATTTTGTGCAGCAACTTGGACGACGACCCAATGGTGGTGCCCCACCTCAAAGCCACCATCTTCCACAAACCTCATCTTCACAGTCAAGTCAACAACCTATGCTATTCGGAGGATCTCCATCGAAACAAAATTTGGCAACTTCTTGGTCCTCTTCACTTCGACCCCCATTCCATCAACCCCATCCTAAGCCCTTAAACAGTCGAGATCACCAGCAATCCATGCCTCTTTCCCCTCCCCTTACACCACTACCAACCGCTCGATTTCCACCTCCTGGAGTAATGCTTCAGGGACCGTATCCTCCTCCTCAACCTCCCCATTTGCAAAGTTTCTTGCTCGCTGCAGCACAATATAATCCTCTAATAGGTCAAGGGCCCAGACCGAATCATCTCGAGTTTATGGAAAATCTTCAGAGATATTTACAGATGCGTACAAGTCTTGCTGAAAATAGCATGACGCCCCTTATCACCACCAATACTACTACTCTACCAATGTCTGTCGTGGAAGAGGATGACGATAAGAAATCTCACGAATTTAAATTAATGAATAACAATACTTTAGAAGAAGAGGATGCAATTATTGGGAGTGGCGGAAAGTCTGTCATGCTCAAGAGAGAAGAAGAGTTGGTTGAGGATGAAATGAAGGAGGAGGATGTGGATGAAGAAGAGGATGAGGAGGATGAAACCAAAAACATGCACAACAATAATACCAACCTTCGAGAGGACGTGACACGCTCACATGACAATAACAAAGTAGATGTACTCAAACAGCAACTACAGGAACAGGCAAGACTTGTCATGATGAAAAAGTTCTTGGAAAATGTTAATGCCGAATCAAAGAGGCTAGATGGAACATCTCTCAGTGAGGATCTTGCGGATGGATCAGATTCTTCTGTTATAATTCCTTGTAAGTTTGACTGTGGTAGAAAGTTTAAATCGGATGCATTAGTGGATTTGATTCGTCATCAAGAGAGTTGTGACTCCATTTGCGATGATCAAGATAGTCAAGACGGAATGAACGCAGGAGGCTCTGCTGGTTCAGCAGATGAGAGAAAGGTGAGAGTGCGAACACTGATATCTGAGGAGCAGTTGTCCGTGTTAAAAACGTATTATACACTAAATCCCCGGCCAAAACGGGAAGAGTTGGAAAAAATAGCAGCTGAGATTGGTCATCCTTTTAAAGTAGTCAAAGTCTGGTTTCAGAACTCACGTGCTCGAGATCGTCGAGAGGGAAAGCCCTTAAATCAAACTTTGGGCCCATATCCAGGGGATGCCTCATCTCCTCAACTTATGGCAGGTCTGCTTTCTAGAGTTTCGGCTGCCCTTCATAATAACAACAATAGAAAATGCGACTCCAAGACTCCAGATTCCACACTTTCTGAAAATACGTATGATGATCAGCCCTTGGATCTCTCCAACAAAGGATCCTCTCCTTCAGCCTCTCCTGCCTCTCAACACAAGGACGAAGCTCTCAATCTGAGTGCTGGATGTGGTGGTAATTCCGCCATTCCTCTCTTTCCTATTCTACCGCAAAATCTATCTACTCTACAAGACATTTACAAGCTCAGAGAGGAGTCAAACAATGAGGATGAAGGTGGCTACGTATGCACAAAATGCAATAAATCCTTTAACAAACAAACGGCATTAGCTAAGCATTGCAGCATCGAGCATTCGGGTAAGACTTGTTTTTTTTTTCTCTATTTTAAATATATATATTTATTCGTCTTCTTCTTCCTCCTCCTCCTAAGTAAATTTACAGTAAGATGGAAAAATAAGAAGAAAATGAAAAGAAACATAATTTGTTATTTGTCTGAGAAAAGAATAGAAAAAAAATAATATTTTCTTTTTATTATTACTCTACTACACACACTATTCTTGTTCATGCATCAAATACAAAAATTCTCTTCAGAGAATAATTTTTGTTTCTTTCTTTTTGCTCAAAAAAATTATAAAGAAATTATATCTGCATTATTACGTACGGAAATGGCATTATCCTTTTGTCTTAAAAGGAAAGAAATGGGGGGAGGGGAAAGAGGAAAGAACTTCTTCGATGTACATATAAAATGTAGGTTCGGAGATAGATAGACATACATACATTTGATGAAAAGGAAATTGAGTCTATTATCATTATATTATTGTTTTAATAATTATTTCTTTCTTTTATTTATATTTGTAGAGTCGAGACCCTATCAGTGCGAGTACTGCGAAAAGGCATTTAAACATAAACATCATCTATGTGAGCACAAACGTCTCCACACGGGAGAAAAACCCTTCCAATGCTCTCAGTGTTTGAAAAGATTTTCGCATTCTGGATCCTATAGTCAGCATATAAATCACCGCTACAAGAGTTGCAAGCCCCTCAACAACGCACCCACGAATACAAATACCACCTCCACGAATCCCAACTCACCCCCGTCTCTCCTCGTACCCCCTCCAACTACAACAATCACCTCCTCCTCTTCTGATGGATCCCCTACATCTTCACTCATTATGGAGAATGGACATCACCATCATCATGAAGGATCCGCTCCTCTTAAAGAAGAGAGTGGAGAAATAACAACAACCCTTCCACACTCGCATATGAACAATCTCATTCGATTCTCAAGACCTGTGGTCGTGGATGATGAGGAGGACAACCACAAAAATCCTATTCCAAATATGAACAACAATGAGGAAGACTCTCAGTAGTGGTGTCTTCTACTGGAACACCTTCCTCAACCACACCCCCACACACCTCCCCACAACGATGATAGTCAATTTAATTCTTACTGAATAGATTTTTTTAAATGTAAAGAAAATATAATATTTAAATAATTTTGTTAAAAATGCTCTTTAGAATGATGATGATTTTCTCCTCTCTTTTATTTCTCTCTCTCTCTCTCCAAACTTCAAACATTCTTTAGACATATTATTATTATAATTAATACTACCATTATTGATATTATTATTATTATAGAAAGGATCCCCCTATTAAAAGAAATTTGTAAATAGTTCTACGAAGGCCGCTTACCATTTTGTATACTTTTTTTAAATATTTCATTTGCGGTCGACTTTTTGTTTTGTTTTATGAATTTTTGTAAATAGAGGCTTTCTAGTTAAGAAAAAAAGAAGAAAAGCAGAGAGTAACGACTACTATTATATACAACCTTCTACTTACTACTTGAAAAATTCGCCAAAAACTGCGTCCTTGACCAAAAAAAGATGTAAAAAAGAAAAGAAGGGGGGAATCAACCCCGGTTTACTCTCTTTATTTTCCATATAAAAAGGCTTTCTTTTTTAGCTTTCAAGTATATAAATTTATTTTTTTCCCTTTGGCTTTCAAATCACATTTCGTTTCCTTTTTTTTTTTCAGACTGTTTATTACACCGTATAAAGGAACACAGATTTATTTTTTTTCTAAAAAAAATTTAAATATATATATAAAAATTAATG
This sequence comes from Lepeophtheirus salmonis, assembly GCF_016086655.4. Lineage (NCBI taxonomy): Eukaryota > Metazoa > Arthropoda > Copepoda > Siphonostomatoida > Caligidae > Lepeophtheirus > Lepeophtheirus salmonis. The sequence goes on from NC_052131.2 coordinate 36,769,060, forward strand.
AATTATAAATAAAACCAACTAGTTTTATATGTTGGAGGGTTATGCAGTGCAGGTTATGGGCCCGCATTTAAGTCGTTGATATTAAATTCTCAAAAATTATATAATTATTGTTACATATGTGATATATATTTTCTGTTCCTTGATATTTCTTTTTTTAGTTTCTTTATCATTAATTTTTTTTGGACTTTATAATTAACGCTCGCATGATACACCCCTCCCTTTCCCCACAACCACCTTCTATATGTACGTTTAATTTGTAATAGTAAATTTTTACTTGCTTTAACGGTTATTATTTTTAGGCTTGCATCATTCGTATTGGTTGATCCCCCCAAACTCCCCTCAAAAAATTAAAGTTATTATGACGATTCTTACCATTATGCACTACAGACCTTTTTTTTTTTTTTTTACTATATTTTTTTAGTTATCTCGTTATTTTTTTTCTCATGAAAACTATTGTATAAGGATAGACAAATGTACCAAGTTGTAAATAAAAACATTCCTATATTTGCCGTTCATTGCGACAGAGAAAATTAAATAACTTGAAGTGTTAATAATAATTTATTTCATTCTACGTGAATCACAGTTCTACTTTGAAAAAAAACTAAAATGACTTGTATATATAAATATATGTTCTAAAATGAATACAAATTCGAACTAGCTCATCGAACGGGTCGTCGTAAGTTAAAATAAGCGTTATAGATATCTTCTTACGAATGGATCTACCTCCTCTTCACTTTCATCAATCATAGAGATAATCTCTTCGTCGGAGGGTTCAGATTCTTCATTCATAATTACATTCCTTCTTGATCGGACATTTCCAGAGTAGCCATCCCGGGGAAGGGCTCTGTCATCAGAATTAAAGGATAGAGAAGGGAAATTATCCCGAGGAAGGGCTCTGTCATCAGAATTGAAGGATAAAGAAGGTAAGGAGTCTGATGAGGAACTAGAATAGGAACCACTTTTCCTTGGCCGAGTAGGGATTGCACGGGGGGAAGAAGAGTAGGGGGATTCGCTCCTCCTAGGTAGTGAACTTCTGAGAGAGGATGAGACGTCTTTTCTTGGTTGAGATGCGGATCGACGTCTATAGGGAGCTGCTCTACCACTTAGTGAACGGGCTCCCCCAGAAAAATAAGTACTTCGCTTTTGAGGAGTGGAATCCTCGTCATCATTTTCCTCTACTTCCTCAACCATAGACATCAAATCAACATCCTCTTCATCTAAGGTGTGCCCAAGTGTGTTCATATGCTCATCTTTCATATCGACAGATTCTACCACAGCATCCACTTCTTCCTCTTCCATTATGTTCCTTCTCATGCGCTCATCTCCCATATAAACAGATTCGACCTCAGCATCCACTTCTTCCTCTTCCATTATGTTCCTTCTCATACGCTCATCTCCCATATAAACAGATTCGACCTCGGCATCAACTTCTTCCTCTTCCATTATGTTCCTTCTCATGCGCTCATCTCCCATATAAACAGATTCGACCTCGGCATCAACTTCTTCCTCATCTTCAGCAATAAGAAATGGATTTGCACTCCTTTTCTCAGGTTGAGCCGCCATTTCTTCTTGCTGTTCAGCTTCATCTGCGCTTCTTCGTCGTCGTCGAGATTTCATGGGCCAATCCATCAATTCAGTTTGATCTTCTTCCTCCATCTCTCCTTCCTCAGAGTTGCGTCTCCTACGTTCCTCCTTAGCAATTTCTTCCTCGATTGCAGAGATAGCACCCACTACAACAGTATCATCATCCTGAATATTTGCTGATATCTTATCTTGAGCTTCCTTGCTAATCACATCTACATCATCATCATCCACCTCCAAACTCCGATGATGAGCACCAAAAATGTCTGAGCCATGGAAAGGGAGTTCGATCAACTCTTCTTGAAGTGCAGCCGCACTTTTTGCAATAGTTGCAGCGGGCTTCAAACCGTTTCCTTTTCCAAACAGATTTCTGATGATGTCTGCCTTCCATTTGGGAACAAGCGCCATCTTCCCCTGGACACTTCGTTTCTCAGGTTCCTCGTGAATATCATCTTCTGGCTCAGAGCGATACACACGACGTAGACCTCCTATTCTGGGAATATAAACTGGAGAGTAGAAGAGATTCGGATAGAAGCGAGAGGGAATCAGACTACGTCTTTGGTATGGAAAGCGGCGGAATCCATAAAAGGACTTAGGATCCCGCTCCAGTTCCTTGATATCATCTACATCAGATTCATCCGCTGCAGCACCTATAGAGCACGGATACAAGTTTAAAGCTTGAAACGGAGAAATATCGTGTAAAGAAAAGGTGAAACTTACGGATTTGTCCAATACAAAGTACGGTAAAGAGGGAAAACAGAATGAAGTTCTTCATTCTGTCAGAATTAAGACTAAAATGGAGGCAAGGGAAGGAGAACTCCTTATATATGTACTGGGATGACTCAAGATGAAGAACAAGTCGGTATTCTTGTTCATCCATTTCTTAGGATCTGCAATTCGTCTGAGTGACACAGTTATTAGTAGTGATGTAGCCTGACTCACCCTTTGAGTCTCTCTCTCTGCTTCGCTACCTATGCACGACGTACGTAGGTACGCAGAACAGGCTAGTAGCTAGGGGAAAGAGAATGGAGTCAAGTCATGTCAAGAATTATGTGTCTACCTGTGATAGGTGTCGATAAACATTAAATAAATATTCTTTTGTCAAAAGGAAAATAAAAAAAAACATACATTTTTCAAGTCACCTATTTCTTTAAATATATGTATGTATGGGTCTGTACATATACATGTAAGTATTATAAATCTTTTCCAAGATTCGTTGCGCATGAGGGACAAGTCAAAAAGACTAATTAAGTAGTAGTCTTTTCTCTCTCTCTACGAAGGGTCAATCCCCACTATATCTTTTCTAAGACCGGTTTCAAGTCATAATCTTAGTAAAGTAATACACAGACGTCTTATTTACCATTCAAGGATAACCAATTTTATCATCCATTTGTAATGAGGAAAGAAATCCCCCTTTTCATTGGTCGTTTTTATCTTCAAAAACAGGGCAGAGAAGCTGCATGGATCGATTTTAATAATAAACATCACCATGGCGCCCCTTTTCTTCTTAATTAACCTTCTTTTTTCATTCTTAGCCTTTCTTTCTCTTCTTCCATTTGAAGAAAAGGAAGAAAAAAGAACCTTTCCTCTGATTGGCCGGTTTATCGCTCCTTCGTCTCTACCTGTTCCTTTTTATTTATTTTTTTTAAAAAGAGAAGAAGCCTCCTACAAAACCTTGAGAGAGAAAAAGGTTTTTTTGACTTTAAAAAACCGGCGGGGATCACCTGAGGCTTAGACATTTCCTCGTTAGATGGCTCTTTTCTATTTAATGTATATATTTTAAAATATGAGAGATGATGCAAGAGACCCTTACTCAAAACGTTGATTACTAACTAATCCTTCTTAATTAAAAGATTTAAAAAAGAAGTAATGTTTCTCTGCCTAACATACATAAATAAATATTATATTCCCCTCCTTTGTAATGTAAAACTCCTTTTTGAGAGAGTTAGATGACACCTTACTTACTCTTCTCTCCCTTACTCAGTCATCATTTGACATTTCTCGTGATAGCTAGGGATTGATTATTTTCTTTACCAGCTTTTTTTATTTTAGCAGAGTACTCTATGAAAGTAGCGAGCTAGGAATAATAAGGAGAAGAAGAAAAGAGTTCAAAATGGCGATGACAATAGTAGTAGTAGTAGTACACATAATAATAATAATAATAATAGCTTGAATAGCTGAGCTGCAAAAAGAAAAGAAAAGATAGCTGAGCTGCAAAAAGAAAAGAAAAGAACCGTTTCTTCTTCTTTCATTTATTTCTCATTATTTTACGGCTATTAATTCTCCCCTTGGAAATAAGGTTTTCTTTTACTATATAATATAAGTATGTACGTATACAACACTACGTACATTTCCGAATCCGGAAGTAGTTTATGGCCAAGAGTCTATGATGATTATGTTGATAATAGCAATAAAAAACAACTTGGAATAGCTATATGTCCTGATTATGAATATAATTACGTATTTAAAGGATGGTGGTGATGCTTTGATTTTGGGTAATTGAAGAGGAGGTAGGAAGGGAGGGGGGAGGGGGGTAAATATATATATATAGAGAGAGAGGGTATTAATCCTCTTCTTCTATCACATAAAAGGTGAGAAGCAGCTGGGGTCCCTCTTCTTGTTTAGTCAGGCATACAACATACAACTAAAGTGGAAACAGTAGCAACTCTGGATTTTTTTGATTTTTTGATTAATAACCATGTAACCGCTGAAGTAAATTAAGCTATACTACACACCTATGTTGGTAGTTGGTGCCTACATTTTCATTTTTCTTTGCTTCAAAACTTAGTCAACCGCATATAATGGGTGAATAATGACTTATTACACCTTCATAAAAGAAAAGTTTCGTCATTCTATTTCTATGTACAACGGTTATGTATTCTTTTTGAGTGGCTTGATCAAATAAGCAACTACGGACTACATTTTATGAATATATATACACTCATAGTATGTTGTTGTATGAGATTTAGCTCATAGAGAGCCTTACTTTTAAAGGGTTCTGCATGTTTATCAGAGTGGACAATGCATGGGCCCATTTATGCAAACCTAATAATATTCGCTCTTTTATATTGAATTTTCTCTCCTAAAAAAATCATTTCTTATGTCTATTGGATGGATAATGTTGGAAACGTACATCAACACAAAAGGGATCTTGAATATAAATCAAGAAAGAGAAAAATTAAAACACAATTACTCACTTTTTAAACTTCATAAATACAAAACGGGAGTGTCCAACCATTTTTCCGGAAGGGGCAACTTGATACGACACTGTTGGTATGTAGATCCATACCATTACACGTTTTTAATAGGATCTAAAGGGCTTAAGTTGATTTATTTTTAGGAGTAAGAGTCACATAAAACCATTTAAGGGCCGCAGGTTGTTCATTTCTCATATAAACAAAACAAATTTTCTGATATATTTTAGTCAATAATGGACTTTATATTCAAATTTCTTGGATGTTTAGAGGTATTCAGGGAAGTTAGCTATAGTCTAAAAGTAGGACTACTCAACTTATATGAGGAAGGATCTAGTTTGACAAGTTCTAAACTATCCATATGTCCTTTAGTTTTTATGTCTAGCTCAAAAATGAGATTTTTTTTTGTTCAGATCAGAGATTTTCTGATGACATTATGTCTCCTCCTCGTCCCTAAGGTGACAATACAAACTCAAAAGGTCATAATTTTGACTAAAATCCGCTAGTTAAGTAGTTCTGGTCTAAATCAAGGCTAGCCAACTGGTGATCTGAGGTCCGAATCCGGACGTTCTGTCTGTTGAAGTTGGACCCCAGGCCCCAGGTTGCTTTTTTCTCATATTTTCATTGTAAAAATCAAAAATAGAATACATACATTGGAAATTGTCTAACTGGACCTTTACACATAATAAGTAAGGTTTAGCCTTCGTTTTATTATTTTTAAAGACTTTATTTTGCTCCAATATGGCCTTATGATATTATTTTTCTACATTAGTGACAGGGAATTTTTGAAACTTTTGAGTAGAATAGAAAGTGAAGATTAATATAAAAGAATACAGACTCTCGTTTGAGAATAATCACTCCAGCTTTCGTTTGTATTGATGTAGCACAGATACTTGATTTGTAATTTCTAGAGAGTAAGAAAGTAGATTATAGGGAGTACAAAGGTGAGAGTATCTCAAGGAAAATGCTCAAGTGTGACAATTATTAAAATAAATGACTTTGACCTGAAGGAAGTACTACTGCTTTAAGTTGCAAAATCTTAAATAAGCAAAGTGACAAGTTGGCGTTTACTTGGATATATATGTTAAGTGGTGTGATTATTTCCAAGTGTGAAAAAACTAGGTAAATTACTACCTTTGCAAAATTATCTATGTAAAAAACAATCTATTTTTTTTGCAAATAAACAAAAGGAATTTAAAGAACTTAATGATATTCGCCTTCGTTATAATATGTATATATGTATACTCTTGCAATGTCGTATAAACAATTATAAAGTATCAAAGCATTCTCTTTTGACATGCAATGTCCATGCTTCAAGTATATATTATGTAGGTATATGTTCTGTACAAATTCTAACTTGTAGGTATAATCAAATTGTACAAGTTACAATCCAAAAAATAAATGAAAATCAATAAATGAATAATACACGTGATGTATTTTTCAACTATTTTTATATATAAAAATAATTATAATTAATAGACAGTTATTATTTGGCAACCTAGATGATTATAATTCAAGTTTTTATCAATTTTAAGTACATCATAAGAGTATATGTCAATAGAAATACCTTCCGCTTCACGTTGAACATAGATATTTGTATTAAAATAGTAAAAAATTACAGCATTAATAAATCAATCAGGGCTATTAAATAATTTCCTTATCCATATCCCAAGTACTGTAAATCCTTCATTTAAAGTTATTCATCTCATTTATTGGCTACAACTTGTACAATTTACTTGTACCAGTTACAACTTGCTCAGTACATATTATATATGTCCTTCTCCTGTACCACCAGTTGCAACTTGTAAAATCAAATTGTACAAGTTGCAACCAAAAAACGCAATGAATAATTCGGATCATTTTTGCTAAGGATAATGTTAGAGCAGCTTCAACTACCATAATTCCCTTATTTATCTTTTGGCAGAACGTTGATTATTAAATAAAAGTGGATCTTTAGTATTATATATTCTATTTACTTCCTTAGCAACACATGAGAGTTACATTGCACACTGATTAAAATATACTCGCTAATGCAATAGTAGAGAATACCTTAAAATCTTCCTCCAATCACAACCCAGTGCATATATACATATATATAAACACGTCTCTACAAATCACTCACTTATTTATGAGTGAACAGATAGTACAATAATTGAATATTTCTTACCTTGTCCACATATCAATGGTCTAATTTAGGACTTCTTTATTGAGAATTACTAATGGATAATTATATTCTGTGGCAGGTTATAGAGCTCAAATGCTCAAACTTACATTATACGTCAATACATAATAAATTCAATATTTTAATGAATTAAAATGAAATTATAACGTCAATTAGTAGTTGTAATTATAATCATTCATGTAGTAATTAAATAAGACTATGTCAGCTTCAAGTTGCAGCTTGTATCTCCTGTGACACGCTATAAAGTTCGATTGTCCATAGTTCCATTTTTCATAGTAGGTAAATAAATAATTTTAATAAATCATACTGAGATTCTAGTATTAATGTATAAATAGACATTGTAACGCCTGATGATGTAATTAAGATAGACGTTATAACACGTACAAATCGTAATTTGTACAATCTATTTATACAAGTTCCAACCAAAAAGTGTTATGGATAATTTTAAATGAAGGATTTACGTTACTTAAGATGAGGATGATGCAATATTTGAATATCCCATGGATGAGTGATGTAATTTTTGACTATTTTAATAAAAATAACTGAAAAATCAGTATTATGTGCACGTTATAAAGTTCAAATACCCACAGTTATATTACCTATAAATACATAAGCACCATGCAATTTGTATAGATCGAAATAAAATGATAGTATCAATGTATAGTTTGTAATAAAAATGCTTGATGTTACATTTTGATACGAAGATATATCAACTTGTACAATGTGCTTATATTAGTTACAACTGGTGCGGGTATCACAACTTCTACACGTCCATATACAAATAAATTTATTTTTCTATGTACGCAACATAAACATATATCTGAGTATGCAGATTTACGGAAAGATAATATCTTGTAGGATGCGGTTGCAAAAGTCTAGAAGTATAGAAATGCTGGACGTTTATTACTTAAATTGGAAAAATCAATTTATACTTAATGTAGATAAATTCTTAATCTTTCACCCAATATAATTTTTTTTTTCAATTCGTTGCTTCGTTTAATCGCACAATTGGCTAGAAAATAAGTTATTTCAAGGTAGTCTTTAAATTTACAAATAAACTATAATGGGTTTAATAAAAACCATTGTGAATTTAAAAAAAAATATTTATCAGGTATTTTGTTAAGTTTTCAAAAAAAAAATGTATGCGACGTACTTTAATTTTAATCCGACATTAGCATTTTCAGTCTTTATTACTGCGCAATATCAAAGTACTTTGTCTTAATTTTTAATCTATCCTTTTTTTTTCAATAACTATCATTAATTGTCTGGAGAGCGTGGGAAGATATTCATATACTCGAATTTCATATTATACAATTCAATAGTAGATATTTAAAAGTGTCAATTTTTGCATAATACTGTGCTCCGGAATTCATAAAAAATCAATTCAATTCTTTTGATGTTTAAGAAAGTTGTGTTGGTTTATTGAAATATCATACATATTTTATTAGACCACAGATTTTGGTGTAGGTTATAACATATACACTACGGAAAAAACCCCGTGAAATTTCGATGATAAATTGGTCAAACTTTCTTAATATTGAAGCTAAAGACATGAGAATGGTATCAAAATGTATTTTATACCATTATCTATTGGATAAAACAGGTTTAAAAGGGGAAAAAATAGAATTTCAAATTTTTTGTACATACTTAGTATATTTATATAATTTTACGATTATTATAAAAATATAATGTTAATTTGATTCTTGCTTTTTTGTATTTTCATTTGGAGGATGTAAATTTGTAGCTACGTTATGTCAGAAAATAAGAGAATGGATAGAGGTAATGCCTATGATGAGTATGTACATATGTTATAATACTATTAATAGATCCGTAATATGCATTCATTCTTACCTGTCATTAGGGAATACTGAGTGTACAATAATATATTTACTTCAAAATGTCAAACCTCATAGATTTACTAAATGTATGTATGTACTACAAAGTATAATTAAAAATTCATTAAATTAATTTAATGCACTACCGGGTGGGTCTAATAAAATACGTGTGCAAATAGGTAAAACTCTTTATTTCTTCTACGTGCTATTGTACCCACCTATAGCAGATGTATGCCTGTGTGGACTGTTTACATTATTATATCCAAGAAAGAAAATCTTTTTCTAATTGAAATGTTTGTAGGTGTAATTTGAATTATGCTAGGTATTTTGAAACATTCACTCTTAAAGGGTTTGAATCACACTGTTCTCAATGTTGATTACTTTATTAGGGTCATTTAAGCATAGGTGTGCGGTCAACATTCAACCCTAGTTTATTTGCTTTTGAGTCATACACTTACTTACATACATAAAAATACATATCTTGTACAATGTACATTTATCTAATTGTGTAGACTTCCTTCGTAGAAGTTAAGCTGAAGAAGAACTGAATCATGTATTGTATTATTACTTACGTAGAACCAACACGGAACTCCAAACTAATACGTCTCAGAAGGATTGTTGATGCTCAAATTGAGTTCTGAATCCATTTTCCCCATAAAATATAAATAAATACGGATTCATCCAAGGGTTCTCAACCCTTTTACTCTAACGTAACAAGATATTAGAAATGAAACTTCAAGATATTAAAACCCATATTTTTTTGTCTATAATAATACCTCTTCTCCGGATGTACATCAAAAACTTCAAAGACACAGTCCAACAATGGCCAAAAATCCGCAAAACAACAACAACGCCAAATAGTGGTATGTGTCCGACGCACAAAATGTATCATTTACACAATTAAAAGTAACATGAGCCAGGTTGGATTTTCATGCCCAAGCATAGCAGCAAAGTTTTCTCACCATTATGTGTTGAGTTGCGAATATAACAGGGCGTCTCCAGAGGTTTGGGGTCTATAGTAACCCCAAATACAGGAAAAAAAAAAAAAAAAAAAATCCTGTGGACACCCTTGATATGCCAAGTAACAGGGCCATGAATATATATTTTTTTGGAGGGGGGGTGGGGGTTAAGTTACTTTTTGACATTATATAGGGGTGTCCACAGGAATTTTTTGGGATCGGCCCTGATTAAAAAAAAAAAGATCAATTGAAAAGATAATTTTTTGTCCTTTGAAATTTCTCCCCAAAGTAATAGCTTTTGTGTTATAACGACAAAAAATCATTAATTTTGGAGGGTTGGGTCAAGCATTACGGCCCACTTCCTCGGGACGTCCTTATAATGTTTTTAAAGCTATTTTTTGAAAAAAAAAAAAGTCTTTTTGACAAAATATTTCAAATTTAACAAAACAAAAAACAAAATCGGCCAAGGGTGTGTACCCCCCCCAAATATCTCTCCAGTTAATGGCGTGTCGAGTACTGAGACTGTGGAGTTCCGGAGTTCTTCTGTATGATGTACCAAAGAATATGAAGAAAAATCAATTTTCCTTTCAAATGTAATTATTCATGGGTCGAATGTGTTTTATGAATGAATTTTCGTTCTTTTCATTCAAATTCTCTCTCTTTATTACGATTTGAGGTAATACATATAGATGTGGTTTTAGTGATGGGTGTATTTTGAGTTGGAATTTGATTTGCTATATCCATTAACATGGACTACATTTGATAATATATTAGAGTCCTCATAATATGAACTTGCTATCCACTGATAGGACTAGATACATTACATATTTGAATAATGCCCCATATGTACATACATATCACTACAAGTCGTAACTTTTTACCACCTTGTGTTTTGTATATATATATCCACTTAATATATTCTTCTATATATATCCAAACATTTTACCCTAGATTTATTCTGAATTATGAATATGGAAAATCGTAATGTTTCCTGAAGCCCTCTTTTTTTAATGTTATTCTTCATTCCACCCATTTCATTATTCCTTAACCATAATCATATATATATATATATATATATAAGTTTTAAGGATCCTTCTGCAAAAATTAATTGCACTTTACTTTCAAATGATAACCATTGTTATTTTAATTTCCTATTACAAGTGTACAATGTACACATTAGAGATGGACTTTGCCTATTTTTCCCCCCTCTCGAACCGAATAGACTGCATATTTATCGAGATATTAAAATACCTGTGAGTAATTAAAAGCTATAAAGCCTTAATTACATCGAACCATCAAAAGTTCAGAACAATGGAAATCGCAACAAAGTAAGGGAAAGGGATGAAAATTGTATGTATTTTAGACATGTTAAAAATTTGAAGAATGTTTTGGAATATAGCAGCTAAGCTGTGCTGACATTACATTAGATCAGCTGTGAAAATAGAGGAAGGAGAAAAGGATATATATAATTATGAAAATCTAGTGTAAAAAAAGAAACCAAAAATCCACATGGTAACCCTGACAATTTGAAGAATGTTTAGGAGAAGAGAGAGACTAATGCTCATGACGTTTCACTATATCAGCTATCATCAGCTGTGACAAGAGAGGAAAGGATAAAAGGATATAAATAAAGACATTTGCTAGAAATACTCCGATGTCGATACCCATTTCTACGTTGAGTCCAACAAGGACTTACAATTAGAACTCTTAACAAATCATCAAGGTTACGCTCCGCCATTTATGAGCACACATGAACGTTCAAACAGATTTTGAATATAATTGAATCTATATAGGAAAGGATTTCCACTACTCAGGAATTAAATAATAATGGCAACTGCTAAGGAAAATAAAGTTCCTTCGTTTTATTACAAATTAACGGGCCAGAAACACGTGCACATGAGTGGTACAAAGCCTTCCAGGAGTCCCTCAAAAGTAAAGGTGATGCTCATTATTTTCTTTGAGATCTACAGTCTGGCGCATCCTAAATTTGTTCCAAATGGACAAACGGTCAATATGGAGTACTATTAATAGTAATTAAAAGATGATTGAAGATGGTACAGATTTACTTGAACAACCCAGTAAAATACAGGGGTAAAAAGAGGTATTCGGCAATGCATACAAATACCAATTAATTTTGTATATAAATGTGGGTATTTTTTTACAGTGAGGGGCTGAGTGGTGAGAGACTTAATTTTGAAAATTATTATTCATCATTATGAGTGGAGGAATTAGACAGAGAAATAAAGGATTTTGCTTGCTTGCGTATGTAGCGAATCTTTTGAGGCGTAATGGTTTTTAATATCAAATAGATAATGGAGCCTGTAATTGTATACCTTCTTCCTCTTCCTCCTCCTGACAGGCTGAATTTATATCCAGGTGCCCTCTATTATGTGGTGATTTTCTCTTTTATGTTGTTCCTATATATATATATTGTAAGAATGGGGGAGCCTTTCGTTATTGTACTTGCAGTAGTACATAAACCACTTACCTCCTCAGATTACTTATTTTTCACCTCAACAACAATAATAATATCCAGGGATAATAGAGATGCTACTTTTTTTTCCTTTTGAACAAAAGTAAATTCTCTCTTTTATGTACACACTATATATGTTTGAGCTTCCTCTTAAATGGGCTTGATGAACAGCATGGATAAAGAAGAAGATTGCATGAATAATAGTAGGAACAGGGGTAGTAGATCTACACAAAACGTTTACTAATCCATTTGTGATATTCAATCTGTCTGATGGTTCAAAAAAGATGGAAAAAGAGGAACTCTGGACATTATGTGCTTCCCTTGAAGTAACCATTCAAGTCCATCTAAATAAATATTATACGTATTTAAACAGATGATGACCATTTCAAGTGTTGCAGTTGTATTTGCCATTAAAGGATATGGCTCTTGAGTTCCCCTTGAACTACTTATATTCATTTATAGGAAATCATTTTTTTAAGATGTCTAATCTAAGATAATTATAACTCCTATTATACAAACTCTACTTATCATATTGTAAATAACCCCAATGGTACTAGAAAAACTGCCCTGGGGGAAATTGTCCGTGGAAGATTGCCCTGGAGGAAAATTGTTCGTTTTTCCTTCAAACTTCACGATGAAAAATTATAAATTTGCTTAATAGTATTTATGACAAATATCAAAACATATTAGTTTGTTCCATGCCCCAAGGGAGTACCTTCAAGTGTGAGCAATATTAGATATATAAAATATGCTTGAATACCCTCCGCCCTCTGAATGACCAGGGAGTAGTGTGGGATAGCTTAAAACCACACTACCCTTGCGTTTGGCTTAAACTATTTTTTGGTATGAAGGGGTTCCTTGGATATATGTGATGCTTCGGAACTATTTTGAAAGGATTCAGGGCTACCCTCAACCCGAGGGCTTGGAACTATTTCTTAATATTAAAGGGGTTCCTTGGATGTATTTGATGCTTCGGCGGTGGTTTTTAAGGATCCAGTGGTACCCTCAAGTATCCTGAACAATCCGACGTCTTTGAATTAATTTGCGGTGTTAGAAGGGTTCCTTGAACGTATTGGCGTTGGTTTTTAACAATTCCACACTACCCCCAGGACACTGGCCAATCCGAGGGTGTAGAATATTCAAGCGTATTTTAAGAGGTCTCTCCTCCTTCTATATTGCAATAATATTACTCACACCTGAAAGTTCTTCTTTGAGAGATTAATTAGAGATTTAATGAGCATTAAACTGCACTCTTTGATTATTTTGATGCCTTTATGACTAGGATGGGCGGCTGACATTTGAAAATAGTGGTTCTAAATCAAATATTTTGAACTGCTTTGATCGATGATGCGTGAAAAATTGAATGTTTGGTGTGGTATTGATTGGAAATACGAGGGTCTGTGTACATCGTAAAAGTGGAAGCAATGAAAAATGGGGATGAATAATTTTAAATGAAGAATTTATAGTCCATTAGATGGTAGATATTTTAAAGGTGTAATATTGGACTGAACCAATGAAAATTAGCAATAAACAAAGGATATATGACTGTTAGATTATAATCCAAGGTTAATTCATTCGTATATATATATAATACCAGTAAAGTTGACGTTGCTCGGGCCAAGGAGAGCGCGGGAAATCACATTAACAATGATCAATATTATTCCTTCTTAATGTTTAGACCCCTTCGGTGCGGGCAGGCAACATGTATTTAAAAAATAAATCGTGATATAAACTTCAAATAACATATCACCATAATATATGCATGAAAATATTTGTCCAGATGTGAAGTCATTTTTTTATTCTCGTCAAAAAATTGCCAAATCAAATTTTGTGAAGTAAAGTGCAGAATACTTTTTTGCACTAGTTTTACAAAAAATAATTAGTAAATAGCATTTATTGGCATTGTCAAGGGAAACACAAACATACCAAAAAAAAAAATCGTACTTGCAAAAACAAAAAAGTTATGAATAATAACATCGAAGAAATAACTCTTCATAACTTGTTCATTTTTGCAAAAATTGCAAAAATATTTAATAAAATGTTCCGGAAATTTTTTGTATGGATAGTTTTTTGGCATTTCTTCTGAAAAATTGAAAATTGACGTTATTTGACGTTGATTATTCAGGAAATGGGGTAATTTTGAGTTAAAGATCAAATTTATTCCAAACAATTTAAACGCAAGCGAATTTATAGAGAAATTTCAACAAACTTTATTTTGTCTACGAATCCAGTATTCTATTGGAAATACATTTTTTTGCACCTGAAAAAAAAAAAAACGATACTGCAATTTTTACCGATTTCTTTTTTTCTCTCATAACTTCTATGATTTTGAATAAATTTAGAAAAGGTTCTTATTCGTAAGGTTGTTTTTTGGTGCGCCAATCAGTCACACTTTGATTTTTAACTTGCCCCCCCCCCTATCCCCCATGCCCCCATGCCCCCTATACCTCCAAAAAACAACTTTTGTTTTTTGGGTATAGAATGAGCCCTCCTTATATGACAGACACTGCAGGCCTTCCACTCGACATGCACCCAAACGGTGTAGTGAAGAGGGTTCCCCTCAGGGCTGTATTGGGGACAAAAAAAAAAAGAGTCTGGCAACGGAGTAAATGGGTTTCTTTTATTGTTTGTGTCAAAAGTAGCCTCTCCACTCCCACAAAACCCTTCCAACTCCTTTTTGACATCTCTCTGGACAGTTTGATGTGAAGCCCGAGATTTCTTGCATATGCCCTCATGGACTTGAGGGGATTGACATAGGCTGCTTTCTTTAACTCCTCCGGGTTCAGTTTCGCCTTTTTGACAGAGCCCTTCTTCCTTTCCAACGTTTTGGACTTGCTGACGGCTTAGACGGTGATTCTGGAGACGCCTAACTGTTTAGATGCGCGAATGGAACTTCGTCGATCACGTTCAAGGGTCATTTTCTTGGCTTGTGCGTAAGATAAAGAGCTCAGGTTTGTTTTGTTTAGTAAATAATGGCTTATGCTTTAATATATCGAAACATGAATTTATTTAAATAAATCTACTTTTATTAATTATTTAAATCATTTGTTAAAATTGAATTAATTAAGGATTTACAATTGCCATATTAGTATTTAGGATGAATGCCTCTTAGACATACTACTAACATACTTGAAAAGTAAATCTTAATTTCAAAAGAAGCCATTATCAATAATTTATTGTCTGTTGTTGTAGTCGGGGATATTTTTTGTTGCTAAATTTAATGGTGCATAAAAACGGCTTAAGATGTCAATTTAAGGTACTCAAGTAGTTTTGTTTTTGAAATTTATTTAACTGTTATAGAATTTATATTGTGAATTATTTGATAAGAAAGTGGGGGGCACTAGGGGCAGGTAGACCTCAATTACACGCACCACCTTCAAGTTAGTCTTATTATTTATCTTTTAACATTTTTATGTATTTTTTTGTGGTACATAATATTAATATAAGTAATATGCGGTCTGAGATGGAACAATAATGAATAGAGATATTCTTGTTAGTAAAATAGCATTCTATTTATTGAAATAATAATTTTTTATGCTTCAGGTTGATTGTCATTTTAATATAATTTATTAAAATAAATTAATATCAGGGGTTTCCAAAGGGGGTGGCATGGGGAGGGGGCTGTAGCCATATTAAGCAATTTTTGCTTTTCACTCCAAAATTTTATTTATAATTTTTTTTTCAAAAAATTAAATATTTGAAATTAATTTCGAAAAAAATTAATTTTTGATGAGCAGCTGTGGAATTTTTGAATTTTTTTCAAAAAAATTTAATTTTTTGATAATAAATATGAATTTCGGAAGTTTTTCTCTAAAGAATTTAATTTTTTGTAAGTAACTGTGATTTTTTGAACTTTTTTCCCCTAAAATTTATTTTTTTGAGAATAGCTATGTGTTTTTTAAATTATTTTTCCAAAACATTTAATATTTCAAATTTATTTCGAAAAAATAAATTTTTTGTTAAGAGCTGTGGAATTTTTGAAATTTTTTCAAAAAAATTAATTTTTTTAAGAATAGTAATGAATTTTGGAAGTTTTTCTCCAAAACAGTTAATTTTTGTAAGCAGCTGTGGTTTTTTGAAGTTTTTTCTCAAAAATAAATTTTTTTTGGGAATAGCTCTGAGTTTTTGAATTTTTTACACAAAATTTAATATTTAATTTTGAAATTTTTTACCCAAAAATTTAATTTTTCAAATTTTTCCACCAAAAAAAAGAAATTTTATATAATCCTGCAGACGCCCCTGTTAAATTTTATACAAAATCTCTGTAATATTTATCTGTATTTTTTAAGACCACCAAATAAAAACTCAATTGTGAATAATTACTGTACCGTATCGTGAACCCTCAGTGTCAAACCACAGTTCTACCGTCGCAGTCCTAATACGTGCAATGTACATATTTTATGTGTCCATTTTAGTCATTAATTTCCATAATTCAATCACTTAGATATCCGTAGATTATGATGTAATAATATGAAATTAGCTCTTTTTTCCCTGACACAAACACAGTTGTACTTGTTTGTATTGTTAGGTGGGTAATTTTGTTTGAGGACTACGTTTCTTAACCTTAGTATCGTATTTATACAACTTCAATAACGGGTGAAAACTTGAAACTTATAAACTTGGAAATTAAAAAGAAAATGGCCTGTCATTCTTTAATTATTCACTCAACTAAAATCTTTATGACTCTTTTTTTGATACTTAGCCAATATCAAATTGATTCATTTTATTCAGGCGCGATTGGTCTACAAATGGCAATAAGCCTCTTGTAAGCCTGCCCACCTCTGTTGGAATATGACCCGCAGGAAAAAGAACTGATGGCTTTAGCCTTAAATCTCGCTGTGATGACATTTCTCATCCGATTTAAAAAATTCAAAAAACAAGAGGTGCTTAAGATACATGACTAACGTTACAATTACTGACAGTTTGAATTTTCTCTCACAAAACCTCTCAAATCAATATAATACAAGTGTGTAAGTTTCAAATTCTTACCTGTTGTAAACCTCTCATTTTTTTTTAGCTGCTAAAACTTTTCATTCTTTTATGTAGGCAATTTATTCATCATATAATGCCTTATTTACATATGATATAAATATCTACTTAAGAACTCTAATACATTAAAGCTATCATTTCATTTTGATCTATTAAAATAAGTTATTTATAAGTTATTGAACTGTAGGTATTTGAACTTTTTAATCTGTGACAAAATTGTCAAAAAAACCACAACAATATCCTTGGTATATTCAATAATTGCATTATTCTAAATCTTCCATCTTATTTTACACAAAATATATAGAGGTTTTATTTTTGTTTATAAAGTGAAATGGTTACAAGACAATGTTGTGACTGCAAACTTCCTAAGCCTGGATATGTCAAGCCCTGGATTGAGAAAGTTGCAGGTGAGAAGCCATTCGTCTGGCAACATGAATCTTATCCACACCACATTGCAAAGAAAACGTAGCCCTGGTTGTCAGATTTTTTTTTGACTTTGTTGGACCTAGTGTTTTGTGTCCATGCTCATCAGACTTCATGGATTTATTTTTGTGGGGTGCTTTTGAGCGACATACCATCAAATCCTCCTGCTACACAAAATCCGAAGTTGATGTTTAGAATCCGGAATGAATTCGGGAATCTGGCAAATGAGACTGTCACCAAGACATGCTCCTAATTTCAGAGGTCGAGTTGAGGCCGTCATTGACACTACAGACGATTACCGGGCGTGCCATTGCAATCTGAAAAATTAATAATTCAATAATTAATGAAGGTTGAGTAACTGAAATTAATTCATATTTCCATATTTATTAAAGCATGACACTTGAATGTTATCGACGAATTTCCATTCGCGCACTCCAAGCAGTTGGGCATCTCCAGAACCACTGTTTACGCCGTCAGCAAGTCTTAAACGTTGGAGAGAAGGAAGGATCTGTCAAGAAGGCCAAACTGGTCCCGGCGGAGTTAAAGGAAATATCCCGGGCTAATCCCGTCAAGTTGATGAGGGTCCATACAAGTTATCTCGGAGTTTCACGCCTAACTATCCAGAGAGCTATCAAAAAAGGGAATGGAAAGAACCTTGTGAGGGTTGAGTGGTCACTTTTAATACCAGCAGTAAAAAAAACCCCATCTCGGGCGTTACCGGACTCATTGGAGTTAGTCTAAAGTCTTTTTTGACACTTTATTCCCACTGACAACCCTATACCAAGGCTTGGAGTCTACTTCATCCAAATACCGAGGACCATAAAGCCACCGTCAGAAAACACTAGAACGCCATAATAGAGTACTATATCTGAAGCAGGTGCCATGCCGAAGGAAGAATGCCTCTGTCATATAGTCCAAACTGTGGCAGGAGGAGTTCAAGAAAACAGCTTAGGCCAATCTCTTTAAGCTCATGAGTGCCCATGCAAGATACCTCCGTGTTTCACACGTCCATAGAGCTGTTAAAAAAGTGGGCGGAAAGTGAAGGTGGATAGGCCACTTTTGGAACCAGAAATGAAAGAAACCTCATGTACTCCGTTACAAGACACATTTGAACTCTTTCTTGACACTTTTACAGCCCTAATGTCAGCGTCTATCATTCAAACAACAAGGCCCTCAAAGCCACTATGAGCCAGTACTAGCACGCCTTGACAGAGGACTACATCATAACTTCTTTCGCCGCCTGGAAGTTATCATTGCCGCTAAGGGTAGGTTCATTAATGATTAAGTGAGCTCAGACACATATCTATTTATAGCATTAATTTTGTTGAAATTCTATTGCTAATTAATAAATTACGTCTTGTTGAAGTTTAAAATTCAAAGTGTTCAGATTTTAATGGACCACTTGGTAGATGTCGCACCTTGTAGATAAAACTATTTCTAATGAACGTTTTAAAACAAAATCTAAATTCACACATACAAGTAAGTTGTTAATGGCGAGAAGATTCCCCATTTTCATTTGGATATTTTTATACTTATAATAATTATTTGTTTAAGCATTTCATTGCGGTACATGCTTTACTCTTTGTACTTGTATGGCCTGTCTTAATTAATAGTTTCCTTCATAAAAAAAGAGAAGGAGTAAGCAATCGATTTACAGGTCAATTTAGAGTAGTATACAGTATGCATGTACAACTAGAATTTTCCATGAATAAATAATAATTATTATTAATATCCCCCTTCACTAAGTATTTTGTTTCTTCCTTCGTTCGACTGTCAAACACACCACGCCACACACAAGAAAGTTAAATTATTTTAAACATTTTAAAAGATTTTATTATTATTATTTTTGTTTTTATTATTTTGCTTTGTCTATCAAAATATTTCATGACTTTTGTATTTCATGAATTTTTCAACAACCTGTATGACAGGGTACAAATTAATTTGTTTTTCTAGACCTTCACAAAAAGTATATTATGTAGGATTGGCCAATTAAAAAGACGTTTTGAATTTTTTAGGCAAGTATATTATTTATTATTATTACTATGGAAATTCATCAAATCCTATGGAGTTTTTGCGATTTATCGACTATAAATTACATTATATACTGGGTGGCCCTTTGAAATCTGAACATTTAATAATTCAATAATTAATGGAGGTTGAGTGATTGAAATTAGTTCATATTTCGATATATCAAAGAATAAACAATTAGTTATATAACAAAACAAATCTGACTCAATGACTCATAAACCTGATCATATAATTTCCATTTCCTCACTCCAAGTAGTAGGGCCTCTCCAGAACCACTGTTTACACCGTCAGCAAGTCCGAAACGTCGAAGAGGAAGAAGGACTCTGTCAAAAAGGCCAAATTGAATCCAGAGGAATTAAAGAAAACATTCCAGGTCAATCCCCTAAAGTCTATGAGGCCCATGCAAGAGATCTCGGAATTTCAAACCTAATTGTCCAGAGAGCTATAAAAAAAGGGGTAAAAAGAGATTTGCAGGGGTTGAAGAGGCCACTTTTGATACCAGAAATCAAAGAAACCCCTCTCCTCCGTTGCAAACTTTCTTGAATGACTCTTTTGAACTCTTTTTTGATACTTTTGGCCCCCTACAGCCCGACAATGACCCCCTTGACTACACTTTTTTGATGCCTGTCGAAGGGAAGACCTGCAGTCATCCAAACACCAGGCCCTCAAAGCCATTGTTAGACAGTAATTGGACGTCATGACAGAGGACTACATCTGCAGCGGGTGTCAAGTCTTCCGCCGCCAACTAAAAGCTATCATTGTTGCTAAGAAGGGCTACATTAATGATTAAAAGATCTCAGACACACATCTATATCTATTTTAATTTTGTTAAAATAAATTGTTAATTAATAAATTATATCGTGTTTAAGTGTAAAATTTAAAGTGTTCAGATTTTAATGGACCACTCGGTAAAGTCATGTTATATATCATATATATGTATACGAATACACCTTGAACAATCAAGGCTGAATATTTGGATTTTGAAGGTTGAATTAATGGCAGGAGTTACATATTATATGTATGTATGTTTTAGCGCTCGGCACGAATGAATTTTTGGGAGACAATAACTAATTAATCTGTCAATGTTTTGTTCCTTTCAAATTGGTAATCCAGTAAAAATATTCAAACAAATGCCCGAGTATGGCCATTTCAGCTGCTTAGTCAAAAACGGCAACTCCCTTCTTCCAGATTTAAGTAATTTAAAGACTTTTTATATATTTTTTTATACAAAAATATTTTGAGCCTGTTTTTTTTTTTGTGTTGATAATATCCAAAACAATCGGCAACTTTTGCCGATTAATAATTTTGCCTGATTAAATCACGCAGTCTTTTATTTTCTCGTTCTTTATTTGTCCAACTAAAGGCTATCAAAGAGTAAAATTAATTAGAAACAATCGTGTAGTGAATGGGTCATCTTTTTATTTAATGTAATCAGAAGAAAGTTATTTTAATTTCTTAAGACATTTGATACATGATTGTTTTAATTCAATTGTATCTTTCATTTCTTAAATGTTTTAATAATAGAAAAATAAACACTATTTAATCAAAAAAAGAAAAGTGCAATTTTCATATATTTATTTTTCATTGATTAATATTCTCGCCGATATATCGGTCAGGCTTTATTATAAATACGATTAGTATTGTCTCATAATTTCATTGTTGGAATCAGTACAGATAAAATGGAGTCCTGAGTGGGTTGTAATTTGAATAAAGGATATGATGTGACATGGATGAAAATAGGAGAATGAAAAATAAAGGATGTGTTAAGTCAGAGGTTCTCAAACTTTTTGCAGTGTATATCAGTCGATAAAATAATATTTAAGTCTCCAAGTACAACCATTATGACCGAATGAATATAATAGGCTGGAGAAAAAGTAATTTTGTATTTTTCGCTATAATTCAATGCTATAAAATGTAGTTTAAAACTTCCGATTTAAGCCAAGTATTCCCCGTTCTGTTTGATAACTTGTTGCCAAGGAGAATTCAACATCATAATGCTCTTCTTGTAGAAGCTCTTGGCCTGAATTTGAACCCATATACAAGAGCGCGTTATCCATATACAAGAACAGATGTTAATCATATTATGACAGGTCCAGACTGTAGAGTTTATGTCCCACCAAACACAAAGTAACACTTTTCTGGCAGTCTGGGCTACTTTCTAGGCCTTCAACCACGATCTCTGTCGCTTGACATTGATGTAAGTGATCCATTTTTTATTCCAAGTGACAATCCACTTTATAAATGGATTGATTTTTTTTCCGATTCAGCAAAATAAATTGGGAAAACCTTCACAGGCTTATAATGAATGAACTAGATGGGTTAGAACTCAATCTAGTTCGTGTGTATCTAGTTTAGAACATTCTACTGGTTTTGCACTTTTAATTGACATTCCCTGGTTGGATGAAGTAACCCAAGGAACAAATTGAACCTTCCAAAATATGACGGAATATTCATTCGTTATGAGCCTTTAAAGATTTTTTTAATTTATCTGGACCACCCTGTAGGCTTTTTAAGATCTGTAAAAGTTCAAATACACAAATCCAGTTGGTAGATTGTCTCTTAGTATCCTTTTGTTTTTGACTATTAGATAAATTCGGAAGAAATTATTATAATTACGAGTTATCCCCACATTGGAGTTATAAGGCGTCCAAAAACAGACACATTTTGCTTTAATAATATGAATTCAAACTCCCTATCAAATCCTTGGTGTTACTCTCATAAGCACACTCAGATGTAGCTTCAAAATACTTAATTGTTATCATCTTTAAGAGTAAAAAAATAACCAACAAAGTCTTGAGATTTTTTTTGTCAGGAAGTACATTAGCTCCTTGCCAAACCTCGTGCCTCAATGTGTACTTTCTTGCCTGTTGAAGTTGTCCTAAGACTTATGGGCCAACTTGTAGATACACAAAACATATTATGTATATATATATATGTCCATTTCACCAACTACATCTGTTGAATCAAAAAGAGCTCTTTTAGCTGATGGTAAATTTGTCTTTAGACTGAGAACTCTTTTTAACCATAAAATTGTGCTAAACTTTTTGCAGGTCTATTTTGAGTGCAAACAGGTTATTATGAACACAATAACTTTTATGAATTTATTTTGCAATACCCAAGAGGCTATTTGTTTTAGGACGTTCAACGTTATATACAGGTGAAATTGGTGCCTGGATAATGAAGACAAATGTGATTCGTCCTTTTATTTTGAAATACATCGATACTTCATTCCTGATCCGCAAGATAAATTAAAGCACATTATTCCTTCTTTATGAAGAGTAAAGCTTTACAAATGAAGTGTAGCATTAAGTCATATGTATTTTGACTCCTGTAGGTGAGTGAATACTCAAATGAAGCATGGGATAAATAGAGACTAATAACTAAACAAATAATAATTGTACATTGTACTTCATTTTGACTCCATCTCTACTCTGTAGATGTAATCATGATTATATTACCTATACAACATACATACATGATGTAAATATATGTGACTTAGACCCGCTCACATTCCTTAATTTATTTCTGTTCATTATTTTTTAAACGATACAATGACCAAGCAATTAATTTTTGTTTAAATTATGTTTACTATATATTTTTTTTATTCCTCTCGAGTTGGAATTTTGAGGTACCTCAAAAGACATCACTAAATCATTTTTCATCATGCCCTGTGATATTTTTTGCGTAATTAAAGGAACATCCGCAGGATTATATATATATATATTTTTTTGCAGGGGAAGCTTGGTTTTTTTTTATTTAAAAAAAAAAAAAAAATCAAAAAGTTAAAATTTTTTGAAAAAAATTAAAAAAACTAAATTTTAAATAAAAAATTTTTAAATTTTTTTTTTCTAAAATCCACAAATATTTACAAAATATTAAATTTTTTTGAAAAAAATTTAAAAAATCAACAGTTCTTCATAAAAAATTAAATTTTTTAGAAAAAAATTTCAAATATTAAATTCTTAGCAATCAATTTCAAATATTAAATTAATTTTATTTTTTTGGATAAATCTTTTAAAAAAAAATTACCCAATTTTTTCGTAATTTTTTTTTCATCCTGACTAAAAAAAAATTCTAGTTAAAATCAGAAATACCTTAATTTTTGAGGTGGGGCTCAGCCGACCCCCTGCCCCCCGGCTTATCTAATGTAACAGCATGACCAATATTCTTTCTCTCCTCCAAAAGATGCTTCAAATTGTCAGGGTTACCATGTTGATTTTCATGAAATTTAATTTAATAGGTTCTGTGGTCGGTTAAAATATTTCAAGTGGCAATTCGATCCACTTTATTAAAAGATTTGTCATCCTTGGGCTAAACGAACGCCGTTCAAAGATTTTTTATACCTTAATGGTTCAACTTTTCCAGCGTTCAGGGCCTTACAAATGAACAACCCTCATTTTCCGCTCAATATCCAATTTCAACATTTACTCCCTTTTGAATCCATCCCTTTTTTAGGCTGCAAGAAATTTGTTGTTATTTAAAATGGTGTCATTCAGGTCATCAAAGCCATCATCTTTTATTTTATTTTAAGAAACATATCTCCAGATTTTTTTTTAAAATTTAGTGCAAATGTCAAATATTTATCTAATATGAATGTATGTATGTTTGATCGTTTGAAGGTCATTGACATTTATAAAAATGGATTCCATATGAGGTTTGGAATGATTTCTTTTACTTCTAAATTATGATGTATGCAAACTCAAAAAGTAGGATGAGAATGAGCTGATTGCCTCTTTTTATCTCTCTCATTTAATAATGCATTTGTGCTCTTATTTATATATTAATGCATAAATGCAATGAACATATTGGGCCTAACTATATATATAAATATAGTTTGTTGCTTTTGATTGTAAGAAAAAACAAACAAAAAAAAACCCTTTTAAATCAAACATTTTCATTTAGTGTTTGTTTTCCTTTGAGAGTAATAATTAGTGATGGGACGATGAATCAGAATCGGAAAAAGAAGAATTGCGTGTTTTTTCTGGAATTGGGACCAGGAAAGAACTATTAATAAAGTAAATAAATGTGTGTCTGAGCTCTCATAATCATTAATGTAGCCGCCCTTAGAAGCAATGTTGGCGTCCAGGGGGATCCAGAAGGCCTGGAATCCACTGCACCCTCATGGCATCCCAGTGCTGACTGAGAGTGGCTTTGAGAGCCTCGATGTTTGGATGAAGAACACTGCAGACCTTCCCCTTGGTATGCACCCCAAAATGTGTAGTCTTGGGGAAGGGCATCAAGGCTGTAGGGTGGCCAAAAGTGTCAAAAAAGATTTCAAAGGAATCAATGGACTCTTGCAATGGAGGAGATGGGTTTCTTTTATTGCTGGTGTTAAAAATGGCGTTTCCACCATCACAAGGCTATTTCCTTCCACTTTTTGAATAGCTCACTAGACAGTCTGCTGTCAAAGTCTGAGGTCTTTTGCAGGAGCCCTCATGGACTTGAGAGAATTGACCTAGGCTGTTTTTTTAAACTCCTGCGGATCCAGTTTGGCCTTTTTGACAGAGTTTGTCTTCCTCTTCGACCTTTCGGACTTGCTGACGGCGTAAACAGTGGTTCTGAAGTTCTTATAATATGTAGATGCACAAAATATCATCCTGGACCGTCCGTCCTGTGCCAAAACAAACACTTGGTTCCTTCTCTATCTCCCGTGAAGGAGATGTACTCATTCATTCATTTGCAAAAATGATCATTAATCTACATTTTTTTTTTGTACATTCAATATCTACATACTACAACCTGTCACATGCTTCAAAATGATAGGCATGTGTGACGCAAATTTATCCTATAATTTTTTATTATTGCTATTCCCCCTTCCATTTTTTTTCCTCTTGTAGAAATCATTTTTCTTCTTATTATTCTTTTAAGTCAAAGGAAGAGGTAAGTGTTTCTTGTACCTAATATGTTGTGTATAATGTCAAAATGGAAAAGTACACTGCGTTTTAATAACTGACCTGCTTTAATAAATATACATATGTGTTAGTGCTAGGCTACTGTAAAAGAGTTTGAGCTCGGTCAAGTTCGAGTTTTTGAAAATTTCCATGTAGTATATAATGCGGTGGATCATCCTTGCATACAACATATCCAGTGATGTAAACCAAGTGATCAAAAATTAAATAACAAATATTAAATTTTTTGCAAAAAAATTAAATATTTGTTATTTAATTTCACAAATATAAATTTTAAATTTTAAATTTAAATTTCAATTATCCACAGCTATTCACAAGATATAAAATTTTTGTGCGAAAAAAAATTTTAAAAATTTATTTTTTGGGGAAAAAAATTTACAAATTAAATTTTTTGTTTTGCTGTATAATTTGCTAGATTTAGGTCGATTTTTTTAAAGAAAATAGACCTTTAAAAAAAAAATTACCCAATTTTCTCGTAAAATTTTTTCATCCTTACAAAAAAAAAATTCTATTAAAAATCAGAAATACCTTAATTTGCAGAGGGGGGCTACATCCCCTCCAGCCGACCCCCTGTAGACGCCCCTGCTGATCTATTGAAATAGCATGAACATTATTCTATATCTCTTCAAATTGTCAGGGTTACCATGTTGATTTTCGGTTTCATTTTTAACATGCCTATTGTACAGGGGATTTTTATCACTAACGATGTCCATTTTTCTTTTAATAGAAAAGGATCACCTGGTTGTGGTAGGGTTATCTCGGTAATTCTGATTCCAATATAACTCTCAGTATGTCGATATTTTTCATTCTTTTTTTTTCTTTCGCTAGAGTGTAAAACCTCCACTTAAAATCAAAATTAGTTATCCATTCCAACTTATGGTCGATTATCCCTTTTTGACATTTTTTGTTACATTGACCCTAACTATTTATCTTGAGCTCTGAAAATTTTATGACCTCTTACTAAAACCAAAATATAACTTTCGTTTCAAATTTGATCAAAATCAATCAGTAACTTTTACCATAATCCTGGTGACTTACAAACAGAGGACAAAACATACCCTCTGTTCAACTTTGTTGCCCAGGAAAAAATGTCTTTCATCCTAATTTTATTACTAAAGATAAATTTTATTCTTGCTTTTTATAAAAATGATAATTTTGTTTGGGACGGAAGGTAAGAAATTTGAGAGTAATTTGAAAACAACCATTACTCAATGTTTCGATTTATTTCTATAAATATTCGAATTAAAGAAAAATCGAAATTTTGAATTAATATTTCGTACTATTTCCATTGTCATTAAAAAAACAAAACATGTCGGTCTAGTAAAGTCAAGTTTCCTCCCCGCGTTCAAGTAATACTCGACTATCCAACACTAATCTATATTATACATATAATATCTATAACAAAAGACAAAAATTATTTTAAATACGTCAAAAAGAAGTTTCCTTCTTAAAATAAGACGGATTGGTAATTAAGACATCATGAGAGAGGAAGGAAGAAGAAAGAATTTGATAAGAGAATTTACAAGTTAAGCAAAATTGGATAGTATGGATAATTAATTTTCTTATCTATCATTGGATTGCTCTGTAGGTAGATATAATAACATACATACATATTATGTATATCACGTAGTTAGTTTTGGTGTATAACCGAACATTAAATTTGAAAGGAAGAAAAAAAAAAAAAGTCCCAAAATCATTGGGTAGTTAGCCAATTCTTCTTCGCTATGGAATAATTAATCAATAAATGTTGGGAAGTGTAGTTTATAGTTTTAAAGAAGGTGATTCTAATTCAACCAATTAACGTTCAGAACACTTATTAAGGGAAAAGAAGAATAAACCTCGACTGCTGACCTCAGAATAGACTTGCCATTTTTGTGTGAGTGAGGTAACACCATGACATAGCTGTTAAAAAAATGACATTGGACGAGCTCCAGACTTTTCTAGTTGGTAACTTGACCAGTCTTTTTTTATTTTCCAATGATGTTATCATTATTAATGAAGAGTAAACACTTAGCTATAAAGCAGGCTTGTAAGCGTTCTTCTATTTTGGCGTTCCGTTCCGCGTTCCAATCATAAGTTAATACCATATCCACTGTACGACAGAAAAATCCGACTTCCACTTTGATAAAGCCAGGGAGACCTCATTTGAGAACTAGGCTTCAAGATTTTTTAAATCAATAATTCGGTGAATATTAGCGGTCAAATCAGCTACAATTGACTAAAATCGGTTTATTTATTGTTGAGATGGAGGCTGAAAGACAAAGTATTGCGATTTGATTCGTGCAGAGCACAGTAACAAGAGAAGAAAAAACTGGACTCTTGACTAGTCGAAAAACTCCAACCACTACATCGCCTACGCGGTCTATTAGGTTCCGCCGGTTAACCACACTAAGTTTTCAGCTCCTGCAATGATTCATCAGACGAGAAAAGGATGTCCTGTATTTGTTCCCCAAAGGCCTGAAAATCGGGGCCCAGAAGTACCAGGACGTCCTCAAGGAGGTGGTCCTTCCCTGGGTGAGGTACAACTATCCAGAGGAAATCTGTGTGTTCCAGCAAGGCACCAACCCAGAGCACAAGAACATATCAAAAGTAGGGACTGTATCATCTGCTATACCACCGTCGATTCGCTAAAGACCTCTGTCGAGGGGTCATGTTCTATAAGAGATTTAAAAAGTGGCCCCTCAGGCTCCCACTGTCACTGCCTACTAAGAGATAATCTTTGCTTTATGAGCCATTTAATTCATATTTAAAAAAGTAAAAAAAAAAATATATAGTCTTTGATTTCTTGAATGTTTTCTAAATACTATTGGAATGGTAAAATGCTAAAATCTTATTATAAGCGGTTTAAAAGTTCCGCTCCGTTCATTGGAACGTCGTTGTTAAATTTTGCGTTTTGTTAAGTATATGTTAAAAGGTCTAGAATTGAGGAGTGACATGGGGGACATTCCTACCTATGTTTGTGCTGACTTCTTGGATTTCATAGTTGCTCCCAGGTAATCAAATTAAAGGCCATTAAAGGCCAAAGCTACACTTATCACATACATTCATCAAATTTCAGGATTCTTAGGATGAGCACCTTCATTTTCAATTTCTTTTTTTAGACATACGGTCTTACTTTTAACAAGATTAATTTATGTATGTTGTATCTACTTATCTCCATAAATAAGCTGTAGGTAGACTCTACTTTATCTTTCCATTCTGTTTCAAGCAAGAAC
The DNA here is from genome assembly GCF_016086655.4 of Lepeophtheirus salmonis. Taxonomy (NCBI): domain Eukaryota; kingdom Metazoa; phylum Arthropoda; class Copepoda; order Siphonostomatoida; family Caligidae; genus Lepeophtheirus; species Lepeophtheirus salmonis. Next base: position 36,797,848 of record NC_052131.2, read on the forward strand.
AATGTACAATATGTATCTTTCTTGTACATTTTTTCTTTTTTTTTCTTACCTTTTCTTCAAAAATAAATAAATAAAAAGTAAAGAGAAAAAAAAATCGCTTAGGACAGTTTTTTCTTATGAGAAGAAACAAACAGTTTTGAAATAATTGTGGGTGATGATGTTTTTATGACAGTTCAGTAAAAAAAAAAAGAAAAGAGTGTGACCTTCATGCTTTATTATTGTTAGGTGTTGTGGATTTAGTTGTAGTATTACGAGTAATCGTAGTAGCATTTTCTATTGTATATACAGACCTGTCGGCAAAATTATATATATATATTAGGGGGGTGGGGAAAGAATGGTTTTTGGTTGCTTTATGGGAATTTTTTTTTTAACTTTTTTTCAGAAATCTGCAACAATTCACAATTAAATTTTTTAGGGAAAAAATCAAAAATTAAATTTCATATATTGATTTTTTTGGAAAAAAACTAGAAATAATCAGTTTTTTCTAAAAAAATTTCAAAAATTTACAGATATTCACAATAATTTTATTTTTTGTAAAAATTTCAAATATTAAATTTTTTCCAAAAAATTTAAATTATTAAATTTGTCTCAAAGAAATTTCAAATATTAAATTTTTTTCCAAAAAAATTTAAATTATTAAATTTTTCCCAAAAAAATTCTAATATTATATTTTTTCAAAAACAAATCCTAAAATTAAATTTGAAAAATTAATTTTTTAGAAATTTGGATATTTGGAGGGGGGGGCTACACCCTTCCAGCCAAACACTTGCCGACTTATCTGATATATGTATAGCCTACTAATGTATTACATTCAGAGGAGAGGGGGTTGATTGAAGGGTATGTGGATTCATCCATCAAAGAGTTGAAGCAGTATGTTATTTCTATATTTTTAATTATGAGGTCCCCTGTTTACAAGGATTAACGGGAGGTATATATAAATAAATATAGGAGTGGGCTCATTTAATTAAAAAATAAAGCTCCATCTTCGTAGGAAGTAAAGGGTTGTACAGTGGTGTACATACGTTTCTGAATAGGGGAAAATGATAAAAAAACATTCACGCAACCACTCATATATATGCAATATATTACATGTTCAATAATTCCGAAGGCTTTCTCAGAGATGACGCCAATATTAACCAATGTATACAATTTTTTACACAGTTCCAGCTTTCAAACGAAACGTATCAAATTTTAATGACAATCCGGCTATTTGTTTACAAGTTACAGTGCTTGAAGTGACGCTACTTTTTGTTCAAGCCCAAATTTTGGCTTGATAATTTTTATCCAAACTCTATTCCTTAAAAAGTGAATGTGGAAGGTTGGTTTACTGAGTTTAAATGTAGCTGTACAGACACCGATGACGCTGAACGCTCTGGACGCCCAAATTCGTCAGTTCTTCACGAAAACGCACAAAAAGTCCACAAAATAGTTTTGTCCGATCGTAAAATGAAGGTGCACGAGATAGCCTAAAGATATCAAATAACGGTGTGTTTACTGTTTTGCATGAAAAATGTCTGGTATAAAAAAAAGGTGATCTCAAAGTCGGTGCCACGTTTGCTCACAATTGACCAAAAACTGCAACATGCAAGGACTCGAACCGTTGTTTAGAGCTGTTTTACTCTAATAAACCAAAGTTCTTGCGTCAATATGTTACAATGGACGAAACATCTTATTAAAAATAAATATACATATATATAGGTATATGTAGCGATTAACTACATTGGTAAATATGACCGATTCTCACATATGGACTTTAGGGAGGAGTAAGGAGTATCACCAAAAAAGTCTTCACCTCATAGTCGAAGACATACACTTTGTCGTCCACAACCGATAGAAAATGGTAATATTTTTCAATCTCGTCTGAGACCTTCACAATCCAAATTGAGCCTCAAGTTGGCGAAACGATAACTTGGATTGTTCGGCCAAAAGGGTATAATTTTAATTCGGGTTCACCAGTTTGGGTGTTTCAATAATAGGTCATACACATTTAGACTCATGAAACATACTCGCTTTTATTCTAGTAAAATCTATAAACATTATTATTAAAGTCCGGTAGAGAACCGGTCATATTTACCGATGTAGCTAGTCTTTAGATATATAATTTATCATTCTTGAAGGAGACTATGAAAAAAGTTGAAGGAATGATTAAAAGAAGTGTTATGTGTGTCCTTATTCAGGACTTAAGGCTGACAGGGGCGTCTGCAGAGGGTGGGTTGTAGTTTTTTACTGTTTTTTTTTTTCATTCCGGTAAATCATGGAAAAGAGCCACAAATTTAATATTGAAATTTTTTTTGAATAAGTAATAATTTAAAAATCCAAAAAATGTAAAATTTGAAATTTAATTTTGAAACTTTTTTCCAAAAAATGTTATTTTGAAATTTAATTTTATGAAACTAAATTTTTAAATTTTTTTTAATATTATTTTGGAAAAAATTTTAATTTTTGAAATTTATTTTTAAAAATTTTTAGCGAATACCTTTGAATTTTTAAATTTTTTGATATTATTTTGGAAAAAATTTTATTTTTGAAATTTAATTTTAAAGATTTTTTGCGAATACCTATGAATTTTTAAATTTTTTGATATTATTTTGGAAAAAATTTTATTTTTGAAATTTAATTTTAAAGATTTTTTGCGAATACCTATGAATTTTAAATTTTTTGATATTATTTTGGAAAAAATTTTATTTTTCAGATTTAATTTTGAAATTTTGTAGCGAATACCTATGAATTTTGAAATTTTTTTAAAAAAGATTAATTTTTGTATATTTTTTAGTTAAAAGAACCAAGCCCCCCTCCCCTTAATAAAAAATATAATATTGTGGATTTAGACGATAAAATATAATATTGCGGATTTAAACGATAAAATATAATATAGAATTTTAGATAATATTTTTGGAATAGAACAGGAACAAAATATAGAATAATAAAAAGTGGATTTTGCCGGGACAATTTAATGTTCAAATATCTACCCCAATATTATTTGTCGATCAAAATGAATAAGTATTTTTCATAGATCCAAATAATAGCCTGAATTTACTATAGTTCTTAATTTGAGTTGCAATTAAATTCTAATACGAAAAAATAAGAATCTTCTTATGCAAGTTAAATTTTGTTTAAAATTGTAACATGTAAGGATGATTTATTTACTTATATTCTATATAATATTTATAAATTGAAAAATTATATAGCAAGTGTTCCCATCAAATGATTTTGTATACACAGCCTGGGGGCGGGTGCGAAAGGTATTGGACTTATTAAATCCTGCAGTCTAGTTCAAGTTGGAGGGGCTGTGGAAACTCCAACACTTGTATAAAGTTCATAAACGACGGATGGTACAAGATGGTCTTTGTGTTCTGTACAAGATAAAGTCTCTGTACTGGAATGGGCAATAAAATAAAACTAGCAATGCACCCATACCAAATTTTTAGCAAATTCCGGTTTTGGACGATTCCAATACCGTTTTCTTATTAAATGATTGAGATTGCCCTAGTAAGACCAGAAATTACGTTCAAAAGTTTAAAAAAAGTACTCAATCGTATCGTTAAGCCTGGAGTCGTTGGCTATGTGGGTACGTACGTTGTCCCACGTGAGCAGAAGGTCCTTTATGTGAGTTTTGTTCTTGCATAGGGTGTAAAACTGCTTTCATGTCGTCTGCCCGTACTCTATCGTTGTTTCTCGGCTGGTCGTGGTCCTGGGAGGCTGGGTTGGACCAAAAGTCGCTTGGGTGTACAGGTAAAGACCATCAGGATCATCTTCCTCATGAAACACCTTTTTCAACCCTAAATGTACCATTTGTAATCTCACCAGCCCACCCAAAAGATGATTGCACCTCTAGGGCAGGTATCAGGGTTAACGATAAGGAAGTCCATGTGGATCTCAGACACTATTTTGCTCATTTTGTAGCGTATCAAAAAGTACGCACGAAAATTGTGAGTCTCCATATTCCGCAATGAATGGAGAGCCACGTGCAAATCGGATATTTATGGATGGGTTTGGTTATTTCTAAATTCTTACTTCAACTAAATTTCCTGTAGAAATCGTCAAATGTGTATAATCTCTCTATGTACTTTCCTCCCAACTTTTCTTCTTTTGAATTTGACTTAAGGAGGTCGTTTATTATAGTTATTTTATTGATTTGTAACCATCATTTTGTCTCCAAAAAAGAGCCCAAATAAGTCATATTATCCGTAATAGACAATTATGCATACATATCAGTGGAATCGGGATTATTAGGCCAATTCCGATACTTTAAAAAGGGAGATTTTTCCCGATTCCGATGCATCGGTACACCCCGAGTTGTAATCCTTCTATTTTGATTAATTAATAAGGAACAATGGTTTAGATTATCATAAAATATTTTTAATTGATTCTGCCTCCATCCAATATGTCCGACTTTCACAATAATATACTTGGGACGTCACGTAAAAACGTATAATTCTCGTGAAAGGTGGTTGAGGGGGGGGGGGGCATTTGAATATATACAATATATAACTATAAGAATGAGTGTTTTTTTTGGATCGTTGAACGAGTACCTAAAAATCACTTTCTTCTCCTTTTTGAGCCTTGTCAGTACTAGAGGAGTAAGAACAGCAGATGAATCTCTGATTCTGCACCTGTACTTTTAATATAAGACTCCACTAACCATACGCATCATACAAACGTATACACATTATATGTACAATCAATGCGTTTGAGCATTATCATCTCTTTTATCAAATTACAGTAGGGACACATCTCTTCCTTTATTTCTTTGTATACCTAACTATGGGCGAGAAGGAATAGGATCCCTAACCTTACTTTTATTACCTACGCAGATATCCCATTCATTATTACATATGAACTGATTTCTTATTTTTTCTCCTCGTGTCTGTTGAGGATTCATTAAAGTGGTGAAAATTATAACCAAGTACCGGTTGCGGTGAAAAAATCTTTACACTTTCAATCTATAACTTTATCAAGATATATTTCAGCAACCATTAATAGTAAATGTCACTAAAATAAAAGTATCTTATATGATGTCTTGCCTACCCTAATCATCCATGTAGTAGCCCCAATTGGCAGCAATGATGTCTTCCAGGGTATCACAGAAGTACTTCTACCCATTGTGGATGTAGTACTCAGAATTGGCATTCCAGTGCTGGTTGACGGTGTCCTTCAGGTTGTTGATATTTGTGTGACGGACGGTGCAGGCCTTCGACTCGACATTTAACCAAAAAGTGAGGTCCGATAGGTTGGTATTTTCCTTGGTCAGAAAGGCAAGTTGTCCTTGAATCACTTCTGAGACTTTTTGGACGTGTGTGCAGGCGCACATTCCTGCTGGAAAACCATGTTCATGTCCGTGTAGTTGGTCTGGATCCATGGTAACATGGCAATCTCTGTTGGTTTCTTGCACGGACCGAAATTCGTTGGTCACGTTCAGATGGAATTTTCTCAGTTTCTAAGAGCCTTTGGAAGATCTATTTTTTTTGAGTTTATTTTTAGTATTTTAATCGAACAATTTTACCACATTCACAAAAACCTTGATTTATGTAGCAAAAACAAAGTCTAAAGATTTTTTTTCACCTCACCCGGTAAATATAGATGAATAAAGAGAGAAAGAAAAGCACAAAAGATAAAAAAATTAAAATATCCTTTGTGGAATGAAGAAAAAAAAAACTGAATAAAATTATATTTAACAAAAAAAAAATTTGCTCTTATAAATAAAAAGAGAGATATAAAAAAATAATTTGAAAGTGGTTGTTCATTCCCTTGGTTCAAACGTGTATTATTCTGTAAATGAAAGAAATTTTTTTAATTATTATTATTTTTACAATATAGAATAATAAGTGAAAGAAAATCAAATCTTGGCATCCATCATTTATTTTTGCCTTTCACTTCATGACAATAACTAAATCTGAAAGACACGTCAGAACTGGACACAAAAGGAGTTCCACATAAATGGACTTTGCTATATGACTTCGTCATATGAAAATTCTCCCAGACAGTATTGACTGGCATGAAAGTTTTGCTGTGTGCTTGGTGGGATTCACAGGAAATGATCACTATGAGCTACTCCCCTATGGTGAAACGGTCAAATCTGCCCTTTACTGTCAACAATTCGACGGTTTGAAGCTAGACAATCGAACAGAAGCGGCCAGTGATGGTGAATAGGAGACCAGTTGTATTTCATCAAGACAATGACAGGCTTCACATATATTCGATGGCGCACCAGAAATTCCGTGAGCTCAGATGGGAAGTTCTTATGCATTCAGCCTAAAGCACGCCCCGGCATCAAGTGACTACGACCTGCTCCTGTTTATGGACAACGATCTTGTTGATCAAACATTTGGCATCGATAGGGGGGGTATGAAAATTGGTTGTCCGAGTTTTTTGCCCATAGGGACAATTCTACGAAAAGGGCATTATGAAGTTGGATTCTTGTTGGCAAAAAGTTATCAAACAGAATGGGGCAAAACCTTGTTTAAATCGGGTAACACTGCTCAAAAAGCATTGAAATAAAGCACAAAATACGAAATTACTTTTTCCTCGACCTATTATATATAAAATAAAAGCTATTTATTTGAGGAATTATATTTCGGTGTTGATAATTTTTAGGGCTACCCTCACCCCATGATCAATCAAGCTAGACCATCAAGGATTCAATGTTTATCAGAATAATACATGGTTGAACATTCAAACGTGGAGACGAGAGGTTGCTTAAAAAAATAATATCAATTTGGTGGGGTACTTTCTTGATTTCCTTCTCCAAACTGAACACGAACTCAGGACCCTCTTTAAATTGTGCCCTACACTTGCTGCTTTCATAGAAGAGGTCTTCTTCATCATTCTTCATGTTGGCCAACTAGAAAACCGGGCTTCCGTAGTACTTCACAATGTCCATAATCCTCGCCACTTCAACTTCAGAATCTAGGTGATCTGAGAGCCACTGCCTTTCGACTTTTTGCTCGCTCATGATGACGATATGATGGAATGTTTATGTTAGTATGTTTATACACAAAGGATGCATGAACCAGAATGACGTCAAAAATCACTAAACCTTCCTATATTAATTAGAAAATTAACATTAATTAACAGTCCAGGTTTTTCTATTCTATTCTATTTTAACTATTTTTGTACATGAAAGATAATTAAAGTTGTACATAAAAAATTAAATGTTAAACTGGGGTTGGTATTTTACTATAATATGCCAATCGATTTGGACTCGAAAGTCCTTTCAATTTTTTGAATGGATATAAAGTACTCTTTATTGGATCTTATTTCTGAGGACTTGAGCTGAACTCGATACAAATATTGAAGGACTCCATGATGATATGCAAAAACTTGGAATGGTGAGCAAAGGCTCGACTTGTGCCTGTTTTAATAAGGACCAATAAAACCCACGAGTCCAATTTGAGATTGATTTTTTTTCTTCATCCATTAAAATGGTCCCTTTTTCACTCCTATTAATAATATATTATTGTTATTAGTATATATTAAATGAAATAAGACGACTTTGGTGTGAGTCTGGACTCAGGTGATAACGAATGACCCACGCCTTTTACCATTTATTTATAGGGATTTATACCCCCATCTCATAAATTTTGATGATGATGTGAGGTGAGCAGATGATAATGAGTCTACATAGGACATTGGAAGTGTCCATTAAAAAAAAGAAAACTAACCGAGAACAGCTAGTGATTGATGGATTTTCCCTTTTTCATGACTCGAAATCCACAGAGAGAGAGAGAGAAAGCCATTTTTTCCATAAATAATAATGTGGATATTGTGATTAAAGAAGACTCACTTTTTGACAAAATATTAAATGAATTAACTATTATAATTTTATTTATTGGATGCCCAAATATTCATTTCTTTCGTTTTTTCTCTCAACATATATGTATAAATGTGATTCAATTTATCATTTTTGGGTCAAATCCTATCAATCATACAATTATATCTACTCTTTTTTTTTTGCAAATATTGCAAAAATGCAGATAAAAAAATGAAACTATTAGTCATAATTAGAGCACTCATCCAAAAGATTTCGTTATTCCTCAAGATGTGCTAGTCAAGCATGTGGGTCACTAATGCTTCAAATATATGGTCCTTCAACATAAAAATAAGCTAGAATGAACTCTATAGAAATTGAATATTTTTATAAATCCACGAATTAATTCTTGATTGTAAATTGCACATAAATTAAAATATCATTGACATAATCAAACAATTAGAAATTGATAGATTTGATGGTTGGAGTGTCAAATTGTGGTTTAAATTAAACCAAATAATAGGTAGGTTGGCAAAGCTGGACCCACACGAGGCCCCACGGCTAAAACTTCGTGTGACAAAAGTTACCATAAGCCTTTAAATATTTTCTCAATTTATCTGGACACCCCTGTAATATACATACATTATGTAACTATGGTGTGGAACTAAAAATATAATTTTAAACTTTGAGATTGTTAGATACTGATTTTAGTATGTGGACGTTGAAAAGGAGGATGAGAGTGGTAGGAAACCCCATTATCAATCCAGATAACCTCAATTATATCATTGGGAGGAGTCAAAGTGATCACCCTATAGCCCAAATCCTAATCCATCTTTATTATTCTTTCTGGCTGGATGTTAAGATGAAGGTGTGTTGAGTCAATGAAGAGATCTGTTGAATAGGCCTTGATTAAGATAGATCTTGACTCCATCCGTAAGTTTTATGGATCTTTCCGTAAGAGGAGAACTACCATAGTAACAACTCACATAGATAAATAAGTGAGGGTATTTGGAGATATTTTTTGTATTAAATTGTATTTTTGTAACATATACCACAAGAAATATATTAGCCATTCAAGAATAATATGCAAACTGTGTACATTTGGAATTTCCAGCCCGTAAATAAGATGTTCATAACAAAAAATCGCTGGTTTTGATATAGATTTTTTAATTTATAATTTAATAAAGACCAGTTAGTATTAAGAAATACAAAGTCATGGACTTTCTAAGGGTCTATTCTGTCTCTCAGTAATTATTTACTCAGTTTTAATTCTATTGAACTAATCCTTCATTTTAAGGATACATCCTATGCTAGCTTGTAGAGTTTAATATAATTTCTAAAGATACATTAAGGATAGAGGCGACAAGTCCGTTGAAATAATAAAAAATGTGTTCACTCAATCACACAGCATCAATCAAAAAATGACAAGAGATGGACATTGGGCAATGGACAACACGCTTAGGAAAAATTATTCTCTTCAACTCAATATGTCTAATTTCTATATTAGCTCACTCATATGTAAAGTAGAAATGAACTTCAAAGACAATGCCTAGTTAGAGCTACTCACAAAAAAGAATTGAAATTTTTTAAAAAATTTAAAAAAGAAATTTCAATTATTACATTTTTCTAAAAAATTCAAAAATCCACAGCTATTATCAAAAAATTTAATTATAAATATAATTCTTTTTTTAAATCCATAGCAATTAACAGAAAATTAAACTATAGATTAAGAAAAGTCAGTCAAAATTATAGTATTACAATTATTCCATCTTACCTCAGGGGTATCTAGAAGGGGTGGGCTGGAGGGGCTGTAGCCAACCCCTTGTGGACACCCCTGAATAATTGTAATACTTTAATTTTAACTGACTTTTCTTAATCAATGCAACTCCAATCTGACCAATTAAAGGAACAATTTCAAAAAATTTCGAGGAATCAGGCTTTCGTAGAGTGCAAAAATAAAAAACTGTAATTGTTCTCTATATAAATACCATATCTAACAATCATGCGAGATAAATAGGAACTTAGCGCAGTAGTTAATGTTAAACCAATCAAATTTACTCAATGATAGGGTTGTTGTCTTTTTCTTTCGAGTTTTTTTAATATTGTGATTAATAAGGGATTTTTAATGAAAAAAAAAGAAAAAAAGAAGAAGACTGACAGGAGAAGAAGAAAATAGTAGCTAAATATCTATTTTCCACGACTCAAATTGCCTCATAGTTTTACAGACATTTCATTTATGTAAGAGTTAGTGACGATATGAGATAAACAAAGAGGAATCCGACATAGTTTCGTCTTTAATGTCGAACACACACACACACACACACATATTATTATACTATGCCTTTGATTCCCGACTCCTTTTCTTTCCCATATATAAAAGTAGCAAGATACATATTTACACATATTAGGTTGGGGAATAAGTAATTTCGTATTTTTCTCTTTATTTCAAATATTAATAAGATGCTTTACAATCATCCAATTTAAAACAAGTAAGTCCCATTTTGTTCAATCGCTTGTTGCCAACGAGAATCCAACTTCATAATACAATTTTTGTAGAAGGAAACCACTCGGGCAACCAATTTTCATAGGCATTCTATTGAGGCCAAACTTCCGATACGAGCACCTTCAGCTTTTGGCGCGTCATCAAAGATGTGTGCGGCCGGGTGTTATCTTGATAAAGCACGATTCCTCTCCTATTTGAGTTTCTTTTTGTATTCAGCCTTCTGAAAATGGTTCAAAACGGTTTAACGTTCGATGATTCCGTCTGCTAACATGACGGTCTATTTTGATGTTTTGCTTGATTTTATTGACATTTTCGACGACAGGCCTATCAATACGGCGTGCAGCATTCACTCCTAATGTACCAGAATAAAATCTGTCGAACCACTGCTGTACAACGACCGAAGGAATATCAGCCACATATATATTGCAAATTTTCTAGGTCACTTTTGACGCATTTTCCCCTTCGTTATATTGTAAAAATAACAAATATGGTGAATGTCTTCCTTTAAGACCTCCATACTAGACGCAAGATAATTCATAACTGAACTGGTAAAGCACAATACTGTCCGAAAAGCGTTTGTAGTATAAATTTGCTACCTTTACAAAACCTTATCGTATGATCCAATGCCACCAATAAGGAACTACATTTACCCTGTTAAGAAGAGGGGGGGGGGGTGTTGAATACGAAATGACTTTTTCTCCAACCTAGTATAATAATATTAAATCGTTTTGATGTTTTATCCGGAGTGACCTTAATGTTTTGAAACTTTCGTTTTTATTGCAACGTGATGATGCACTTTGCTGTTATCTTTTAGTACTAAAGTACCTATTTAATCATAGCGTTTCAAAGTAGATTAAAGTTCATAGACGAGTAAGAAAGTATATAGATGCAGTGTATAGATGCAGATACATAAATTTCGTTGTAATTCCGTAAAAACGCACTCCTTATTACCCTGTGCTTAGTTACATAATGTAATGCACAGTCAATTCTAATCCCGTTGATCTAATAGTCGATTTATCGTCTTTTTTGCATTAACAGACAATTCCTTCAATTTATCTGGATCGTACCAATAATTTTTTTTTTTGCTAAACTATTACATAAGTTGTACAAGATGAAAAATTTATATTGGATACAAGTTTGAATATCATAGGTTTTCAATATATTAGGTCGGTATAAAAGTCATTTCGTATTTCCAACCTTTTTTTAACTAAGTAAATCTTGTTCATTCTTGGTCACATCGGATCATACGGTACAGTGATGTAAAGGTTTGAGTGTATACTACAAACTCTTTTTGGACAGTATTACTCTTGACCAGTTCAGTCGTGAATTATCTTGCGACGAGTATAGAGGTCTTAAAGGGAAAATTTCGCTATATTTTACATTTTTGCTACCTGAAAGGAAAATCCCAGCGAAAGCGATCAAGAAAATTTGTAATGTATATGGGGCCGATACTCTTACAATTCGTGTTGCACAACATTTGTTCTAGCCAAGACAAAGCTAGGCTGCACACATCTTTGAGGATGTGCCAAAAGCTCTGGGAGCTCAGATGGGAAGCTCTTATGCATTCACACTACAGTTCAGGCCTGACATCAAGTGTCTACAACATGTTCCTGTCTATGAATAACTAATTTTTTTTTGTCAATAAGGACAAGGACTTCTTCGAGAAGGACATTAAGAAGTTGGATTCTCCGTGGCAACAAGTCATTGAACAGAACAGAGCAGAACATGTAACACTTTGTATAAAGCATTTACTTTTTCTTAAACCTATTATGTATAGTATATCTGACCCCAAGATGTATTAAAATTATACTTGTACATTGTTGTAGAATTTTATATATATTGTGGAGACAACAAATTAGCCATTACAATGTAATTTGCTAATTTTCTCATCCCCCATTGATTCGTGTTGAGTCTTATTTAGTAAATAAGGCCACTTAATGGATTTTTATCAAGAGTTATAGGAAAATGAACACTTTATTTAGTACAAATGTCAACCATGAGCCCCCAAGATGGCCTCTCCTTCAACCATGATGCAATCTATAACGTCAACACGAGTGTTTTATTATTTTAATTTAAATTATGTATATAAATGATGTATGAGCGCGCCATCTATCCAAACTTGTCCAACTATAGACATAATAATATATTATGTACAATAAATAAATAAATAAAAAAAAACAAGAATAAAAGGGAAAATCCCAAATAAACTTCATTTATATTCTGGGATTACATATTGCTATTATTCTTATGTACCAAAATAATAAGAATAAAGAAAAAGTTGAATATTTGAATATATTCAATCACGTAAGACACACGCAAATGACTTTTTTGTGAATTCAAGTGTATTTTCAATTGTGACATTCTTACATCGTTTGTTTTCTTGCTTTTATATTACTACATATAAAATATATACATATACATGTATATAGAAGTTTGTACGTTTGAAGGAATAAAATAAAATGAAATAAAAAATGGGAAAAAGTTGATTCCCATTTTCTTTTAGTATTTGTTTGCTCTTTTAAATTGCCTTTCAGATAAAATTATCTTTGATGAATGAAGAAGACCCGGGGTTTAAGGACATATTTTTAGCTCCAAGAGAATCAACACAGATGAGGACACACTTCAATTAGCTCTCTCTAAATATATGTACTATATATCTATCTCACTGAGTCACACTCCACGCCTTACTGTTTAATAGTGCTTGTTATTGTTTTAAACAATTGAGATGATTACTAGAGTGTATAAGACATAACTTGTTTTTATTTCTGTTTGTTTTATTAGCGGATGTTTAGTATGATTTTTCAAAATAAGAATGAAGAACCCTTGGATCCTACTACTGATTCTCTGGAGACAACTCGAACTGTAAATCATTCTCCAAGTACCTTGCCAAAAATAAAACGCCACCTTTTTTTGTAGTGTTTGTGGTGGATGTCCCTTTCAGAATCCCTTTTGGTTTGTGGAGAAGCCCACGGTAGTGACAGTCTATGACGAAAATGGGGAAATGATTCCTAACAAGGCTCGTGTCATGTGGGGACGCATGGAGAACTTTCGCTGTGTGGACTACTTCCAAGTCGAATACTTTCAAAAACAAGATCCTCAAGGCACCGTCCGTCTCACTCCCAAAATCAATCGACATCGACGAAGCTTTGAAATTGACGTGATTCCTTGTACAGACTATTACTTTAAGGTAAATCATTTAAGCCTGGTTGGTAATTTCCCATATGCAAGATGCTATTCAGGGTTATCTTCTTGTACATAGGTCATTGCGTCAGAAGATTGGAAAGGAATGAGAGAGGACTTTAAAATGAACTCGGAGGTAGTGTACTTCAAATTGGCCTACACGCCTAGATTTATAAATCGACCCACAGTCAAGGAAAAAAGACGAGGACAGTAGTGAGTGATTTACCCTTAGATATCCTTTCAATTATTTCTCTTTCAGTAAATCTCCAGGTCGAGGAGGGGCTCCTCCTCCATCCGACTCCCCTGAGCCAACCCTTGAAGAAGAATACAGCATCAAAGTCTTTTGGCGTCTCACTGACGTGGACTATCCCATTTGTTTGGATTACTTTGAGCTCAAGCTCTATGACAACTCCTACAATGAAACCGTTCTCACACGCAACTTTCCCCGCCCCTTTAGTCGACCACGGTTTGAATTTGTGGTGAGCAACAAGGATGCTCCATGCGACCTGGACTACCTCTTTATGCTCAAGGCCTACGGCTATAATCGCCTCTACTCCACAACGGATTGGACTCCACCCTCCTGTGTTGTAACAACCCCTGCCCCAACGACTACCACAGAGACATCCCCCACATCAACCGTGGCTGGAGAAACAACACCTGGATTGGGTCAGCAGCTGGAAGAGGTCCTAGCTGAGAATGAACGGCTCACTGTCAAAATCAACGGACTCAAACAGGAATATGAGAAAATTGGGCTACAAGTGTATTTATCGTTTAAAGAGGACTTTTTTAAGGGATTACAAGACTTTTTAGCAAGTAGACACTCTGGAAATACAGCTGGCCTCGTTCCAATATCAGGGAACCAGTCAGAGCCCCTTTTTGGATAGCTTGATTTAAATAATATATTTATGTACCGATCTATGGTGTTATGATCTTATTTACATTTGAGAGTTTATTGCGTTTTTTGAGTGGTAGGTGTCTCTGCATCATGCAAAGGAAAAGAGTCTTTTGAGTCAGGGGCCATCTTACAACCAAAAAGATGAACCACTCAGAAAGAAAGAAAGTGTTTCCTTAGTGTGTATATGTGTATATATACTAAAGGAGTAGAAAGGTACTCTTCTAAATACCATACATAGCTATAGATATTTGGATGCTTTTCCTTCCTCCTTCTCCGACTGCTCCTTGGAGAGCATCATCATCATCATCCTTTTTACAGGTTTTCTGTGTGTACTGATGATGTAAAAGCGGGCGCTCCACCTTTTCTCTCCTCTGTCGTAGAAGAATAAATAATAAAGCCCTCTCCCCCCCTCCTCCCCAAAAAAAGGGGAAATTCGTGTGTTCTAAATTTACGGCAGTCCCCTTTTGAGAAGGAAGAAGGAGTTTTAAGTAAAGGATCGTAAAAAAGCATCGTCACCTTCCCAAGGATTACCCTTCTTCCCTTTTTCTTCCCCCCCTATTTTTTTTTCTTTTCTATCCATCTCTCACTCTGTCTATCCATTCTCCATCACATTATATCCATTCTATTCTACATACCTTTTTCTTCTCCTTCTCTTTTTTCTGGATCATGGGTGCTGCTGCTTCCATCTCAACATGACAAACAAAAACCATCTCTCTAATCTCAACGGTGAGTATCTCTCTCTCTCTCTCTCTTTCTTCTTTTCTTTAGCTATGTCACTTTGTGTTTCATGCATTTTTATTTTTTTGGGGTAATAGTTAGAGTTTGTTATTGTTCTCGTTGATGGTCCAGGAGACATAAGTAGGGAGGGGGGCGAGCGCGCTTTTCTCTTATGAGCAAACCATAAATACTATTATGATGATAGAAGAGTGCATGTTCTTTGAATGGATACGTGATGCTTTCGTTGCGGTAGCATGCAAGCGATCCTTTCTTGAGCGACTTATGTCACCTGTTCCTCCTTTTCCTCGCTTACTCACTCATTCTCTCTTTTACATATACACTCAAAACAGGAATTATATTCCGATTATGGAGCTAGGGATTACGATCCGGGACTGTCATCTATGTCGTATATCTTTGTACGTTGATGATCACGTTCCTGAAGAGAAGAGAAACGGGGATGATGTATATCTACGTAGAGAGAAATTAATGACCAAATTTATATATATATATAGTATATACCATTGGTCCCTCCAAGAGTCCTAATTAAAAAAAGAATAGATGGAGAGAAAGGTATTTAAAGTCTTAAAAGGAAACAGGAGAGAAGTGAGTGAGTGGGATTGGAAGCGTGGAAACACAAAAAAAGAGCTTGCTTTCTCTCTCTTTATGAGTATTTGTATGGACCTACCTATGTATGTATATAACACCATCCACTACATAAGATTATTTTCTTCTCTTCTTCCAACTTTCCAAGAGCCCCCCTCTACTATGTACACACACACTTTCATTTAGATTAGTATGCTTACATATTCAAGGTGAGCTTTAATCTACATACTAATTTTGCCCGAATATTTGGTACTAAAAACATATTCTGATGACCTTTAAAAAAAACACCGAATATATTATCCGAATGTTCCTATCTTTGCCTTAATTTGAAGGGTTAGATGAGTAATTAACCTCTGTAGCTGACGACTATGTTTACGCTAATAAAATAATACAGGTAAACCTTGGTATACGAGTGTCTCCACATAATATTTTTTTGTATGTTTTACGTACTTAAATACATATGGAACGACGTAGGTCAATGGATATTACGATCGGGAGAAATTGTTTTCTTGAACTCAATGTCTGAAGGTTCGCGCCCCAGTCGTTTCTAGGGAAGGAAATATACTTTATGTATATGAACGTCAGTGGTCAAATGGAGTAAATGTAATACTATAATGTTTATTTATATCTACTTAATCAGTACAACTCCATCTGAACATTAAAAACAACCAGGTTTTCGCAAATAAAGCAATACAAGTGTTCTTTGAGATACGAGTCCCCCCACACACGAGTTTTATTTGTATGTTTCGTGCTAAAAAGCATTCATTTGAATTTATTTATTTATTTTATTCTTGAGATACGAGCTGGTCAGTTTTAAATACACATTTCTGATATGGGATACACTTACGAAGAGCTCGCTCAGAAAGGAGTAAAAACTCTTTCGGCATGGTTGATGAATTGCCTGTCTCAGGTGGTATACAGATGTTGTTGTTGTTTTGGGTAGGTAGTTGTAGAATGTGTCACCATACATCTTCCCCCCTAGCCCATTATCCCCCCCAATAATCATTAAGCATTAGTATTGTTGTTATTGAGATGTGCTGGCAGGTGCTTCCATTATTTCTATAACACCCCGCACACATCTCCTATCCTCATCATCAATTTGAATCAGGTATAATAATATAATCAGTGCCTTTCTCTCTCTCTCTTCTCCCCAATAATAATATTGTCATCTGCCTTCTTCTATGTAGGTACCTAATTCTTCTTTTTTTTCAAAGGAGCTGTTTGATGAGAGGAGGATAGTGGTGATTATTGTAAGTTTTCTTCTGCTTTTGCAAGGTAAGGAGAGAGCCCCAGAGATAGAGAGAATAAAAAATAAAAGGGGGGGGGGATTACCTACTTATTCCTCTAGACGTAACCTCGGCTCCCATTCCCTCATCAACACTTTTTCTTCTTTTATGTAGGCATCTACATATTTAAAAGAATATCTCAAAAGATACCTACCTACGTGAATACTAGGAGAACATAACATAAACGACTTCAATTCCTATTCATAAAGAACCCTTTTTGACACCTTTAATATTGACTAGTGTTATTTCAATATCAAATATTTTGTACCCGTTCTGGAACCAAAATTTGTATTGGGATTTCCATACTTTTTTTCACTGCAAATATATTTAAAAGAACAATTTACTAGTGAAGAAATTGGAAGACTTTTTTTAAAAAGAAAAACCATTTTAATTATTGTTTTTTTTATATATATAAAGGGGGGGAGGAGGGGGAGGGGGTTAGTGATGGATCAGTCTAAAAAGACTGCATTCTTACTTGTTCGGTCCTAATAAAATTTTCAGTCCGGACCGGTCCTTATGTGTGTTTTAAAGAAAAATGCAAGAGCAGAAATGACGTGGGTTACAACTAACTACGTCATTTGAGTCGCTTGAGTTTTATCATAATAATTTATATAGGAAAATTTGTGGGTTACGTCATCGACGTTCAAATATTGTTATCACATAATGGTGCTTCAAGTACGGATTTCAATATCAATTTAGTTTAAATAAGTCGGTACTAGTGTTCTGTCAGTCATTAAAGAGGGTAAAATCGATCCTTGTGATGTCATAGAGGTGTTTTTTTTTTTGCTTTTTTAATTACTAGATTATATAATTATAGAATCAACTATATAACTAAGTAAAGAAATAATGTGTTCATTTTATAATGCATTATAATGAAAGCAGGGATATTTTTTCCAAGATATGTGCAATGCTCTTGATACAAACCGGGGCAAACGTTATTATTTTATCATCTATATTATTCACATTTTGAGAGGTGAAGAGTTATTTTTTTTTACAATTTTCCTATGAGTAATGTAGTAGAAAACATAATTAACTGTCGATTGCTAAGAAAAACATAGTCCTAGTCACCACCATGAGCCCATAGTACGATTAGAGGATTGAGATATCGGCGTTCCTCCTTGAGGAATTGTTCCAGAAGGCCATCGAGGAGCAGACTGGGGACTCGAGGCAGATGATTGTCATTGTTGTCCATGCATGGAGACTATGGCAATGTTTGTCTGAGACATGGATAACTAATTATGTGTTCTACAACATTGTTTATAGGAAAATCGTAAAAAAATGTCGCTTCACTTTAACGGTTGATCCGGTATCTCAAATATCTTATCCAAAGGCAGATAGGATCTGTCTGTCCTAAGCGTTCAGTCTACCTAATTACACAGAACTAGTCAGTACCTATCCCTGTGCTCCGAACAACACTATACTTTACTATGCACAATGATTCCTTTTTGTATAGGATATGGTGGGTGGTTGAAGAAGAAGAATGGGTAGGAGGGGAGGGGGGAGTGGCACGCTACAACAACTCTCTGTTGACAAAATCTTGTTCACCTGCATCAATCTCTCTCCTTCATCTGCTCCTGTTTTCTTTTATACCCTTTTTTATTTAGACCCAATTTTGTATGTACTTGGAGCTATTACCTACTTAGTTACACATCCACATAGTTATATATGAATATATATCTCTCTCTCTCTAACATAACATAGCATAAAGGTTATTTCCAACTCCACAATATTGACTCTATTAAAAGGTCTTGAACCTTACATAAAAGAAAAGAAACAAATAATACTAATCATTTTTAGGGAAATTAAAGTTGAAAAAATAAAATAAAGGAAGGAATTACGTCATTATGTAAGGCTTAAATAGAAAGAGAGAACAATGGGGGTTAAAGAAAATACGATGGGGAATTAGGAGCTACACAATACATATACCATATATTGAGAACTAGAAGTATAGAAGGTGAACTTTGAAATAGGTGTATGTGTGAATGATTTATGGATTAGAGATCGGGTTACTTTTAATTGTTTCTAGGAGTTGAAGGGAGTAAGTGGTCGAGGGTGGTGTTGAGTGTGAATGTTGTAATAGCCTTTATACTTTGATATTAGTTGAAGGCAATGGCGGAGACAAAGCCCCTCATACTGAAAGTCCCAGTCTTTGCTCAGTAGGAACATTGACTTAAGATCCTTTAATCTTTTTATCAAGTCCAGTTTGAGTATGTAGTTGAATACTTTCATGGAGTCGAGATCGGGTCCTTAAGTACAAATCCATCTTTGTCATTGTACGGGTAACACACTTTTTAGGGCCTCCATAGACGAACGATACTTGGCACTGGGCTCATGCTCGACCTACCCTCAGAGATAGAAATCTCATGGGTTCAGGTTTGGGCTGTTTGTAGGCCAAAAACAAGATATCCTGCACTTTGTTGCCCTTGTGGGCCGTGCATTGTCTTGTTGGAAGGTATAATTTATTCCTTGGTCTACTTCATTCATCCGAGAAATGTAAATTAAATGTGCAAAACTAGTACAATGGCAAAACTGGATCCATAAAAGCTCGCCAGGGCCTGCCAAAGCTTCTGACGCCGTGTGGGCGAGGATATTATGGAAGGCGGATCTCATTATGAATAATGGAAAGTCATTAAATGGAGCTTTTAGATAATATTGAGTTTAGTAGAAATAGTTTTTCAGTCGCGAGTCTTTGAGTGTGAGATCAAGTCGAATTCAAGTCCCAATTTCTATTAGATACATATGCGTTAGGAGAGATAATTTAATTTTTTTTTTTTTTTGGGGGGGTGTACAAATTTTGTCCTATTATTTGGGACTAGCATTTTAATAATCTTTTATTGTTGACCTTTTTTAACAAAGGTAGAATATATCAGGAAACTATAATTATTTTTTTAGTAGACAATTTGAGTTTTCAAAAACTTTCAAATTGTAAATTTTTGAGTATTTTTACATTTATAATTTGGTTTGAGCCAATTTAAAATTATAAAAGTAATCAATGATTCACATAAAAGCTGATTTTCTTTTTGCAAAGTTATATTTTAATCTCAAATATGTGCAGATATTTGATATGCAATTTCCAGTCTTGAGATAAAACAAGTTAAAAGTTAAAAAAACTACCATATTTTAAGGGTTTGATTTGAAAAGGAATTGCATTTCGGGTTATCAATTGTTTGTACACCAAAGAATCTTATTTGGATCGTAAATAATTTAGGTTTTTGTTTTTAAAAGTCTAGTTCAGGAGCAATATTTATTTGTTTTCAATTTTATTGAGGAAATAGTCATTAGAATTTTAATAAAATAAAAAACTATTATTAATGTCTCCTTTTAATAAAATATAATTCATTATCACGGAATTTAAAAAAAATCATTACTGAGCCCCGATATTTTTCTACTTAAAAAACGAGAAATATTGCATCTTAACTAAAACTTCTAGATCAAAATAATACTTGATTAATGAAACCCTTATAAGTCATGCTTCAAATAAGTTCCTTTGGCGTAGAAACAGTTGAAAAACCTAGGGGTTATTATTTTTCAAACAAAAACATTAAAATGTGGTGTTGTTTAATTTTTAAATTGCATAATTTCAGGGTTTAAGGACTGCAAATATAATATTGGCACATATTTAAAATCCACATATAATTTTGCAAAAATGCAACCACTAATTTTTGTGTAAATTATTGATTTGTCATCCTCAAAAATGTCTCATTTTGACATACTTTTGGAAAAATTGTTAAAATGCTCATTTTTATATACTGGAATCAATTAAATACAGAAATTTTGATTCTAGTTTGATTACACAAAAGCTTTTGATGATATTTTTAGTGGGAATTTGACCTACAAACAGCTAAAAATATTATAATGAAATCAGGGTTATGATTGGATATGTGAAGGAGCCAGATTCACACTGCAGCTAGTTAGAGGAAGGAAACAATTGGCACAAAATTGACTGTTGAAGAATCTTGCAACACATTATAAATACTTTTGCGTCAAATTTTGAAATCCTTATCTTCCATTTATGCAAAAGGTTGGACGTAATATCGCCGTAGATCTAATAAGTCTCCCGTAAATCCCACCAACTTCAAATTTGCTCCAACTAATAATATAGATGTTGAAGTATGCTTAAAACTACCAATACTGATTGAAGGGAAAAATTAATGTAAGAAAATATTTCTAAAATCTTGAATGTGATAAAATATGGCAACATTTATGGATAAATTAAAAATGAGTATGAAAGAACACTCATTTCTTTAAATTATCGTTTTAAAACTGTATTTTTATTTAAATACAAATTTCTCAATTTTCATATATGGGTCCTCATTTTTACTTTATTTAGTGGTCGGTTTTTTTATTTGTTTTGGCCAAAAAATCGATGAGAAGTCAAAATTCTAGTAATCACCGAAAATTTTAAATGGATTTTTTTTGAGGGGCGGACAATGCTCCCATTGCCCTCATGTCTACATATAAATAGCGTGAAAGGAATGACTGTAAAAGGAAGAACCTCCTTAATGAATAAATGTTTCATAATATCCGTTTGTTTTGATTACTCTTGTTATTAATATTTTAATTATGTAATCTGTTCGTTTAGAATTACTGTCAGTACCCACAGACATAGATATACATACCTATAACTAAATATAAGGTATATAAATTCACTTCTTTCTTTCACTTTTGCCTTAAACTGTTTGGTTCATAAATTACATTGTACGACTAATGCACAAACAGTTACAAGTCAAATTATTAATAATATTTCATTAAATTCATTTTTACATCATGTTCTCTACAACAATATCTCATAGAGATATGTACATTATACGTATGTCTTTTTATGTTCTATTTACGTAAGGGCTAAAGGACGACCTTACTGTCTGTGTGTGTGTGTGTGTGAACGAGGGAATACACACCTGCAATTTACCAAATTCCAATTTGATATTATCCATGTATGTACTTATAGATATGTATAACACAAATTTTTGTTCAAACGAGATAAGGTATTTCTGTGCTTGCTCTGTTAGGACGTCTCCTAAAAACTTCCTTACTTCATGATTACACCACTATTTATAAAAAATTAAAGGTAAGAATCCGCTTTAATTGTTTTGAATATACCCAAAAAAAACCTTAAAGCATCGTCAATGCATGGCATGCTTTATCTAAAGCAAGCAGATCGTCCATGATTAACTCTTCATTCTAATATAGTATATGATCTATATCAGGGGTTGCAACCTATGGCACGCATGGCACTGCTGGCACGGCGAGGCATATTCCTTGGCACGAGCAAATTAGATCATATTCCTGTAGTTTGTGTATGTTTTTTACCATTATTGTTGATAGTATCACACTCATTGATTGGAAATGTTGAAGTTGGTGATCCATGTCTCAAAGGTTGCCTACCCCTGATCTATATACATATACAAGGGGGTTCGCAAGTTTATATATATATGTATTTTTTTTTTTTGGAGGGGAGCTTGGATTTTGATTTTTTCCAAAAATAAAAAAAATAAGAAAAAAATTGGAAAAAATTTCAAAATTTAATTTCAAATATTAAATTTTTTCAAAAATCCACAGCAAATGACAATAAATTTAACTTTTTCGAAAAAAATTTCAATAATTCGTAGCTGTTGAAAAATATTTTAAAAATTAAATTTCAAATAATAATGTTTTTGTAAAAAAAAATTATAAAATCCAGAGCTGTTCCAAAAAAAATTCAAAAATTCATAGTTATTAGCAGACAATAAAATTCTTGAGAAAAAAAATTTAAAAATTGAATTAAATTTCAAATATTAATTTTTTTGCAAAAAAAAATTCAATAATTCGTAACTGTTGCAAAATATTTAAAAAATTAAATTTCTAATAATAATTATTTTGGAAAAAAATTAGAAAATATACAGTTATTCACAAGAAATTTCAAAATTCATAGCTATTACGAGAAAAAATTTTTTTTGAGAAAAAAAAATTAAAAATTAAATTTCAAATATTAAATTATTTGAAAACAAATCTTTATTATTTTTACATAGTTAAAAAGAAAAGTTCCTTAATTTGGAGGGGCTACAGCCCCTCCAGCCTGCCCGTGCGGACGCACCTTATATAATATCTTTTTCTGTTTGTAAGTAGAGAGAAATTTGAGAGTCCAGATATTTTTGTGAATCCTCCTATATTTACGTGCAAAATTTTGTATTATTTATTCATAGTAATCATTTACTTACCTTGTAATTTATTTGACATATCCACCCAGAATAAGAAAATAAAATAACAAATCCTGACAACTTTGTGCCTGCTTTCAACAACAAACAAATAATATTTTAGTCATGTTTTTTTAAGGAAAAAAAAAAAAATAATAAATATTCAAATGTCTTACCTCAGGTTTATTAATTATCACAAGACATTCCTCCAAGGTAAATAGGAGATGGGGGGTCTTTTCTCCTCCTTCCCAGTGTACTAGAGGAGTAGTTGACTTACATAACAGTAATGATAAATGAACATGTTTTCACCATGTAATAATTTATCTGTTTTCTAGGATTGTCAATGTAGTGTGTCTTTATAAATGACGGACTTTTACCTGAGTGATGAAAACTTATGAGAGAGTCAGTTGTGTCTTTGTTACTAAGGACCCGTAGGGTCTTATCTTAAAAACAAAACAAAGCAATTAAAAATATCTTTCTTATCATGTGCCTACTTGAATTTTATGTCAATTACCTACTCTTTTCATAAAATTAAACTGTTGATCTTCTAAAAACAATGGAAAAAAATTACTTTGGGAAACTTTAAGGCCATTTTATATTAAATGATTTGCGGTTTCTATATTTAATTAACGATACAGAGAAGTGTTATTGTACAAAAAAAAAAGTAACAGGTGACTTGATAGTTGTTGAATGAAAAGGAAGATCACGTTATTAAGGAAACTTCAAATCATTGAGCACATCTTAGACACTTTAAATGATCAAATGAAGCAGTTGTATAATAGTTTTTACTGATAAATCAAATGTCAAAAAATATACATTTTTTGACTTATAATATAATCAAATTTGTGACTGTATGAGAGTCTGGAAAATGACCTATTTCCACTGAAAAATCTATTTTTTTTTTCATATTAAAATGACTTCATTCACTCTTAAAAGGGTTTAAAAACTTGACCAAAATCAGCTTTTTGATTGTCCCAACAGAAAAAGTCTTTGTGTGACGAAAATAGTATGATCATAAAATTGGACAGTTTTTAAATATAAAAATATTATAAACATTGATCATTGTGTTCCTTATTATTAATGATCCAGGGAGCTCGTTCATTCATGTGTCCACAGCATTAAAAAAATCTTGAAAACAAATCAAAAAAAGGAAAAAATCCCAATAAATTTCCTTTATCATATATACATACAAGCCAAGATTTCATAGGCATATTTGAGTCAATTATAAGGCCTTGTATTCAAGTTTGGATGGATGATTTGGGGTACTCAAGAGTTTTAGCTACATAATATATGATATGGACCCTTTCATCCTTGATCTTATCTAGAGGTAAACATTTTATTTTATTTCAATTGTTCAAGAGTGCAATTTAAACAAGAGGTTTTGTGGGAACATTTATTTCAGACAATCATCTGAAAATCGTGCTTGGCACAACTTTTATTCAATATATGAACTCTTCAGCTTTAATAATTGTCCCAATACGAGGTCTAAATCCCTTACAGACTTTGACTATGATGTCAAACTCGAGCTTGGTCAACAAATACAGATACTGGACACTCCTGGAAGGGAGTAGTACACACCCTCTCCTCCTGACGTACCTAGATAGAGAAGTCCAAGGGGTTTGCGTCTGGAGAGGAGGGTGGCTACATGTTGAGGTACAAAAAACATCTTCATTGATCACTGTTTCCTCAGCACAAAAATGGAAGGTAAACTTTACAACGACCAAAACAATAGTTCCGCATGAATTTTTTGTTCTGAAGACATATTTTATTGAAGGTGGGATATTGTCTGAATGTTCAGTTGTGATGTAGCGGCAGTTCTGCTTATTCATAGTGACATCAAAGTTGAAAATTTTATCGTCAGAATGACCAAAAAACCTTGGCCAAATTTATATAATCTTCTTCACTTTTTTCAACTTTCTCAGGCTGCTCTATTCAGAGATAAGATTTTGCACCAATGACATTCCGGATTTGAAATAATAAAATGTGTACCACTAGATTAGACCAGCCCTGTTTTTTTGAAAAAAAAAAAATCCAAAAATTAAAATTGTTGGAAAAAAATTTCAAAAATTAATTTACAAATCGTTCATTTTTTCAGAAAAAAAATTCAAAAACTAATTTTCAAATATTAAATTTGTAAAAAAAAAATATTACAAAATCCAAATCTATTCACAAAATATAAAATATTTTAGAAAAAGATTTAAAAAATCTATAGGTAGTCTCAAAAAATTAAATTTATTGGAAAAAATGTCAAAAGTCCATTACTATTCAAAAGAAATTAAATTATTGGGGGAAAAAAAAATAAGTAGGAAAAAAATCAATTTAGCATGCTTTTGTGTTGATGGGCCACATTTGTAAATAGTAAGAAGTGCCTACTCTGTGCACTTTTGATATTCTCATAAATATGGTCAAATTGTATGTATGTCCATCGTTATTTTACCTGTCTCCTTATTCACCTATGTATATTCATATGTCTTGACTTTTGATGATAAATATAGTGCAATTTCTCCACACGATTTGCATTTTAAGAGAGAGAGAGAGATAAATGAATTATGTATCTAAATAAATACCTATATAGGTATGTATGGGACAGGAAGACCTGTAAGAATTTATGAGGATTTCCTTTACATTTTCTTGTTGTAATTTATTTGATATTTCGAATGACTCTTCGAATAGAAGTAAGGAGGAGAACATGTTGTAAGTTGTGCTGCAAAACATAGGTACTCAAACAGGGGTGTCCGCTGAATTATATATATATTTTTTTTTTTGGTTGGAGGGGGAATTGGTTTTTGAATTCATTTTTTAAAATAATCCAATGCTACTTTCAAAAAATTGTAATATTAAATTTTTGGCGAATTTTGTTTAAAATCCAAAACTATTTACAAAAAATTAAATTTCAAAAATCCAAAGCTGCTTATCGAAAATTAAGTTTTTGAGTAAAAATTTAAAAATTAAATTCTATAAATTTAAGTAGTAAAATATAGCTGAATATGTGAAAAAAAAGTCAGGTATTTTGTTCTTTTCTACCTTTGTATTATGCATACATAAAAAATTCCCAATGCCGATGCAATTTTAGTAAAAATTAAATACTAGTAATAAATAATTATACATCAGAATTGGAATTGTCAATTAAACATTACTTTACGAATGTCTGTTCAAGAAAAAACACCCCCATTCTCCGATTCTGATTAATCGCCCCATGACTAATATATATATATATCATCATGTGGATAGATAAAATAATCTGTAATAAGGCTTTACTTTATCCTTTCACCAGAAATGTACAACTTATGCACAATGAATAAAGTTTGTTCTTCTATGACTTTATTGCACAAAAAAAAAATGTTTGAAAGATAAAAAATTCTACATTCTGTTGATTCCTTATTTGTGCATGGTACACATGGCTGATTCATGGAATTCTAAAGTCATGAAAGTCTATCGACGTCATTTTGTTTTCTTTTTTTTCCCAATTGAGTCATAGATCCAGTGTTGTATCGCTCCTCATTTAGGACTGAAGAATGTAGTCCTGCATATCAGTTCTAAAGGTGTGTTACCTCATCTACCCTGCGTGTACACGTCTATTTTTAAATATAGGTATATTTATCTATACCTATATATAAATGATCTTGGAAGGCGAATTCCTGTAACAAGAATATCATTTATTGACCTCGTACAGATCCTGCTTTGCCATTTCGGGGTAATGAACATGTTCAGTGCCTCCACAGGCCTCATGCTTGACCCTCCCCTATAGTTAGAAATGGTATGGGTTAGGTCCGGGCTGTTTGTAGGGAAAAAATCCGCCTAAAAAAGTGACTATATGTTGTAGCCAAGCCATCCTGCACTTTTTTGGCCTTATCAGCCGGTGTACTGTCTTGATGAAAGCTGTAATTTCTTCCTTGGCTACTACTTCCATCCATCCAAGAAATATAAATTAAAATTGCAAAACCAGTACAATAACAAACCTGGATCTGCACAAGGTCCCCAGGCCTGCCAAAGCTTCCATGTGGCTGAGTTTATCACGATAAGTGTGAGTAACAAACATGAGCATGGTATGTGTCATTCCACATTAGCCTCCTCCGGTAGTTTACTCTGCTTCCTCTGCACTGTTTTTTCGCTTTAAAATAGAGGATGTGGGTAGTTTCAATCCGTATTTTTTTCTTGATCGTTCAATTGGAAGTGGAGGAAATCCCAGCCAGACAGACCGACAAAAGGCTTGATAAATTTCTCAATTTGCTTGAATTTAAAATGTTTATTTTTAACATCCAAATTAACATTAACTTAACCAAGGTCCAGTAAGTTAATTTAACTTAAATTACTTTAAAGTTAATAAAATAAAACTTAACTAGTTAAAAAAATTGACTCAAAATTAACTGTTACTCAACTAGTTATTAAAAGATAAAATAATAATTAACTTTTACTTAACTAGCTAAAAAGATAAGATAACTGGCCCATCACTGATAGAAGTCCTACTCAAAAATGAAATATTAGAACCGTAACTCAATACATCCTTAAGTTCTGAGGTCTTTAAGATGAAAAAATATACATTTTGATGAATATTTGATTACTGATATACATCGTAAACTTAAACAATGATAGGCATACATTATTAAAAACCTGTCAAAACATTGCAATTTGTTGTTCAAGAAATTGAAAATACTATATTGTAGAATTAGGGTTTAAAATTTTGTCTCCAAAATACATCTTCTTGTGGTATTTCTTCGTAAAAATTGAAAATTGACGTTTAGTAAAAAAAGAAGATAAAAAAAATCTAAAAATTCAAAAAAATATTTCAGAAAAGGACAGATATTTAAGCTAAAAATCAATTTTTATATGTCATTAATATGCAAACAAATTTTCAGACAAATTTCTACAAACTTTATTTGTATCTACGAAACCAAATTCCTGCGGAAATTCGTTTTTATGACCCCTGAAAACTACTATTATTGACTATTTCTTATTTTTCCCATAACTTTTTTCATTTTAAATAAATTAAGAAAAAGTCCTTAATTCATATAGTTGCTTTTTAAGACGCCAGTCACCTTACTTTTTACCCAAAAACTATTTCTGTGTCTTGGCAATAGAATAAGACCCTTAAAGGATCCCTCAAAGTCTACAAATCTGTGTTAGCCTGTCCAACTTCAAAAGAGCAAGCCCCATGCAAAGTTTCAGCCTTCTTGGTCCAACGGTATGGGTACCCATAAATGCCACACGCACACAAACTGTGTTTTATATAATATGTTGTATTCAGATTTTGTGTCCATCTATTTATATTTCACTATAAAAGGATATGAAATCTTTTTTTCTTGAATAAATTAAAAATTTAATACATAAAAAAAATTATAAAATACTCTATCTCTAGATTGTTAAAATTAAAAAAACAAAAATCAAAGATCACCAATCTTAAAGTATATTCATAAAAATGATAATTTATTCAATTTTAAGACCTCAAGGCTCAAAGTTGAATTGAATTACGGATCTAATATAACAAAACTACGAAGAATTACTATCAATAATACCAGATACCAAATTTGAGTTAAATCCCTTTCTTCGTGAAAATTTCTCTTCGAATGACCTATATATATATAAGTCCTATATTAGGATGAATAATTTTAAATTAATGATTTATTCAACTTGTGATGAGAATCATGCAAAATTTGAATATTACAAGGTTGATTTTTGATATATTAATTAATTTGAAAATTTTGATTTTATTAAATGATTATTTTACTCTATGCAACATTATAAAGTACCCGTAAGTAATTTTAATAGATCTTAACATTAGAATCTACATACTTGATAATTAAAAAGACTAAATTTTTAATTGGTAACTAGTAAAATCTTCTTATACAAGTGCAGCAATATTATGAGATGTATAATTTTAAATGAAAAATTTATAGCACGACCTGTGATGAGGATGAATTATAAATTAATAATTGAATATTTCTTGGTTAACCAATGCATTAATGGCGTAATTTTTGACTGTTTTGATGATAATTAATATTTGACAAATAATATGTTCCACAATATCAAGTTCAAATTGCTTGTAAATTCATAATAAATTCGTTTCATAAGACGGTGATTCACAAATGGGGTTACGCGTACCCCTTGGAGATTTTGAAAGAATATTTTACAAGTGGTAGATAATACAGGGGTGTCCACAGGAGGTGGGCTGTATCCCCTCACACAAATTAAGGAATTTTGGTTTTTCCAAAAAAATTAATATTTGAAATTTAATTTTCTGTAAATTGATATGGATTTTAAAATTTTTGTACAAAAACTTTTATAAATGATTTTTTTTTCCTTAAAAATTAATTTATTGTCAACAGCTATGGATTTTAATTTTTTTTTCTAAACAAATTAAATTTTTTGTTAGTAGCTAAGGATTTTAAATTTTTTTAGATTAACTATAGATTTTTGAAATTTTTTTACTAATAGTTTTAACTTTTTGTATTTTTTTAAAAATTACATAAACCAAGCCTCCTCAAAAATATGATCCTTCTGACGCCCCTGTTACTGAAGCTAAAAATAATTTGTGCTGGTAAGGGGGTACATGGGTGAAATAAATATTTACAATTTTTTTTATTTTGTTTAAAGGGTCAGGGAACTTTTTTTTTGTATAAATTGATTAAATGTCCCATTTTTTGAGGGACAAATGATTGAATATTGACTTAAAATAATAATTAAAGTAAAATATGAGATGAAAAAGACAAAATAATTTCAAAATATATATATAAACACCCTAAAACCGACACCCATCCGTCAGCGTGAAGTATTTTTGAGAAAACAACATATGTCCATTGTCCACCCTAAATTACAACGATCTATTTTGTAATTAAAGAAAGAAACAAAATGTTATTGGATGTACAAGTTGTAACTTGTACAATATGCTTATGATAGTTGGGGGAAAATTAATTTCGTTTTTTTTTTTTTTCTCAATTCTTTACAAGAAGTGTTACAATTAACCAATTTAATCTAAGTATGCCCATTCTTTTCAATAACTTGTTGTTAACGAGAATCCAACTTCATAATGCCCTTCTCGTAAAAACCCTTGTCCCTATTGGCAAAACACTTGGACAACCAATTTTCACATGCATTTCTTGGTGCGAGGGTGGATGAATAAGAACTTCCCATCTAAGCTCTTGAACTTTCTGGGACGTCATCAAAAGATGTGTGTGGTCTGGTGTTGTCTTGATAATGTCATGTTGTGTCCTATTTACTAATGTTGACCGCTCTTGTTCGATTGTCACCTTCAAACTGTCGAGTTGTTCACAGAAGAGGTCAAAATTGAGTAGGGGGTAATTCGCTTGAACCACTGCTGTGCAAAATATGACCCTAGTATATAAAATATGGCAGATTCTTTCCTTTGAGACCTACATACTCGAGGCACGATAATTCGCAAATGAACCAGCCTAACACAATACTGTCCAAAAAACCTTTTTAGTATGTAGTCACACTCTTATAGCACCTGATCGTATGATCTAATATAACCAATAATGAACATGATATACTTTGTTAAAAAAAGGTGCAGGAGATATAATATTACTTTTTACCGAACCAATAATTTCCAACTTGTACACAATAGGTATATGCACACTAAAATATATATTTCCATAAAAACATTATGATTTGCCATACACATATCTGTAGAATAACGTCTCTACGATATATATATATTGAAGGATTAATATACAAAATGGTGATTTAGTTGATAACTATTATGCTTGTAGATTTCCATAGACCCACGTTCAATTTCCGTTTTGTAGATATGGCTATCCTGAAGTTTTCCTTTCTACAGACATAGGATATAAGTGAAGATATGTATGTATACTTATAACTTGATTATCATAGATGTATACAAGACTTTTACCAAACATACCTACATACATATAATAACTACAATTCATCGCGAGGACTTGCCTTTTTTCCCCAGGTATACTGATATCCATCCAATAAAAAACAAGCGTTGCTCCTAGTTTTTTTGCTTTCACTCACTACACATGCGAAGAAGTCGATTTTAATGTATCTTTCTTTATTTCTTTGTCTACGGACGTTGTACATAGTCATGCAATCAAATGAAGTAATTCAAATTACAGTTTCTCTTAAGAGTGGGGTGGATTTTAATTAAGCATTTTATTAATTCATAGAGTCCTAGCAGGGACGTCTAATTATGTAGGTATTACGTAATTATAATTATAATGTATATTATAGTAAATTTTCGTTGTATTTCCATACCTTATAAGAAATGTTTCAATCATATGATTTAAGCCAAATATGCCCCATTCTGTTGGATAATTTGATTTTTACGAGACTCCAACTTCATAAATCCCTTTTCGTAGAAGCCCTATTAAGAAAACACTTGGACAACCAATTTTCACATGCCTCTATTGAGGCCAAATTTCTAGTCCCAAAAGCGTTGGTCATAGAGAGGAACATGTGCCATGTCTAGAATGTTATGTAGATACAAAAATAACTTCCGTTCCTATCTGCAGGAGCTTCTGAAGCGTCATCAAAGATGTGTGCAGCCTGGGGTTGTCTATTCCCCTATGCCGGACACTTCTATTCAATTGCCAGCTTCAAACGGCCGAATTGTTCACAGTAAAGGGGAGAATTGAGTGTTTGGCCATAGAGGTGCAGCTCATAGTAGATGATATCCTCCCAATCTAACCAAACGTACAGCATTACTTTCCTGGCTTAGCCAACGACCTGGGCCGCTTAACATTGACGGAAGTGATCCTTTTTTCATCACCAGTCACAATCCACTGAAGAAATGGATTGTTTTTTGGGCGATTCAGCATTGACTCGCAGATGGAAATTCGGTGTATGAAATTTTTAAAAAATGGCATTTTTTTTCCTTTTAGACCTCCATACTAGACGCACGATAATTCACGACTGAACCAGCCATGCGCAATACTGGCGAAAAAGTGTTTGTAGTATACACCTACACCTTTACAATACGTTATTGTATGATTCGATACGACCAATATTGAACAAGATATACTTATTTAAAAAAAGGATGAGAAATACGAAATTACTTTTCCTAATATGTAGCCCACAGTTTGATCCACATGATAAAAGATGGATCCTCCAATCCCCACTCAATTCATATCATGACACAAAACCGTTTGTTTATCCCTCTCTCTCTCTCTTTCTTCCATTTCCCCCATGTCTTTGTTATTGTTGACTTTTATAAGTAGTGATGATGGATCTATTGTTTATTTAGGACTCACTTACCTTGATTGAAATCAATTTTTTATTGCTGTTTCCTCAGTCGACGAAGAAAGATGATGAAGGAGAAAGATAATCTCCTTATGTTCGCTTTATTCATCATACATACTTTACTAATATTTATGTAGATTGAGCATTAACTTGGATAGTCCTCCTCGTTCCTCATTCTTTCTTTTAAACTCTATGTATATGTCTCGTAAATATCATCCACCTTACATTTTAGTAGGAGTAATCCACGTCTGTTTTTCTAATAAGGAGAAAAATTCAACCTGTTTCACATCCCTGAAAACGACATCTGTAAAGTCATTTGTAAAGTCGGTAACTAATTAAAGGAAAATATGTGAAAAAAATAAAATAATAATAATAATTTATGAGTAGTACAAAGGCCTGTAGCTTCTAAAAATAATGTACGTTTTTGTTCCTTGAACTACTCAATCGTAGGAGTAGGTTATATATATGTAGAAGCACCCCTGTTATTTTTTCTTTTCCCCTTCCATTTTGTTTTTAATTTTTGAAAAAAAAGGAGGGAAAATCAAGCCATGATTTACTTATCCTTTTCTGTGGAGAGGAGAAGAGCGAATATACGTTAAAAATGAACCTGTATTATAAGGATGAAAAAATAAAGGTTGTGGGTAAGGAGGAGGGGATGGATCGATAATCAAATCTTTGTAATCAAAAGGTTCATCACGCTGCTGCGTTACTCCTTTTTTTTCTTCTTCTATTAATAACAATAATAATAGCCATAAGTAACTATGTACATATAATACACACGTGACTCACAACGTTACTTTGCTTTCGCTATTTTTATTTTTCCTTCCTGGACAAAAAGAAGAAGTCCCCTACATTTTGGGTATTCTTTTCTTCTTTCCTTGCTTTTTACAGTGCTCGTGCTCTGGAGCTGGCTAGCAGTGGATAAAAAGGAAGAGAAAAAGAAGATGTTATAATCAGAAAGAACGGGGGGAAGAGGAGCCCATCATAACAATAATAATAACAGACCGGTGAGAGGAGATATTCCTCCTTCTTTCTTCTCCTTCAGCTCTTTCTCTCTTCCCTTCTTTATATACTATGTACCTATTTCCGGATGGATATAAACATACGTACATGCTCTACTACGTATGAAGGTACTCTAAATAAGAATAAACACAATAATGTATGTATGTTCAATGTATTGGAGGAATAAAGAGGTAAAAGAAAAGGAAAGTGTATACAAGATATTCTCCCCTATGACTATGATAAAAGTCAAAATTAACCATTATTTATCATATAAGAAAGTTTCAAGACTCTCACCATCATCATTATCCTTACCATCATCGAAGATATACCGGGTGGTTCATTGATCACTTACTAATTTTAATAATAATTGATGGTTTATGGACTGAAAATAATTCAAATTTCGATATATTAAAACAACACACAATTAGTTACAAAACAAAACAAACCTAAGCTCTCTAGCTTATGTACAAGTTGAGAAAATGATACTTGAAGGGGATTGACATTTGTCCACTCCATGGGATTGGCCGTCTCCAGGACCACCGTCTACGCCATCAGCATGTCCGAAATGTTGGAGAGGGCTCTGTCGAAAAGGGCAAACTGAACCCAGAGGAGATAAAGAAAACATCCCAGGCCAATCTCCTCAAGTCCATGTGGGTCCATGCAAGAGGTCTCGGAGTTTTACACCAGACTATCCAGAGACCTATCAAAAAAGTGGGTCGAAAGAGCCGTGTGAGGGTGGAGAAGCCACTTTTGATAGCATCATTGAAAGGAACCCCTCTCTTCCGTTGCAAGACTCTTTTGAGCTCTTCTTTTCCACGTTATAGACAGTCTTCCTGGAACCTCCAAATGGCCTTGGAATTTTAGTAGGAGTGCGATCTGTGCGAATTAATGTTCAGAACATGAAACTTTGTTTACCGCTGAATATTTGTAACTTTTGAAGTTAGTCACTTAAAATCCTCGGAATTTTAAAGAAAAAACCATTTTACGTTTCAAGTTTCCACCTGGTATCTACAAAGTAGTACTTGCTATAATTTTTCCCGACTTACTTCATATGTATAAAAATATTATAAACGGAGAGACATAGTAGTATTTCAAGGACAACTTATCAATGTTAGTTAATATAAGGATATATGTACCTTGTACATAGTAAAGGTGGAAAAAACGAATGTCCCTGCGGAGTATCAAGTATTTTCTCCCAAGTCCAAGATCATTAATAATTGCGTCAAATCTACTTTAGCCACGGTTTTTTGCGCTTCATCTATTCAAATATATACTCATTACTGTTTTAACTGTTTAAAAGATCTTTCAGTTTTCTTTGAGTGAATTTTTCCTTAGATATCTCCAGTTCTTTCGTATGTCCTTTCTTGGCATGCCTATGCCTCCATAGTGTGAACGTATTTCCCTTTTTGATGGGATGATTATTGGAGTATTTTTCACTGTTTCATTGATCCTGGGAGCCCCAACTTAATATATATACAGATGAAAAGAGTCGTTTGAATGATGATGAGGGTTCGTTCCTATTTTAATCTCCAGCCATTTCCATATAATTTGGAGCCCAGATTTTTGTCCTGTAAACAGACCAGACCTCAGCCCAAGTGATCTGTGAAGCATGAGTCCTGTGCCTAGTATTATTCTTCTGTGGAGGCTCTGAAAAAGTCCATTACCTGTACAATTGCAAAGCTGGATTTGTATGACATCTTGATTCTTGAGGTGATTTTGTGGCCAAAAGAATAAAAAGATTGGAAACCAGTTTTATTTTAAGTGTAGATTGTCCAGACTTCAAAACTAGACACGAATTGTTGTTTAAAGATTTAAAGAAGCTGAATTTTCCTTTGCCCGTCATATAACTACTCAAAGTTTTTATTTTCATTTTTAATGTCTAGGTTACTATTGGACTATTGGTTACTATTCTGGGGTTGTTTTAGTGCTGTCAATATATCAAGTTTTCACATTGGTGTCAGTATTAAAATTGGAGTCAATATTTTGATATAATATTTTTATCATATAATGGCTTTGCATGTATTGATTTCAATACCAATTTAGTATAGAAGCATTTATAATTGATTAGCAGGGTTGTCAGGTAAAGAGTAGCATTTGCTCGCCAACTCTAATAATTGAAATTGGATAAAAAAAAATCCCTGTCATTTTTATTCGAAAAGGATAAAATCTGTTATGCCCCCACTCCATATTTTAGAGCTTCCGACGGGCCTGATCAATTCTCAGGTACCAATATAGTATCAATACAAGGCGAGGACTCAGAGATTAGAATCCTCTTTGAGGCCGTCTAGCCTCTATTTCAAAAGTCCGATAATTTTGTACTTGAAATTTTACAAAATAACTAACAAAAAGCTACAATTTGATGTTTGTTGTGTTTTTGTGCGGTCAAAAATATCCGAGGGAGAAGCAAAACAACAGATGGTCTGATATCTCCTCGTCGCATAAGTCGATCTCTCACAAGAAGTTCTTCACAGTGGACGCTGTTCTGAACATGAGAAATAATCGCTTCTTGGCTGAATCAACGACGGCAAGATGCTTCCCTTCTTCTGCAAGGCCAACGAGAATGTCAAAGCGGACTCCACTATCAGGTCCTGAAGTACCATGTCTTGCCATGGAGTGTTAAAGAGCACGTTCCCCAGGAACATATCTGTGTTTACACAAAATGGTGCCCCTGAACCCACGTCCAAAAAGGTTCGACTGGTTTCTGACCGGCAGACTTCTTGCTTTTGTCCTCACCCAACGTGAACCCTGTGGATGTCTCATCCGAACACCAATGCCTTGAAGACCGTGATCACGGAGGAGTAGAACAACTTGTCCTCAGACTTCATCAATGCCAGCTGTGCTTCTGTTCGTCCACGTTTTGAAGCCATCATTTAGAATGAAGTGGCACATATTGAATTAGGAGTGTAGAAAATTGTTGAATTACAAACTTTTGCTTCAAAAGTTTGCCATAAAAATGGCTTAAAATAGAATAATGTAGAAGTCAAAACGGCTTATAAAATATTCTAATCTTTGAGTCCTCCCCACTATAACACGCAAAACTATTATAGTGAAACTCTTCTGTTTAATTAAGAAGTTTTCAACCTTTTAGGCACTCACGACGCCTTTCAACTAAAAATATACCAACCAAGGATGCTCTCAATAATAATAGCTTATATTTATCACCTTACAACACAAATAAGTGTATGTGAAATCTTATCCCAACTACTTAAGTATATCATTTCAATACACTGATTAATTAAGGGAAAAAAAAGACAAACAATGATGAGGTTTTGAAGAGCCTAATATTACATGTTCCGAATATACATCTGATCTATTTTGTTAAAGATATAAAACGAGCTCTTTTAGGTTGATGCAATATACTTATAAGGGGTGGAACAGCCAAAATAAACAAATACATTAATCGTCATAAGAAACATAGCTACGTGCAATAAATAAAAATAATATCTATTTTTTTTTCAATTTTGGATATTTTGAAAACTTTCGAGAAATGAGATGTAAAATAATTTTTTTTTTCTCCTATCTCTTTTGCCGAACATGATACCCATGTCTGTAACAAAACTTTTCACTAATATAGAAAAGTTATTTTCCAAAGATTGATTCTTGTTTTGGTTAAGGAAACTATCATCAAATTTGCAATCTTATTTGATATTATATGTATTCTGCCTCCATTTGGTGAGTAGTGCTTTTAGCAAATAAAGAATGATTGCGAAACAAATTTATAATTATATTACATACAAATAAAACTACTATTTTATAATAGGTTGGGGAAAAAATAATTTCGTATTTTTTAAAAATTTGAATGCTTTATAAGAAGGGTTACTATTATAACCAAATAGGACCCGTTCTGTTGAATAACTGGTTGCCAATGAGAATCCTATTTCATAATACCGTTCTTGTAGAATTCTTGTCACTATTGTCAAAAAATTGGACAACCAATTTTCACAGGTCTCTATTGAAGTCAAATTTGTACACCCAAGCGCGTTGGCCATAGAAAAGAACAGTTGGTAGTCACTTAATACCAGGCTCAGACTGTAGGAGGGATGCATAAAAACTTCCCATCCGAGCTCCCAGAGTTTCTGACGCGTTATCAAAGATATGTGCGCCCTGGGGTCATCTTGATGACGCCTTATTGTCTCCTAGTTTGGATGCTTTTGTTTGATTACCAGCTTTAAACGGTCGAGTTTTTCACAGTAGAGGGCAGAATAAGGCAATCGCTCAAACAACTTTTATGCAACAGGGAACGAAAGGGTATCGGCCCGCATACATCTAACATTTTATTGGTGGCTTTCGACACGTTTTACCAGGTAGTAAAAATGAAAAAAAATATGGCGAGTTTTTTCTTATGAGACTTCCAAACTCTACGCAAGATAATTCACGACTAAATAGGTCAAGCGCAATACTATCTGAAAAGTATTTTTAGTATAGACTCACGCCTTTGCAACATCTGATCGTATAATCTGATTTAACCAATAATGAAGAAGATAATCTTGGTTTAAAAAAAAAATACTAAATTGGTTTAAAAAAACTAACTAAATTTCTGATATTTTAGAGAAACCACCTCTATTATAAAATTGAAGGAAAACAGCATCAGAAGTTTCTTAGTATTTGAAGGACAAGTCTAATCGTTCCTTTCTTTGCAATGCTTTTATCCATTTCACTTCATCTTTGAGATTCGATAGCTTATTCTTTTTTTTCATAAACGAAATGACCTGTTTTACATCTCAGAACCGGATATCTACACAAAAATTAAAACCTAAAGCTTACCAAATGTAAAGAGCTCTTAAAAGTAATGTTTTAACTTATTCATGTATAGTACAGTCGATGGAGTAAACATATACAGTTATAGAAAATAAGAAGTGATATTTTGACGACTAATGTATTGCTCCCAGAAAAATATTTTGCTTGTGCAATCCATGTTTATTACCCTTATTATTACCTTGCAACCTTTCATGAAAAAATAAAAAAAAAAGAGTCAAAATCAGTTAGAAGCTCATCAATTATTCATAACTAGTAAAACTAGGAACAACTTAACAACAAGAACTATTTCGACTTCAAACCCCATCAATGTTTGGAATATTAATAATGGGAAATGTTGAAGAAATATCGACAGCTACACTATCTACATACATACTTAGACCATAAATTTAAAAGTATACAATATAATATAAAACACACAACTCAATTTAAATATAAAACTTTTATTTTTTCATTTTTTAGAATTTATTTTCCCTAATATTTAATTTAATTTTTTTTCTTTACCTTATTTATATGGAAAGCTTATAACTATATTTTTTATGTATGTACAAGAGAAGATGTGCTTTGCTTTTTATTCCTTTAACAAATGTTTGCAGACAGGGAACTTATAAACAATTTAATATAATACTAATAATAATTCGATATCCCACCTTGAAATAAGACACAAGGTATTTATACACGAGGCAACACACTCATTACATGATATAAATCTTTATAAAGGTGTTAATCTAACAAACAAGTTCTTAAATATCAATTTATAATTATTATTAAAGACAAGCATTCAATTATGTATTTATGCATGTGAACACAAGCTTCAATTATGCTAATATATTTACATACATAAATAAATGAATTTCTTCTTCTGTTGACGTAACAGACTCCTTTAATTAGACACTCATATTCCACCCTGAAATTTTGATTACTTTCAAATGTTAATCAGTATGAATTGAATAATTATATCTATGTATGTACATAGTTCTACAGGGTGTGCTCCCAAAAAAGTCCAGTTAAATAACCTTAAATTTAAAAGCGTATAACTATTTTCTAACCCATTAAGACCGAAATTTTTTCATTTTTTTTTCAACATTCTTTATTTGTTTCACATATTATTCAGCACATCTATATATTTAAATAAACCAGAGCAGTTGCGTAAAAAGTACGTAAATAAACATTATAGTTTATACTGGATGCTCCGGGGTAGACTTTCAACTAATATTCTAAAAATCAATCTTTAAAAAAACAACAGCAAACATGCAAATTAACAATTATGATACATATTTGTGGAAATTTCTAAGCACCCTTTATAAAATACTTTGATGATTCCGTGAAGTTGATGGAATGTGCCAGATTTATTCCCCTGCAAAATTCCATGACTCACTTCCTGATTTAGGAATGTTTATTGTGAGAGAAACATAGTCGTCTAGCGATGAGGGCTTTACAATTAAGAATGGCAAAGTCCAGAGCTCTTGTTACCTCAGAAGTTCCACCCTTCTTCTTTGGAATTTCAAAAAGAACAAGACCTTTAACATGTTTCTCTTGCCCATTCGTCAGCCCTTTTAGATTTATGTATACCAAATATTTAAAGATATAGATGTCAGGGCAGTCCAACAACGCATGAGGAGTGTTAGTACATAGTTTTCCTCAGCCCTTGTAGGGACAAGTATATTTAATACAATCTGTGGAGATTTGTAATTGAATGGTAAACTTTTAACTCTGGATTCTTTAATTTTTTTTCGAAAAATTTAATTTTTGAGAATAGTTATAGATTTAAGAATAATTTATATTAGAAATCAGAGTTAAATTAAAATATATGTCAATTTTTAATTGTTTTTTTTTTAAATCCAGAAAAAATTTCAAATATGTAATTTATCGGAGAAAAATTTCAAAATCTATAGCTATTCTCACAAAATTTCAAAAATATGAAGCTGTTCGCATAAAATTTCTACAATTAAGTTTTAAATACAACTCTTTTTTTTTTTTAATTTGAAAAATTCAGAAAAAATTTAAAAAAAATTTAATTTCAAACATAAAATTTTTGAAAAAAGAAAAATTTAACTATTAAATTTTTCAGAGAAAAAGATCAAAAATCTATAGCTATTCTCACAAAATTTCAAAAATCCAAAGCTGTTTGCACAAAATTTCTACAGTTAAATTTTAAATTCAACTTTTTTTTTACTTCAAAAATACAGAAAAAATTTCAAAAAAATTTAATTTCAAACATGAAAAAAGAAAAATTTAACTATTAAATTTTTCAGAGAAAAAGATCAAAAATCTATAGCTATTCATAGAAAATTAATTTTTTTGGAAAAAATTTGAAAGATTAATATAAATTTCAAATATTAAATTTTTCTAGTAAGAATAAAAAGTTCCTTAATTGTAATATGTCCCCTCCAGCCTCCCCCTGCGGACGCCACTGTTACTATATATGAAACAACTTAACTGGACATTTTGCAGTATGCACTCTGTACGAGTATAAAAACGAGTCAAAATTTTCAAGGAGTGTAAACTAACTATCCCCAGTCACCTTGTTGAGTACTCCATTTTTACTCAATAATTAATTCCTTTTTGTTTTTTGCACATTTTAGGAGACATGGATTCTGGAGTTGAGAGTGAAGCATCCCAGGCTAGTCCTGACTCAACAGAGAGGTCTGAGATGGAAACAGCCGTCACACTCCTCTCCCTGAGTGGACCAAAAAAGCCTGCGTCTTCAACCTCATCAACGTCACCGCCACCCCTTGTCATTTTTCCAAGAGAGCCGGAGGAAGAAAGTAGAATCAGAGGTAAGACGTCGAGGAACTAACCTAATTGAAATATCAATGAAAATTGAACAAGTACACACATAGTAAATAGTAATAAAATAAACAAATTTCACGACTCATAAAGAATAGATGGAGCAAATTTACCTTAAACATATTGTACATACGCACATGCCTCCTACTTTGTTAACAACTACCTAATAGCAACGAAGAATGTTTCTACCTTGTAAATAGTAAGATGAGAAATAATGAGACTTAGTAGGGGGGTTCCTCTGGAGGTGGGCCCCTCCAGCCAAAATTAAATGTCTTAAAACATATAATTCGTAGTGATAATTTGTATTTAGATACGTTTTTCGTTAGTGTTTTTTTTTTCTTCGGAAATAGAGATATCAAACCATATCCTTAATAGATAATGAGTTTCCTTTAAAAAAATGGTTATTTTACATTAAAATTTGTAATTAAAAAAATGTGAGAAAAACCAATCTTTTCTGAAATATTTAGTTTTGTATTTAAAAAATATTAAATACAATAGGTATATTGAAACCCTATTTTACTCTGACATACATATTATTGTTTAGAGTGGTTCAGATAAATTGCGAAATCTTTAAAGGCAAACTAATGAACAAACTAGAGGGAATAGAACTCTAATTTGTGTATTGTTTAAAAGTTATATTTAATCAAAAAATCAATTATTTATAATAAAATCCGCCTTTCTCGATAACCTCTGCCACACGGCGATGGGAGCGTTGGCTGGCTGGGGGGACCTCGTGCGGATTCAGCTTTGCTATTGTACGGGTATTTGAATTATTCAGGGCCACCATGGACGTATGATACTCGGCACATGCCACATGCTCAACTTTCCCCAAGAAAAAAAAAAGAAATCGGCCCCCCTATCTTAGCCTTACCAGCTTTTAAAGAGGCACCCATATCAAGTTTCAACCTTCCTAGATGCAAGGAAAGGAGAGAACTGATACTAATTGGACCACTTGTCCCTTTTTCGGAAGTCGAAATATATTCACTCTAAAGCAATAAAACATAGTCGTGAAATGGGACTATTAGTAGGATTATATTTTGTGGAGGGGGGGGACCCTGGTTTAAAAAAAATAAATTAAATTTCAATTATTACATTTTTTCAAAAAAAATTCTCAGGTCCACAACTATTCAAAAAAAAAAAAAAAAATTAAAAATGCAAAAATATTTTCCAAAAATTAATTTCTTTAGAATTTTTTTTCAAAAATCCAAAGATATTCTCAAAAAATTTAAACTACAGCTTCTCTAGACACCCCCTGCGGACGCCCCTGGTTAGCTTGAATATACCTCTGGTCATTCTAATATCTTACCCCCTCTTTTAAGTATACCAAATATCACTTTATCATTTTCGGTCCCCACATGAAGTATTCATCTTGTTCGGCCCTTTGCAGAATTAAAATTACGTAGCTGGTAGGTACATAATCAATATGTCGTACTCTCCCATACTCTAAATGTTTTTCCTTATTTAAAAATTGAGACATTAGGTATGCTGTGTAAAAAATATACATCGACAATATGTACTTAATATATATATGTAGGTACAATTATTTTCTTTTGAGGAGATAAGCACGGAATCAAGGATTTCCCCTGTCAATGACTTAAAATATTATTAAAATAACAGAAAATAATAAAACAATATTTAAGTGTTTTAATAATTTTTGTTTGCTTGCATGGAAGAGCAAACAACTAACAGGAGGGAGGAGAATAATGAATACTAGGGTTTCTCTCCCGGGATTTATCGAGATTTTATTTTAATCTCTCATTTAATTATTTCATAATGTAAGACTAATTTAATTATAACGGCCAACTCTTATTAGTATCTCATTTTAACACACAAAGTATTCAAGTCCATGATAGGATCATGAAACACGATTATCAACTATTAATTCAAAGACAAAATACATGTGTTAGTCAATGTACTCAGAATTGATGGTGAGCTCCAAGCGTTGACGGAAGCTGCTGCAGACCCTCTGGATGAACTCAGCCCTCATGGAGATCCATGTCTTGATGACGGAGGTCTTCAAGGAGCGATGGCTCTTGTAGCGTCTCCTGCAGGCCTTGGACTCCAAAGTACATTAATAAGGAATAGGACTAGGCTCTGCTGCGGCCGAGAGTCCATTGTCAATAATTGCATTTTGGTATGGAGCACCCCTTGGGATTTCTTTGTGGTGTGGGCAAGTGTGCAATCTTGTTGGATCACCCAGAGAGAATTGGCGACGATGGATTTCTTCCATGGGAGATATAGCATTGATGAATTCGACTTTTACTTGAAGACTGAATGACACGTCACGGAGACGGAGGATATCCTGCCTGCTCCTGGAGAGTGGAACATTGTAGAAAAAATGAAACTTAACCCCTCAATATTTGCATAATAGATATTATTAAAGATAACGGTATTTAATCCACCAAAATTCAGACTACAAAACTCAAAAAAGCTGAGCCCGCTCTTCGAGTGATAATAATTAAAATGGAGGATATATTAGGGGCAAGATTACATATTTTAAATTTTTAATAAAAATACTTCAAATTCACAGTAGTTAAAGTAGAGTCAAACTTGGTATAACGGCCATCTGTTTTATGTGTGTCACTAAAATACGCGTCCATATCCTTTTTGTCAAATTGAGAATTTTGGCAAAATAGGTAACCTGGTTTAAGAGAAGTCGCCTGCACTAAGCATTATCTTGATTAATTTCCTTTGCCTGACGGTTTAATAAAGGTTTGACTGTATTTACAACCGGGTTTCCTAGGTAACTTAAATATTTATGTCCGGGATTCCACTCAATGACAATTTCCCGGGAAAGGAAAGCCTAATAGGTATAAAGGTGCGTTCTTGTTGGACAATGACGTTACTAAGGAAATTCAAAATATCACGGACACTATTGACTTTATTTTTATGTTATTTTTACGTGCATGTATGAATTGAATTACCTTTCCTAAGTACTCATCAGCTAATTTAATCATGCACACACATACAAATTTATGAATATTGTACATGCTTTTTACATATGGGTATAGTGTGTACATACTCTAGGCCCTCTTACATTCTAAGAATCAATTGATTTAGTCAATATTTGTGTAAGTGTGTATTTGAAGTGGATCCCTATTTATTTTGGACTGACCCACTTCATCTCATCATTAATTAGTAAAGAGATTGATAAATGGTAAAATACAATATTTAAGCCACAATAACTATTCTTCAGATACAAATACATATATGACTCGTCAACACAAAAATAAGCATGTTAAAAACAACAACGGAAAATCAACATGGAAACCTAGACAATTTGTAG
The DNA here is from genome assembly GCF_016086655.4 of Lepeophtheirus salmonis. NCBI lineage: Eukaryota > Metazoa > Arthropoda > Copepoda > Siphonostomatoida > Caligidae > Lepeophtheirus > Lepeophtheirus salmonis. The sequence continues at coordinate 36,841,998 of NC_052131.2, forward strand.
AATGTTTCAGCTACAATCAGCTGTAACAAGCGGGGGGAGAAATGGGATATATTAACAAGAACATATGTTAGAATTACTCCGATGTCGATGCCCAATTCTACTCTGAGTCCAACATGGACTCCGCAACAAATCCTCAAGGTCTTTCATCAGCACACATGAATGTTTAATCAGGTTTTCAATATAATTGAATCTATTTAAGAAAGGATGTTTACTACTCAGGAATTAAATAATAATGACAATTGCTAAGGAAAAGAAAATTAATTATTCATATTACCAATTACAAATTAACGGACCAGCTAAAAAATACAATGGATTTTCATCATTGCCTCTCTCTGTCTCTTTTATTCTACCTTCATTCTTTGTTTCTATTCATCTCTATTCAGCCCTGCAACGCGGGCACTCCCTGTTTATATCTAAATAATTAAACTATTTATATAAGTAACTTTACAACGGTGAGGATAATTTTTGGGAATATGCCCCTCCCCCCGTTAACATAATTGAGTATCTCAAATATTGCCAGAAATTTGAATACAAAGTCTAGCCCGTAGCTAGGATTTTTTTCCTTTATGTTAAAATGTTTCAAATTTTGACATTATATAATTTTTTGAGAACAGCTGCTGTCTTCAGGATCGTCTGCAGATTATATTTTGTGGCCGGGGGGCTTGGTTTTTGGATTTTTTTGAGAAATATACAACAGTTCACAAAAAATTAAAAAATCCATAACTATTCTCAAAAATAGTTTTTTTTCAGAAAAATTTCAAAAATCCACACCTGTTCACAAAAAATTTAAAAAATCCATGGCTATTTAAAAAAATTAAATTTTTTGTAAAAATAATTCAAAAACCACAGCTATTTACAAAAATTTTAAATATTAAATTTTTGGAAAAAAATTCAAAAATCCAAATTTATTGACAGAAAATAAAATTTTTCGGAAACAAATTTGAAAAATTAAACTTTGTGGAAATTTGGGAACGGTGTGCTACAGAAACGCCAGCCCTTGGTCTTTTACTCAAAATATTACAAATTTGACTTCAAAATTTTAGACAGTGGAGGAGGGATATCCCACCCCCCATCCCTGTGGCTATGACCCTGACAAAACTATGAAATGTTGGTCTGATTAATTTTTTTATAATGTAAAAAAATAAACCAGGAATTTGTCTTTTTTTTATTTGTTTTTCAGATTGTTTTTGATTCCTCTCAGACCTTTTACGTTACATTAAGAGAAATAAGACAAAAATACTAAATAATTTATATGTCTTTCCTTAAATTGATATAGAGTATGGTTGATATAACCATATGGATTCAATCTACGTATTTATGGAGAATGTACTAGCGTAGATACGTAATTTCATTAGACGTATATTACTATCTTTTAAATAATGAAATCTGTACATTCAATACATATAACAATGGTAGAACTAACATTAAAAATGAGCAATCAGGGAAAGGATCAGCAGCTCTTCTTCTCCGCGAGGAAAAGGAAACATGGGCTAAGACAGGAGGGGCACTCTTGGGGGTCCCCTTTTTCATATTATCATCTATTAAGTATAACAATACATTTATGAATTGATATAAAAGTATAAATATATATTTTCTGTATTGTTTCACCATATGGTAGGCAATCAGTCTCCCATGGACGGCGATCTTTTGTCTGGATCGTCATGTGTATGTACATCAGGTTCTCCTAAAGAATTCTCTGTGATTTTTGCTTTCCTTGCTTTTTGAAGGATTTTTGATAGTAATGGGGCAATTAACTTATCTTTTTAACTAGTTAAGTTGAAGTTAATGATTATTTTATCTTTTAATAACTAGTTGAGTTACAGTTAATTTCGATTTCTATAAAAATGAACTAGTTAACTTAAAGTTAAATTAACTTACCGAACCTTGGTTAAGTTAATGTTAATTTTAATGTTAAAAATAAATATTTAAGTTCAAGTCAATTGACAGAGTTATCAAGGATACATATTAAAGATTATTCTGTCTGTCTGTCTTGCTGGGATTTTCTCCACTTCAAATTCAACCATCAATAAAAAAAATACAGATTCAAACTCCCAACAACTTCTGTTTTGAAACGAAAATACAATGAAAGTTAAGCTTGCTTCGTATTATAACTCCAGGTGGAGGCTAATGTGGAATGAAACACGCTGAACGACGTGTATACTGATTTTCACTTGTACTTTAGCTTAATCTAGAAAAGTTAAGATAATTAAAAAATTAACTAGTTCAGTTAAAGGTTAATTTTGACATATAAAAATTGTTAGTAGAGTTTTTTGCCAATAGTGACAAGGCTTCTACGTGAGTGGCATTATGAAGTTAGATTCTCCTTGGCAACAAGTTATCAAATATAATGGGGGTATATTTGGCTTAAATGGGATGATTGTAACTCTTCTTATAAAGAATGATTTCCTATGATTTCTTTTTGTGGTATGGAATTGTACTCAAATATTTGTAGGAAGTAAATAAAAAGGTTTTTTTTTTAAATTAAACACCTACGTCTATAAATAATTAACAAACCCAATGGTTCGAATGTTTTCTCTCTTTCTCCATTATAAGGATGTGCACAGTTCAGGTTCGGCAGTTCTATCGGTCACAGTTCTTTCATTTCAATGTTTTAGGTCTCGGTTCAGCTTTATGCGTTGCGGTTCTGGCCTTTGGTCTCCGTTCTTTATACAGGCTCAGTTTGGTAATAGGCATTTAAAATAAGGGGCGTCGCTCAAACCCAGGAAATGATATTAGACACAAACAGGGAGGAAGTTACCTCATACGTAGTACCCCAAGTTCCAGTAGGGCTTCCGGAAACTAAGGTTGCTTAAGACAATAGTTTTCAAAGTGTTCCGTGAGTAGAGGCTCTGGAGGGGGCACAGGAAGATGAAGAATTGAGGATTGCTTTCAGTTTACACAACACAGTAGTGATGTTTTGAATAAAGGGGGGTTCAACTTGGCATAGTAAAGTTTGGGAACCCCTGGCTTAAGAAATATTATAGATACCATATTATGGGGCACTGACAAGATTAGTAGCGGTCCTTGATCCATAATCAATCCTCTTTTGTTTACAGCGTTTGGTGCCTCAAATTTTAGATTATGAATTGAGGTATAATCGTTAATTAAAAGAATAATTACATTTCTCACATCATTTCTGATCAATTCCCTGGGAAAATGTCTTGTATAGTTGTAGTATATTCAATGAACATTTCTCAAAAAAATAACATCTAAATATTGGGATGGGCAAAGTACTTACTATGTACCTCTTTTTTATATGAAAAAAGTCTATGTATGTATTTAAAATACCTACATATAAGTTATTAAACCTTTCATTAATAAATCATATTTATTATTATTATTATTTCTTACAAAAAAACACATACACTTTAAAAAATAAAAAAGTTTCTTTCTACAGCACTATACATATGTATATGTATATATTAGTGATGGAACGATTAAAAAAAATCCCCATGCCGATGCGGATTCTTTAATATTTTAAATAATAGTTCAAAAATACCATTTTACAATCAGGGGTGCCCACACGATTATATTTTAAGAGGAGAGTGGGAGGCTTTTTTTAGAATTTTTTTGAAAAAAAAATTCAAATATACAGTCTCTCATTTAATTTTTTTTTCAAAAATCCACAACCATTCACAAAAAAGTTCAAAAATTCATAGTTTTTGCAAAGAAAATAAAATTTTTGTATAAAAATTAGAAAAATTCAATTTTTTGGGAAACAAAAAATTGAAAAATTAAATCGTCTTATCACTAATTTATAGTGTGTTGGGGTTTGGTTTGGAAATCCTAGACCGGTATTTGTTCTAGAACTTATCGTTTACTTTTAGACTTAAAAAAAAAAAAAATGACAGTGGATCTAGAAAAAAAAAGGGTTTCTCATAATATATGAGACCGAAAAAAACGGTCCACGGTCTGAGACCGCGGTCTGGACCGAAAAATCGGTCCAGACCGCCTTAGAAAAAATTACTTAAGATCAAACCAAAATAATAATAATAATAATCTGTGCTGGACCGAGTCTCAACACTAGTGTTCATCATTGAATGGGTTATATTTGAATCATACAAAATATGATATCCTTTGTGTGAACCCACATTTAATGAATGATTCTATATATTGCATACTTACATTAAGATGAATGCATTTTAATTTATTTGTGTCATAATTGATGGTTGAAGAAAGTTCAGCATGTATTAGGCTACAATGCACACATCACGAGCTGGAAGAATTCTTCTCATCCTTTTCGTCGTCTAATGTACATATATCAGGGACGTCCGCAGGATTTTATGTTGGGGAGGGCTTTGTTTTTGGAGTTTTTTCGAAAAATTCCAATTTTTCCTCTGTTGCAATCCCAAGGGATACAATTAATAGTAAAAAGCTAAAAATTCCTGCGAACGCCCTCTGTTTATTTAGTGAATATGTCACAATAGTCGTCAATTTCATTTAATTTTATTTATCCACAAAGGCAGATATGGTGACAGGCAGCTTTGCCTCAAACACGTTCGCCTTGCACTCTATTGCCTCGAGCATACTCACCGTCAAGCTTCTTTGGCGTCATACATACTTGCCGCCAAAAGTTATAAAATAGATCTTATGCACTAAATACTCTGGCTGGTAGTGATGGAACGGTAACAAAAAAAAAAAAAAAACTTCAAGCTTATAAAGATATTTATACATTTTATTAAAATTATGGAAGTCAATTCTTTATTTGATACGTAAGCCCTGACTTCAATATTTAGATCTAAGAAGTAGTTATTTATCTCTGAAAAATACAAATAACATGTCAATATTAACTGTACAAGATCTATTTTATAACTTTTGACGGCGAAAGTGCTGGGCGGCAAGTATGTAGTATAGCAAACATGTTGGAGGCAAGCATGTTTGCCAGTAAAGATGTTTGACTGCGAGTGTGTTCGAGGCAAAAGAGTGCAAAGAGAATGTGTGTAAGGTGAATTCTCTTAGAACCCTAAGATATCACATTTTCTCTCGAGTGTTCCCTTGTTAATTCAAGGGGGGGTGGCGTAGTTAGTTATATAACAATATTCACGGCATCTTCAGCGCCCCCTAGTAAACAAATTAATATTATCCTAGCCAACTAATGGTTGAAATACATATTGATAACAAAGTTCTTTTGTTGGATCATTCATAATTTCTTAATCTCTCTTTTTTTATCGATCTGATCTTTTTTACCATTTAACGGTCCTAAAGACATATTAGTAGTTCCTTCAGTTCTAGCAATCTTTTAATTTTCTTCACTTGTAGCTATGACTGAAAAAAAAAAAAACCGAAGACAAAAATGTAAGAAAGCTAGAACGTATGATACTGCAACATTATACTTTTTAACCTGCTTTAAACTTCCGGTATCCTTTCTCTTTGAAAGAGGTCATCATTAAACATCAACAACTGGAATGAATTAGTTAGTCTCGTCTTTATTTTGTCAAGGAACGAGAATGTTTTTTTTTAGTGAGACGAACCATTAAAAATTGCTTTGATTCGTTTTCATTTCTTAATTGTAATGCAAATAGCATTCGTTGTCGAATATGTTTTGACTGGATGACAAAATTAACATATTGCTTCGCCTTATATTGGAAATTCAAAACTACTAGAGTAGGTTTCCCCAGCGCTGCCCGGGACATTAAGTTATTAAAATTAATTATGAACTATTCTGCTTTTTTGTCAACGGAGATTATAAAGTTTAGAGAATACAAAATATGCAAGTTGAAATATTGTTCGTTCATCTTTCATATTACTATCAAAAATCCTTTGTTTTATTCTTTCTCGTTTTTTTTTTCTCCTCTAAATCTTATAATCTCCTTTTAAAAAAAATATGCAAAAATACATACCAATATGCAGTAATAATAATTGTTAGAATTTTACGGGCTTTATTGCTTGTTTTATATGAAATAGTTGTTTGTCAGTCAAAAAACTCGTTTTTTAAGGGACAAAAAATATTACCAGAACCATCTCTTGAGCCTTAAGAACGTACACGAAAAATTTCCACATAAATACACGCACACAAACATTCGAATTTAATATATAGTAGATTAGCGGGCAAGGAGCTACTATGGACAGCTTATAGTGATTTCTTTGGGCAGTTATCATGCTGTTTCTTGTGTAGTTACCAATGTTGTTGAGACTCGATCCGATACCTTTTTTTTTTTTTTTGTGGATGAAATTTGACTGCAGAACCAATCCAGATCCAAGTTGAACCGAATTTATAAAGATATTTGAGGGTTTCCAGACCGAATCAAACACCATATTTTCTTATAATATCTTCTCAGACATGCCTTAGTGCTCACCAAGATTCCGACCCTTTTCATATACCCGAGAAAACGTTTTGATTTATTCATCTCTATAATGCAGGTTTTTAGAGGTTAAGAGTCATTTTTATTACAATATTCCCATAAGCAATGTTGCAGAGCACATAATTAGCTGTCGATTGCTATGAAAGACATTTTCCTATTGAGTACCATGGGCACACAGTACGAGAAGAGGATTGAGATACGATTTACAATGTGTTCCATACATGGAACATATTGTAAATCTCGTACAGTCTTCTCGTACAGTGTGCTCATGGTGGCGACTAGAACAATGTTTTTCTTAGCAATCGACAGCTAAATATGTGTTTTACAACATTTTTTATAGGAAAATTATATATATATAAAGACTCTTAACAGTGTCCAGATTATTCGTTGTTAGAAAGAGAAGAAAAGAAAACCTGTTTTAGGAGTAGAGAAATTATTATTTACTTTAGACATATTATATAGGAGAAAGGAACTTTCATTTTTTTAAATTTTTTGTAGTTTATTATTCAGGCAGTATACATACCTTTATTCATGGGTCATAGAAGGCCATCAAATAGAGATGGATCGATCGGACATAAAATAGTCAAAGTAGAGTTATATCCTTCTAAAGTATATACATAAGAATATTTTTTTTTTTTAAACCAGAATCTTCATTTCCTTAGGTAGTTGTACACATAATAATATTGGAAAGTTATAAGATCCAAGTCCCTTGGTTATTAGCATACATACATAGTCAAAAGGAAGTCGTCATTTCCATCATTAAAGTCCCGTCCTTTGGGCTATGATCCATATACATATTATTATGTTACTTTTATAAAGAATGATAATATATCCGCTGATGAGAGTTGATGAACTTCATTTCCGACTTTTTGGACGGGGACAAGATAAGGCTACCACCTCCGTTCCTTTTTTAGGAGGAGGAGGAAAGCCAAATTGGTCCACTTGATTTTTTTTTTATTATCTAAATTAGACACATCAATGCCAAGGTTCACTCCTTTTCTTCCCCCATCTTTTCCTCCTTTTTTTTTTCTTTTCTTCTCTCGGATCTGAGTGAAGGGAAATTGGACTCATAAAACTTTATGAGCACTTTCTTCTTTTCCTTCTGTTTAAGGGAGATTTTTTTTCCTTTTTCGTTTACTTTTATTATTATTTCATTTTGTCACAATTGACTCAATTTTTTTTATGAATATTATTAATAATGATAGTAACAAATATGCCCCATTTTTTCCTTCTTTGATTCTGGCTAAGGAGCTCATTCTTTGTCTATCCCTCCCCCCTTCTTCTCTCCTCAATTTTTCTTTCTTTCTTCGATGTTAATTTTAGATAAAAACACAACATTGCAGGCATGTATATTGTACACCATATATGCTGTAATATGTGAATACATAAACTTATATTTAACCGTATTCATATACATTGGCTACATCCACATTAAAGCTTAACTACAAGGAATATCTTCCTTATTAATATGATAAAATACAAATGAATAAATTTTGTCCCCTGTTTTTTTAACAGATAAAACTTCGGAATTGGAATTCTTCGTTCATTGCCCCAAATGCCCAAAATCCTTCTCCTCCATTAATGATTTCCGTGAACATGTTGTATCCATTCATCAATTGGAGGCACGAGATTTACCTGATCTCCTTGTGGCTGCTGGCAATCAACTACAACACTCAGGTCAAGAGGATGACAATCAAATTGCCACTTCCACAACGCCTTCTCCTCACCATCATCGCGACCTCTCCAACTCACCCACCTCCTCTTCCAATACTTCCTCATCGCCAACGTCTCTCTCTCATGTTGTAATCTATTATTCTATTACTTTTTACTTCTAGGCCTTTGTCAACTAACCCTTCTTGTTTTTTTTGCAACCAATATTATAGGCATGTAAAATCTGTGGGAAGCAATTTGCAAACGTCTACAGACTTCAACGACACATGATCTCTCATGATGAATCCGCTGTTTTAAGAAGGTTCAAATGCTCAGATTGTGGAAAGGCTTTCAAATTCAAACATCATTTGAAGGTGGGTCCAATGTATGTATATTTGTATGTAATCTTTTTATTTCCTCTGCAAATAGGAACATATTCGGATCCACACAGGGGATAAACCCTTTGAATGTAAGCACTGTGGTAAGAGATTTAGTCACTCAGGGTCCTATTCATCCCACATGACGTCCAAAAAATGTCAATCTTCTGGTAAACCAGCCAAGGAGTGTGAGGAAGATGATGATGAAGAAGAGCCCCCTCTTCATCAATTGACGTCATCCCCCCTACCCCCAGTATCCTCACCGTCACCGCTACCAGAGCAACAGCTACAACCATCGACAGATTTAACAAAGACCATTACTACTGCTCATCACCTCATTCCACCTGAACTCCTTCCAAGAGAGCCTGCAGATCCTGCGTCACTCCCTCATCCTAGCAACAGTCGTCCTCCTCCTCCCATCGTATCGCTCGTTCTCAATGCATCAAATAATGCCGCTGCAATCACCCATCACAACCAATCTCCCCTTTATCCACCATCGATATCGCCGTCTTCTCCCCATTTGGCGGTCGAACAACAACCTCCATTGCTACAAATAGAACAAGAATTGCTCAAGCCACCCATTATTGCAGACACTTTTTGCACAAGTCTATTTGGACCTCAGGACATTATCCGTCTAAGATCTTTACTCGAATGTGTCAACTCCAACGTAACAATGAACCTTCTGCGTGACAATCTACTTAAATGGAATTCACATTCTGACAATGAGGATGACGATGAAGAGGATGAAGAGGACGTGGAGGATGCTGATGAATCCTCTTCAGGGGATGAAGAAGATTCATTCCCATTGATCTATAGAAAGGAAGAAGAGAGGCCGTTGGATTTATCTACAAAGCGTCTTGGAGACTCACCCTCTGAAACGCCCCCTCCCCTTGTGATTAACTCGGATTTGGACGATGAGGATGATGATGTATCTGAGGATGAAGAGGATGAGGAGCCTCACTGTAAAAAAAGCAAATTAGAGTTTGAAAAAATGATTCAAAATAAACTCATTGCTCTCACTCCTGAGGTTCCCAACAACAACAACGATCATAACGATGGTATGTCAAAACCTCCCATGGTTGTGATTGTAAGCAGCACCTCCTTTAAACAGGGTATTTATAGCTGTGATCTCTGTGACAAAAAGTTTACCAAAAAGAGCTCCATCACTCGGCACAAGTATGAACATTCTGGTAAGTATTGAGTTTATTTCCTTATTCCATGAGTGAATGTACATAGTCACATATTTCCATACATTTTACAGATCAACGTCCACACAAATGTAACGAATGTGACAAAGCCTTCAAACACAAACACCACTTAACAGAGCATAAAAGACTTCACTCCGGAGAGAAGCCTTTTCAGTGTCCAAAATGTTTGAAGAGATTCTCCCATTCCGGCTCCTACAGTCAACATATTAATCATCGATTCTCCTATTGTAAACCATATAGAGATTAAAGAAAAGACAACGAATTAATAACAAGACTATATACATATTATGAATGTACTATTGAGTTATGTCAGAACGGCATCTTTTTGGCTTTCAATTATGATCTCATACCAATACAAAAAACAAAAACGAAGGAACGCGAAATGAAAAAGCAGCATTATTTCAATTCATTTCTATTTTTTTAAGGCTATACATAAATTATACTGCGACGTACTATATTGAAACTCAGTGCCAAACAGATGCCAAAAATGATAATTATTAACAGATAACTTAAATCTTCAAAAAAAAAAAAAAAAAGAAGAGATTCAAAAGCCAAAAATAAAAAGATTTAAAGAAAAATCCAAGGAAATGGTATTTGATAGCAATACAACTTTACAATTTTTATTTCTTTTTTTCATTTGTCTATTGTGGTTTTTATTTATATATATATGTCGTGTACAAGTTGAGTTTTTGTTCAGGTTGTAACTTGTACAGGCACATTGTACAAGATACAATTTGTACGTCTCCAAATGCCTTATTTCATTAGAACTGTAGCTATTTTATTTTAGGTTGTCGAATCGTTTTTCCAAGAATGTTTTTTTTCTATTCTGTACGGGGTTTTCGATAGACTCGTCGTGAATTGGCCGGTTGGAATCGGGAAAAACACATTTTAAAAATGAACTTTCAATTCAAGTAAAAATCAACATATAAAAAGACAAAAGTGAAAATTTAAGAAATGGAGAAATTTTCTTAGAAAGTCATAAAATTGTTAGTTTATTTTTAACTCTAATCATTTCAAAATATTACCTCTTGCACTTCAAATCAACACTGATTTGTATCCTCTTTTTGAAAAATCATAAAATGACCACCCTCTTCAACTATCAACTATGAATGTATAATACTGTTACTGGAAATATTTGAAATTTATAAAGTGCTGCAGAATACATTTAATCAATTAGTAATTTTCATTAAAATAGTCAAAAATTAAACCATTCAATTTTTGCATTGTCCTCACCACAAGTAGCATCAATTATAATTATTTGTATCATTTTTTGTAGTGATGTGACGATTTCAAAAATAATCCCGATATGATTCTAGTAAAAATTCCCGATGTTGATTCCTTGTATCCATAGCTGTTCACAAAAAATTAATTTTTTTCGAGAAAAATTTCAAAAATTAAATTTGCTACATTTATATATTTTTTTAAAATTCAAAATTAAATTTGTAATATAATCTTTTTTAAAAAATTCAAATATTAAATTTTTTGAAGAAAAATTTAAAAAATACATAGTTATTCACAGAAAATTAAATTTTTTGGAATAAAAATTTGAAAAATTAAATTTTACAGAATAAAAATTTGAAAAATTAAATTTTTTTGGAATAAAAAATGAAAAATTAAATTTTTTTGGAATAAAAAATCGAAAATTATAATTTTCGGGATTGAAAATTTGTTAAATTAAATGAAACTTCAAATATTTTAGTATAAAATTATTGAATTTGGGGGGGGGCTTTTTTTTTATATAGCTGAAAAAATAATAAACATTTAAATACTATTAATAAATAAAATACAACATTATTTTCCCGATTTTGATTCCAGAAAAAAACACTCCATTCTCCAATTCCGATCAATCATCGTCCCATCACTAATTTTTAATACAACTTGTCCAAAATCGCAATTTGTACACGACATATATCTTGCAGAGTCTTATAGTGATATTTTTAGATATTTCATTTGTAATCATTTTGTTATTTATTTTGCAATTATGAAGAGGTGCTCAAAACCTTCAAATTTACCGATAATTAATTATATATATATTTAATAAGCATGCAAATCTGCTTCTTTAGTTTTTCTTAGCTTTTTCTATCAATTTAAATATTATTAGTACATATTTCTTATATATTGCCTATGAAATTAAAATTTAAAAAAAATGCCTAGGTCCAAAAAAGTAAAAAAAAAAAAAATGAAAAGATTTTTAAATTCATATTGTAAATATTTATCTATTATTTATTCACTCACACAAATCATACATGGAAACTACTTGTGTGTAAATCTATACATCTATCGATATTTATATATAAATATAATATATATTTATTCCAAAAATTTATATTCTTTTAAGATATTTATAATATTGTTTCTAAAATTACTTTTTATTATAAATATGTTATAATAATAATCATTACTACTACACATTAAATCAAATTAACTCCTCTAATTAATTACACATAGAACAAGTTCAAAAAACAGGGGGAAAGTTTGTAGAATGACACATAGATGGCGACATCCTTTGATTTTTAGTTAGTATCAATCTTCAAAAGAGACATGCACAAGTTTGTCAGTTCTCAAATGATTGGTTCGGGCTTTGCTTATGATTAACAAAAAGCAAAGAAAAAATAGTATCATAATGAGGCATTGCTTTTTGGTGAAAATCAAAACAACTGTTGAAGCACTGGCTTGGTTTGATAACATTACTAAGATTCACCACCAGCAAAATAAACTGCTACAAAATGGTTTCCTTAATTTAAATTAATTAGATGAAGACATCCAAAGTCCAATCGACAATTAGCCGGGTGGACGACACCCGATGAACAGAATCCAATGCCTAAAAAGATATAAAAGTTGGTATAAAGGTTACGATATCAGTAGTGAAGTGCATGGTATAATATTAATTGATTATTGCGAAAAGGGCCAGACCACAGGGCATTGTTGGAGCGTTTGAAAGATGAAAGTGTAAAAAAAACAAAAACAATCACTCAGGAAAAAAGTAATGTTTCGCCAGAACAGTGCACCGTCTCACAATGTTGCAAAAATTGTATGGATTAGAAGAAATAAAAATGTTTCTCCGTCCGCCGTATTCTCCATATCTGGCCCCAGGGACTTTTCCCCTGTTTGCACACCTCAACAGAATACTCGCTGAAAAATAAAAAAACGGAGTCATATTTGCGCGACTAAAGATAAATCGTACTATAAACATGGCATTGGAAAATTCAATGATCACATTCATCGTTGTATTGCCCTTGTAAGTAACCACATAAAATAAATGAATCGAATTTAGCCAAACATATGTGTTTTACTATGTGAGCAAACGAACTTTTCGGTCCGATTTGTTATATTTTCTAAAATTCAACACACACTTTGAAGTCGTATTTTGAAGCTCGCAATACCTAGGTTAAATAAAGCTACATACAAAGTGATAAAACGAAGACTTCATTTTTGCTATTTTTCCTAGTAATTAGTTGGAAATATTGATTTTTTTTTTGTCATAACTTGAAATATATAAATAAATAATTATTGCCTAAAATGAATTTTACAAAATAAGTTTTGTCTTAAAAAAAAAAAGTATACCCCCCCCAAAAAAAAACACACACAAAAAAAATAATAACAACATAGTAAAAGCCCTAAATAAAGTATGCAAATGGATTTTTTGGTGAATAATAAACTATTTTAGAAAGTAGAAAAAGTTCTTGGTACGTGTGCTCTTTTTTTTTTTTTTTTTTCATTTTTAAATAGATCCTCGTTGTGTACACATCTATATTAGAAAAAAGAATTCCCGCTTATTTTGGGGGAAAAAAAAAATAACAAACAAACATATCTGTAATATGAAAGGCAAGATACACATTACTAAAGCCACCCATTGGAAAAATAATGGATTTCTTTTTACGACAACTAATATATATTTATTATACATCAATATCTATAATATTTTATTTGCATTAATGTTATTTTAAATGTATAGAATGTTCACCTCTGTATAGAATAAAAGTTGTGCCGAGTACTATTTTCAGATGATTTTGTCAAATAATTGTCCTCACAAAACCTTTCGTTCAAATTTTATTCTTGAAAAATTCAAAATAATAAAATATGTACCACAAAATAAGATCAACCCTGTATCATTTTGATTTTGTTCTGTAAATATAAAACGTAGAATGCTTTCGTTTTATGAAGGAAAAGTAATGCGCGCTATGCACAGTACAAAAATGGTCTCTTTTTAATATATTTTTCATTTTTCTGTGTACTAAGAAGCTACTTTCATAACAAATACTACTTACTTATTTGTCCCAATTTGTTATTAATCATACTCTCAGACACAATTTCAAACAATCTGCAGTGTTATAGATTAATTAACATTCTATAACTTTCTTTTAATTAGGTACATAATGTTTGAGCCATCATTATAAAATTAACAATTTTCTCATAGTGAGAAATAAGCACAAAAATAACTATTGAACCACTTCAAAACCATTAAAACAAAACAAAACAATCTTTTAAATATAATGTATATGCTACTTATTGATTTCACATTGGGGGATTGCACGTTTGAATTCATTTACAAATGGAGTGTGCAATATTGCATTTTTTAACTCAATATATGTACAAAATCTAATGCCGTCTTTCTCAAATTGTGTTGTTTTAAATTAGGAAAAAGTACCTTAAGTTAATGATCTTATTTTGTTTACAATTTATTTCTCAAGCTGCATACATGAATACACATTAGGTGTGCATTAACAAAGGAGGGAAGTGATCTACTTTCCATCTATTTGCCATTAAGGAATATGATGATTATGTATAGTATCGTGGATTTGGAGTATTGTCCCAATTAAAGTACCTATGTTCAGTGCTGTAATTACAAATACCACTAAGAAATATATATTTAAATATATAATAGGTTGGGAAATGATAACTTCGTAATTTTGCTTTATTTAAATACTTTATAAAAAGTGTTTCAACCTTCCGATTTAAGCCAATTATGCCACGTTCTGATCAATAAATTTTTGCTAACAAAATCCAACTGCATAACGTCCTGTTCGTAGAACCCCTTGTCCCTATTTAGTAAAAAGCTCGGAAAACCAATTTTCACAATTTTGTTCCCCAAGAGCATTGGTCATAGTCAGAACCAGGTGGCAGTAACTTGATGCTAGGTCCAGATCATAGAGTGGATGCATAAGAACTTTAAATCCAAGATCCTGGAGCTTCTGGCGCGTCATCAAATATGTGTTCTGCCTGGTGTTGTCTCATATTCACGAATGCTGGCTGCTTTTGTTCGATTGCTAGCTTTCAACGGTCGAGTTTCGTATTGCTACTGCATTCACCGTATTCTCCAGATCTGATCCCCAGCGACTACTGGCTCTTAGCAGAACTCAAAAAGATGCTCCCAGGAAAGAGATTTGGCTCAGATGAGGAAGTGATTGTCGAAACAAAAGTATATTTTGAAGGTCTCGATAAATTGTTCTACACCCGTGTTATGGAAAAGCTAAAGAAACGTTCGAATGATTGCATCCTTCTAACAGGAGAATAATGTTCATGACGTCTCATTAGTTCAGCTACAATTAGCTGTGGCAAGGGAGGAAGGAGAAAATGAAATAAACAAAGACATTTGCTAAAGTCATTCCGATATCGATCCCCAATTCTACTCTGAGTCCAATACGGGCTTACAATTACAACTCCGTTTAACATGCGTTTAGAACACGTTTTTTTCATATTCAATTTCTGCAAAATTCGTTGTTTCTCAGTTTTCAAGCATTAAAAATCATGAATTATTGCATTACGATAGTTTATAAAATTATAAGACTCAAGTGATAAATTCACAAGGTAATTTTTTGTATCTTGACGGATATATATATTTCATAACTTAGAAATGTAATAAATAGTTAAATACCAGTTATAAATAGAAATATATAAGAATCAGAATCGGAAATTAAGCATTATTATCCCGATGCTGATTGCAGAAAAACCATTTGATTCTCGGATTCTCATTAATCATTCTTCACTAATTATAATATGTCGTAAATATTGTGGTTTGCCTTTACAATAAAGGCATGTGGCCATTGGAGACAATAGCCTTCTTCCTTAAACTCTTTTTTTAACTTAACCGGTGTGTTCCAATTCGAGTTTTATATCATTTTCAACGTTAAGGAATAGTTTTCAAACTTAACATTTAAAATGATTAAATATCGGACAAATGAAAGAATATCTCCCATTAGGAAAAATTTGTCCTTACATTTTGAACCATTCGAGAGGAGTGGAAATCCACGTTCTATAACAAATGATTCTTTCCCCGTTAAACTGAGACAAAGGAAATATTATTTACTGTTTCATCTCACCTTTGACCTAACCTCTAGACTTACCTAATTACCCCCTATAAAAGCTTGAAAGTAAGCATTTCTGTAATTTATTTTATTCTTCGTTTAAAGTGATAATTTTTTTGATAATTAGGATAATCTTCTTCAATATTCAAATAGTTCCGACTATCCGATAAAAATATGGATTAAAATATTTTCTTTAGAAATTCAAGGTCAAATATTTGAATTGCACCGATAAGGAAATATTTTAGTAGAGTAATCATGCTTTGAAGACTTTCAGAAACAAAAATTAATGGATCACTTAAAAAATAATTTAAATACTTCCTTTTTTAATATACCATTCAACACGGAAGCAGGTTTGTTCGGCGTTGCATGGACATTATCAAATGAAACTTAATTCTGAAATTTTCTGCTTTTTATAAAAAAAATAAATAAACTATTATTCTCGTTGCTCATTTTTCATATTATTGTCAAAAATCCTTTGTCTAAATATCTTCTTTTTTTTTTTTTCTAAGCTTTATAATATCTTTTAAAAATCATGAATAGATATTCATACCAATATGAGTGAGAATAATTTTTAGAATATTACAGTCATTATTTTTTGTTTTATAAGAAATAGTCTTTTGTTAGTCAAAAAAATTATTTTTAGAAAAAAACCTTTTTTAAGACCACGATGGCCTTAAGGTCCAAAAAAATGTTACAGGAACCATCTTTTGAGCCTTAAAAACTTACACAAAAGTTGAAAAAAAAAATCCGTACATTAGTTTGACAACATACTGACATTTGCATTTAATTTAACGATAAATAATTATATTTGTCCCTTGTTTGAAAAAAAAAGACAATTTTATTCTAAGGATATTTTCTCTAAAATAGTTACAGCAAGTTATAGGGGTACACTAATACAATAATTAGGGGATTGTACACGTTACATCAGAGAAGCCAAACTTTTTTTAAATTGTAAAAAATGAAATTATGTCAAAATGTTTAGAACCATAAAATATCAAATAGTTAAATAAATGTTATTATTTTTTGTAGCAAAAGAAAAAAAAGAGAAATTTTAATTTAAATATAAAAAAAATCAAAATTCATCTCTACAAGAATGTCACCTAAGCTCACAACTCTAAAGGCCCCTCTTTTTCTCTTTACATTAGGTCCTACTCACTATAAACCAGCCTTTAGATTAGTTCCACATTTCTAAAATCAAAATAACATATGAAGTTAATATGAAAATTTGTTTTTATTCATGACATTAAAAAACATTCACTAAAGGATTTGGCTTTGATGACGTAATTTTAAAAAAAATCAGTTCTAGTACTGACAGACCAAAGGACCTACACTTTTAAGGACTGGTCCATAGAATATAGTGGAACAAAAAAATAAGGGCAGGCACAATGTATATTATTTCATTGTAATCGAATTTAGTTTTGACCCTCTGGATAAAAAATGTTATTTGAAATGAAAAAATATGTATATTATTTATTACTGAACAGAGCTGCCCGCAAGATTATATTTTAGGGGGGTGGGGGGCTTATTTTGGATTTTTTTGTAAAAAAATTAGAATTTTTTTAATTTTTCTTCCAAACTTTTCCGAAAAATTAAATTTTTTGGAAAAAAAAATACAAATATTAAAACTTCTTAATGGGGGGGGGGTCTAGAGCCCCTACAAACCACCCCTATGGACACCCCTGCTTAATTACCTTTTAGTATCAACTCATCCACTATAGTATAATATTATAGAATATGTCTGTCCGTCCATCCAATTAAATAAATGGAATTAGGAAGAGGATTCGCAAGTTAGTCTTAATATCTATCTAGTTTATATATTATTATATGATTTTATCAACCATGTTTGATATCTGAACATAATTAATTTCCAACAGCATGACTCTAAGACCTTCCTCCATTCTATAAAAAAGAAAAAATAATGGATTGAAACAGGGATTTTTAAACACTCGTCAATAAATCTATTTAAAAAGTGCAGACAAGAACCAAACTGCCAAACATAATTTAAAATACAATAGTCAAACATTAATCTTCCTTCTCAACTAATTATAATAGTTCTAATTTTTGTGACTCCTAATTGAATGAAGAAATATTTAAGTAATTAAGGGTATACTGATTTTGAAAAAGACAAAAGAAAAGTGATTCTACATCGCTTATGTTTACGTAAGATAAATCAAGTATCACAGGTCATTGTCATTCAATATTTTCTTTAAAGGATCATAAGTCCGTTTGAAGGGGGAAAAAATCAAAATCTAGGATTTTGTTGAGGTTTATCCCTAGGGATCAAGTGGTCCAAGGGATTTTAAAGGATTATACAATAGAATAAGAAACCATTGGCGTCCCAAGGATTATATTTGGGAGAAGAGAGAGTTTGGTTTTCGGATTTTAAATATTAAGTTTATTGGAAAATATTTTAAATATGAAGTTTTTTCAAAAAGCTTCATCTGTTTACAAAAATTCAATTTCATATATTAATTTTTTTCGAAGAAATTTAATATTTATTCAAGGAAAATTAAATTTTTTGGAAAATTTTAAAGATTAAATATATTAAAAAATATTTTAAATATTAATTTTGTAGGAAAAAAATCCAAAATCTACAGCTATTCACAAAAAAATTTAAAACTTCGATTCCAAATATTTTTTTTTTTTTTCAAAATCCATAGCTATTCACAAAAATTTCAAAAATTAAATTTCATATATTAAATTTTTTCGAAAAAATTTCAAAATTTCATATCTATTCAAGGAAGATTAAATTTTTAGGAAAAAATTTTAATGATTAAATAAATTAGAAAATAGTTAAAATATTAATTTTTTTGGAAAGTATATTAAATACTAATTTTTTGGGGGAAAAAAAATCCAAAATCCACAGCTATTTACAAAAAATTTCAAAAATTCAATTTCACATATTACATTTTCGGGAAAAAAATTTCAAAAATCCATAGCTTTTCACAAAATATATAATATTAAATTTTTCAAGAAGAAAAAATCCTTAATCCCCCCCCCAACCCCCGCAGACGCCTCCGGAAACAGTGTATAACAGTAAACATAAATAAAAGTGAGCTCCATCATGCCTAGAGCTGAATTTGAAATGAAATGAAATCAAAGCAAATTGTTACATATGGATCAAATAATAATCACTATATTTATGAGAGGTTGTGTATTTTCTGTTCATTCTCGAATTATATACTTTTATATTATATAATATCCCGCAAACAAATTATTATTATTATTATTATTAATGTCCAATGTACTCAGACAACCATGAAGCCTCTGAATTCTCCCATTGAAACACTGAGTGCGTTACATTCTTACTCATTAATCCCCCATTCTTAGAAGAGGAAAAAGACAAAAAGAGAGAGAGAAAGTACAATAAATGAACACGAGAAATTATGAATTACATCCATTTTGTGAAATAGAGAGCGAAAAAAAATTCCCTTCCTCTTTTGATTTATGTGTTTCTTTTTTTTCTTTCTTACAAAAAGCTATGTAGTATGTAACTTGTCTGACGACGATGAAAAAGAGAGAAAGAAGACCTTAAGCCCAACTGTTAAGATAAGTTAAATAAATACATCAAATCCCTTCGTTTTGTTTTAAAGAAACTATAAATCATATTAGAAGCGTTTCTATAAAAAAAAAAAAGGTTAGAAAATAAAAGCTAAAATATATTGTTATTAGAAAATAGGAGAAAACTGTTGGAGGTTATCTATCTCAGTGGTTCTCAAACTTTTTTGAGTTCGACCCTTAATGTGTCACCCCAACACCACTCATTGAGAGATGAATATAAAATTTGGAGTGTAATTATATGCAAATGGGCTATTTAAAGGCCATATCAACCCTTTAAAGGTCAAACCAGAGACCAAAAATATATACGTTATTTGACACTATTGATCAAAAATAAAGATTTTAATTCTTCATATTAACTACAACGACAAAATAATCGAATATATTTTAAATATAAAATGTCCTACTACAAGAAATCCTTCTTCACTATCAATAGCACTATTTTTGCCATAAAAAATCAAAATTGAGACTCACAAACTAATAATGTTGCAGGCTGTAGACGTGCAAATAGGTTTATTAATGAATCAAGGTAATAAATTGGCGGATGTGCACACGTATGTCCATTCTAGGATCATTAATTTTGAGCACAGCAACTCGAATATCATCCTCCATGTTAAGACGCGATATTTATTTATTTTTTTGGAAATCCTCTCACGACCCTATGTCGTATCCCGCGATCCCCTCTTTGGTAACAACTGATGTATGTGACTCCTACGTATATAAATGGAACATTGCATCATACTGGCAAACTAAGTTACGTGTGTAGGTGTCCAAGGTAGGAAAATGGAACCTATTATCGCATATTTAAATGAAGTTTTGTGTTATACTTATTTAGGGGCGGAAGACTAAAGTCTTGTCCAGTTTAATCTCGGTTCGGTAAAGTTCAGACCTGTATATCAGTCCTAAAAACTTATAAATTTCGGTCCTTGCTGACGTCACTCAACTTTATTTATTCTTTTTTATAGACCTGACAGTCCTGATGGTCTTAGGGACCGATCCTAATGAGTGATAGGATCGATACTAAAACTGGACCGGACCAAATTAATAAGGGCCAACATAACACTATTTAAATGAGATAAAGCAAATAAAAGGACTTAAATCTGTACAGTGGACCAAAAAAATATATCTCTAAGGCAATGGATCTTATTAATCTTTTCGATTTCTTCATTATTAAGATATATTCCCTTTTTTATGCATATACAATATACATATTTCTTTGAATGAATCTTTGCTTTATTTTTGAAGCAATTTGATAGAAATTCTTTCATATTTATTGGAAATTTTTATAAATATCCACTCTATGCCCAACTCAATATTGATGGAATTTATGGCATCATTGAAAACATTCCATAAGAATAATTAATGTTGTTCTCCATATCAGTGTTGGTCTCAACCCCTCAAAGTCTTGGTGTTGGTGGGTTATCGAACTCTTAAAAAACTTGATCTCGGTGTCAATACCAAGACCAGGGTAACTAGACTAAAATGTCTTAATGCCTTAATTACGGTTTTACATTCTGTCTAAAAGCTCTATATTAATTTGATATTATTGTTGGATCAGTCTAAAAAATAAAAAAAGGACTGTAGTCCAAGTAACCCAGAAGTGAATAATAAAAAAAAATAGATATGATTGAAAGACCGACTAATTGGTCCGTAAGACCCGTGAATGGTAAAAAACACAGAACCAGTAATACAAAAAAGACAGAAAGAGGACACGACTTTACCTCGCTTATAAAAATAACCTATGTATTTTGTTGTCAGCTGTCGATTCACTCATCTCACTTGATACGTCAAGGATATGACATAGTGTATTCTTTTTGAAATGGACAAAGTAATAAGCTTTTTAATACTTATGCTTCGTTTCCAAAAGGACAGAAATTAAATGCCTTGTTGATTCCTCGTCGTATATATATATAAACAGGCCATTTTAGTATTTTCTAGCAAGAATTTTTGGCTATCATACACAAATATAAATGTATAGCCAGGTTTTTCTTTAATATTATTAATAGAGTATCGAATAAAATACTATGTAGGTTTTTAATATTATAAAATATGCATATTTAATTCATTTTAAAAATTGTGGCATTGATATTCTGGAAGCAGTTGTTAGGATTGACATATTAGCCTAATTGCTAGATTATTGGCCGCTTTTTTCTGTTTCTTTTTATAGGAAAGGTTGCGTGTGATGCAATAAAGGTAAAGACGTGAGAGTAAAAAATAAATGATTAGAAATACAGCCCTTGGACTGATCCAAAACTCAGGTGTAGGGATTGGAAGGGCTGCAGCTCCCCCGCCCCCTTAAAAAATATATATGTAATCCTGCGAACGCCCCTGAACACTAGTTATATCTATTAAATGAATATGTATAGCAATATGTGCCCTATAAGATATATGTAGGCAGACCTACTTCTGAGTCAATGCTCTCCTTTTCCCTTTTCAATGTACTTAATTGGTGTAAAAGGTTTGAAAAGACATAACTATAATCATGGAATAATAGATTTGAATACGTGGATTTTATTATTTGTATTGTCTCTTCAGAATTAAACATATTCCGTTGACGGCAGGTGAAGGAGAGTTTGTTTACAAAAATTAATCAATTATGATACAGCATGACTACATTTAGTGTATGTATAGTGTACATTCTAGTAGATGGTATCATTAAATCAGAAAGGAATGTTCAATGTATGACCATCTGGACATCTGCAAATGATAAAAAATTCCAATTAATGTTTAACTCCATAATATCTGTTTAATTAGAGATGTTATTCTTGGGATTTTGATTCCAAGAGGACTGAAGATATATAGTGGATATCACCATGTATTGCCGTATGAGGGAGGATGCGGTTTGCAGGACGTTGTGGAGTGCATGTTTCGCAGATTTTTTTAAACTCCAATTCGTCCCAATATACATATATATATATATTAAGATTGGGATGGTAACCGTAATAACGCCTTTAGGTAGTTTTTCAAGTTTTTTTCGATATTTTATTCTTGTATATATCCATTATCTACAAATAAATTATTCCGAAATATACTTAACTATTCTAAAAAAAAGTTGATATAAAATATAAATGGCTCATGTTATACAATTATTCAGAATTTATAAATTTTTTGCCTACAAGATGAGCTTGACTACATTTTCCAAATTTAATAAGACCAATTAACAATCTAAATATCGCTAGCCCTGGAAAAAAATATTTCGTTTGATAGAAATGTACCTGTAGTTGCGAGGTATCGTGAAGCTAACTTGGAAACCTTTGGGAAATTTATCTAAATAATCCCTCTAACATAGTAATGGGTTTTTGTCAATTGGAATGCATGTTATTATTTGTTAAGTCATTATCTCATTTTCTATTTATTTTAAATAGTGTTGTATTTCCTTTGAATTAGATTTTTATCACCGAATATTTTTGCTATGAAAGTTTTTATTAGAAGTCAACAATCTATCATTTATTTCACCCAAACAATAAAGTACTGTCGAATTGACTTCTTCAGTCTTGAGGTTTTGATAGATAGAATATACAGAATTTTATAATAGCAAAATATTTAATATGTCATTATATATATACTTACTTCAATGTGAGTGCCCTACCGAACCGAGGTACAACCCCGTACCGTACCAGTTCTATCATGTATATATATAAGTATATATTCAGAATAATGCCCCAATCCCCATTTTAGAAATTATATTTTCATCTCGGAGATAGATAATAACTTAAATGTATCTAGGGAATGCTCAGTCAAATCCAATTTACAGAAATTGACATAAACAGACACAAAATATACTCTATACGAATAATTTCGACTCAAACCATCAATTTTGACCACATTTAAATCACAATTCGCCCTTTTTGGATGTATACAAAAAAAAAATGATGATTTTTGCCTTACGCTGTTTTTTTCAATGGATCCCTTCTGATTTAAAGGAGCTGAGTCTATGTATCTATGAACTCAAAGGAGTATTATTAATTTATCTTAGTATCTCAAAGCTAACTTAGCTTGAAAAATTTCATAATGCTTACGGTGTTACTTTTAATTTACTATGTCAAGGGCGTCCGTAAGATTATGTATATATATATATTTGGAGGAGGGAGGGGCGTGGGCTTGTTTTTTGAATTTTACTGAAAAAAAAATTTAAAAATCCACAGCTATTCACAAAAAATTAGATTTTTTGGAAAAAATTTCAAAAATTTTTTTAAAAGAAAATTCAAACATAACATTTTCTTATAAAAAGCAAACATTCCTTAATTTTGGGAGGGCTACACTCCCTTCAGAACACCCCCTCTAGACGCCACCGTATGTACCATGTTGTCAGCTGTTTTTCTTCTTCTTTTCCCTAATCTTCCTTCTGAACGCTGTTTGTTGAGTTTGAAAACTTATTGTTTAGGTATAAACAATTAATATTTACATAGTGATGAAGAATGATTTAACTATCAATAGACTTTGCGTTTTTGTTTCAGCTTCTTTTTAGGGCGAAAGGTTGCCAGATACAGTAAAAGTAACGACCGTTTGTCAAAAGTTTCCTTTTCTTTTTAAAGGTCGAAGTTACAAGTTGACAAAATAGCACGTCGTCAATTAAAAATAAGGTTTACTCACCCATTCATAAATACATATATATCATGTATTCTAATTAATTTATGCCCATAAAAACACATTGCTATGTAATGGTTTATGGATATACTTACATCATTAAACATTCAGTTTGTCTTCTCTGCCTAATATTTACCTATAATAGTTAGGTTTATAGAAAGTAAGATACTTGATAATAGCCTCAAAACTACATAATAAACATTGCTTTCCGTTAATTAAATACATGTACATATGTATTTCATTAATGAGCCTCATATAAAATCGAATGAAATATTTAATCTCTTAATGAATATAAATATTTTATGTATATGTACAGGGTTGGCCTTATCTAATGATACTCATTTTATTAGATAATTTTCTCCAGACTAAAGTTGGGAGCGGATTTGTTAGGACATTTATTTAACAAAATCATCTGAAAATAGTGATTGGCACAATTTTTAATCAATATATCAGCTCTATCAATTGCCTAAAACCCTTAAAGACCTCGACTATGTAGTCAGACTCGAGCTTGGACAACTCCTTCTTGATGGAAGCCTCTTGTGAAGAGTAACACAAACCCCCTCCTACGGACACGCCTAGATAGAGTAGTCCAAGGGGTTCGCATCTGGAAAGGAGGACGGTTGTATATTGAGGTCCCAAAGTACATAAAGTTTTCTCTTAGGAACGCCTGTGTATTAGCGGTACGATGACAAAGAACTTCTTCTTAATCGAATTCAAACTTTTCCCCAAAACTTTTATCTGGCCAAAGAAAGCAGTTTTTTTTTTTCTAGAAGTTTGATGTAAGCATCTGCATTGAGCCACTCCTTTCTCTCCACGGTGCCGGCTGGATTTTTTTTTTTCTGGAGCTGAGACATTGTCTGGATGTTCAGTTGTGATATAGAGGATGATGTGCTTATTCCCAGTGTCATCAACGGTGAAAAAAAATTAATCAAAAAAGATCCAAATTTTGAGGAAATTTAGAATCTTTTTTGCTCTTTCCAACCGTCTCAGCTTGCTCTGTTCAGAGATAAGACGTCTTATTGTCCTCCTGTTTCATTTTTGATGAATGTCATTCCGGATTCAAAATAATAAAATTTGTACCACTAGATACTATCATCCCTGTATTTAATACATATCTATACTCAATCAAATGTAATCATTGAAATCGATTGACTGCCATTGCACTCATTTTCTTTACACAGTTGCAAATGCAATCATACGGGGTTTGCAATTTGAATGCACTTTAGAAATTTATATAGTTTTTTAATCTAATGATGTATTGTGAATAATATTGGTATGTGGGCATTCAAGAGGGAATGTTAACAGAGAGATTGGTAATTAAAATTAGTTTACATACTATATATATAAATGTAGAAAGCCCTCCCCATTAATTAAATAAAGAGTAGATACATTAAATTAAATGCTGCTAATTTGTGAGGTGGGCTTGTACGTCGAAGGATTTTCATTTATTTCCAATGTTTAACCTAGTTGATTTATAAATACGAGTCTCATTATTATCTGGGTTCTTTCAAATTGAGGAAAAATAAAGTGGAAACATTTCTAAAGAAAGACACATGGCCAGTTTTAAAGAGAGTATTGGGGGTACATGGGAGAACTTGATTATAAAAATAGGTACGTCACAAAGTGTAGAAAGTGTATATGTATGTATTTTTTTTAAAGTCATCAAAAGTATTAACTTATTTTTCCTTTAAAAAAAGCTCATTAAATCACTCACAAAATAAGAAATAAAATAAATATAAATGTCACCTTAGAAAAGGGGCATGCATTTTATTTTCGTACAAAAAATGAGGATTCTAAATCATTTAATTAATAAAAAGATTTCCACTTTATTTTCTACAAAAACAAAACTCAATATTAAATTCATATAATTAAAAAAGATAGAAAAGGCACATTTATCGTTGCCTTAGGCCCTTCCAGTCCTAATATCGTGTCTGTTATTTAAAATTTATAATGATATCAATTGAAAAGTATTCCCACTCCTAAAAAAAAATCTTTTGAGTATGTCAACATAACCCCATACCGAGTTGTCTATTAAATCTGACCACTTTGAATGTTAAGCTTCAACAAGATATAATTTATAAATTAATTATAGAATTTCAACAGAATAAATGGTATAAATAGATGTGTGTCTGACCTCTCCTAGTCATTAATGTAGATACCCTTATGGGCAATGATGACTTCCAGGCGGTGCAAGGTTTTGACATCCAGTTGTAGGCCGTTGGGTGGCCAAACGTGTCAAAGAATAGTTCAAAAGAACTCAAAAGAGTCGTGTAACGGAGGAGATGGGATTCTTTCATTACTGGTCTCAAAAGGGGCCTCTTCAACCTCACAAGACTCATTCAACCAACTTGTTTGATAGCTCTATGGACAGATTGGTGTAATTCATCTCTAACGTTTTTGAGTTGCTGACGGCGTAGACGGTGGTCCCGAAAACACCCAACTGCTTGGAGTTTGCGAATGGAAATTCCTCAATCACGTTCAAGTATCATTTTCTCCACTTGAACGTAAGATAGAGAGCTCAGGTTTGTTTTATTTTGTAATTAATTGTTGATGGTTTAATATATATTGGAATATGAA
Source organism: Lepeophtheirus salmonis (assembly GCF_016086655.4). Lineage (NCBI taxonomy): Eukaryota > Metazoa > Arthropoda > Copepoda > Siphonostomatoida > Caligidae > Lepeophtheirus > Lepeophtheirus salmonis. The sequence goes on from NC_052131.2 coordinate 36,868,562, forward strand.
TGAATTTGAATCACTCAACCTTCATTAATTATTGAATTAGTAAGTGATCAGAGTTCCATGCGGCACCCGGTATTTCTATTACAAATATTATCAAATTCAACACTTTTACATACGTACATGGATCAAAGTATGAAAGCAAAAGAGCCTATAATCCACACAAGGAATGAAATTGGCCGTTTATCTATAACTTTTAGTTAAGGCCAATTCAGAAGGAATAACTCTCATAGGAACGTGTGTTAAGAGAGTTCATACAATAAAACAAACTTTTTCAAATAAACGAATAAATGAACAAAATATATTAATTGGATGCATAATATATTATACAAAGATTTGAGTATTCATCTTATTTTGTTGTTGAGTACAGGAGCACACGTTGTCTTTCATCCATGTACTTTCTGATCAAATGGTTAAATGAAATAACAATTGTTCATATAAAAAAGGAATGATGGTATTGTCATATGAAATCCGTTTATTTGAGTTCCGGTAAGAATTGATTATATTATGTCCTACGTAGATACAAAAACCTACATCGTGTTCTGCACACGTTACAAAGGGACCGTTGTTGTTATTAAATTGTTATATTTGTATTTTTTGGGGCAGGAGGAGAGGTGGGGAGGGGGGGTTTTCTATCGATTTTTTAATACTCAAAAGGTGTAAGCGTAGGATCAATGGATTGGGCGAATGTGTGTGAGAGGGAAACAGGGAGAAGAAGAAGAAGAAGAGTGTATTCGAAAAAAACCATGTTACAAAAGTAATATACAAATCCTTTCTTTCAAGTCCTATATACAATATCCCATGATCACTTTTAGCTTTCATTTGTATTCATTTATGGTGGATCATTAAGTCAGATAATGCATCATTAGGACCTCGTAATATGTAAATATATTGTAAAGGGTGGTCCAGATAAATGGAGGGAAATCTTTAAAGGCTTATAACGAAAGAACTGGATGGGACGATTCTTGTTCAAAGAGATACGATCCCCTCCTCACTAGATTTGAACCCACTGGACTTTTTTATACGGAGAGGGAAACCAATAGGACCACACAGCCAAATGTGGACTCACTAAAGTCCTCCATAGTGGCTGCATGGGACAATTTGTCAGACGAGTTTGTAATAAAATCCTGCATGGTCTTCAGGGGACGTGTAAAGGCTGTGATTGATCATGAATGAGGCCATATTGAGCGAAAAAAAAGTGTCTACAAAAACCTTGTCTACATGTTTTGTCAAGAATATATTTTTTTGCCGATTATTAAAAATATAAAATTATTAGTGTATTTCTAAATCCATCTCTTGAGTCCACGCTTTGCTGCCCTATGCTGTAGAAACTCCAATGCATATTAATCTAAACGATTGACCCATTTCCATTGTCTATTGAATATCAATTCTTGATTGAACGACTCCTTCCATTCTTTCAACATGATTTCTGTTTCTAATTTATTTATTGAACGGTTGTTAAGATTTTTGTTACAAAGGTTATAAGAATAGGTAGAGCCAACGTTTAAAGCATCTTTTTAAACAATCAATACTTAACCATTGTAATTCGTGGCAAGTAATAATAAGACCTTTTATTTTATGATTGGGAATCATTATTACGAGGGTACTTTGAAAAGTATGTGCAAAGTCAAAGAGATGACACTACTGGCGCGTATCGAGGTTATGATTAGTTTGTAGCATCCCTTGGAAGACCACACACCAACTTTCAGTCAGATCGGTCTATTTCTTTCTGTTTGGTATACGTTTGAAATGAAAATGTGGGGGATTTTCAAAAAATGAACGATTTTTTTTTCGTGTGTTGATTAAATATTACTTCATTAATGTCCAAATGTCTCAAGAAACTAAAAAGAAGCTTGATAAACATTACGGGGACTCTGCACCTTCCATTAGAACGGTTTATAAGTGGTTTCAAAATTTTCCGAGTGACCTAAAGGGGCACAAGTAACGCTGAACGTCCCTGTTGAGGATACTACTCCAGAAAATCATAGATAAAATCCATGATATTGTGATGGATCAAGATACGTAAATTGCTAGTGCTATGGGTATCTCGAATTGGAACACTATTTCCATTAATTTTGCGACCAGAACTGCTGAGGTGTGAGATGGAATAGGACTTTTTTTGTGGGACAATCGTGGATATTTTTCTTAAAGCTCGGCTTTCAAACGGTCTAATAAGGATGAATAATATGCGCCTGTAATAATTTTACCCATTTACAGATAGTCGATGAGGATTATTCTTTGCGAATCCAAAAAAACAACCTTTATAATCTTTCCAGCCGATTCCTCGATTCAAATGAATGCCAAACAGAAAAAAATTGACGGATCTAGCTGAAAGTTGGTGTGTGTTCTACAAATAGATGCCACTAACTAAACATAACTCCGATACGCGCCAGTGTCTCCTCTCTCGGACTACGCACATACCCTCGTACATGGAATTGTAGCATGAATTATCATACAAAGCGCCCTTTTAGCAATAAGGTTTTCGGTAATTGTCCGTGAATTAGTTTTCATTGGTTATAAAAATACTAATCAAAATTGTAAGGTGCGAAATAACGAATAATGTTGTTGGTTTTTTTAAAAATCTTTATTGATTAAATAAGGAACTTTTCCTTTTTTTCAAACGTTGACCAATATGTTTCTGGGTTAAAGATGCTATCATGGATCAAAGCAATTTTGCAGAGGTTATTGCCTTGCCATATTACAACTTTTCTGTACATTCCCCGATCGAAATTTGAAAAAAAGTTGAAAGCAAATGGCTTTAATGTTACGTAGAAATTTTTTTAAAGCTCCTTTCCTCCGTTTTATGTGCCTCACCCCTTCCAGAGTACCATCCCTAGAATAAAGGACATTATGAATTATTATGCTTTATTCATATCTTATCATAGTCCTAGTATGTAATGATAAAGTGTTTATCCCTCACTGAGAATTAAGACTACAAAGAACTTCTTTTCGCTTGGGTAATTATTGCAATCATTAAAAAAACAAGATGTTTTTTAATGGTTCCTTTACAACTAACTATCTAAGAATATTCAAGTTGTAGTATTAGTCAAGACGATCCTCATTATACATGAGAGATAAACACTTTAAATATCCTTAATTACACACTCACTAGTCAACTCACTTGAGCAAGAACAAACAACACAAGTGTGACTTCGGTTCAAGACTCAAAGTGAAATGAATCCCTCTTTCTCCATCCATTTTGTTTCTTGTTTCAGGAGCACGTGTCAAAATGACTAAGAGTTATTTTTTGTCATTTGACTTCCGTAAGTTCATTGAAATTTTATTGTTATTATTTAAATAAAGGGAATCAGTGTGTGTCTAGGGTCTCCAGAGTAGTCTACTGAACAGACATACAATACAAAACGAAGCTTTGGGGACGACACAATGGAGAAAAGGAAATAAATAATTTTTTATTTTCATTATTCTATTCTGAGGACTCATTTGTACCAGTCATGGTTCCTTCCTTATTTAGAAAAAATAAGTGACTCTTAATTGATAAAAAAAAGAAAAAAAGAAGTTGAAATAATCCCTGAATTACCTCATTAAATGACTTTTCAAAGGGAATTCATAAAAGAAAGCCTTTGTTTGTAGATCCCTTTCGTTATATATAACGCCAGAAATTACACTTGAGAGAGAGCTACGCTGCTTATTATCACCAATGATCCCCTCAATTAATGGCTCAAATGTATGTACATATTTCAAAATTACATAGAGGGGTATTCTATTTCTCGCTCTAAATAATGGATTATTTTTGTATTCACTCAAAACTAATTCTTAACACCACTTTTATTGTCTCTCGCAACCTTTTTGTATTCACTCAAAACTAATTCTTAACACCACTTTTATTGTCTCTCGCAACCTTTTATCCGAACAGAAACAGAACAAAGAGGGTCCAAATCAGTTGGTATACCGAGTTTTACATTAAAATCTAAACACTTTGAATTTTACACTTCAACACGATAAAGACTATTAATTAATAATACAATTTCAACTAAATATATACTGTAAATAAATGTGTGTCTGAGCTCTCTTAATCAATGATGTAGCCTCCCTTAGCAGCAATAATGACTTCCAGGTTGCCGCAGAAGGCCTGGCGCCTGTTGGGTTGTACTCTTCTGTCTTGACGTCCCTGTGCTGGGGACAGTGACTATGAGGGCCTCATTGTTGATATGACAGACACTACAGGCCTTCCCGTCGACATGCAGCTAAAAGATGACGTCGAGGGTTTCGGTATCAGGGGTGTAGGGGCCCAAAAGTGTCAGAAAAGAGTTCAAATGAACTCAAAAAACTCATTGAAAAGAGTCATACAACGGAGGAGATGGGTGTCTTTCATTGCTGGTGTCAAAAGTGGACTCTCCATCATGACAAGACTCTTTCCAACAACTTCTTTGATAGCTCTCCGAACAGTTTAGTAAGAAACCCCGATATCTTTTGCGTGGGGCCTTATGGAATTGAGAGGATTGGCCTGGGACTTTTTTCTTTTACCCTTCTCGATCCAGTTTGTCCTATTAGACAGAGCTCTTCTTGCTCTCCATCGTTTGGGACTTGCTGACGGCGTAGAGAGTGATCCTGGAGACGCCCAACTGCTTGGACTCCGAGAATGGAAATTCGTCGATCACGTTCCAGTATGATTTTTTTGGCTTGTAAGTAAGCTAGAGAGCTCAAGTTTTTTTTTTATGCTTTAATATATAAAAATATGATTTAATTTCAATTACTCAACCTTCATTAATTATTGAGTGCTCAGATTTCAGTGAACAATCTGGTAATTAGCCAATTATTTTATACTAAGTGTGAAATTATTAGTTAAGAATTCTTATTAGGGTTTATTCAAAGCTTAACAAAACCTAAACCGAATGCAGCCAATCAATTTCAAGCAATTATCAACTCGGTTTGGCTCGACTTGCGTGGGTGATTTTTAGAATGGATTCAAAAGATGAGTTGATTTTTAAATTCGAAAAAATCCGTGTCAACTTCATATTTTTTTACTTACTAGGGTTCATTTGTATCACTCAAGCTCATCAAATATTTTGAGTTTAGTGATGCTGGTATCCTTAAGTGTGTGCGTGTGGTTTTTTTTTCTTTCTTATCAGTCTCAATTTCTAATGAATTTCTTCTAATCTCTATGGAGACAGACTGGTATACCACGGTTTTGTAACCATTTCCACGATCTCATAGTTACAATCACCTATAAATTAATAAATAGACAGTCAAGGAACTCTGCTTGTGGAAGGCTGGGGGTTGTGACCCTCCTCCCAAAATCAAGGAATTTTTCTCGTTTTCACGCAAAAATTATCGCTTTGCGGAAAATTTTAAATGTCAAAACAGGTTAAAAATAAGGTTTTAAGAGTAAGCCCCCATTCTCTCTAATAAAAAATTTCAAAATCCTACGCCCCTGACATACGTAGCTACTTAATTATTTACCTATCTTCGTTTTCTAATTTATTGTCACTTTTTATTGTCATTGTTTATTGAGAAAACTAGTGGAGAACACTGACTTTTTTTTTTTTTTTTTTTTTGAGGGGGAAAGGAAATTAATCGACAGCTGATATCAAAATACACAGTAATATTTTATATTTGTAGATAATCCCGTTCTAATTGTAAGGATTATGTTACTTTTAATAATATATTTAATAAATTGATGGGAAATGAGGTTGTGTGATTGCAGAGGTTGTCTCGGAAATAGATAATAATTTACTAAAATATGTATGGACTTCTCTGTGTGCCGAAATTCATGACATATGATAAAAAAAAGTTGTATAGACACGATTCTTTTCGAAGCGTCCAAATAAATATATCTGAGTCCAATTCATAAACATAATTAAGTGCTTCAGTTCAATTCGTAATGAATGTTATAATTCATTATGGAGAAATACATTAAAATTACTACACTGCATATTTTGTATTACAAAGAATTAAACAGTTCTAATAAAAGAGAATTAATACGCAGATGCCTATAAGAGGTTGTGTAATCTTCATTATGAATAAAAAGGGTTGAACGACTTTCCCTCTGATGTTTTTAATGATTGATGAAACAGACATCCAACAAAAAAAGAAATGGAGTTTTAGGTAATGAAACTAATGACAATCCGTTTGATTACAACATTCAATATATTGTATCTGATGAAAAGGCATGAGGAAATCATGAAAAAACTCAAGGCAAGATTTCCTTTTCCTGAAACACTCTATAAAATGACTATCGGTGTAATTTAATTTATCAAGGAATACGGCAAAATAAATCCTATTCCACAATATTTATTTCCATTATGGTATATCTATGTACATTTAATTTAAGGAAAACATATTGTTATATTATTCCATTACAACTAATAGCCACCCTTACAAAATGGAAAACTAAATCCCTCAATAAGTATATGAAGAATTATTAAATTAAATTTAAAATAAAACGAACGGAACTTTATCCTTTGCTAACACAACCTCTCAAATGATTCAATCTATAAATTGACATGGAGGCGGCTGGGAATCTAGTACTCTCAGCACTCTTTCTGTGGTTTTGAATATAATTTAGAGATTAATTTTTATTATTTATGTTTATATTTGTATGAGGCCCTTTAAGTATTTGAGTTGCCTGACTAGCCACTACATACTCTACGAGTATTTATTTTTACTTTTAATTTATCTAATGTACTTAAGGGTTCTACTTCAATTTGTTACAGATGGTTCAAATATATTTATTATCTTAATTTATAGGTAAGCAAGGTGTGTATAAGTGTGTAAAAAGTAAGAAAAAGAGTACATATGGTATATATTCTCGGGTTATGAATATTTAATCGATCCAATAAATAAATGTTTGTTCTGTTAATTTGAGTTTCTTATTCTTATTACAAAAATTACAAGGTTGATCTTATATAGTGATATATATTTTATTATTTTCAATCCCTGGAAAATCACGGAGTAGGACTACAAGACATCTTATCTCTGAGTATAGCAAATTGAAACGGTTGGAAAGAACATTGAAGATTTTAAACTTCCACAAGGCCAAAAAAAATTATGGCAAATTTTTTCTCATATCTAATAAAAGAAATTTCAAGGTTGATGTGACTTTGAATAAAAAGAACAACCCCTACATCACAACCAAAAATCCATGCAATGTTTCACCTTCAGTGATACATGTCTTCAGAACAAAAAATCCAGCTGGAACCATGGTCTTGGGGGGTCTGGAGTCAAGAAGCATAATTTGATAACTTTTAAAAATAAATCCTTAAAGAAAATAATTTTAATCTTGTTAAATCATTAAAAAAATTAAATGGTAATTTTTCTATAATTCCTTTATTTGGGAGTGGGGACTAGAGCACCTTCAGGCCTACCCCGAGAACGCCTCTGTGAATAAGATAAATATTTTGTATGTCTATTTTACTGAGGTAAGGTTTGTCCAGGACTTCATAATTTCTACGACTGCCACTGGGTATGACAGCTAAACAGCTCTCCTCATAAACATTCTTCAAATTGTCAAGATTACTATTTTTATTTTCGATTTTTTTTACTTAACTAAAATGCTTACAATTTACATCTCTATATGTCATTCTTATTTTTAATTCCCTTCCTTTTATCTCTATATCTTTTTTACAAGTCATGATTCGTCTCTAAATTTCTGCGAAATTTCTGTTCAAAAATTAATAACAAGATCAGAGATTTCATAATTTATACCATGTAATTCTAGATACCTGGAGTTATCACGCAGACTTTTTATTACCACATGAAGGGAATATAAAGGAAATGATTGGTTGAAAAAGGTGGATAAATAGTCCCCGTCTTTTTTTACTCAGTTCCTTCAAGAGGAAAAATAAAGAAAAATTAGCTATACTGCCTTAATACTAATGTAAGTAAGGTTTAAAAGTCTATATATTAGGGTTCGGTTAAAGTAGTTTGGTATGCCAAAGAGAATCCAACTTCATAATACTCTTCTCGCGTAGAATCCCTTGTCCCTATAGGCAAAAAATTCAGACAACCCATTTTTTACAGGGTTCTACTGAGGCCAAATTTGTACCCTCAAGACACTCATATTCAGGAACAGGTGGTGGTTGTTTAGGTACCAGGTCCAGACTGTAGGGTGAATGCATAAGAACTTCCCATACGAGTTCCCAGAGCTACTGGCTCGTCATCAAAGATGTGTACGACATGGCTCTATCTTGATTGAAAACAATACCTCTCCTGTTCGAGTTTCTTTTTGTATTCGCCAAATAGTTCAAAACGGGGTTTGATCAATGTTCAGCTCCTGGACAATACTACAACTACTAACATGACGACTTATGTCGATATTTTTGATGATTTTATGGACATACTCGACAATAGGACTACCAGTGTGTGGTGCATCATTCACCTCTACTACACCAGAACGAAATCGCTCGAACCACGACACGAGAAAAAAAAATATCTGGCGACTATAAATCGCAAATTTTATTGGTTGCCTTCTATGCGTTTTTTCCTTTCATGCAGTTAAAATGTAAAAAATGAAGAATTTCTTCCTTATAGACCTCGATACTGGACGCATGATAATTCACAACTGAACCAGTCAAGTGCAAAAAATCGTTTGTAGTATACTCTCATTCCTTTACAAACATTTATTGTACGATCCGATATGACCAATAATGAACAAGATATACTTAATTAAAAAAATGGGCAGGAACTACCCAATTACTTTTTCCCCAACCTATCATCATCAATATGATAACTCTTTAATTTTGAGTTGGAGTAAACTTCTGTCTTATAATGAGCAAATTAATCCGAGTTTTTTTTTTTTTTTTTTTTCTCAAGAAATTTATGGAAGTAATCAAATGTTTAAAACTCTGTAGTTTTACTAAGATTGATGTCAAAAGGGACTTACTTTCAAAGATCTAATAAATTTAATACATGGGTTCCTTTAAATCATGGATCCGGGGCATTTGCATTTCTTTCATCTGCCTTGCTCTGTTCCTGACCTTTCTTCAAAAAGTTACTGGATGTGATGGACCTTTGTTCTGATCTTGAGAATTAACATTTAGAACAACTCTTCAAAATATGGCGAGGATTGGACAGTATCTTAGATTGACACATTTGGATTAAACAAATTGGATTATTTATTTTTTTATCCCATTGATTTTTTCACTGGTTTGATAAGCGACCACGACAATAATCGACTTCTTGAAGTATCTTATGAAATTTTTTCTCGTTTTTTGATGTGACTACATAGTAATTGCATAGTTTCTCTCCTCTATGTATCTGCGGCATCATTTACAACAAATAGGTTTCCTTCAATGGATTGTATATTAATACAAGTATAACTATTATTTGATTTCCATTTAGATACAAGTGTCTTTAAAACATCAGAACTGATATTGAATGCCCAACTATCTCGCCAAATGAATTCTGATAAATCAGTAGTATTTTCTTAAGGATGGAGAGTAAATTTACGTTTTCCAAACAGAGTTCCAGGTCTGTTTTAGCTTTTAAATGGGGTTTATATTTAGAAAATTTTGCTCATAATCCTCATTTTTGGCTGCGTCATCAATTGACTCAATTAACAATGATAATGGAACCAATTCTTCTGTCAAATACTACATATGCAAACCCATTGCTTTAATAGCGACACTTGGCAAAATTGTTTCTAAATTTTTATATTCTGGGATAGTATTAATTAGATTTAAATCATTTATATGAGCAGAAGTTGAATATTTAATTTTTCCAATTGCCCAGAGTAAAAAAACTGTTCTTTGAAGCAATACGTTTATTCTGGCTGGTAGTTTTTGTTAACATTTCAGAGGTGCTTCAACAAGATAAATGAGTGTGCGATGATTTAATTCTTTATAGTACCTTCTTGAATAGGCAAACTCGAAAGCTTGCTTCTAGAGTGAATCTATAATTTTTTTTTTCTGTTTCCATTTTTCTTCCTATTATAGGTATTGAAAGACAATCTTTTATTTTTTTTTTTTTTTTTTTTTGTGAAAAATATTTCAAAACTTTTTAAATATTTTTCAAATATTTAAACCTTAGTACTTTTTGATGCTTTAATTTTCAATGCATCACAAGAATATATCAGAAATCTTTCTCCAATTTGATGTCTACGAACAAGCCACAATAGCTTTCTCTTCAACAATTGTTGAATAGATGTACAAGCCGCAGATAGTTTCCCAGTTTTCGATGCTGTTTTGTGAAACCCCAGTTTCCTAACATTTCCAATCACTCAATAAATTAAAAGTAGTCTTTACAATTCTCTGGCTGAGTAAATCTATTCTATTGTGTTGATATGCAGGAACACCAAGTAATTTCAATCCACCCATTCTCAAAACAAATATGGGTAATCTTTCTTTCAAGCCATTAGGATTTTCTAGAGTTTCCATGAGTTTTCCATTCCATTGCAATGGACGGAGGTTTCCAGGAAGAGTTAATTTGTTTGCAATACTAGTAACAGTTTCAATACAATATTTATAAACTTGAGTGTAACTTAAATTATTCTTCTTTACCTTTGCGTTGCTTTCCTTGATCAATACTGAGGTTATTTCTGTCAAGCCTGTGATTGAAACATTATTCCTCATGGGAGACTAAACAACGTTTGGATTTTTAAGAGCATGATTTGACCAGAAACCTTTAGCTCTAGATTTAAAAATTCGGCGATATTTTCGGCCTTGGCTAGTAGTTGAAGAGTAAGAAATATGAGAAAGAGAAAACAAAGAGCAAGGGATTTTTTTTTGCAAAATAGAACTGATAAAAAATAAGAGTGTACCAATTTTTATGAAATTCTGGATTGAGCCTCAGTATATCAAACCTCAAGATTATGCAAATAAATAGCAAGATCAAAAAAGGTTGGGACAGTTTATTTAACCTAATGCACATAAAATTATTCAAAGATAACAAATTTGAAACCCCCTCTCCCATATATGTTGCCTCATCTACGCTCTTGGAGTGAATGAAGATGTAAAAACACATTTTTATATACTGAGTGTAGAAAAAGTAATGAGACCTTGAAATGATGAAAATGTCCTTGTACGCCACATGTAGGTATATCCGTCTACTTTGGGCTAATCCATCCATAAGGGTTGAGGAAGGTCGCTTAGAAGAATTGAGAGGCCACTCCAGTCCCAATGTCAAAAAGAACTCCATCTTCAGCGATGTCAACAACTCTTGAATGATCTGAAGCACAACAGCAACCTGGTAATTTTTGTCTCTGGTGAAAAGACCCTTTACTGTTGATACCGTCAATAACAAGCAAAAGGATCGGAGGCATACTCTAGCAAGGCTGACAACAGCATCAGGACAGTCACCAAGACCAAACATCCAGCCTATGTGATGATGTAGGGCGTTTTGGGATCAACTGGAGGAATATGCTTCCAATTTGGTTTCCTGTTGGACACTGCTTACCCGCAGCCGATTACTTGTTGGTCTTGAAGAAAAATGTGGTCCCATAGATCACCAAAACCATGAAGAAGTCCAACAAGCCCACTTACGTATTTCAACAGGACAGGACTCCAACCCATACTGCTAATATTGTAGAAGAGTGGATGGGTAGTAGTATGAGCTTCTGGTTCAAGAACCTTTGGTCACCTCAGAGGCCAGATCTGAATCGATTGGGTACTTCATTTTGTGACGAATTGAGAAAAAGGCCTGCAATGTCCGCCACCTGAATATTGATACCCTGAAGACCTCCGCTAACCAGCAGTGGAGGATCAAGAAGAAGGAGTACGTTGCCAATGTGTGCAAGGGGTTTCGGAGGCGGTTGGAGGCTGTCATTGAGGGTGATGGTGGGTAGTTTCATCATTAATCTGCATTGTTATAGTAAAAAATATTATAAAATAGAATTTTCTATGTAGAACATCGTCAATGATCAATTATGAGTATTTTAATGATTACGTAGAGACAGGTCTTTGTACTTTTTCTACAACCGGTATTTTAAGGTATGATATATAATAAAATTAAATGTTTTATTTTTTATTTGTCAGTCCCGTTTTGAATCTAAAAACACAAAGCAGCTCGCCATTTTCCTTAATATTATTGATAAAGGGTTTTTATTCTTATAAAATATGCTTCAAGATAGACAATATCAACCCTGTTGATGTCACGTGAAAGCTTTAATACTTTTTTATGTGAGCGAGGCTTGAGCTAAATTCGAAATGTGGGATCCTTTTATTCATAATATGTAAAATACTCAGAACCCCTGTTTATTCAGTGGCAGTTAATGAGGAATGTGGGGGGGGACTTTTACTAGGTCTCACACTTTAACATAATAAAATAAGGATCTGTGCAAAGTTATTGTCTTTAAAAAATGTATTGCAAATAGTTATCAGATGAAGAAAATAAACTCCAACCCCACTTTGTATCTTGCAAGGATATAGACAGGAATTACTCAATTGGGGATCCTCAATTATATTCTAACCACAACAAGTAGTGATGGAAATCCTGTGTATAATGAACATGTTAAAAATAAGAAACCGAAATTGGGAACCTTGAAAATTTGAAGAATTTTTCGGAGGAGATAAAGATAAAGGCTCATGACGTTTCATTAGATCAGCTACAATCATCTTTGAAAAGGGAAGAAAGAAAGAAAGAACTAAGCAAGGACATTATCGAGTGTTACTCCGATGTCGATCTCCAATCTCTTCTACTCTGAGACTAACAAGGACTCCCAATTATAACTCCACAACCAATCCTTAGGGTTACTCGCCGTCTTTTATGAGCACAAACGTCTTTAATACATTCTGTCAAAAAAGTACCAGGAATTGTTAATTTATATTGCCCACACTTAAGGGATTTAAAAATAATTTTTTTCCTAAGTCGGCTACACTATCTTTTACTATGATGCCTAGTTTGAGCGTGATTTGTTGACCAGTTTGCTTGCAACAGCTGGATAAGTCAGTCTTCTTCACTAGTGCTCCACGATTTTTACTATGGACGAAATTGTTGAAAAAAGAGTTTGCCATAACTTTTGTGTTGCTACCGAGAGGCTTTCGAGGTTGGAGAGACGACTTTTGATACCAGCAATAAAATAGCCCCATCTCCTCTGTTGCAAAACTCTTGTGAGTTAGCCTTTTAAGTTGTTTCAAACTCTTTCTGTACACTTTTGGCCCCTCTACAGCCCTGTTGCCAACCAGCTTGACCACAACTTTTAGGTGAGTGTCAAGGTGAAGTATTGCAGTGTCTGTCATCCAAACACTGAGGCCCTCAAAACCACTACGAGAGAATCACAAGTTCAACATTGATATGTTTTTAAATGAAAATAAAGGTAGATTTTAGAATATTATCTTAAGCTTATGTGGAAAGCTTTGTAATGAGGCACTCTTGTCCAAAATCAATCTACTATTTTGTGTTAGTTATGCCTATGGACATGGCCACCCCCTCCATTTAAGTTCAAAGAATCAGAAAAATCAAGTTTCGAGTTCTTGAGCCATATTTTTATTATTTTAGAAAAATAAGTTTGGTCATCCTTAATTTCAACTTTTAGAACAGGTAAAAAGACCTTGATTTTTTTTTTACAATTTTATTAATATCTACCTTCAGTCTAGAGATATGGAGGCAAAGAGGGGAAGAGTAGCAGCACTTCTAAGAGCCAATTTGTCATTCTCAAAGATCATGGACAAGGAGAAGTGCTCCAGAACTTTTATTTATAAAGTATAGGCTATGGTTAAGTCCGAAAATGGCCTTTAGAGGATAAAAGCTAGTGGTGAACACAATAGGAAGCGGACATAACCTAAGTTGCCCGAGATCAAGGCCAGAATCCATGAGAACTCCGAAATATTAATAACCAACCTTGGAAAGGTCATAGGGTTGTCCAAGACGACTAAAATTGATGCAGTAAGGAACCTAGGGCTCAAAATCTACAAGAGAAGGCTTCGGCAGCTCCTTACCAAGGCCATAATGGCAATGAGAGTGACCAAAGGAAAAATACTTTTGAACTTGATAAAGAAAAATTCCAAAGTTGTGTGCATATTCAGTGATGAGAAGTTTTGGACTGTTGACCAGACAGAAATACACAAAACGATTGTTATTTGGCCACAAGTCCTAAAGAGGTTCCCCCTTTTCAATGATTTGCTCTACCGCACTGTAGGACAATATTAGGTCCAAATTTAGTCTGATAGATAAAACAGAGGTTTTAAACTACAGTTAACACTCTCGAGTATGTTAATTCATCCTAGAAATGAAATTTTAATTGACCGTAATATCTCCTTGAAATAGTGTCTTTCAAGTTAAACCCTAGTATATATAGATGTTTAAATATCCATGGTCGTTATCATCTTAATTATATGTATGTTGCATATAATATATTAACCAAATAAATATTGTCATAAAAAAAGTTGAGGTTGTTGACGAATATAAAATCCCAAGTAATTAATAATTATAAATTATTATTTGAATGAACGTTGGAATATTATATTTCTCACTTCATCTTTATTGAACTTTTTGTTTAATAAAATATATACAAACTTCATGCTATAAGAAACACAGCTTTGAGGAATAAATGATATGTATATTTAAAATTATAAGATGCACTATTAAATAATTTTATTAAAATTTAATAGAGTTTCTTAACTGTTATATATATATATATAGACATATGTATGTACAATTTACATTGTCTATTCAAATTGTATAATAGCTAACTTAATTCCAGGGATTAAATAATTACAAGTCAATGAAATTATAAATGTTTCTTTGTTTTTTTTGCGCAAGGAAATTTGTTTATTCAGCAAATAATTAACGGATTACGAAAATTGAGATTTCATTTGATGTCAAGGGAAAATAAGCCCCAAGCTTTGGAAACTTGTAACGTTAGGATATATAATTTTAGATTATAAGGGATTACTATACTCGTATATTACCCTCCACTCAATTTTTCGGCATTTTCTAACGATTTATAATAAACAATTTCAAGGTTTTGTTAATGAGTTAAATTTTTTGACTCCGTCCAAGTTAGTAAAATTAAACTTTGAAACCCATCCTCCATCATAGGATGGGGTGCATTGACCTGAGGTAGTAAAAACTCCACACTTTCCCGTCTTTCATATGGGGTTAAGATCAACATGAACACCCAACTTTGACTTTTAAAAACTAAAATACTGCCATTAAATCCAGGAGTTGCTTCAGGAACCAGGATCTGCTATCAACAGGATGAATAAGGCCAGTTTTAGTATAATCGGGAACTGGTAGAAATAAAGGGTTGATCTTATCTAGTGGTACACATTTCAACAGTCAACGAGGACTTTTGTGTGGACATTTATTTGACAAAATCATCTGAAAATAATACTGGGTTCAACTTTTATTAAATATATGAACTCTCAGCTTTGATAATTGTCCCGATACGATGCCTAAATCCCTTGAAGACCTTTGACTATGTAGTAAGACTCGACTTTGGTACACTCCTTCTCGATGGAAGCCTTTAAAGGCTGGACCCTCCTGAGAGGAGTAATACACACCCTCTTCTAAGATGCAACTAGATAGACTAGTCCAAGGGGTTTGCATCTGGATAGGACATGTTGAGATCCCAAAAGTTTGGAAAGTTGTCTTTCAGCAAGGCCTAAATCTTAGCGGCACGAGTTCACGTAGCTCCATCTTCAGTGAAAACTAACTTGTTCCCGATAATAAGCGTAATATTGTCAAAAAAGAGTTTATATTGGACACTCACAACTTTAGAACACCTTCCTTGTATGATCCCATGTGATCAATAATGACCCAGATATGGCTAATTACAAAATAAGCAGGAAATACGAAATTACTTTTTGCTGAGATTGATTTTTCTTCATATTGTTTTTATGTTGACACACCATATATGTACACACAAGAAATGAGGTAAAAAGATGTGGCGTTGCACACGTAAATGAACGTTTTATTTTTAAATCACCTAATTTTACTCCAAATATATTATTTTGAATATAGGAAAATGAGCCTCGCTTTTTTTCCTAAAAAATAATAAGAATTATTTTAAAGATGTTTGCACATAAATTCCATAGAAAAAAAAACACTAGAGTCACTAATTTATTATGAGAGAATCATCCATCAGTTGTTCGTAGCTCAGCCCCATACATATAATATTATACAACTGACAAAAACATCAATTCTGTTTGTTATGAAAGACATAAATTTAATGCTTTGTACAATATAAACATATTATTTAGAGTTGAGTATGCTTAATCAAGTACTTTTATTGAAATAGGGGGGGGGGGAGAGAAAATAAAAAAAAAAGCTTTATCTTAATTAATTTAAGGAATGAGACATTATGTGTATAATGATACATAATATGTACATACCGGACCAATCGTTATTACTTGATCATCTCTATTATGCAAATTTTTAGAGGTTAAGAGTCATTTTTATTACAATATTCCCATGAGCAATGTTGTAGAACACATAGCTCTCGATTGCTAAGAAAAACATTGTTCTAGTCACCACTATGAGCACACAGTACGAGAAGAGGATTCAGGTAGCAGCGCTCCTTCGCGCAGAATTGTCCCAGAAGGCCATGAGGGAGCAAACTGTGCCCTCAAGGAAGACGATTCAAAATATCTCCATAAGGTTGAAGGTTGGGGTGTGCCTCAAACACTCTCAAGGAGCAGGTAGGAAACTCTCTAAGTCCACTAAAAACCATGACTATCTCAGTCTGGTGTAGGATTTTCAAACCGATTCCTAACACTAGTATCTATTTAGAATAGATTACAAATACTCTGAGTAATGAAGGATTGATATCCAAGAAGTGTTAACTTCGTCAGAATTTTCTGTTTCGTCTCGTCTTTGTACTATATCTTCTTATCTTCGTCAGTCATTGGTCTTCGTCATAATTTCATCAGCTTTTGTCTTCTTCGGAGTTTCCTCTGCGTCATAATATTATCTTTGTCAGACAACGTCATTGTTTCGTCATAGTTATTTATTATTTCGTCTTCGTCAGTTTTTTTATTTTGACATAATTTTATTAGATATATTATGCCAGCCACGAGTCACATGTAAAACTCCTCCTTAGACCGACGAGCTGGTATTTCTTGGATAATTTTTTCATGTACTTTTATAATGACGATCACTTCATGACGAGTTTTACTCTTGACCCATCACTAAAATCTAAGTAATTATGACGTCATCCATTCGCAAAAATATATCAAATTCTCATATAGAGTTAACACCATGCCAACAGGAATTCAGAATTCATACTGTTTGCAATAGTCAAAAATTACATTTTCGATTATTTTTGACCCATTTTAAAAGAAGTCTAACTTTACCTGAAACGTATGTGCTTACAACATAATTTAAATCATTTTGTATTAGACCTACGTGGATAGACTTACTTTCAGCAAAATGAAAGTACCACCAAATTCTCGTCTTCGTCTTGTCTCCGTCAGAGTTTCGTATTTGTCAGTTTTGTCTTTGTCATAATTTTAGTCTGATTTTCGTTTTCGTCATGAAAAAAAGTTTCGTTTACAAAATGACTTATTCTCGTCAGGCTTGACAAAGTTAACACAATATACAAGTATTTAATTGATGTAAAATCAATTAACTAATCATTTAAGGTTATGTATGACAAAGAAGCTTATTTCTTCTTTTGTGTGATTTTTCAACATCTTGATAATGAACACTTCAGCTTTAACTTTTAAATAAATTCCGTCATATTATTTTTATCTTCCTTTGCCAGGGGTGAACTGCTCATTAATATTCAATACAGAGTGTTGTTTTAACTTTAAACTTTCTCAATTTTCTCGTATGTATGTTTACTTTGAAAAGAAAAATATATATAATAGTTACGAATAGCACAGAAAAATCTTCATTCATGAAAAGTCAGAGTGTTTAATGTGGAATAAGACATTAAGTTTGAATTGGAGAATGATATAACCAATTGTAAGGTTCACATTTTTGACTTTGAAAGGGAAGAAGGAATATGGTAATGCCGTTTTTAGGGTAGAGAAGTGGGAGAACTTAGTCTATGCCCTTTTCTTTAACGTAAAAAGTTAAATGAACTTTGTTCCTCCTACAACTCAAATTTAAACAGTAACATGACTTTAATCTTCTAAACTGTAAAAGTGTGACCACATATTATATTCTTGTGTGTAACAAGTGTTTATTTATAAATATGCCAGACCTGTTTCCTCAAAGGGCTGATATATTAATAACATATAAATGTTACTTAATTTAAAAAAATAAAACTTTATAACAAAAAGTTCTAAGAATGAATAAATAAAAATGTAATCTCAAGATAGTCAACCCCCAAAGAAAATCCTGGTCACGGTAGGCCTTTTCCCTTCCCCAAGAACTTGGATGCCCCATCTATAGATATTGGTCTAGTTACAGGACTGGCTATATACCAAAGACAGAGTTTGTAGCAGGACCGGGGCCAGACACCCCTGATTTTCAAGGTTTACTAAATGAATATGTATGTTTAAGGACTTTTGGGACCTCAACTTGTGACCGCCTCTTCTCCAGATGCAAACCCTTTGGACTACTCTATCTAAGTACTTCTGGAGAAGAGGGTGTGTGCTAATCCTCACAAGAGTATGTGACCAGTCTCTAGAGGCTTCCATCAAGAAGGAGTGGGCCAAGGTCGAGTCTGACTACATAGTCAAGGTCCGTAAAGGTTTTAGACCTTGTATTGGGAAAATTATTAGAGTTGAGGGCTTACATATGGAATAAAAGTTTTGCTCAGCCCTATTTTCAGGTGATTTTGCTAATTAAATATCCTCACATAACCTGTTGTTTAAATTTGAACGTGAAAAATTGTATACCAATAGGAAAGATCAACCCTGTACATATTGTGAATAAAAGGTCTTTCATTCTTTCTTTGCCCAAGACCCGCTCAGAGTCAAACCATTTGAATTGTTTTTCTGCTTTGGATCAATTAACAAGTATGATTCAGGACATTCAAAATAAATCAGATTCGTAAGCTTAGACTTAAGTTTATATCTATACATAAATACCTCAGTTTGAATGGACTCAAATAAAGTATGTATTTAGATAAAAGTATTACTGTCAGAGTTGGATTTCAGTCAGGAAATCCTAGACCCCTCTGATATCGCGTTATATTGTCGTCGGAACGAAGTAATAATTGGTGAGTCCCATGTAAAAATTAATTGCCTTTTCTCTTTCCGTAGATAGAGGGAAGACTTTTGTTTCCCATATTTAAATTTGACATTTAAGAATGTTTAATGTGATTGCTTTAATGAGGCAAGGTATTGATTCCATGAGTAAAAAGGATTCACGGAAAGCCTGGATCTACTGTGAACAAGACCTAGGGTAGAGATACATGGGTAATCCATTTCTACTTCTTTTTTAACTTCAATTTCATTTCTAAAGATTTTTACTTTTTTTTTATATAGAAAATACAGGCTTGTGATCGGAACGCAAAATGGAACGGCGTTCGATGAAACGTGGGTTCAATTTTTTCATTGAAATGAACTATAATTTGTAGGAAAATGTATTTCATGTTCAATTTTGAGATAAATTATTCTAGCTTCCTTATGGGTTGACGTGCTACAAATATGCAATTTTATTACAATGACTCAGTACTATTAAGAGTTGGTCATAAGTTATACCTAATCGATTTTAATAATTAATAATGACTAAATGCATATGGGATTAAGAGGGGATCGATATGAATCACAGCAAGTATAGCTATTCTACTTCTGTGCATGTTTAATTTATATACAAAGTTAGATTATTATGTAATTTCAATTTGATGTATCGTACTGACTGCTTGCCAAGACAGACAGATTTTGATAAAACACGCAACCGCTTATAGTACATGATGTCGCTATTGCTCGAATTTTCAATTTAATGTATTGTACCGACTACTTGGCAAGAAAAAAAGATTTTGACAAAACACGCAACCACTCATCCCCACTATGACGTCAATATTAAAAGTGTGGTGGAAATCAAACATCAGTCGTACAGGAGTTACGGTATAACCTAGTATTTCTATTAATCTGACTTCTGTTAAATTAAATTACTTTTTATTTTTTGTCTTTTGAACTTTAGTTTGATTAATTTTTTTTAATGATTCTCACAGACATTTCAGACAAAAAAAAAAGCTTTAGATGAATGTGTTCTCGTTTTTCTATATTCAATCTAATTTAGCAATCTCATTTGGAGTATCCGACTTTTAATTCCTCAAAAAATGAGCAGCTTCATTTAACGGGAGCGCTAACTTATGTATGCATACTGTACAAGCCTGGTATTACCTTATGATTGGAACACTAAACGGAACACGGAACTGAATGAAAATAATAACTGAACGATGTATTTTTTTTTTCAACAGAACGCCAAAATAGCGGAACACTTACAAGCCTGCAGTAATGTAGCCATCCTCAGTGGCAGGGTGGCTTCCACCGGCGGAGAAACACCTGACACCCGCTGCAGAGGTAGTCCTCTGTCATGGCGTCTCTGTGCTGGCTGACAGTCGCTTTGATGGCCTTGGTGTTTGTATGACGGACACTACGGGACTTCCCATTGACATGAACCCAAAAATTGTAGTCACAGGGATTAGCACCAGGCCTGTAAGGGCACCAAAAGTGTAGAGAAAGTGTTCAAAACAACTCAAAAGACTCATTCACAAGAGTTTTACAACGGAGGAGATAGGGGGTTATATCATTGCTGGTCTCAAAAGTTGTCCATCCACCCTCAAAAAGCTCTTTTCGCCAACCGATATAGTATGATTCTGGACAAATTGGTATGAAACAATTATATATCTTGCATGGGAAATTGAACGGAACGCTTACATACCTAACAAAATACAAAAGAACCTGATTTTGAAAGATTTGATTTCAACTGAACGTTATCTTGATCAAAGTTAGGTTCAATATTAGAAGATGATAATAATAACCTCACAGCCTCGATTATCAAAAAATATTCTCGATTTTATTCCTCTAATTCAAATTAGAACTTTTATTTGTCCCAAGTAAAACTTGGGGTTTACATTAGTTTTTATCAAATTATTATATAAAATCTTCCCATTGTAGGGTCACTATATTGTTTAAGCAATATGTCCTGATTACTGGTAGACTCAAGGTTTTGTTAATTCATTAATTGCTATATTACATCCGAAAGAATGATAATTTGATTTTATCCAGATTTTTATAATTTGACATTCCTTCTCCTTTTACATGACGATGAGATTCAATCGTAATAACTATGTATATTTCAATATTATTTATCTTTCTTTCATTCCACATACAAAAATTCCTTAAAGAACAAAATATTGCTTGGAGAAAAAGTAATTTGATATTTCCCGCCCTTTTTTGAAACTTAGTATATCTTGCTCATTATTGGTCACATCGGATCATACGATAAGGTGTTGTACAGGTGTGAGTGTATACTACAACCACATTTGGAATAGTATTGCGCTTGGTTGTTCAGTCGGAAATTATTGTGCGTCGAGGATAGAGGTATCAAAGGAAGAAATTCGCCATATTATACATTTTTTTAATACCTCAAAGGGAAAAGTGCGTCGAAAGCGACCAAGAAAATTTGCATTGTATACAAGGCCAAAGTTCATCGCCAGAACACTCACATCTTTGATGAGTACCACCTGTTCCCGTCTATAACCAACAAGCTTTGTGCTACAAATTTGGCCTTAATAGAGGCCTATGATAATGGGTTATTCGAGTTCTTTGCCAATAGGGACTTCTACGAGAAGGGATTATAAAGTTGGATTTTCTTTGGCAACAAGTTATCAAAACGAACGAGGGATATTTGACTTAAATCAGATGATTGAACCACTTTTTATAAAGCATTAAAATAAAGCGGAAAATGCGAAATTACTTTTTCCCCAACTTATTCTATTGTTTTATTTAAGATGAAAAAATATCTACTTTCTAGATAAGTCATATCGGCTAAAAATAAACCTTGGAATGCGATAAGTTTCAAGTGTGTTGACGCTCTCAATCTATTATTTTTATTGATTTGAATAAGTCAACTGAAATTGACATAAGTAGACATTTATGTACATATATATATATTTCTTTGTACTTTCTAGATTATAGAAAAAAAAATAATACTCATACCACAATAACTGACTAGGGATATGTAGAGCAGGTCGTAATTACAAGGGGGCTGGGCAACCAATATTTATGATTAGTAATCAGATTTATTGGCCCATTCATTTTGAGTTATCTGTAGTCCCTCCAATCCCCCCCCCATGACAAAACTATGATTACTAGAGTAAAATGTATAATTAGAGTTGATTTGTTTCAGGGGCATCCATAGGATTATATTTTGAGGGGTGTTGGTTTTCAGAATTTTTTGAAAAAAAAATTTGCAAAAAATACCATTTTTGTCAAAAAAATTTGAAAAATTAAATTTTTCTGAAAGAAAAAATCAAAAATCCATAATTTTTTTTTTAAAAAGGAAGAAAAGAGCCCTACACAAATAATGTTCCTATAGCTAGGGTTGTAAATTCTAAGCATTTTTGGAAAGGTAATATAAAAGAAATCGAAAAAGGATATACAGGATTTGAAGAATGTTTAGGAGGAAAGTAGTTTAGCTGTTATGACAGTGCATTATGTTAGCTGCTTTAAGTCAGAAAATGAAGGAAATAAACACAAACCTCCGCCCTGTTTCTTGAAAGGACATAGTGAGGAATTGCAGCCGATATCGACCTCAACAACGACTTCCATTACAAAAATTGTAAGCCTGTAAATTCAGAAAATGAGTTACACCTCATAATTGGCTATAAATACTAGTGCAGCAGAAATAAGTCCTGGAGCACAACTCCCCCTACATTGTACATAAATACCTCCATTGTCATAAAATAGAGAGTCAGAGGGTGTAATTTGCATAATCCCACTTCCGGTTAAATTAAATCGTGATGGAAGTGTGATATTTAAACGCTATAATACATTTACAGGAATATCATTGATAGTCTCCTCGTACTCAAAGGACTCAATATCATCATGTGATGGAAGATATGTGATATTCATTATCTGTGGCTGACAAACGACTTTTTAAAACATCGACAATATGGAGCAGAACTGAATCCACGGGTTGTTTTACAATAAAAAATATTACTGGAATTATCTTATCTAGTGGTACACTTGATTCAAATTTTAATCATTCGGAAACTTGATGAAAGATAGGTTTTGTGACTCAAGATTCCTCATTTAAAGTTTCGACCATTTTTGTGTTGAGAGGAAAGAGCAGTTCAAATCAGATGCTTACATCAAACTTCTATATGAGAAGGTGCTACCTTGGGTACGAAAAAAGTTCGGAAACAGCTTTATTTTCAATCAAGACGAAGCTAAGACACAGACCTTCCTGAGAGACAACTTACCGGACTTATGGGACCTCAATATGGGACTGCCCACCTCTCCAGACGTAATCCCCTTTGGACTACTATCTAGAGGGACTGTGCTACTCATCACAGCAGTATTGAGATCGTAGAGGCTTATGCCAAGAAAGAGTAGACCAAGTTCGAGTCTGACTACATAGTCAATGGATTAAGGCCTCGTATTGAGGATATCATTAGAACTGAGGGCTCACATATTGAATAAGAGTTGTCCCAAGTATTAATTTCAGATGATTTTGTTTAGTAAATGTCCTCACAAAACCTCTCGTTTAAGTTTTACTCTTGAAAAATTGAAAATAATAATATGTGTACTACTAGTTAAGATCAACCCTGTATTACTATTACTATTAGGCTGTAAAAATGTTTTCTTTTCTCAAAACATCGCTTTACACCTTGTCTGGGATGCCCAAGGACTTTTTATTAATTCATGAAATGCCTTATCTGCGATATATAGCGCATGTTGAAAGTCTAGTAAAAATGACAAAATCATCATTTAATAAAAAGATTCAAAATATGTTTTTCAAAAAAAAAAAAAAAAAAAAAAATCAAAATTTGTTATTAATATATTCTTAGATTTATTAATTTTAATTTATAATATCGCCCTCAAAGTGTTACCTCGGTTACACAAAAATGACATATGATTTTGTTTTTATCTGTCGATTCACTCATCTCTAATGATGTAAATGTGTGGCCCATTAATTTGTAGAAAATAGAAGGAATTTTCTATTCCTTAGCAGTTGTCATTATTATTCTAGTCTTGATAAGTGAACATCCTTTCCTAAATAGATTTATTTATATTTAAAAACCTGTATGAACGGTCGTGTGTCCTCATAAAAGACGGAGCGTAACCCTGAGGTTTTGTTGCAGAGCTATAATTGTAAGTCCTTGCTGGACTCAATGGGGATTGGGGATCGATATCGGAGTAATTCTAGCAAATTTATTTGTTTATATCCTTTTCGACGGTTGTACGTGCCTCCTCTAAACCTTTATGAATGGCATGCAAAGTAAAGAGAGGACTTGATATAATGAATCCAAAAAAATATGATTTCATAATATTAAAATACTAATAGAATAAGCCTTGGTTTCAGAGGTAATCAAGGAATCAATCAAATCGTTCTACTTGACTCATAATAGTTAAAAAGAAGTCCTATAAGGTTCATTATTAATAATTAAGAGTATTTATCTTGAACTTGAGTTTGTCTTTATCATGAAGCACGTCATACTCCAATGTATGTCACCTTATAAGTATGAATAAATAAAAATATAATCTCTTTATATTTCATAGAGACTTTTCATGCCTTATAAGTCTCATATGACTCTATTTAAGTCTATTTATACACTATTATTACAAAAAGTACGCGGTACATATAGACATTGCCCGTTTTAATAATCATATTTCACTCATAGAATTTTGAAAGGACATGATATTGGGTCATTTGTAAAATTATGACCCAATAATCGTTATCAAATAAGTATTTAATTAGTCAAATGAATGTACGTTTTTTGTTCTTGTTTTTGCTATTTTTGTTTTTGTAGAGAAGAATACGAAAGATTAGAGTTAAGTAATGAATATTTTACAGACACACAAAAATTGCTTACATAATTTTACATACATATATTTATAAAACAAACAAACGTTGTCACAAGTCATTAACAAATAAAAGCATTACAAAAACTTATATTTTGTAATTTTTTTGTAAAAAATAAAATGCGAAAGAGAGAATAATTAAATAAAGTCATTTTAGGTAAGATTTTCCTCCCCTAGTTGTCTTATTCCTTCTAATATCATTTGATTTGTACTATAACCCAATTTTTGAAGCTTTTTTCCATAACTATCACCAAAGTTCTTTAAAGCATTACATTGACCCTCGATATCATTTTGTAATTGAGATGTTATTTTGGCATCCTCGTTCTGTTGGGACTCAAGTCTGGACTCTAATAATTTTTGTGCATTCAATGTAAATGAACGAACATCCTACGAAAAAAAAAAAAAAAAATAGTAATACATTATCAAAGTTCCATTTTGTAAAAATATGTTACCTGAGTTTTGTCATTAAAGGACTGAAGATACTCTGAGGACGTCTCCGATTTTCTTCTTAACCCCCCTTCAAAATGTGAATATCTTTTATTAGAGTCATCTTGAAACTTCGATACAAACTCTTTGGATTCGGAGGATATTAACTCAGAGGCCGGATTAATCACTTGAAATCCCTTTTCAATGCTCTCTACTAAATAGTTTTGTTTCTTCTGAATGAGTGTTGAATCCTGAGATCCAGAGTAGACCATCGACTCAGTCTTTTTGATAGAAGTCTTAGTATATTTCTCAAGGGATTTCTGCACGGAAGAACTCTCATTACCAATTACACCAATAATATTTAAGGATTCATCCACTGTATTATTACTCTCATCTGCGTGATGATTAAGTGTCTTTGAGAATATATCTACATGAGATAAAAGTTTATTAAAGTCTTGTTTAAGTATATTATTTGCTTCTTTTGATCGAAATTCTTGATCTCTGAGTTTTTGTAAATGCTTATTCCTTGAGGATTCACTCTCTTTAAGGAACTCGAAAAGAGCAGAGTTGAGATCCTTTTGATCCTGTATATACTGCTCCCATCGATCCAATTGATTTTTAAACTAAAAAAAAAAAAAAGTAGATATCCCCTACTGAAAAAAATATGAACCAAATCGCATACTCACAACAGTATCAATCTGCATGTTTACTTCTTGAATGACACGCTTTTGATCCAAAATAGAAGAACCAATACCCCTTAGTCCAGGAAGTATTTTCTTTGTTAAATAGTCTTGTAAGTAATTTTGTTGCTCATCTGCAATGTTTCTTGCAGATTTCATTTGAGAATTGATCCAATCTTGTTCCTGATAAACTCCTTGTGATGCAGCACGCTCCATAGAAGTGATCACTGCTAGGACTTTTTCATTTGCTAACGTCAATAACTCAGATATATGGGATTTGTCAGTGTTTCTCTCATAGAGTGAACTACTAATAGAGTCTCTTATTTGGGAACAAAACTTGCTTTGATCACTTAAATGAGATTCAAATTGATCCTCCATGGATTTGTATCTTGAAGCAAACTGTGGACTGAGTGTTCTATTTGAAAGACAAAAAGATCAGCATGTTTAAAAGAAAAAAAAACTTCACAGGTTGAAATGAAAGTTAAACAATTATTTCAACGTTTCATAAATGAGTAGTCAGTCAAAAC
Organism: Lepeophtheirus salmonis; assembly: GCF_016086655.4. Taxonomy (NCBI): domain Eukaryota; kingdom Metazoa; phylum Arthropoda; class Copepoda; order Siphonostomatoida; family Caligidae; genus Lepeophtheirus; species Lepeophtheirus salmonis. The sequence goes on from NC_052131.2 coordinate 36,895,013, forward strand.
ATTTTGATACTTTAATCCGTTTAATTAATTGCAAAATAAAGGTAGACAAGATTATCTTATTATTGGCAGGAAGTTTGCAGACTTTTTATGTGCATTTATGCAATACTTCTGCGATCATTAGGAACTTATTTTATGCAAATAAGCAATTTTAATTATGAAAATGCATGAAAACAAATTTCAATTTGATAAACAATGTATTTAGTAGAATAATTCAACTGAAGTTACAAATGTTACAATATAATATTCACTCGATGACATTTCTGAAAGACTTCCAAAATATTTAACTCAAATTTTATCAAAATTCCTTCTTTAAATAATAATTAATCAATAAATAATTTCCATTGTATCTACAAAAAGACAAGTTATTGAGTAGCAATATCTTAAAAGTAAGGATTAATTGTTCCTACAAATTGCCATTTTAATTTTTTTTCCTGATACATGCATAAATGCATTAGAAAGAGTACTTAATGCATTTAACTCAGAATTAAAAACAAATATGACTCTTCATACAAAAAGTGTAGGGATAATTATTAAGGTCAGGATCTACAGTGAAGTTTTAATCAATTTTACACTTGCATGCACAACGAAAAACCGGCACATACCTATTTTCCTTGGTTTTCAACCTTTCTTGCTTCACAGATTCATCTGAGAGGAAGTATTTGACTCCATCCCCCTTCCACTTACATTTAGTTTCAATATCTCGAAGCTCAAGCCTTTTAAGATGTGAGTGAGTACAAGTGAGGATCTTATAGGATCTATCACGTTCCTTTTTGGCTTCAAATAGTTGATTCTGTGTATCTTTGTATAAGCCCTGGAATAAATGAGGATGTTTGAGATTGTTCTATGAATATACATGAGTATAAAAAGGAGAAACCTGAATCCTATCATTTTCAACCTCGAGAAATGCAAGTCTAAGGGATAGATTGGCATTCTCATTCGAGTTATAGCTGGAGGCAAAGGTTGACCTCTCTTCTTTAGGGTTAAAGTACATATAAAATAAAAGTACCAATGCACAAAAGCCTATGAAAGTGACGAGTATAGAGAGGAGACTAACAGTCCAAAAATGTCCTGATCGTTTTGATCTCCATGATAAAAAATTTCCCGTCGTTCCTTTCTCGCGAAGCACTACCAAACTCTCTGGTGGTCTAGGTCTTTGGAGGGGTATCTCTTCATCCTTGTTAGGCTCGTATAAGTCGTCATGATAGAGAAGATCTGGTCGTTGATGTTCATCATACACAACACCTAGTCGATGACTATTTTTCTTAGCACTCTGCATTCCTACTCTGCTTTTGACTGAATGAAATGAGGAATAAGGAACGTGTGCGAAGCTTGCCCGCCCATTTTGACAAATTGTGTACGAACTCCAGTCATAGAATGCTTTTGTTATTATTCTATTAAATACACGTTACTGGAACAATGTGTTATGTGAACAATCTGCATTCATAGGTGGGAGCGAGGACAAAATATGGACAAATTGCAATAGACGTGCATTTCTCATTTAGTATTCATTGTCCCATGTTCAACTCTTGATAAAATGCAATTTATTCACCCTACCAAGAATTTCTCACAAATAAAATATAAAACTCTGAGTACCTCAACTCAAGTCACACTTTCTGCCTATCATCAATCATAACTTCATGACATTGACGTCGAGTCTTCTCATAAAATTATCCCAACAGGCCTTGATCCTGATGACGATTCCATCATCTTTCTTTCTTTCATTTTCAATCCAACAAACATTTATCAATTTCTCTCAGTCGAATGTGTGTTTGTATTTTTAGTCAAAAATAAATGCAAATTAATGACGGATCTGTCTGCTCAAAATCAAATTCTCAATTAAATAAAATGATTCAATTACTCACGAAGGAGGAATGCAAAATGTATTTGAAAAACAATGAATTTATAACTAAGTTCAAAGAATATTATATTTGTTTTTTAACAATTACATACATATTTCCAACTTACTTTAAGAATGATTTCAGTCCATATCTTTCAACATCCACAATTATTAGACAAACAGAAAATAAGCCCTCACTTTGTTTTGAAGTTTAGAAAACAATATTCCGATGAACCGTAATAGTATTATCAATTATCATCTCTCTTTGCTCTTAATATTTCACTAACAAATACAATTAAGTGTCACACTGTGGCCATGTCGATTATAATGTATCATAACAGTGCATTCCTCACGTACGAGCCACCAAGAGAATTTAATAAACCCATTTGTTATACTCAAGATATGGATTTTCAGTAAAAATAAAACAAGGAAAGACCTCATTTTAGTTGGTAGTTAGTCAATTTTGGAATTATTACTCAATTATGAGGGGGCGTCCCCAGAAGGTGGGCTGGAGTGGCTGTAGTCATTCGCCCCCCTCCCCAAATTCAAAAAAAATATTTCTTTAAATTTTTTACTAAAAATACTATGAACTTTTGAAGTTTTTTTCCAAAAAATTTCATTTTTTTTTTGCAAATAGCTGTGGATGTCTGAAATTTTTTTCGAAAGAATTTAATATTTGAATTTTTTTTCTTCATATAATTTAATCTTTGAAATTTTGTTCTTTTTCATTAAAATTTAATCCTTGTGAACACCTGTGATCTTTTGAAATTAACAAAAAATAATTTTTTTGAACAGCTGTGGATTTTTGAAATTTTTATGCAAAAAATGCAATTTTTTTGTGAATAACTATGGATTTTGAATTTATTTTTTCCAAAAAAATCAATATTTAAAGGTTAATTTTGGATTCTTTCTTTCAAAAAGTAAAATTTTTGTAACTTAAGCTAAGAATTTTTCGATTTTTTTTCGAAAAATTTAATTTTTTGTCAACAACTGGGAACTTCGGAAAAAAAATTACCTTTTCATTAGGAGCTTTGAATTTTTGAAAAAAAATCAATTTTTGGTGAATAGCTATGGATTTTAAACTTTTTTCCACAAAATTAAATATTTAAAATTTAATTTTCGAAATGTTTCGTTAATGCCTACGGGTTTTTGAAACTTTTTCAAAAAAATTTTTGGATTTTTTTCACAAAAAAATCTATAACTATTAATAGAAAATTGATTTGTTTTGCAAAAAAATAGAACAATTAACTTATTGGAAAAAAAATAGAACAATTTAATTTTTTTAGAAAAAAAATTTGAAAAATAAATTAAATTTTAAATATCCAATTTTTGGAAAAAAAAATGAAATATTACTTTTTCTAGTAAAAAAGAAAAATTCCTACAGCCCCTCCAGCTTACCCTGTGTGAACACCCCTAAAAAATAATAAAAAATATATTAATTGAATAAAATAAGAGGTTTATTTTGGCTCAATTAGTTCAATTAAACTGAATCGATATATTGATGATAAACTAGAACTCATAATAAGGAATACACCTGTAAAATGTGTTTACAATAATCATTAAATGGCCAATATATGTATGTTCGTAAACTTTTCACGAAATGGACAGGTAGGTACATTACATTATAATCTATTTCTCCTGCATTAAATTCAAATAACTAAATTTACTTTTTTTAAACTATGTAGAGCTTTATTTTACCTGGGTAAGAAGCACATAATATGTAATAATAAATATGACTACGTTTGGAAAGCAAAACATTCCCATGAGAGAAGGGGAGCTGAAGAAAATCTTAAATTGTTGAAAGATTGGTGATGAGGATATTAGGGTGTTGGATATGAGTATTACTTGAGCTCAAAATAAAAAATTTCTCGACTTCTCTAAAGCCAACAATTTTCTGAAAATTTAATCGAAATATTTTTGTGGGATTTGTACTTTACTTGTGCTTGAATAATCACAAAAAATCCAACAATTCCAGTAATAATTAGTCAAATTATTAGAAATGGAGCAACCCATAGTAAAGTGACCAACTCGTTCTGAAAAAGTTATTTGACCAAAATCAGTGTGCATGAGTTCGAATTCCGGCCCTCATAAATAAGGAAAAATTTATAACACATGGTTCTGTTCTTTGGTCCCTCATCTTTTCTATACAGTCTCAGTTTTGATAACAGGCACTTAAAACAAGGGGCGTCGTTAGAAAATTCAGGTCCAGAAAATGATATGAAATACCAAAGGGCCCTCAGCCAATTTTATGCAGAGTGTGCATTACCCCAAGTTCCAGTAGGGGCTCTGAAAACTAAGGTTGCTTAAGACAATGGTACACATGTTTTGTATAAAGGGGACCTCAGCTAAACATGTATTATTGTAGGGGAGCCTTGGCATAGTGAAGTTAGGGAAACCCTGGCTTAAGAAATATTATAGTTATCATATTATAGGTCACCAACAAACTTAGTAGCGGAACTGGATCCATAATCTACCCCAGCCCTTTCCTCTTCTATCTGATGCCTAAAACCACTTTCCCAGATCCATAAGAAGCCCTTAGGTATTTGGAACTCATATAATAATGGAGGAATATTATATAACAAACTATTCTCGAAACCTTTCATTTACGTAAAATAATGTAGATGGAATATTAAAAGGTTATAAATATACTAAAAAATTCAACAAACGAAAATAAACAACCGAACCCAGACCAATAAGTAGTATATTGCAGTCTCGGTTCAACTTTGTCGGTTCAAGTTGCAGAACTGGGACTGTTTGAACCGCTAGACCGATAAGGGAACAAACTTGAAAAGTCCCGGGCTTAAAAAAGAAAACACGTTTTTTTTTGCTCAAAATCGGCTATTTTGATATGTTTATTATTTATTTATTTTCACTTTATGGTCTGGAGTCCCCATAATAGTTTTCAAGCCATTGCTTAGCTTAAACGATGTTTTTTTATCACATCAAAAAGCAGTGTTAAATTAAAACACAAAATTGTTTTTGATCCCATGTTTTGGAAATAGCAAAAGTAGAGTCACAGTTAGGACAATAACTCTTTTGAAGGTTGGTAGTTACTGAAAATGAAGATAATTTATTTTAAAAAAATAGCACCATCTAGGGGGGAAGCCTGGAACTTTTTAGCCCATGTTTTATAATAGTCTGTATATTTATAGATCAGATGGATTAATTTAAGTACAAAAATATCTATTTATAAGTTATACCTAATCGGTGGTGATGGAGATTAGTGTTGCGCGTTAGTCCTTATTTATTCGATCCTGTACATTCTTAGGTCCGGTTCTACCAGTCCTTGGGACTTTTCTTAAAGATTGTCAGTCATTTGGGCCGTCATTACTGCTGTAACTGATTTAAATAAGAAGAAGTAAAGTTGAGTCATTAAGGACCAAACTTTAAAAGTTTAAGGAATGATATGCATGACTGAACTGGAGCTGACTTAGACTAAACTGGACGGCACTTGAGTCTTCAGTCCTCAAAAAAGGACTGATACGAAACTAATGAAAATCGCGTGTAATTTGGGCAAGTTAAATCAAGAAACCAAAAATCAACGTGGTAACCCTGACAATTTGAAGAATGTTATGGAAGAGAGTAGCTTAGCAGTCATCACGTTACATTAGATCAGCTACAATCAGCTGTGACGAGGGAGGAGGGGGAGAAGGAAATAAAAATGTACATTTGCAATAATTACTCCAATGATGATCCTCAATTCTACTCTGAATCCAACAAGGACTTCCAATAATTATAACTTCACAATAAATCCTCAAGGTTACTCACTGTCTTTTATAAGCACAAACGAATGTTTAATCAGGTTTTGAATATAATTGAATGTAGTAGAAAATGAAGTTCACTACTCAGGAGCTCAATCAATATAACAACAGCTTCAGATAAAAAAAAAGCATTAGTCATCATTTAGATTACCGATTCCAAACAAATGAGAGAATTAAAAAATACACATGATTCACATGACTACTAATCGTCATTTCTCCATCGAGAATAGGGAAGTATTACTAGTGATACTCAAGAGTTAAAAAAAAATCATACTTGGTTATGAGGAAATTCGTAAAAACTTGAACTTGACTAAAATCAAACACATATTTTAGGTCTGTACTTAATTATCCATCTTTGATCTTTGTAATTGTATTTAAACAGTATAGACATTAATAATTAATACATATGCAAATATCTAAATGATATATATGTATGTATATTGTATCTTTCAAAAAATCGCATAATGTAAACACAAAGTACCTTAATCTGCACTCATTTTTCAATTATCAATGAATGCTTATGAGCAAAACTGTACGTTTTGATTATATGTTTTTGATGATACCTCCTCTGACATTGATTCATTTATAGTCGTTATTGTAGCTGTTGAAGTCATTTGTGCCTCACATCAATTATTGCTCATACATATGTATATTTTCATATCGTCTTAACCTATTTTTGAAGAAGTCAAATAAATACACACTCTCGTAAATATTATAAAGAGAATAGACATTCCTGAGGGAGAAGAATTGGGGAAATGATAATCATTGCTACTTCCCCAGTATTGTATGTATATATGGACGTACTTCGTTCATTCCTCCCGTCCACACTAGACATACATGAATACTTATCTATTCATTTATTTTTAATTATTACACGTTTATTTGCGTCAAGAATTTTAATTGGAGCAGGATTACAAATTTGTGCAATTTGTGAATAATATAAACTAAAGAGACTCTGAGTAAAGAGGGGGAAGGATTATCCCCATGAACTCTGATGAGATGTCCTAAATTTGTAGCTCACCCCTGTTAATGATTAACATTACCTTCACCTTTGAATTGGTTGTAAAATAAGAGCCGACATGGCACTAACTAGGGGCTCCTACTTGAAAAAGTGTGTTATATTGATATATGTAAATAAAATATGAAAAAAAAAAAACTTGAAACGGTTTCTATATTTTGTATCGGTTTAGAAATTTATTTAAGCAATCATTTTTACGTTAATCTATCCTATATATTATATAGAGTTGGTTAAAAGAAGTATTTGGAAGAGGAATTCTTCTCTCGAAATCCATTTGTATTACTATAATCCAAGAAAAGCAAACGTAATATTGATCTACTGTGATTCTCCTGGAATCCCAAGAAGCACCCAAATTGTCTCGAAATCCCAGGATAACCAAACCGGCAATCCCTTGTCTAAACATAAATTGAAGGAAGGTCAAGTATATCCTTCGATGTACAGACACATTAGGATGATGCTTATTTTTAAAATGTTTGAAATATCAGATCATGAGAGTCTCAAAATGTTTCTTTTAACGCAACAACGCCTTAAATGATTTGAAATTGTACACTTTTTTTAGAAGGACAATTTGTGTTTGTGGTGATACTTTCTATTTAGCACATATGACAGCTTTTCCTTTTTAAATAAGAAATTTAGTTCAAGAAAATCTCTATCAGCAATATTTCATAAGTTTTTATGAAAATTTTGTATTTATATTTCAAAAAAAATTTAGTAGAAGTCACTTTTATATAAAAATGATATCGGAGGTCATTTGACACAGAAGGATACGACGAGTTAAATACTATAAATGTATTATTCTACTATTACTAAAATATTGTTTTAAATGGTTCAAAATTATCCAATGATATCTATAGATTAAAAGACACATTTTGAGTCCCTAAGGATATGATATTTCGAACATTTAAAAAATTAGCTCCATCCTAATTTTGATCCTATGTATATTAAACGCTAATCATAGTACATAGATTTGATGACTTTTTGAAACCCACAATTTCCATTGATTAAAATACAATAGACAACAATATGTAAATATCATTTTTATACATATATAAGATGTCATTACTATTTATGGATACATTTGTATATTCATGACATTGTAGTCCTAATAAGTTAAGAAAGGACTGTTGTCAGGAGAAACATTACGAAAATATAGATTGTATAGCCTATTCAAACATCTAAATAAGTATTCTAGACATAAATCCATAAAAATACATACTTTTCATTGATTTTTACTCATTTAACTTAAGTTAGCAAATTTAAAATAACGTATTTTCGATGATATTAGGGGCGTTGTTGAAATTTGGATAATTATAATAGAGAGCAAGGAATAAAAAAATATATAAGAATAATTGATAATTCTTCTCATCAGCTGACAAACTGTTTGTATATACACCCCCCCCACAAATGGCCTCACAAATGGACAAATCAATCGAGATTGACGCTCAACTTTGCATGGAACACACTATAACATACAAGGTCCATAAAAAGTTCTGTTGAATTTTTATTAGAGTACTAAAAATATAATTTGTATATAATTATAGGATTATACATGTTCCAAAAACATGTGACATACCTTTCATTCGAAATGGTCACCCTTAGCCTAGGCCAGAGCCTAAAGTATCTCTGGAAAGGAGTTGCATGTTCCATGCACCTTATCCCAGGGATGGAGTCCCAGGTAGCCACCAGTTTGGCCTCCAAGTTGTCCAGATTCTTGCAGGGGTCACAAAGTTGGGAGCCGTCCCATTCCTCAGCTACTGAAGAATGACCTTGACCTTGCTTGGCAGGTGTTGTTTCCTCTTCAATTTGTAAGGATACGTCCCTAGGTTATCTCGGATAAGGTATCTCATTGTTGTTACCCCCATGTTGAAATGCTTGGTCATCTTGGGGAGGTTCCTTCTGGTATTTTGTTCAATCCTTGACTTTACTGCGTCCTTTTTGACCTTGGTTTGCCTGAACTGGGTCTCTCCTTGATAGATTGAGTCTCTTTGTAGCTCTCAACAGTTCTCTTGATGAGCATGTGGTAGATCTCCAGGTTCTTCAGGTTCCTCAAGATGCCTGGTTGAGATTTGCCCTTCAAGTACTCTTTGATGACTCTCTCTTGGCTTCCATTGTGGTTAACAAAACTGTTATTTTATTCAAAACTGTTTGTTCTGACCTAGTTTCGACGCAACTAGAGTTTAAATTTAATAAAAAGCAACCTTAGATATAATTATATTATATAAAGTTAATTTAATAGGACTTTCCGTGGACCTTCTAATCATAACCCTGATTTCATTATATACCTACATATTTTACCTCCAAAAAGAGATTAATGGTTTTTGAAAAAAAATTTTTTTCCACAAAATTAAATTATGTGTCAATAGTTGTAGATTTTGAAGAAAAAATAATATCAAATTGTACATTTGAAATTTTTTTCCTAAAAATTTTATTTTTTTAAAGAAAAATTCTAATTCTAAATGGTATTTTTATCTATTATTTAAAATATTAAAGAATCGGAATCAGGATTTTTTTGATGTTTGGAATTGTTCCATCAGTAGTCAAAGCACTGATAAAGGGGATCGACAGCTAACAAAAAAATACTGAGTAAATTTTGAAAGTAACTTTAACGGCGTAACGTCAACAGAGGTATAAAACAATTATTTGAAACAAATATAGTGAACGGTTCTTCGCAAATATTATGTACAATTTATTTTCTTCTTTAATACGTCATTGCCCCTCAATTACTTCTAAGTCACGTGTCATAATGAGTGTCTCAATTATACCATCACAAAATTTAAACTACTTTAATAATCATATTTTCTATTAAAATGGAAAATTATACATCAGTTTTGTGGAAGAATTTTCACTACTTAATGGTACACAAAATCTTCAAAAAAACATATAATCTCATGGCAGACAATGAGTTTTAGTTGGTTACTTTACTATATGAATTTTAGGATCGGTCTTAGAATGAGTATGCACAAGATGTCGTCATAAATATCCCAAAAGGGACTTTCTGATAACAACCTTAAAATGCAGGGAAAAAGGGTTATGAAAATCAAAATTAAGTACTTAAAAAGGTAATTTAAGTACAAAGGTACAATTAAGTACAAAGCTGGATTTTGAGAACTACTCTTAAGGTATATCTGTTAGAAATCCCTTGGAATGCTCGCTTTTGGAAAATTTGCCTTGGGGGTCATACATTTATGACGTACGAGAAAATGTACAATTTTTGAACCCTCTCCCTCTATGGATTTTTTTCTTGCAGCCTTGGCCTTCAATGATTGAATAATATTCTGGTACTCCTGAGGAAACCCTTTCCCTCCCTTACTCCTCTTAATATTTTTTTGTGACCTTCCTGCTTCTTCAAATGGGGATAAGCTCGAAATATCCAATACCCTTCCTCCCCTTCTAATATAAAAAGTATTTAAATCGGCACCCCTACCCCTGTCAACTAGACTTCATAAATGTACGGCCCTTGGGAAAGTTTGCCGTAGGATTACTCACCGTAGAAAAATTCTACCTGTGGAAAAACTCACCAGGTGAAAAAATCGCTTTCCTATATTGAATATAAATAATAATTTCACTTATGAAATGAATAATGAGTTCGAACCAAAGACAAAATACGTAATATTAATTAATAATAACCATATGATAAAACCAAAATTTACAAACATAACAGCCATTCGAATGAAAGAAGATGTTAATCCCTTAATTATCCATCATCAATTATCATTAATCTGTAGACATGATAAATTATTCATATTGAAAATGACTCGACCAAGCATAACATCAGATTAGGTGAGTGCAGTGATCTAAGATGTGTTGGAAGAAGAGGTGGTTGGATGAAGTGATGCAAATCTCTGAAAGGATTTGGTAAGGCACTCAAAAGGGCATTAGTCATTACATAAGTGATGTTATTATTTAAATTAAATAAAGGAAGGTAATTTTTCTATCCGGTGAACTTTACCCAAGGCGAATTTTCCAGGGCAAATTTTCAAAACGCAAACTTTCCTGACACCAAATACACTGAAAAAATAAATTTTTTCTTTCATTTAGAAAAAAGGAAACTCCATTACGATTATGAAATTGAAAATTGGAGGGAATAAGATAAAGAACCACTCTATCACGTTGGGAAGAACTGGCTTACTACCCACAAATTTAGTCGGGTTTTTTTCCTTCTCTTTTTTGAAGAAAAGGTTGCGACGTACAATAAAGATAACGATGTGTACTAAAGCGTACGTTCCCAATAATTTTCGAAATGTTTTAATTTTCTCTCAATCTCCTAAGGTTTGATTGAGCCCAGGTCAAGTCCTCACTGTTTATAATATATTATGAACAATAAAATTAGATCGCAAGTGTTAAAATAAAATAGGTCTTCCCAACCTCCTCCAATGGGTTCTCCATAAATAATATATTCATATTTAAACCTTTAGAATACAACAATGTTTAAAAAAATGAGATTGATATCCCATCGTAAATGGATCAATATTTGTCAATTGAAGGTTCTAAAGGAGACATTTTATTGTCAAACAGAGTGCTCTCCATTAAATGATGGGCAATTAAAAACGTCTGCTCAACACTACAACAATTTTCTAAATATTTTATGTAAACGATTTTTCTATATTATGCAATTTGTTGGTCAATGAACGATACACGACAACAAAAACAGAACTGTTAAATAATTTGTGAACGATTATTATATATTATAATCAAATGATCTCCTTCTCCCAATTATTATGAGTATCATTCATAGACGCATAAATTAATTCAATCTCATGATCAACAAATAAGAGACTTCAAAGTCAAGGGGGTAATATGAAATACAGATTAGACTCACTCTCATGTCAAGGAACTGAATACGTAATTCTTTGTAATATATTATACTTCATATTTCTGTTTAATGTACCGGGTGGTCCATAGAAATCTGAAATCCTACTAATTCAATAACTAATGAAGGTTGAGCTATTTAAATTAATTTATATTTCGATATATTAAAGCATACGCAATTAGTTACAAAAAATAAACTGAGCTTAATTATAAGTCCAGAAAATGACACTTTAACGTGATCCGCAAATTTCTATTCACGCGTCTACGGGACTACTGTCTACGTCGTCATCCAGCCCGAAACGTTGGACAGGAAGAAGGGCTCTGTCAAAAAGGCCAAACTGGAGCCGGAGGAGTTAAAGAAAATATCAAAAAAGTGGATAGAAGGAGCCTTGTGAGGGTGGATAGGTCACTTTTGACACCAGCAATCAAAGTAACCCATCTCTTCCGTTACAAAACTCTTTTGTGATACTCTAGGGATACTTTTTGCCCCCCTACAGCCGTGATTCAAACCCCTTCGACTGAAACTTTTGGGTGCATGCCAAGGGGAAGGCCTGCTTCACTAGCTTCACGAATTCCATTTTTGAGGTCTTCAATGAACGTTTGGCTATTGGCGTAGACCTTATATTTTACGTGGCCCAAAGAAAGAAGTTGCAATCACAAGATCTCTGAGGCTAGAGCAACAGTCACGGTGAATGGATTACACTATTGATGAGGATTAATGATTTTTCATGGCCGGAATTGGAGGGTATTGATCTTGACAATGTTCAATTTTAACAAGATGGCGGTGCCATTGTTATTTTACTGGAAAAATTTACAGAGCGTGTTGTCTCTCGAAGAGGTTATCGCAATTGGCCACCGAGATCTTGTGATTTAACTCCTTGCGACTTCTTTCTTTGGGGCCACGTGAAAGATAAGGTCTACGCCAAGAGCCCAGCGTCATTTTAAGACCTCAAAGATGGAATTCGTGAAGCTATTGACGGCATACAACAGCCACTTTGCAATTTTGTGATGTAAAATTGGTCCGGTCCAGCTCAGTCCTGTATATCGGTTCGGTCATTGACAGAGCATTAGTCCGCTCAAAACTACTCAGCGTGCTCTCGCTCGTTTTTTTTTAAACCAATGAGCGCACTCCCACTCCCATTCAATTAAAAATGATTGGAATATTTGAGTTTGACAAATCTGTATGATTGCAATAAATGTCCTGAAATTTGTATATATATTTATATTCCAAGAAATAAAGACAAATAAGGAGCAAGAATAAATAAAACTTAAATATCTGAAATTATATTTAAAATTATAAAAAAATCATAAAATGATTAATGCAATGTTTTAACCATTAAAACGTTGATTCATTGACAAAAGATATCATTTTTCAAAGTGTTCATCTTTTCAACTCTGCCATCTATCTTTAAATTATTTACACCCTTGTGTAAAATACTCTCTCAATGGTAGCTGAGGTCAGCAGTGTTATAAATCCAAAGGTAACATTTGTGCTTGAATGGATCTAAAGTCAATTTTACCAAATATTCAAATACCTTTGAATAAAAATTATGAAGTTCATAGACTTCAAATTCACTGTACAAGTGGGCAGTGGTTCCCAAACAGGTTTTGGTGAGGCAAGTTCAAGTGTGCTGACGATTTTTGACAACCATATATTATTTGCAATAGCTTATAATAATCCAAATAATAAGGGGTGGCCCACCCAGCAATTGCATTTTGAACTACCTCTTTTTTTACGTCTGACAGCTGTAGTAACATTCTCACTCTGTCTAATATTTTGTAAAAGGGCTCCGGTTTACAAAATGGTTAAGTTTACGCTCGAAGAAAATTGGGAAATACTCACGACTTACTTCCGAAATGGAGAATCTTCAAACGAAACTGCTAGAAAGTTACGTCGGTCGAAATAAAGCGCCTTCCAGGCAGTTTGTGGATAAATTTATGAAGCGTGTGCGCGAAACTGGTTCGCTAATGGATAAAACAACGCGTTCCCGTGTTCGTCCAGTGCTGCTGTTGCCGAAAGCGAAAAAACGAGAAAACAAGCAAGGAGCTGCCGTTACGGTCAATGGTGAGCGCTATCGGGCCATGTTGGAAGATTTTTTGTTTCCCCAAATGGAAAAGGAAGACATCGACGACATTTGGTTCCAACAGGATAGCACTACGTGCCACACAGCCAACGTTACAGTGGATCTTTTGCGCACTGTCTTCGACAATTGCATCATAAGCTGAAACGGCAACGTCAAACTGGCCACCTCGTAGCTGCGATTTGACTCCGTTGGACTTCTTTTTTTTACAGCTATCTCAAAAAGAAAAAGATTCGTAGGCCACTTTTTATGTGTGTCAAAAAAAAAAATTATAAGTCTTTTAATGTGTGCCTGTGGCACACAAAGTTTGGGAAACACTATTTTAGGAGACATGTATTTACGAGGTTTTGTGGACAATCATCCTGTTAAGTCTAGTTATTAGTTTGATCTTGAACATAGGGTTCTCAAAATTCTTGAACTAATACCTTCGTTAGATTTTGAAATCTTATGGAAATTTACTACATAAAAACATAAGAAAATCGCAGTCTCTGAGGGAACTGATTTCTGAGTCTTCATAGAATTGCCACCTACATGAGAGGCAAAGTCGACAACCAAAGATAGCAGAGAGCTACAAATACATTATAAACGAAAAGATTCTAGCTTATTTTGAGACATAACTTGAACACTCTTTTCCTGCAATCTTTAAAATTAATATTTAGCTCTCAAATTTTTTGATGATATCTCTCTCCTATGATGCAGAAACGGAAAAAGTAATACAAATTTATATAAATGAACGAAAATTCGAGCGATCTTATCGCTCTTCTAAAATAGCGAGCGCGCTCCTGCTCTTTATCACAACAATGACAGCCCTCTCGCTCAAAAAATTTGAGCATCGCTCACAAATGCTTTGGTTATTAATGACGTCAATCGACTTTATTTCTTCCTTTTAATCACAATCGGAAGGACAAACAGTCTTAAGGGCCGTTCCCAAGGAATGATAAAACTGGTCCTAAGAATGGACTGGGCCGAACGAATATGGGCTGACACTACACTCATAACAGCACCCTCAAGTAAAACATTATGACTCTAAATATTTTCTATTGTTCAAATTACTTATCATCTTTTGAAAGGGCCCTCTTAAATCCGATCAGCTATCAGCGTCGTCAAGCTCAACAGTATAGAGAAATCGACAACATATGAAAAAATATCTCAGCTATATATTATACGACTCGGAACCTAGAGCAATATGGACTCGGACTTGATTTGGAATTATAAAGGTAGACTTGGATATAAACCAAATTCCTACAGATTTGTAAGATCCCTTAAATGTCTTAAACTGATACTATAAAAGTAAATATTGTCCCCTTCATTTTGAGAGAGTGATTAAAAAATTGTTAGAAATCTAAGCTATTCATTATCTAATTTTTAACATTTTTTTTAATAAATAGGGGGGTATTTTTTTGAAAAATAACATTTTTGGACAAAGTTTGGAAAATTTAATTTTCCAAACTTTAATAGCCGTGCTTATATACTTAAATGGCCCAGTTTGACTAAAAGAACCTAAGCTTACTTAACCTTGAGGACCTATAAATCACAGTCTAAAAAAGAACCCTCAGGAGCTGAGCTTAAACACTTATTTAAATTTAAAGAGCATAATTTTGTAAAAAATCTAAATCTGTGTTTGGATTTTTTCAAAATATATTATATTAAAACACGAATTTCGAGATAAAAATTTTTGGGAAAAATTTCGAATAGATATTCAAATATTAAATTTTTTGGAATAAAATTTCAAAAGTTAAATATCTGGGGGGAAAAAATCGAAAATTCAGAGCTATTTACAAAAAAATTTCAAATATTAAATTTTTTGTAGGAAAATTTCAAAATCCATGGTTAAAACAAAAAAAATCAAATATTAAATTTCAATAGTTAATTTTTTTGAAAAAAAAATTCAAATATTACATTTTCTATTAAATGTAAAAAATTCCTTAATTGGGGGAGACTACAGCCCCTCGAGACTACTTCCTGCGGACGCTTCTGAATAAATATATGTTAATATGAATAATTTGAAATTAATTCAATTGACTTTAAAGAGTTTTAAATGGCTGATGATACAAATTACAGATGCATCAATTTTAGTAACACATTAAAAATGATTATTATGGGGTGAAAGATTTATTCAATGTTGAAAATTGAATAGTGTGTATTTTTAAAAAATATGATAATCTAAGAAGAAAGGTTGAGTTAATTAATCAGAGCCAAACTTCCGAAGATTTGATTAAGAATAGAAAATAGCACCATAGCGTTTTAATGTGCATAAATGATTTGCACGTAATACGTAACATATTGCACAATGCACATATTCCACTTAAAAGATATATTTAAATTGGCTCGTCATGTTGACAGAGAAATTAGAATGGCCATTAATTATACAATTGATTATAAATAATACCTTTCTTTGGATCTTTGGTGTTGAAATATAAAGCAGAATAGGCATTTTCTCAAAGATGTTATTGTAAATAAGCAATATACTCTTCACTTTAAATACATACATTAAGTGCATTCTAGTGACAACGAATTTGCTTAAAATCCAAAGTGTCAATGAGAACGACAAAAGTGTTAAAACAATGATTCTTCACTTATCAAAATGTATTTAACAAAGTGAGTAAATTATGTTGGAACACGAAGGTCTTAGTCACTAGTGCATGAGATGGCATACATATATTTTGGGGGGAAATGGCGTATGACTTAAATGTATATCATATATCCAGTTGGGTGGTGTTTTCATCACTTCATATTTACACCCTTTTACAAGAGATTGCTTCATGCATAAATGAATCAACTTTGATATATTATATGCTTTAATTCGGAAGTCTTCCTTCGTATATCATTAAATGATAATTATTATCCATGAATATGCTTTCAAGTATGCACGTTCAGCTAAAGAGGTAGGGTCGATGACTCTAAGGTCCTTTTCAGATGTTGAATTGATACGTTCAGTCCATGTTCACCGAGTGGTCCATTAAAATCTGAACACTTTGAATTTAAAACTTCAATAAGATATAATTTATTAATCACAATATAATTTCAACAAAATTAATACTATAAATAGATGTGAGTCTGAACTCTCTAATCATTAATGTACCTCCCTTAACAGCAATAACGCTTTCCTTGCGGTAGCGGAAGGTATGACACCCGCTGCAGGTGTATTCTTCTGTCATGCCGCCCAATTGCTGGCTGACTGTGGCTTTGAGGGCCTCGGTGTTTGGATGAAGGAAACTGCAGGCCTTCCCCTCGAAAGGCACCGAAAAGTCTATAGGGTTGGCATTAGGGCTACCAAAAGAACTGAAAAGAGTCCTGCAAGGGAGGAGATAGGGTTCTGCGTGGAATGCATGAAGTGAAATTCGTCGATCACGTTCAAGTGTTATTTTCTCAGCTTGAACGTAAGCTCAGTAATTTATTATAGAACATTATGATATACTAAGATAACTATTTAAAATTACTGATCAGTAATAAAGATCGGATCCATTCTTTCTCACAGCTAACTAAAAAATATGTTTCCAATGAAGTGAATAAACAAAACGAGAAAAAATTCGGAAAAAAATGTTAAAGTAGCGGATTTATTTGTATTCGAGGGCAGTGAATAATAATTATTTAAGCATTAAATGCTTAGATTGTTACCAGAAGTAAGTTGAAGTTTTATTCTAAGATAATATGACCCATTATCGAAAATAGAAAATACGAATTACGAATATTAAGAAATAGTTACAAACACGTATTCTTATTAAAAAATGAAAAATGGACCAGCATTTAGGGAAATTACGAGGGTAACAAAGTTCAATTATGCGTGCAAGAGGATGACTAATTCATAAATATAGTGGGAGGCATGAAATATATTATATTATATTTCGGTGTAATCACCACTTTTTCGAGAACTTTGTTTAATCGGTGGTCCTCCAAAATTTCTCTGGCAGGAGGTTTATTATTCAGAATCACAATATAAGCATTTCCATTGAGCCACTCCTTCCTCTCCACAAAAATGTGAAGAAAAACTTCGCCTGCGCCGACCACAGCTCTCAAGACTATGGTGGCGGTGAATTAGTCCCTGGTACGATAAACAGTGGTACAGCTGCAACCAAGCTCATTCCCAATGAGTCATTGGATATGGTCATGGGGACATTTACTAATTTTACTACTTTGTTGCTCAATTTCACTTGTTCTTCTTTGTTTTGTTTATAATTCAGTAGAAACTTTACTTAAGAAATCTTGAGTCACACAACCTATCTTTCACCGAGTTTGAAATAAACGACGAATAAGTTTCTGATTTATTAAAATTTTAATAAAGTGTACCACTAGAGAATATCAACCCTGTATTTGTAATAAGCAATTATTGGGTGACGGTTTACAATTTTCAATTTACATTATAGTTCCTCTTCCTATCTTAATATTGTGAGCAACGTTGAGTTTTGGAAACAAAAAATTGGCAATCTTCTATTGCAACCTTTTGAATAATAAAGAAAAAAAGAAGATAGGTGAAGGGAAATGAAGGTAAACCGGTTGAAATCATAAACAAATATTCAGTAGGAAAAATGAATGGAATATCGTCTCTTTCCGAGTTGTTGGGAAGGGTTATAAAAGTAGATTTAAGGTCTCATTATCTTGAGGAAGTTGGTAGGTTGTTTTCTATGTTCCATCAGAAGGATTCAGAGTCAAACGATGTACTGAGGTTAAACATGGAGGATTATCACCTCTCATTAACTTATTATCTAGTAAATATAATATACAAATGATGAGTCTTTCTATCTTATTGAAGATTTTCAATTTTCTGTTTCCACAAAAATGAGATAGAAAGATAAATTCTGAACTCACTCATGGTGGGTAAATTTCAAATATGAGATGTAGGAGTAGTGACGCTTAAGGCGGGTTAGCACATCTAACGAGATTTTGTAAATATACGTGTATAAGTTTGGAACGGACCAACAGACTATGTATTTTTAAGGACTTTCCATTTTTTTCCGAATTTTTTCTCGTTTTGTTTATTCACTTCATTGGAAACATATTTTTTAGTTAGCTGTGAGAAAGAATGGATCCGATCTTTATTCCTGATCAGTAATTTTAAATAGTTATCTTAGTATATCATAATGTTCTATAATAAATTCAATGTTAATAACTCCCTTTCAATAATAATATTTTGCATCTTGTATTACACTGAGAGTATTGTATTTGAATCCACATTTACCAAGTTTAAGTCAAGTACGACTGCATAAAAAAAAACTCGAATCAAAACTCAAGTACTAGAGGATTCCAGTCAAGGAAACCTTCTCCCTCTTAAACGCTATAGAGGCCTCAAGTTAAGCTCAAATTCAATTGGTGTTTCTGTTGGTAGGACTAATATCTAGGATTGTAAATCCTAAGCATTTTAAGGCTTTCGAGTTATTCTGGGTTTTTTTTTTTGTTGAACAGTATTTGTTTATTTTTTAACGCTTTTATCATCATCCTTCCATTCTGGGGGAGAGAACATATAAGTATAAAGTGTAAACCCAAGTGCGTGTGCTCATGAACAGTGATACTAATCATTAGTGATTTGGGTATGGAAAATAATATACCGAAATCAATACGGTAACCCTAACAATTTGAAGAAGGCTTTGGAGTAAGCAGCTTATCTGACATGGCGTTTCAATAAATAAGGAGTGTGCAGCTGTGAGATTGATTAAATACACTCAACTCATAATCCGTATCAAGCAAGAACATGGGCAATAACTAATCCATTTTCGATCCTCAATTCTAGACTGAGTCCAACAAGGACTTACACTTATATCCATTGAAGAAAATCCTGTGTATAATGGCCATTATAAGAAATAAGAAACCGAAAATGAAACTTGAGGAATGTTTTGGATAGATCAGCTACAATCAACTGTGGCAAGAGAGGAGTGGGGACAGGAAGAAAACAAGGACATTGGCGAGAATTTCTTCATTATCGATCCCCAATTCTACTCTGAATCCAACAAGATTGTTGTTTTAACAGGTTTTTGAATATAATTGAATCTATTTAAGAAAGGATGTTTACTACTTAGGAATGGAATAATAATAACAACAGCTAAGGAAAAGAAAATGCATTCTTCAGACTACCAATTCCAAAAAAAAGGGCAGCTAAAAAAATCATTGGATTTACATCACTACTTATAACCAGTCATGTAAATCCTGTGAATTTTGGAGGAGAGAAAGAATAACAACCATGATGTTTAATTGAATCATCTACGACCAGCTGTAGCAAGAGAGGAAGAAGAGAAGGAAATAAACAAGGACATTTGAAGAATTACTCCGTTGTCGATCCCAAATTTTATTCTGAGTCTAAAACATTCTTCAAATTATCAGGGTGACCCTGTTGATTTCCTTTTTGTTTTTTTAACATCCCCATTGTACACAGGACTTACATTTGTACTTATAACTCATCAGCCTTACTCTTCGTCATCGTTTAGAATTGGAGTGTATTTTCTTTTCTTTGGCTGTTGTCATTATTATTTAATTCCTGAGGAGTTATTTCATTTCCTACTCCATACAACAGTGCAATTTAATATGAAATCGGATTGAACGTTTGTGTGTGCTCATAAAATCCTCAGAGTTACCTTGAGGATTTGTTCAGTACTTAAATTTGTAAATTTCCTTCTTTTCCTCGTCACAGCTGTTTGTAGCCACCGCACATACACTGTCTTATTAATAGCCTTTGCATAAATAAGGCCTATATTACTTTTAAAAAAACATAGGAAAGGTATACAATTATACCTTGTAAATATATATAATTAGTGAATTGTTTATATGTATGAGGTAGAATAATTGCTGATCATTTTCTAAACTTAATTGTCAATTAAGAGTATGTCAATCAATTTAATAATAAATAAAATAAGTGACGTCATAATCTTTATGTATAATATATGTGCATTGCAACCATTCCTGCAAAGAATAAAGAGTTTTTCAGAAATTAAAAAGCTCATTGTTACTTTTTTGTATCCTGCAAACTTTCGTCAAAAAAGAAATAGAAAAAGATACATAATAAGTTAGTAAAAGTACACTGTCCAACAAAATCACACTTTTTTTATGTACAAGAACAGCATATGTACAATTTGATCAATATGCTCAAAATTCATTTTTTAGCATATTCTTAAAAATAAAAAATATTATTAATTTTATAATCATATAGTCAAAAATATATATTTTTGTAAGTTAAAAATCATAGTGAGAAACGCTTAGAACGATTCGGGTGACTACATGCATCTTCGTAATTTTTATTCAAAAATTATTCTCCCATTGATGGGTCCAAGATTTGCAAATTAAACGATTCTTTGTAAAGCCAGGGTTTTACAAAAATGTAACACAGTAGAGAGCAAATGAAGAATTGGTTCAGTAGATTCAAGTCTTACTATTCCACCAGTAACATAAAAATTATTCCAATTTCAGATCAGCAAACCTACTTGCGTAGTTGTTTGTTTATTGATTTGGAAAAGCTATTGTCTCTGAAATTTTGACTGGATACGCCTATATTTAGCGAAGATAACAATAATTGTGAGTAGTTTGTATTAAAAGAATTTCTTGAAATATACCCATTATTTTCAAGAAAATTAAAATACTTTAGGAAAACTCAAAGAAAAGATTAAGATATGTCTGATTTCAAAAGAAGATTATATATTTTAGAAGATAAAAGTGAGGTAAGGAATATGTAATTTGATCAATTGCATCGTTGCCATAAATAACGACGAATTGAGACAAGAATATAGCAGTGTGTGTTGAGATTTAATTAAAAAGAAAGACATTGAAGAAAATGATTAAATCTTATGATGCAAGATGAATTCATAAAAGAGAAAATAAATTACTAGGTGTAAGAATATTATGGATTAATATAACATTCGATGGGATTAATCTTATCATTCCAAATACTGCGATGCAATTTTAAATTTAATGAAATTTGTGAGACACTGTGAATTAACAATCAAATTTAATGGTAACACCATTTAAGTTACAATCCTTATAAGTCCTGAGATTGCTCCTCAGTTGAAAAACTTGTCAAAAACTTGGAATATTTTCAAAAGATTTCCCGAGGGTATCTTATAACACCATTGAAATTAAATCCAAATTTATCCTCAACCATTTAATCAAGAAATATAACTGTGTTTTTAATTATTGTGAAAAATTAAAGCAAATGACTAGTCCTCCAATAAAAATTGAAATTTATCGTAATGCTGAAGATTATACAACGTTCAAGATTACTACTGCGAAACAATTCCCTTTCCTTGAAGGGAATCAATCAGAAGAAGTATTAACTATAAAAAAATCCTAAGTATTATTCATCCAGAACCAAGTGTTATGTAATGGTCTTCCCTATCAATGATGGTTCTAATATCCGAATGGTAGAGTACTGAGACTCGTAACTTATTTGAGACGATTGAACTGATATGTTATCCTTTTCGATCTGTTAAAGATATTGCTCAATCTGTTTCAAATGAAAGTAAATTGTTTGGTGTGACGACCTGTCTATGTTGTCGGTCGGGGTCACCTGAAGGTTTTCCTTCTTCGTCGGAAGAAATACTTTACGGTCTACCCCTCTCCATTCCTGGTGCAATGATACATCTGTACAAACTCTAACCGACTTAAATTCACATACCTCAACGTTACTTCCTCACCCCACCATTCATCTATATTACATTTGATTAGTTATTCCTTATCTGTTTAAAAGCCACTACCGGCACCATAAAGAAGTCACCACATTGGTACATTAAATTGTAAAACGGATTATCTTCAGATACTTTTGAACTAGAAAAGTCGAATTTGAAGAACCACTACGAGGAAAATTCCGATATTGTCGAGCTCCAATGGGCATTTGTATTTCTAACGATGGTTTTGTGCAAAGACAGATGCTGTTTCATGTAGAATCAAGAAAGTAAAAAGATTGTGGATATAAAAACTACTCAAGTGTTTGGACTTACCCGGTTCTTCCCGAACTCCCAATGAGCAATTGCTGCAAACTTTAATCCATTTACGACTAGTAAAGAAGTTTTAAAATGTAAAGGAACCATCATCAAAGGAATGAGTGAGAAAAATATGTACAAAGGACGTTCTGACATTACAGGAAATGAATTAACAGACCATCTTGCGAAGAGGGATACTGAGAGCCAAAACCAATTTGCTATTGGGACGCCTCCAAGCTACATAAAGAAGACTTCTTCTATCAATATTGGTGTGACCGATATAAAAACGATCAAAGTATGGAACATACACATTCTATGCTGAATAAGCTAAAGTCAAAGTGTATCAACCTCAGAAGAGAAAAATTGAGACTCATTGTACACTAGACATGGCCGTTTTCTAACACACCTAAGCAAGTGGAAACACATAAGCTCAACGTCCAATGTATGTATGGAAGAACTTCAAAGTGAAGACCATCTCATCTTACGAGAAACATTAGGCAATGAATGAGGAAAACGAAGACCTTCGTATTTTAAAATTTATGAAAGGTAAAAAAATATTCTCCAACAAAATTTTAATGTAAACTAGGTTTTAGAATCCACCTTAGTAGCACAAATACCCCGTTTTGTGGCCGTGTTTGTTGCCTTATATTACTAAATATTTTATTTTATGTATGTATGGCAAGCAGTAATAAATATTTAATTAACTAACCTAACCAAGACTCGTACCAATGACGTCACCAGAAATAGAAAGAGAGATCTATTCAATACATCTGCTGTACTTGTCCAGCCATATTCTTGTTGCCTAACCGTGTTCTAGTAACATTGGCAAGGATTTCCTGATGACAGATGTTGGGTGTACAAAATATTTTAGAAGAATATGTCGCGTACCTGCTACAAATCAGTGACTAGAAATATCTACCAAGTATTTCAGAACATGGACAATGTACATGCATAGTTAATGAAATATTGATCATTTATAGGACAATATTCAACCTGCAAAAAGTATTTATAAAATTTTTAACTACAATGCATAATCTCTGAGTAAAATCAAATTGTTAAATGGGGCTCTAATTGAGAACGACTCTGTTAAATTTGTTTAGTTTTTATATATCAAAATGGGATAATTATATGTACGAGAGTCGATCGATTGAAAAGTCCGTGCAAATCCCAAAAGATGGCACTATTGGAGTGTATCCAGGTATGTTTAGCTAGTAGCATCTCTTAAAAGAACACACACGAACTTTCCACCAGATTGGTCTATTTATGTATGTTTGGCATTCGTTTGAATCGAGGAAGTGGATTGATCTAAAAAAAAAGACCCACAAGAATTTCGTATGGTGATTGAACATTACTTTATGGAAGGCAAAACACTAAAAAAAAGCTTAATAAATATTGTAATGAGGACTCTGCACATTCGATTAGGATAGTTTATAAGTGGTTTCAAAAAATTTCGGAGTGGCCATATGAGCACAAATGACGCTAAACGTACTGGATGGCCTATTGAGGTTACTACTCCAGAAAAATATAAAATCCATGACTTGGTAATGGATGACAGAAGAATGAAGGTGCTTGAGATTGCTAGTGATGTGGGCATCTCGAGTTGGAGCCCTATTTCCATTAATTAAAAGAGTAAAATAAAGAGATGCAACATTCTAAACATAACCTCGATACGCGCCAGTTGTACAATCTCTCGAACTTTGCACGGACTTTTAAGACGACCCTCGTATGATGTATTGTATAGCAATTCAATTCATAATTTATATGTTAAAATCTACCAGATGGTAAATTTCAAATCAGAAAAATGTTAGAAGTTCAAATCATTTTGATTCTAATATTTCAAGTATACATTAAACTATTTATTTATCGTTTCTGCCAGTCTATGCAGATCTAACAAACACTAATGGAACTTAGTTATAATATGTATGTATGTACATACCGTACAAAATTAATTAATTGACCTTCCCAATCTCATAAAATATTCAAAGCTCATAATGAAAGAGTTACTTTTAATGTAACTTGTGAGTGAGAAAATTTGATGTAATCGCGTTGAACGCTATAAATACAAAAACACACATTAGTACTCAAATAGTAGGAGGAAAATAGACATTATGAATGGGGGATTATTGGAAACTTCTGGAACAACGAATTGTATGCTAAATAAGGGTAAGTTCTATTTAATATTGTAAACATGGTAATAAAAACTTAAAATCGGATTTTTACCCGGGCAATTTAATATCCGCGTGTAATTTTTAGTTATATAGTCTTAATTATTAAGAACCTTCGGAAGTACTGTCACAGTGATGATGTAAAAAAGTACTTGACGCCGTCAAAAAAGTAGCAAAATTTGACCAAAACATTGTAATAGTAGAAATTTTTATTGCAATATAATAAATTGTTACAATCATTTTATCAATTTAGAGATGCCAATGGTTTATAATGGGGCTTTTTTAAATAGATTATGTTATGAAGTATATTAATATTTATGCCCATTCATATTTATACAGAAAAACTGATGGTAAAAAATCTAAATGGCTTTCGTGGTAAGATGGATATAATATATTTTTGAATATCCGAGTACTTTTCGCTTTATAATTCATGGCGGCAATGGATTGATCCTTTCCTTCTTCTTCTTCTCCTCTTCCTCCTCCAATACTCGAACTCAATCCTCCCTTTACTCGAATAACTGAATATTTTTTACCTCAAAATGTCGGGGAAAATGCAAATAAAGGTCGAAAATGCACAAAAAAAAAAAGCAAATAAATTTTATTTGCATAATTTGGACATCACTATTGATAAGAAACCAATTTATTAATAATTACCCATACATTTTGAATCTTTTAGTCAAATAAGACGGCAAATATTTGATACCTACATTGAATCTTGCAATTTTACCTCCTCAACAAAACAGAAACTAGAATTCCCCTAAAATCAAATAAAGTTATGTACCTTAATTTGCCCAAAGTTATGGTGGATTTTGCATTTGTTACGTTTTGTGTTACCTTGACGTCTTAAAATTCAATGGTCTCCTACTGTGACCATATAAGTTTTTTTTTGTTAGGAACACTTCAAAAAAAAATCCGTTAGGAAATAACGAGGCCATGTTCATTTCTTCCATTGAAATTTAAAAATTCATTAGTATATATTTAATCCATGTAGCGATATACACTTGATGAGCGATTACAAATATATTATCAAAATAACCGTTCAATTGTCGCAACTTTAAGAGCATAAAATTACTTGAGTGATGAATCTCATTTTTGGCTCAATGGGTTTGTCAATAAGCAAAATAGGCACTATTGGTCACACATCTTTTTCCGATACATACCTAATCTCAAATTGATTTATTTTAATCGGCCGCCATTGGCCTCACAGATGGCGACAAGATTTCTTGCAAAAAGAGTGGCAAGTATTGCGAATGAAGTCCTGGCATCCCACTCCTCGTCGACGGAGGCCTTCGTGGCTTCAAAGTTCAAGTGACGGATGTTATAGGCCCTCCTCTCTATGAGTGCCCGGAAAGAAAAGTCGAAGGGATTACTGTAGGGTGGTCACATTCTCTTGTCCCAGAAGACGACGTTGTAAGCTAAGAAAGTCTGAGTAATTTTTGCAGAGTAAGCCGAAGCCCCATATTGCTAAAAAATGACCTGCCGTTGGGGAAATTTGCTTGGACCCAGGGAACAGTTTGGGCTTGAAAATGTCGACTTACATTACTCCCGTGAGCCTGCAACCCTACAGGAACCAGCTCAGGGTCGTCTTTGAGGACATACACACTAATGAAGGTTTTTTTTTACGGAGTCCTCCTTACTCTCTATGGTTTCTTTGTGGTCTAGCCTCTTCTTAATATTGTAGATGGTCTTACGAGCCATTCCCGTCAGCCTGGCCACTACTGTTGAAATGTGACCAAAAAAAAGAATAGTTGATGCTCTAAGCATTGAATCTCGCTGCTATGGCATTTCTCGTCCGATTTAAAAAATTCAAATAGCAGCAGGTGATTGAAATGCATGACTACCTATACAATTACAGACAATTCAAATTTCCTCACACAGAACTCTCAAATCAATATAATACAAGTGTGTAAGTTTCAAGTTTCTACCTGGGATAACACTATGTATATGCCTTGAGTTTTACTTGCTGGGATTTCTCCATTTCCCCCAATTCTTTAATTATTTTTTATATGTACTTAAGGGAACAGGACACTTGCAAACACCCCTGGACCACAAATCACGGTCACCAATTTGAACCACAATCAACTCTTCACTGTCTCTGTACTGCTTATTTATTGCTGAAAAAATGAGATAATATGTAAACTTTACATTGATCTTTGTGTAGCTCTTAGAATAGTCTACACTCTGCCTGTTACAGTTGCCTCCACAGAGACGAGCTTTTCCATGCTCAAATAGATTAAAACATGCTCTAGGGTTGTTAAAAGATCGAATGTTTTGTTGTACAATCTCTATTTATTTTTAAGGGGTAAAATGCTGGTGGGTAGATGGTTCAGGGGTAAAAGAACTAACTGTATTTAAGTTTGCGTGTTATATTATGTCAATGATTTAGAGTGAGTTCTAGTCCGACCCAGCTTCGTGTCTAATAAAAATCCCTAATCTTTTCTCCTACACTCTGTAATAACTTATTTACTTATTTCTGACGATGAGCCTACAATGTCTCATTTAAAAGATATATATTATCTAAACATCACAGATTGAAGGAGAAGTCTAAAAGGGATAGATAAGGAAACTTTACTACGTATGAATCATATTGTGCTTTGTTCATAGAATATAATAGGAAATCATCTACTTACTTCCAGTTGACAACTAATTATTATTATTATTATGTTGTTAGCTCACTGCCTTTGTTCCTTTATTTCCATTTCCTCCATCCAGAATAAATAATATTATATTGTGCAGAAATCATTTTCTTTTTGTGGACAAACACCGGCCTAAAATCAAAACGGCCAAACTTTCCAAGTTCGTGGTCTAACTGTAACCCTTGTGATATTTATTATATCATGCAAGCTTTCCTCTGAAAAGAAACCTAAAAAAAGGCCCAAAATCAGGTAGTAGTTATCCAATTTTACCCATTTATGAAATTATTATTCAAAAATAATGGTTGAGAATTGCCAGCACCTCTTCTAGGACTGCTCGAGGATACTGAGAGTCCATATAATCCTAGAGTAAAAGATTAAAAATGAAAGCGGGGTGGATGTGACCATACATACAGGACTGGATGATCTTTACCCCAAGTCAATATACATCGCATTTTGAAATATACTTTTTAATCACACGTGTTTTGAGCATAGTGTATGCTATTATATGTAAAGGAAGAAGCCTTCGAATGTCACCCAAGTGTTCGTTTCTCCTTAACCAGCCCATTAAATCACATTTAAAAATATCTAAACTTTGATTTCTTGAATTTTTTGTAAGTACCATCGGAACAGAATGCTAAAATCTCATTTTTAGCGTTCAAAAATAAATTCCGTTCCGTTCATTGAATACGTGTTCAAATTTGCATTCTGTTCACAGCCCTGCTTTTATGTAAGGCTGTAAATTGCTTACATTTTTGTATATAAAAATAACATGGTAACCCTGACAATTTTAAGAATTTTGAAGAAGAGAGAACTTATTTGTCATATAATGTTTCATTCAATTAATGAAAATATACTGAAGTCCCACTTCGAATCAAACAAGTTCATATGTAAGAATGTCTCCTTTATCGATCATCAATTCTACTCAAAGTCTAACAAGTACTTTCACTTATGAGCCTTTCATAAGCTTATAATGATCCTCAGTATAATAATTTGATTTTAAGGATATTAATATTTTGAATTTAACAATTAAACAAGGTATTGCCCGGTTCAGGCTCAGTGGTTCTATAGTTCCTGGTCTCGGTTCTTTCATTTCAACGATCTCGGTTCAACTTTATCGGTCTGATTTCCAGTCGTCGGTCTCGGTTCTTTTTTATACAGGCTAAGTTTGGCAAAAGGTATTTAAAACAAGTGGCGTCGCTAGAAAAATGCAGGCTCATGAAATGATATTAGATACAAACAAGGTCGTAGCTACCTTATACACAGAGTACCTAGTGCCACAAGTTCCAGCGGTGGTCCCGATAACTAAGGTTGCTTAGGAGAATGGCTTTCAAAGTAGGGCCGTGAGGATAGGCCATCGCAGGAAGATGGATAATTGAGGGTTGCTTTCAGTCTACACATACATAGAATAAATGTTTCGTATAAAAGGGACCTCAGCTAAAAATGTATTTGTGTAGGGGGGTCTTTATTTTTTCTTTGTCTGACTTACATGGAGTTACACGAAAATCCTCAATGTCTTTTGTTGTCAGCTGTAAATTCCCTCCTTTGGCTTTATAGGTAATGGACCATGGCTATTTCATAGCCTATTCTTTTTGATAAATAAATGAAGTAACAAGTTATTCTTTAACTTGTTCTCCGATTCCAAAAGGACAAGAAGGTCTTACTATTTTTTGGAATTATATAATGACATTTTGGCTATCATATAGAATACAAATGTATAGCTACGCTCTAATAAAATATTACTGGCCAATATTATAATTGAGTATGGAATAAAATTGGATTTTAATATTATGAAATATATGTACCTATATTTAATTCATTTAAAAAGTTGTGGAGAAATAATATATAGTCTGGGATTACTTAAGAAGTAAATAGCAGTTGGCATGATTGACTTATTTGAATAACTACCAGATGATTTCCGGCCTTTTCCCCGTTTCTTTGTGTTACTTGATGCAATAAAAGTAACGTCGTGCTATCTAAGCGCAGCGGCCAAGTAAAATCCTTATCTAGGTTAATAGAAATACAAGGTTATACCATAACATGTGTATAACAAATGTTTGACTTCCCCCATGCTTTTAATATTGACGTCATAGTAGATGAGTGGCTATGTGTTTTGTCAAAATATGTTTTTCTTGCCCAGGAGTCGGTAGGATACATCAGATTGAAAATTCTAGCAAGCCCGATAACATGATGGTCTAACCTTAAGGACTCTAGGGAAAGAAGGGTTAAGGGAAGAATAAACAATTCAATCTAAAAACAAGGAAAACTACCGACCAATAATGTCGTGTTATTGTTGTGACGTAGTCGCCCTTATCCTTCTCTTTCCACTAGGGGAAGATGCCCTGTTCAAACTAGCTGCGTGCCTGGAGGAACATGTACAAGCTTCTAATTTTAAGCCAATCAGAATTGAGAACTACTAAATCCTACCTTCTTTGCCTCGAGTGTCGACTCCTTGCCTAGAGTCCCTTAGTCTAACCTTGCATTTCTATTAACCTTGATCCTTATCCCCTCTATACTTTCCTTTATCTTTTTCTTTATATATCATTTCCATTAAATGTTTTGGGAAGAGAGAAAATCCAAAAGGACTTAAAATGAGCTATCTTACCATAATTTTCGTTTCTATATTTCAGCAAAATGTGGCTCTGGAGCTATTTCATCCATCAGCCTCAAGGAAATACTCCTTGTAATAGCTATTGTTGTCGTTGTGATTCTGACACTTATTGGAGGATCGAATTTACTAAGGAAATGTTATTTACATTCGAAAGAAAGTGAGGAGAAGGTAGACATTGAGCCAGAACCTGCTGAGTCAGAGAATCCGAAGATGGTGGATGATAATTTTAAAGTATCGCTTGAAAATTTAAATGTACAAGATATTTGAAAAGTTTATTTTTAATATATACTATAAATTTATTATGCATATTATAAATCTTATTTTATTTGTGTGTCTGTGATAAAATAGGGGTTATCCACAAGGGAGCCCCCTAATTAATTAATTTGTACTTTTTTCTACGAAAATTTAATAATTTTTGGGAAAAGCAATTTTTTACAAAAATTTAATATTTGAATTTTTTTTCAAAAAAAAAATTAATTTTTTGTGAAAAACTGTGGATTTTTGATATTTCTTCCAAACAAATTAATGTTTGAAATTTCTTTAAAAAAAAATTAATTTTATAAGAATAGCTACGAATTTTTGAATTTTTTTATGTATAGCTGTGGATATTTGAAATTTTTTTCCAAAAAGTTTGACTTTTGAAATTTTTTTCCAAAAAATATAATATTTTGTTAATAGGGTTTTTTTGTAATTTTTTTCTTAAAAAATTTAATATTTAATTTTTTTTTTGAGAATCGCTTTAGACTTTTGAAATTGTTTCTAAAAATTTAATATTTTAAAATTTTTCTTAAAAATTTATTTTTGAAATTTTTTGAGAATAGCTATGGATTTTAGAAATGTTTTCCAAATAAACTTAATTTATTGTAAATAGGGTTTTTTGGAATTTTTTTGTAAAAAATTTAAATATTTAAAAACAAATTCCAAAAAAATTATTTTTTTGTGCATAGCTATGGATGTATGAAATTTTTTTCTAATAAAATTAATGTTTGAAATTTTTTTCCAAAAAAAATAATTATTCGTGAGAATAACTACGAATTTTTGATTTTTTTTTTTTGTAAATAGCTTTGAATTTTTGAAATTATTTTCCAAAAAATTTATTTTTTGTGAATAGGGTTTTCGAAATTTTTTTTGAAGAAATTTATATTATGGGAAATGCTTATGAATTTTTGAAATTTTAAGTGAATGGCTGTGGATTTTTTTAATTATTTTCCATAAAATTTAATATTTGAAATTTAACTTCTTTAATTTTTTCCCCAAAAATGTAATTTTTTGTGAATAACTCAGGATTATTCGAAAAAAAATTCCAAATATATTTAATTTCTGAAAAATCCAATACCCCCACCCTCCAAAAAAAAATAAAGATATATATATATATGTGATCCTGTGGACGCCCTTATACTAATTCCTTAAATGCAATCATGAAAAATTACAATCAAACTATATTAGTTACACAATTACTTCAATTTCACTAAATTACATCCCATATGGGGTCCATGATTATTGATTTAAATGATTACTCAAGAAAGACTTTCACTTTCTGAATTACATCCATGCATAATAATATGAAATACAAAGTATACATTACTTACTTTGTTCCCGTTTTTATTCTATTGTTATACTCTACATAATATAGACAGCCAGCATAGCATTCTATTCTATTCTATTATATACTAACATGGAGTGAGTCCCTTTCAGAGCGCTCAACACAGGTTCTCCTTTACCTCCTTCTAGGTTGGGTATATTACTTTTATATAGTTCGTGCATGTCTGAATACATATGTTGCTGAATATGTGAGGCTCATTAATAATCGTTTGTAATTACTTCAATACTCCGCTCCGTACCGAGGTAAGAGAGATAATTCCATAAGTTAGTACGCTCTTCCCGACTTACTCTTTATCAATTATCCCCTCCAGTGGTGTTATCCATTTCATTTCACATTTGTAACCTTATATCCAAGTAGTATGTAATTGAATCCTTCGTATTCGTTCCTCCTCCTAATTCCAAAATCAGTCACTCACTCATTGAAAAGAGCAATATAATCTTTATCGAGCTTAGATGAGTCTACGTTTAAATGAACTATTTAACTTCAAATACACACATTTAAGTATGTTGTTATGTGTTAAGAAATTTTATTGAATATGTGATGAAACATAACAAAATGATAGAATGGATTGCTTGGTTTGAGTCTTATTCGAAGCATAGCTTATGTGCCTTCTGATTAATTAATACTTTGTTAGCCCTACATATTAGGTAGATATATAAATATTTCGTACCTAGCTTTTATTGATGCATTGAAGTTTGTTTTTGAATATAAAGATTCGACGACACATGTGTTTAACATCAGTGGAGGTGATGACTTTGTATATGCAGTAACAATACTACAATTATTATATAGTTATAATATTTTAACACTCACAAAACCATTTAAAAATGTTAAAATTGGAATTTATATCTGAATCATTTACATGAAAAGATTATATGGCTTGAAGTGAAAAGACAGAGATCGAATATTTAACATGCCGCTTATTAATCCAAGTAATGGCATTAGCTCCTCCATTGCCTACTCACGTTGGGAACCACTGAGTGATCAGGATGATGAGGAAATAGGTGATAGACCTGCTACTCGTCTCCAAGAGGTATGTTTATTTAAAAATAAAGAATATTTATTCATGTATTAAAAATACTTGATTTAGTTTCAGAGGCAAGAGCCGTCAAATACGAATAATGCAATACTTTCTGAAGGATTAGGTACGTCCATTAGAAGCTCAGCATATTCAATACTCCACCCTGGAGAACGGTCCATTTTCCGCGTACCTTGTACAAAAGGAGCAAAAATTATGATTCTTATGATAATATTTGGAATAGGATGGATCATAGGTTTTCTCATAAGATGGAGTGTTCATAATTTTTATATTGATCCCATGGGGCATTGTATCACACCCATATCATATTCGTAGGTTGCTCTAAAATTGATTTATTAATATGGAATTAGTTGTTCTACTGTTTAAATCTACAGATACAGTCCCGAAATGTCCAAATGGGTTCAAGAGAGTATAACTTCTGAAGGAATTAAATCCAGTTTTCTTAATTTTACCAAAGAACCGCATCACAGAGCTGGCTCTCCGGAGTCTGCAGCCTTTGTCGATAGAATGATGCGTATGTGGGAGAACTATGGCCTTGACAAAGTCGAAATTGATGTTGCAAATGTCAGAGTTACTAAATCTTCTGAAAAACGCCCCAATAAAATCAATGTTTTTGATAAAAATGGAACTATACTTTGGTCTAAAAATCTCAATCCTGATGAAGGAGACAAGGTATATAATAATTTTATAACTATTTCATTTTTCAATAACTAAAACTTAATTTTTTTAGATAGCGTTTAGTGCTAATGGTGCAGGAAGAGGAACGTTGGTCTATGGTCATTATGGAAGAATTTCTGATTTCTATGAGCTTCAAAAACAGGGACTCACTTTTAACAACTCCGTTGTACTTCTCAAAACATCATCAAAATTTGATACAGGTTCTATGGTTCGTAATGCACAAATTTTTGGAGCTAAAGGAGCGATTCTTTTTCCTGATCCCAATGCTTATATCTTAACACCGGAGGGTCGAATTGGAAGAGTTCCATCTAACACTGTGATGTCACATTCAGTTAAATTTATACCTGGAGATCCTAGTTCTCTTTACATAGACTCTCAATCATCTATTCCTGAAATCCCTGTTATCAGCTTAAGTTTTGATGAAGCTTCGGTGTTAATGAGAAAATATGTTAACGGGCATAATGTGTCACGTAAATTTTGGTTTGAACTTCCACTAATGACAAATGAATCTAGGGATTTCTCAGCCGAGATGCATGTACATAATGATTTCAAGGAAATACGTCTACAAAATGTTATTGGGGTCATACCAGGAAGGCAATTATTACAATCATAGTGACTACTAAATACATATTTAATTTCTGGTATTAATATAGATATGAACCAACGAGATATGTGATAATAGGATGTCATCACGATACGTGGTACCAAGGAGCAGCTAAGCCAGGATTAGGGCATTCCATTTTAATGCAGCTTGTCAAATCATTCGGTAAAATGAGGAAACAGGGTTGGTCTCCTGGTAGAAGTATTATCTTTACTTCATGGGATGGGGAAGAACTGGGTAGCTTGGGGATAACCTCGTGGATTAATAGACATAGAATGGAACTTTCGTCACGAGCAGTTTCTTATATAGATTTGGATCATCTTGTGAGTGGGAGTAAAACCATTCATGTTCACGCCTCTCCTTTGTTGAGGTATTTGAGCATTATATATATATATATATCTATATGTAGATTTTAAGAATCTGTATCTCATCACTACCTTAGGAATATAGTTGAAGAAGCTTCAAAACAAGTGTTTCTTAAATCTGGTAATGGAGACATTGATGGAACTCTTCATTCTCTTTATAAGATTTTAATCAATGATGAGGCATACGAACCTATTATGTTAGATATTCCTTCTGTTAAAAACTCGAGAAAATCAAGACAAAATGCTAAAGTGTCCAAGGGTTGGTCTGCTGATGAGGATGCTCAACAACAAGTATACTTGGCTAAATCACCTTTTCAATCGTTTTTGGGAGTATCATCTGTTGAAATTTCTATTAAAAATGAGAATGGTAACGATGCCTATCCATACGTCAAAACTATGCATGATACCCCTGAAACAGTAGAAAAGTTTTTGGATCCTCGTTTTCAAAATTCTGTTTTAGTTGGAAAATATGTAGCAACGATTACCATGATATTGTCTACATCAAAGAAATTACCCATGTGGGTATCAGACTATGCTAAAGAAGTTTCTCAAGAATCCATAAAATTCTTCAGAACCTATGCACAAGTTCTTAAAGAAAATGAACTTAATGTGCTAGGCCAATTGAAATCAGCCATTTCTGATTTTCAATCTTCCTCAAAACAATTTCATAATAATTTTAGAACTCGTTTGCCTCAATTAGAGTTTTTGGAATATCACGAATTTAATGATCAATTATCTGAAGTTGAGAGATCATTTTTGATGCCTCGTGATTTCGAAATTCCTAATGTCATTTACTCACCTTACAGACATGTTATTCGAGGACCCTCTCCTCTTAATTCAGGAAAGCTTGAAACCTTTCCAAGGTTAAGGGCTAGTTTAGAATTGGTTCTAAAAACTTCTTTAGGCTCATGGGATATGGTCAAAAGAGAAGCTTTTTTCGTTTCAGAAGCATTGAAGGCAGCAACTTGTGTCATGGACAATCATATATTACTGTCAAATGCCCGAGAAACTCAAGTTTTAAGTTAATATCCGCGATACGAGCATGGATGGAGAAAAAAAATTAAATATAATGATTGGACTAATCAATTTTTTTGTGGAAAAAAAAAAGAAGACTGTTTTCTGGATCCTTGTGAATGAATTACTTTTAATGCATAAAGTAACAATAATATAAAAATATTATAATATTTATAGACACTAAACCTAATAAGGAATATTTGGGTCTCTTTTCTTTCATCAAGTAAAAAGTAATTGAATTGACTCATTATATAAGATATATAATCATATTTTTTACGGATTTTTATAAAAAATAAGAGCTCCAAGAGGTATATTAATGAAAATACTTATTATTAATCAATTAAATTATTGGAGAGGCTTCTCTCATAAATAAACTCGTAAAGGATGCTAAAACAATATGATATTTGTCTTCTTATTCGACTATTTAGTCTAGATTTAACAGTTGAATGCATCATTTATTAGCACAAAATTATTCATAGCCCTATAGCCTTAGTTATAGCCATAGGACTCCGAAATTATTTAAATAGAATTGAAATAGACATAAAAAGAATTACACGTTGTTCTGACGTATTTGCGCTTGTGTGACGTCACCCCCCAAAAAACTCAATGTTACCAAATGATTATTTTATCTCTGTGCGGGGTATTTTAATTTATTCTTCACAATTTACAGTTATCACTTATAGCAATGAAATTATGTTAGACAGTGTTTTGGATTTCATAAGCATTAGTTCAATTTATGATGTTTCAAATTGTCTTTGGAAGATAAGATTTTTCTTTTCTCAATCTAATCTTTTGTAGGGCCTACTTTAGTTTAATATGACATTCAACTTTACTGTGATTAATCAAGCCCTAGGAATAGAAAATTCCATGATATTGATTGCCTTCAAGTGTAATTGTCTAAATAAGAAATGAAAAAGAGATCAGGTGAAGAGAAGGGTATGAGACAAAGATCGTGGGTTGCCACACCACCAAAAGTTAGAATGGGTACAACTTCTATCGTCTGTCGGAGTCCGGGAATCCTTTTCTTTGGCATTTTTTGTCTCTTTTTCCTCCTTTTCTTCTATTCCTACCTATTTCCAAAAAAGTAGGTTCTGACTTCAATTTCATTTCATCTCTTGCAGAATTCAAAATTAAATAATCTTCAATTATTACTTATTAGGAGTACGGAAGATGCTCATACCTCCTCCGCAACACGATCTCAATATTACAACCATACCTACCCCATTAGTCCATCATTTCATTCCCATGATGGAGATATCAGATATCGTATAGGAATTATTGCAGATCTAGACACAAACTCAAAGAACGGATCGGACTCGTGGCGTAGTTTCTTTAAAAGTGGATATCTTACACAAATAGGTATCGGGAAATACGGTGTCAAATTTGATGAAGACTTTACGGAAGTACGCTCAAAACTGAACTATGGAGGAAGAGGCATGGAATTGTCAGAGTTAGTTGTCTTTAATGGGGGACTCTACTCCTGTGATGATAGAACTGGAGTCATTTACAAGTTATCCATTACTTCTAAAGGTGTTCAGCCCATTGCTTGGGTTATTTTACCTGATGGAAATGGGAATGAGGTGAAGGGCTTCAAATGTGAATGGATGACTGTGAAGGATGAATATTTATTTGTTGGTGGGTTAGGAAAAGAGTGGACGACTCCAAATGGAGTTGTTTTAAATCATAATCCTATGTATATTAAAAAAATATCCATGAATGGTGATGTTGAGCATATAAAATGGGTGGATGAATATTTAGCTGTAAGAGGGGCTGCGGGAATTACAGCTCCAGGTTATATGATTCATGAAGCTGTAGAATGGAGTCCTGTTCATGAGAAATGGTTCTTTTTGCCCAGAAGGGCTTCAAAGGACAAATATGATGATGTAGTGGATGAGGTCAAAGGAACTAATTTCTTATTAAAAATGAATAGCAATGATCTTGGAATCGAGGTTCTTCGTGTAGGAAGATCTGAAAAGATTGAGTTCCCAAGTCATGGTTTTTCTAGTTTCAAATTCATTCCAGGCTCAAGGGATCGACATATATTAGCATTGAAATCTGAAGAGTACAAAGGTTCTATAGCCTCTTACATCACTGTTATTGACTCCGAGGGAAATATTCTCATGCCTGAGACAAAAATTGGAAATTATAAATTTGAAGGAATTGAATTTATTTAATTAATTACGGACCTGGACAGTAAGTCCTCTGGTATTCTTCAATATATCAAGACTAATAGAATCTTTTTTTATTTCATCTGGATTTATATTGAAACTTTGTTATTGTTCTATTTTGATATTAAATCCATGAATTTATTATTTTTTGTGATATCCTCAATAAATTTCATATATTTAAATAAGTTAGTAGATATTTTGTTATTCTTTGATGTCACCATCTTAACAAAACTGTATTATATGAGCCTCTTTACTGATATATGTATTTTGATTGTGATAGTATTGACTACAACATACATACGTGGCAGAAAAAACGTTTTAATTGAATCCTTAATTAAATAAATTAATATGATGTATGACTAGGACGTATCCGTATTATATATTTTTTCGAATTATTTTAAACTTGGTAATCCTCTTCCTAATTCTGTTTTTAATTAGTATTCAAAATACGTTCTCTCTTTTTTTTCCCTTACGACAGCAATTCGTTTTTTGGATTTTTAAATTTTTTTAGTGCATTTACTTAATAACTTTAATTAAGTTAATTAGTTAGAGTTAAATTTATTTTGTTATTCCAAGTTGGAATACTAAAAAACTGTTAGGAAGTAACCTTTAGTTCTTCGATAATTTAGTTATCACTGTGTCGACACTATCTGTTTTATTAAACTTTTCTACTATGTCATAACACATAAAATCGATAAAAGTGATATTTTATCAGTGTCGAAGAAAATGTCGTTTTTATATTGTCTCCGATATTTAAAATATTTTACATATAGTTTAAAATTATATAGAAACTCAAAAATCTAAAATTTTAGTTGTCTTTGACTTCCATTTTAGTAGTAACTTGAATTTGTAGTTTTTTCTTAATTTTTCAATTGGAAGTATAGCAAATTTTAGGCAGAGAGACCGACAGAATAATCTTTATTATAAAGCCTTGATAAAACTCTCAATGGACTAACTTAACTAGTTATTTTTTAATATCGAAATTAATTTTAACTCAACTAGTTAAAAGAAAAAAAACTCAAAATTAAAAAGATTAGTTAACTTGTCCATCACTGATTCTGATCAGACCAAATTCCTGGGCTGATGAGGGAAAATTTATTTTTCGTTAATAAGTTGATTTTTTTCATAAAATAAGATCAATTCCCCGTATCTCAAAGATTTTTTTAAGGTATGGGATGTAGATTCGAAAATGCACTAAAAAGTGTAAAAAACGAAAAAGGGAGAACGTACATATTATATTAAATACGAATTAAAAAAGGGAATTAGGAAAGTTTATCTGAGTAGTCTTTGTATGTGCAGAATAAAATAATTCGAAATAAAATATATAATGCGTGT
Source organism: Lepeophtheirus salmonis (assembly GCF_016086655.4). Taxonomy (NCBI): domain Eukaryota; kingdom Metazoa; phylum Arthropoda; class Copepoda; order Siphonostomatoida; family Caligidae; genus Lepeophtheirus; species Lepeophtheirus salmonis. The sequence continues at coordinate 36,933,628 of NC_052131.2, forward strand.
ACATACAACTATAATATTATATTATAATGGTGGGTAAATTATTATTATTACAAATCTTAACTCGCCCAAATCGATTACATATTGAGTACTAAGAAGTAATTTGCGAGTTTTTTCACACAACAGAGTAAATATAAGACATTGTTTTTGGGTAATGCGCAGTATAAGGCTTGAATATTAAGTGCGTTATCTGTTTGATGCTGTATATATATTGTCCATCATTAATTCTACGTAAAAAGAAATTTCTCAAAAACTGCCATTGTCCAGTGCGTTCTAAAATTACAAAGATCTGTATTCATCTAAAATACGTAACGTTGATTAATTTTTGAACTCACGCAACCTTTTAATGTGTTCTCAGTAAAATGATGATTAAATGATAACATATGTAATGGGAAAGAACAGCTCATAGTAAGAAAAATCTACTACATGGACAGTAATTAAACGACGGAGTTGAGTATGTGGGTATGACGTGTATGTTATTAGTTTTCTTTATATTTTAAGTATAATTTTCATCTCGCTTCTCTTACAAAGAAGAAATTGCGTAATAATCTCTTCTCATTTTCGAAATATATATTATTATTTTTCGTAAATTCGTAACCTATTTCATATTATATAATAGGGAGAGTAGCTAAAAAGTAAAAAAATACATTTTGACAAATAAATACAATGTAGGTTGTATCTTGTATCAACTTGAAAAATGTTGAACTTGGCTGTGCGATACAATTTGATGCACACCCTGAAATTCTATTCACTAGAATTTGATAGTTGAAAATTACTCCGTAGTTTACAATGTACCTTTCATGAATTCACCCTTTTAGCTGAATTAACAATGAAAATCTTGCGAAGTGAAGAAAAAATTGCATACCGAGTAGTTCATTGAAATCTGAACACTTACTAATTCAATAATTAATTATAGCTGAGTGATTGAAATTAATTCATATTTCGATATATGAAAGCATAAACAATTAGTTACAAAATAAAACAAATTTGAGCTCTCTAACTTATGTACAAGTCGAGAAAATGACCATTCATGCACTCCAAACTGTTTGGCGTTTCCAGGACCGCCGTCTACGCCATCATAATTCCGAAATGTTGGAGATTAATAGGGATCTGTCAAATTGCCAAACTGGACCCTGAGAAGTTATAGAAAACAGCTCAGGCCAATCCTTTCAAGTCAATGAAGGCCGATGCAAGAGATCTTTGGGTTTCACAGCAGACTGTACAGAGAACTATAAAAAAAAAGTGGGCGGAAAGAGCATTGTGAGGATAGATAGGCCACTTTTGTCACCATTATTGAAAGGTACCCATCTCCTTCGTTGCAAGACTCTTACGAATTATTCGTTAACACTTTCACCCTCTCCCCGCAGCCCTGATGCTAACCCCCTACACATAACATTTTGGGTACATGTCGAGGGAAATGTCTTGAATGTCCGTCATTCAAACACTGATGCCCTCAAAGCCCCTGTCAGCCAGCATTGTGACCCCATGACAGAGAACTACATCTGCAGTGGGTACCAGGCCCTTTGCCACTGCCTGAAAGCCATCATTTCCGCTACGTTATGGATTAAGAGAACTCAGACACACATCTATGTATTTATAGTATAAATTTTGTTGAAATTTCTATTGTTAATTAATAAATTATATCTGATTGAAGTTTAAAATTCAAAGTGTTCAAATTTTAATGTACACCTTGTTACATCATAATTCATAGAATTATAAGTGAAAATGATAAAGGAACGTCATCAGTTGTATTATAAAATAGCAATATCTTACGTGAGAAAAATATTTCCCAGGGACCATGAATCTACGTACTTAAGCTAACAGGCGCGTCTCGCCACTTTGTTTTAAAGCTTTAATGCAAATAAGGAAAAAGAGACAAAATCATACTTAAATAAACACAATCCACACGATCCAGTCTATAAAAACTTCAAGGTTCTCCTTTTTTATGCGTGTAGAATGTACAAAATATATGTGAATGCACTAAAGGAAAGGCAAGCAGCTGCCTATGACCTAGATATGAACATCCAAATATGAAAAACTTTTAGGTCATTGTGGGTGTGTGTGTATTTTGCAAGCCCCGAATCATTTGTTTATATTATGAAAAGGGAATACCTCAAATATAAATAGTATATATATATATTATGAAGCAACATATTTGTTTGACGGATCCTTTGTGTTTGGATGCAGAAATATCGAGTATTGCATGATGCTTATGTACTCTTTGTCATTAATAATTTAATCAAAAATAAAGACACAAAGAAGAACTATGTCAAACCCCATCTCTTCTTCTTCTCATTGGCCTTGAAAATCTAATGAACTTAGATTTAGAGTTATTTTGGGAACATGAAGAAGAAAATCTTGTTCTTTGTGTAGGTGATGATTATGGAGAGTAATAGGTACTTAATATAATGTCATGGATATCGTTGTACTAGTGATGTGGTTCTCGAGAACGATCTTGGACTCAGCTCTTGAAAGTATTGGTCCATTGTCAAGACAAAAGCAACTATGACAACTAAAGATAAGTCCTTGAAAGCAAATACATTAAATTTATCTTCTTTTTTTTATAAATAAAAACATGGTCCTTTTTTCCCCTTGGTCTGGACTTGGCCTCCACCACTCTCAAAGGCGTTACCTCGCTAAAGGTGGGTTACCACATATATCGAGATTTTATAAATATACGTGAATAAGTTTGGAACGGACCAATAGACTACGTATTTTTAAAGATTTCCTATATTATAATCTTTAAACCTCCACAATTCTTCATATCTTAATTTTTTTCTTAATTTTGATATGAAGAAAATACTTGTCAAAATATTTCAAAAATCCATAGAAATTCTTAGAAAATTAAATTTTTTGGAAAAAAAAAATTAAATTACAAATATAAAGGCCACCATCATAGATTTTCTCATGAATTTTATGGTGGAAAAACATTCAATAGTTATTTAGAGACTAAATTATCTATTTAACCTACTCAATGTAATTTCTTGTCTTATTGTCTCAATTATTTCGAATTAAATACTATGAAGGATTTTAATATTATGAAATATATATACCTATCTAATTTATTTTAAAAGTGGTTGAGGAATAATATGACAATTATACTCTAGGATTACTTGATAGATAAATAGCAGTTGGTAAGATTTACTCATTTGGATAACTACGAGATGATTTCGGGCCTTTTTTATGTTTCTTTTGGGAGGAAAGGTTGTGTGATACCAGAAAGGTAACAACGTGGTTAATTCAGGGAGGCTGCATAATTAGCTAATGTACAGTAATGTTTATGCCAGCTTGCGCACAAAATTTAGGTATAAAAAAATTCAAAAATTCAAGTATATAAATATTTCAAAAATTAAATTTAAATTATTTAATTTTTTAGGAAATGATTCAAAAATCCGCAGCCATTCTCAAAAAATGTTAAATCCATTTATTCACAAAATATTAAATTTTTTGAAAAAAAATTTAAAAATTTCATAGATATTAAAAGAAAATTAATTTTTTTGGAAAAATTGAAAATCAAATTTGTCGGGAAAAATGAATTTTTGTAAAAAAAATGAATTTTTAAAAAAATTTCGAACAAAAAAATTAATTCTTGGAATTTTTTTTTCAAAAAACAAGCCCCCCTCCCAAAAAAAACAGCTATATATATGATATAATAGTTAAAATAATTTACGTGTGTAATGTATGTCTCACTTTGTAATAAAAAAAGGGAGAACCAAGGTTAATAGATATAAGATATACAAGGTTAGACCATCATGTAATCGGCCTTGCTAGAATTTTCAATCTGATGTATCGCACCTACTCTTGGGCAAGACACACATACTTTGACAACACGCAACCACTCATAGTCCATGACGTCACTCCTGCTAAAATTTTCAATTTAATTTATCCTACCGACTGCTGGGGAAGAAAAACATGTGTTGTCACAACACGCAACCACTCATCTACTATGACGTCAATATTAAAAAGCATGTTGGAAGTCAAACATCAGTCGTATACGCGTTATGGTATAACCTTGTATTTCTATTAGCCTTGGGAAGAACGTATATTAAATACCAATAGAAAAGGGATTTAGGAAGAGGATGAGTTAATTAATCTTAGTATGTATCTTGAATCTTCATTATATTTATGATTGAAGAAGGAACCTGGCAATTTAGCAATGGCAATGACCATAAATAAAGCACAAGGTCAAATATTTGAAAAATTGCTTAATATTTACGAAAATCAGTATTTTCACATGGTTTTATATTTCTCATTTTCAAGAATGTTAAAAGTAAGTGTAGGTTTGATTATATTGACATCAAATGTACAGAAGTAATTCAAAAAATATTGTATATAAGGAGGTTTTACAATAGGAATTTACCTATTATATAATTATAGTTTAAAATTTTAACATAAATAAGCTATTTTTCATTGGCTATCTTTAGGATCTAGTATATATTTATAATCATGCAGACGCCTCTGGCCTATAACCATAAATTATGGTCTATAATAGTTTTACATGGTCCATGGTACAATAAACTCGTAATACATTGAAATGAAGTAGGAAAAAAAACGAAATTACTTTTTGCCCAATGTTTTATAAGAAGTGTTACAATCATACAATTTAACCCAAGTATGCCCTGTTCTGTTCGATATCTTGTAGCCAATGAGAATCCAACTTCATAATGCTCTTCTCGTAAACCCCTAGTCCCTATTGGCAAAAAAAAATTCAAAACAAATTTTTACGGGCCCCTATTGAGGCCAAATATGTAACCCCAAGCGTGTTGGCCATAGAACAACTGATTGTCACGTGGTACAAAGTCCGAACTCTAGAATGGATGAATAAGAACTTCCTATCCGAGCTCCCAGAGCTTCTGGTACGTCATCAAAGATGTGTGCAACCTGTCGTTGTCTTGAGGATGCCTTGTTCTTTCCTATTCACCATTGCTGGCCGTTTCTGCTCAATCACCCGCTTCAAACTCCCAAGTTGTTTGGATTAGAGGGCAAAATTGAGCGAGGAAAAAATTCACTCGAACCACTGCTGTGGAACACGAACCGAAAGATTGTCGGTCCCGTATCCATCCCAAATTTTCTTGGTCGCTTTCAACGCGTTTTTTCCTTTCAGAAAAAATCTAAAATATGCTTAATTTCTTCTTTTGAGACCTCCATACTCGATGCACGATAATTCACAAATAAACTGAACAAGCGCAATACTCTCCCAAAAGCGTTTGTAGTAAACACTTTCACAATGATTACCCGTATGATCCGATGTGACCAATAATGAACAAGATCTACTTGTTTTTTTAAAGAGCGGGAAATACGAAATTACTTTTGTCCCAAGCTATTCTCATTCTACCAATGATGTTGGTTAGGAGGTGGACCCAAACCTTTCGTCCACCTTCTTTCCTCTTTTTCAACAAGTTAAACCGGAAAATATAAAAGCAATAATAATTTTACTCAATATTTAATTCATAAATACAATACATTAATCTCAAACAAAAAGAGGAGGACGATCACTCGTCTTTCCTTTGTCACTCACTGTTACTAACTAAGAAGGAATATTCAATATTGTATTATAATATTCAACTTGAATTCTTCCTCGCTGACAAACCCTTCATTGTAATTTACCCTAAATCCCCGTTTCCTTCTAAATCCCTTCCGACGAAAAACACACTTTTCTTCTTCCTAATATCCATGTACATAAGTACTAAGTTCCTAGAGAAGGATAATACATTATTAGCAAGTGCTGCAAAATAAAGCAATCCTGAAGGTCACACATCCCTGATAGAAAGAAAGGAAACTTCCTTCTCGGATTTAATATATAAATAAAAAATTGGCAAAAGGCTAAAATAATCATATTAAATCATTTTGATAAATATTGTTATTATTATTAAAAATGAGGAACCATCAGAGTGAATTAAATGGTATTAAATTGCTCCGTCAATTTATTCTCTTAATTGGTGAGCGAGATGGAAAAAAACCTCACTCTGGTTCAAAAGTTATGGAGATAATTATAGTCTGTAATCTATATGGAGTATGCCTTTATGTACAGGGGCGTCTGCAGAGGGGGATGTGCTAGAGGGGCTGGAGGGGCAATTCTTCCTTTTTACTATAAATATAAAATTTGAAATTTAATTTACTCTTTTAAATTTTTTTCTAAAAAATCGAATAATTAATAAAAAAGTTTGAAATTTTTTTCCAAAAAATTTTTATTTTTTGAGAATAGGTATGGATTTTTGAATTTTGTTTACAAAAAATTTATTAAAATTTTGGTACTGAAAATTTAATTTTTTGAGAATAACTGGATTTTTGGAATTTTTTCCCAAAAAAATTTGAATTAGAATTTTTTTACAGATAATTTCATATATAAATTTTTGAAAGTTTTTTCTGAAAAATATAATTTTTTGAGAATAACTATAAATTTTTGAAAGTTTTTTCTGAAAAATATAATTTTTTGAGAATAACTATAAATTTTTGAAAGTTTTTTCTGAAAAATATAATTTTTTGAGAATAACTATAGATTTTTGAAAAAAAATTCCAAAAAATTTGATATTGGAATTTTTGATTCCAATTTTTTTTTTTTTTTCAAAAATTTCCAAAAACCGATGCGGTGGATGTAGCATGTACGTAGCTAGGTAATCATAGCAAAAAACATATGTCAGGTAAAAAAAAAAGAAAAAACTTATTCATAAATACATTTTAGATCAATATTTATCATGTTCTAAACCAGTGATTCCCAACTCGGGATCCACACTTGAATTGTCTAAGGATGTGGGAGGTTATCAAGGTCATTAAAAAATCTATTTAAAAAAAAAGTTATCAGAACTCAAATATTCCGCCAAAAATTGCTACTCACCCCCTCCCATCAAAACAAAAAATATATACGCTTATACAAAAAAAATAGGTAATAATAAACTCAACTAGGTCAGTTATTTATCAATAAAACCAGTTATGCCTTTGTGTATGTCTTTAAATCCCCGCCAAACCAATGTATAGATTTTGCTGGAATTTTTTATGTAAGTTCTTATAGATCCGGAAACAGATCTTGTGACAATTTTTGGGTCTTCGGGCCCATAACGGCCTTTAAATATCCCGTGGACAAGGAAGTATTCTAGTACATTATAAGGGGTTCTTGGTGCTTAGAAATGCGGCGGCGGTAGGGTTGAAACTGTATTTTGTCCCAGTACTTTACGTGTACAACCTGAGAGCCAAGGTGTATTTTGGACTATTAGGAGGTTTCCTTGATACTCTGGGAAACAGCTACGAGACTACGAGTTCGGTGTCTGACCCAGAATAAAGCAACCCCTTCCTCATTGCGTGAAAGAAGAGTCCCTAAATATATTAGTAGACTCATACTCATAAAACCAACATGAGAATAATTCTTCAAAATTTTAAGGTCTTTGTTTTTTGTTATACATAAAACAGAAAAGTTCTTAATTAATTTGAATTTCTTAATGTCCCAACAACGCTGAACAAATCTACTCTAGAATATTATTACTACTAATATAAATCATTCTACATAATATTATATTATATTAGGTATAAATCATTACAAACACTTTGGGCAAAATGATTTTTTTCAACACTGTTTTGGCTCACAAACACAAAAATGTATATCGTATTTTGTTGTCACCTATCGATTTTCTGTTTTTTTCCCTCTAATCAGATTTCTGTTTGTTGATTGGTTGAATTCGAAAGCTCTGGTTAAGATGTGAACTTCAATAATATTTCCATAGTTTGGAAAAATTCACTAACTACTAACAACTGGTTTTGAGTCTTCTTCTTTTTTTTTTTTAAAGAAAAGATACAATAAAGGAGACAACGTGACATACGTCATCCATTTTGTCTTTGAATATTTGGCATCACCATTAATCCCGTTTGGAACGGTCTACAGCTTCCATCTAAAAAAATATATATAAAGCCAGTTTCTGACTTTATTGGTCTAGCAGTTCCGGTTCCTGAACCACTAGAAGCGGAACAGACAAAGTCAACCCGAGAGCGTAATATATTGCTTATCAGTCTTTGTTCTTCTGTTTTGCTCCTATATAGAATATATAAAGAAAATACAATATATATTATAAAAAATAAATTAGCTTTAATAGATAAGTTAATTTCCTAAGTTTTTTGTGTGCAATTGCCGGGTTTTCCAATGTGTTTCTTTTTACGCCACCAGGGTGATACAGTTGTATCTGAGTTCCACATAGCAAAGGGCTTCTTATGGATCTGGAAAAGTGGTTTAAGCCAACAAAAGAACTAAGTAGAAGAGCGAAGGGGTGGAGTAAATCATGGACCCAGGTGCGCTACTAAGCTTGTCCGGATCCTATAATATTATAGCTATAATATTTCTTAAGCCGGGGTTTCCAAAACTTTAGTTGGCAAAGACCCCCCTACACAAATACATTTTTAGCTGAGGCCCCCTTTATACGGAACATTTGTACCATGTATGTGTAGACTGAAAGCAACACTCAATTATCCATCTTCCTGCGATAGACTATCCACACAGCTCCACTTTGAAAACCATTCTCTTAAGTAACCTTAGTTATCGGGCCCCTGCTAGAACTTGGGGACTACGTACTCTGCGTATAAGGTAGATGCGCCCCTGTTTGTTTCTAATATCATTCCCTGAGCCTGAATTTTCAAGCCACGCCCATAGTTTAAAAAAATTGGTACCAAACTGAGCCTTTATAAAAAAGAACCGAGCCCTAAGATCGGAAACGAGACCGATAAAGCTGAACCGAGACTATTGAAATGAAAGAACAGGGACCGATAGAACCTCTGAACTTGGTATTAAGGGCATGATGAATGGTCGTGAAGTAGAAATATAAGAGAGAAAGAGAGTGAACGGATCGAAGAACTTATTATCCATTATGTTTATTTTGCCATCATTACTAAGGAATTCGTCTTATATATATTATCGAATCATGTGATTTCCTTTCTAGGCACAGCAGCTTTCAAGTCCCTCTCCTCCTAGCTTTTCATAATTGCATTAGAGTTGTTCATTATTTACCGGGTGGTCCATTGAAATCTGAACACTTACTAATTCAATAATAAATGAAGGTTGAGTGATTGAAATTAATTCATATTTTTATATTATTAAAGCATAAACAATTAGTTACAAAACAAACCAAACCTGAGCTCTCTGGTACAAGTCCAGAAAATGACACTTGAACGTGATTGACAAATTTCCAATCGTCTACTCCAAGCAGTTGGGCGTCTCGAGGACCACTGTTTATGCCGTCAGCATGTCTGAATCGTTGTAGAGGAAGAAGAGGCACTGTAAAAAAAAAGGCCAAACTTGACCCAAAGGAGTTAAAGAAAACAGTACACGCCAATCCCCTCAACTTCATGAGACCCATGCAAGAGATCTCTGGGTTAAACACCAGACTGTCCAGAAAGCTATCAAAATTGGGTGAAAATAGCCTTGTGACAATGGAGAGGCCACTTTTGATATCAGCAATCAAAGAAACCTATTTCCTCTGTTACAAGGCTCTTTTGAACTCTTTTTTGACACTTTTGGCCAGGGGTGGGGAGTAGGATCCGGCTACAAAAATTATTTTAATTTGTGTAAACAAAACTTATTTATAATTTAAGGCTTAAATTGAGTATTCGTAAAGCTATTTTCTAAATGGTTATAAATTATAGATATTAAGTTCTAGTAATTTATGAAACTTATTAGGTTAACTAATTTATAAGTTTACTTCATAAATTTCAAATGTGCTTTATAGTTCATACAATCACAATTCCGAAACACTTCTAAAGTCTAAATTATTATGTTGGGTATAGCATAGCCACTAGTTCTCTAATTGGATTTGTGAATAGTCAATGACATCACAGAAAAATGTAACAATACAGAGGGATGTTGTGTGTATTGTCGTTCCTCGGCTACGAGTACTTAAATCAATTTCCGAAACTTATGAATGTATTAGCAATAGATAGATCAATTTCGTTTCTTGCTCATCTGGTTAAACATCTTATACTCTAAATATTTTCTTTATACATAGCACCATGATTTACTACGTATAACTAATAACTACCTATATCTATAAATTAAATCTATATCTAAAGTATACAGACTCAAATGACCCAATAGTACTTATATTGGCTATAAAATATATTATAAAAAAATATTAGTGTATGTTGGAGTTGGTGACATTCAAAATACTGGAGTTTTTTACTGGGCATTTTATGTACCTACTCTGCAGCCCTTCTTTTTGGCCACCTACATCTTTGAGGCCAACACCCCAACTTTTGGGAACATGTCGAGGGGAAGGTCTTCTGTGTCCGTCATCCAAACACTGAGGCCCTCAAAGCCACAGGGCGTCATGACAGAGGACTACATCTGCAGTGGGTGCTAGGGTTTCTGCCATCGCCGAGAAACCATCATTACTGCTAAGGGCGGCTACATTACTGATTGAGAGAGCTCAGACACACAACTATTTATTGTTTTAAATTTTTTAAATTATATTGTTAATTAATAAATTATATCTTGTTGAAGTTTAAAGTTCAAAGTGCTTGGATTTTAATGGACCACTCGGTGTATGATCTATAAGTATAGGAAGCCCTATGACGATAAAAAAAAAGAAAAAATGGTAGTATTCTAATAATATAAAATATAAATACATTTTTCACTTGTATATAAAAATGGAGCTCATTATCTTATGTAAGATAGGTAGAGGGAAAGAGTGGATAGCCAATAGCTAAGCTGCAAAGAAACTATTGTAAAAATATCTTCACATTCTTATATATATACTAGAATAGGTTTATCCGGCCTTGCCCAAACATTAAGAAATTCAAATTTAATTCTGAATTCTTCTGCTTAATATAAAACAAAAAATAGGAACCCTTCAAATTTAAAAATTATTCCCATGTTGATTCTATGAGGAAGTGATAGCTTTATTCTAGGTCAGACACCGAACTCACAATATTGCAGTTACTACCTTGAGCATTAAGGAACCCTCCTAATATCCCAAAATACACCCAAGCCCACAGGTTGTACAGGTAAAGTGCTAAAAATGCTACTTAACCGCCATGGTCCCAAAGACCAAAAAAATTGTCATCCAATCCGTTTCTGGAGCCATAAAAACCTATATAAAAAAATTCGGTAAAATCCATAGATTGGTTCGACTGTCATTGAAGGACAAACAAACACACACACCCAGACACAGACATTCACATTCAATTTATAGATATTATGATTATAATTGATATATTTATTATATAAATACATAATATGTATGTTTGCAAATATTTGAAATCATAAAAGTATTGCATAATATTATTGTCAAAATATTAGATAAGTGTTCGGAACGGACTCCTTACCGTGTCTTAACTTATTTGATTTTTTTTTCAATATACGTACACATAATAAATATAATCCATATATGTTTCTAGTATCTATATGTATAATCTATTAGTATTACATCAGAGAAATTTTTTAATGACTAGGTAATAGCCAATAGGTGCTGCGTATTAATGTTATAACTGATATCAAGTTAAATATGTAGTGATATGCATATCGGTATTATATTAATGCTAATTTTGTTGTTGTGTGTCTAGGACCAAAGACAAGGAATTAAATTTAATAGATAGATTTGTAGACAAGTACATCTGTTAATTCTATTTAGTTATCATTTGAGTGATGTATCTGACTTCCTTTGATTCATAGAAGGAAGAATGTAATATAATTAACGATTCGCGGATATACTCACCCTTTAAAAGGAGATTCATTTTCTCAGGTTCCTTGCATTTCCTTCCTATATTTATAACATGCATTGAAGTCATTCATGCATAATCTATCTTGTACAAAGACGATTCTATCAATCTTTTCTTTCTTTTATAGTAAAAGTAAGAGTAACATAGTATTCAGCGTGACCCATAAATCTTAGGATAGCAACTTCAACTTAATATTTCTCCTAGACTGCTGTATATTTTTTTAAATTCTGTTTAAATTATAATTCATGCAACCTCCATCTTTGTTTGTTGTAAACAAGCTTTTCCCTAAAATCTGTTTTTGAGTCTCTAACCACGACTTCCATTCCCAACTCACCATTACCAAGGGCTTGAAATACCTCAATGAGTCCAGTGATCCGTCCACTACACTGTCAAGGGGTACAAAGATACCAGGAGTGCCGCTCAATGGTACCCCCTAGCCAAGAGTGCCGCTCGATGTCCATGTGGATACCCAGGTTGATCGAGGCAACGAGGTTGAACCTTAACCGCAAAAAGAAGCACTTAATGCGATAGACGGCTCATGAGACTGGTGTGTTTAAAGAAACAATGCGGATTTGGGCGGGGAGGGTCTGAAAATTGAAGCTGTATTGTCTACAAAAGCGGCAGCTTCTCAGTGAGGCCACAATGGACTTTAAGCTGATCCGGGCGAAGGTGCTTCTGAAATTCCTAAATTATTGTACACACGTTTCAATCGTTTGGACTGACTCGAAAATCTTAACCGTGGAGTTGGCTTACAACAGCCAAAAGATCGGGTGCTGGGATGGATCATCGATGACATTCTTATGGACGAGTGTTAAAGGGCAAAATTTCAGCCTCGGTGATGTTCTGAGTTTTGAGTATCTTCACATACTTCAAAGCCTGTACAAGAGTGGTGCTAAACCACTTTCGCGCACTTTTGGAGCAAGGCCATATGGCCCCTTCTTCCTCAGATCTCAAGGTCTTAACCATATAGTCCATTCTGGAGAAGGAGGTTAGTGTGACTTCCAACCACAGCGTCGATGACTTGATGGGCACAATAATCTCGGCATCGAACAACTTGTCGGAAGAGACCATCTATACAGCGTTTAAAGCAGTTCCGAAGCGTCTGAGAGTTTTAATTCCCGCAAATAGTGCCCTGGTGGAATTAACTGCCACTCATTTTGAAGGAAATTGCACGTTGATTGCAATGTTGTAAAAAGTATTTCGAGAAAATAAATATTTGTGTACTTTCTTGGCTGTTGAAGTTGTCCTTAAGACTTATAGGTTACCCTGTATTGGAAAAACGTTTAGTTAGTTAAAAATAATCACGAGTGTGAAATTGTTGTTTGATTCAATTCTAGAACTATTGTTATATAACGTCATAGGAAGAGTCGAGAGATTGCGCAAAATGAGGAATTATTTCTAAGATTACAGAGGATTGTATTTTTATGGGACGAAAGAGAGGGGGAAAATCCAAAAAAAAAACTCTTTGTCTCAGGGTCTCGCCTCTAACTCCTTACCTGTAGTTATAATATAGCTAGTATATAGTATTCAAGAAAGGAAAAAATAACAGGCAAATAATATAAACAACAAAAACAAAAGAACTCCTGTCAGAAAGCTGCTTAGGGTGGGTGGGTGACATTAGTTCAAAGACGGTCATTCAAATGAACGAAGCTAGAAGACTACTTATGATTGTAGTTTGAACATATTACATAAATATAATATGTTCTCTCTCAAAATCTACTAGAGCATATTATGAGCATTAAGGAGGTGGGGTCTACTACTTACATTTTGTGCCTAAAATCTTTGTTAGCAGCATGAGAAGGAGAACTAAATAGGTAGACTATATAATATATATATATACCTAAGTAGTCACTAAGGAAGAAATATTGAATAAATGAAATTAAAATTTGGGAAAACGTACAAGTTACTGCTAAAGAAGGTGCATGCATCGTTAGTTACTTGTATTTCAAGTTATATTATATTGAAATTATGTACAAAGTATGAGTTGATAATATTGTATGGACGTACATAAGTATATGCAGTTAAGCCCTAAGCCAAGAACAACACTTTTCTCTACTCTTGCAACAACATGGCCAGGGAAGCAAGGAACAATCCAACCAATCCCTTCAAGTACTATGGCTCCTCTTTTTCTCTCTCTTTCTTTCCTTATAGAATGCTTCTTCTTCTTCTTTAAAGCATTTTTTTTTTTTGAAGCACTCAAAAAAAGGTTGAAGAATCTGACAAAGTACATTATTCAGTGCCCTTCCCCGCCCGTACTCCTTGTTTTGCTTCTATATAATAATACCTTTTGAATCTCCAAATTTAATTCAATGAGAATCATAGAGAAGAGTAAAGGAAAGGAAGTCTGTAATCGGGATGATTTTTTTGCTAGAATCACATACTATGTACTTTGATTTTGTAGATAAAGTCGTCCGTACTAACTATGTATAATATGATATATATCATGATTCATGTTATATCCCTTCTTCCTTAGCGTTTTATTAATAACTAGCTATAAATAATTGAACATGGAACTTCCTCAATATTTATTAAAAATTGTGTATAATGCATTTTAGTCTTTCTTTCTGTTGAGTAGTACAAGAGATAGTTCTGCAAATAAGTATACATACATATAAATTGCATTTAAAAGGAAATACATTGTACTTAATATCAAGAAATCGAGTGTTTTATGTTTTAGCCCCTAATACGCGCTATTATATAAATGAGTGAGTGATATGAACAAGGTTTGTATATTATTCTTGTACATTAATGTAATCAACCATGTGTAGGAACAGGACGGAATCCTCGTTTCTGTCTACAAATACACACGCCGATCACAATAGCAACGATGACTGCAATAGACACAGCTGTGACAATCACAATGATCCAAGTTTTCTCCGCGGGCATTTTGCTCCCTTCACAATAATTCCAGTTCTTCTCCATATGCGCTACTTGACTTGTTTGATTAAAGTTCCATTCCATAAAGTGGCAGATCTTATAGTCGTTTTCGTCGTAGCAAATATCCCCACATATTTGACTATCGACAGTGAATTCTACTTCCTTTATCAATGTATCATGTACTCCACAGTAATCCCATGTGGAGTTGTCCACACTAGTATAGCAAGCGTTATAGGTTTCACCTTCTTCTGTGTGCTCTTTGCAAGGACTTGTGCAATCCTCTCCTTTGTAGGTTAACCCATCTTCAGGAGAACAAAAATCATTTCCAGCAAGTGTATTACACCAATAATATTCTCGTCTCTCCTTTCTGCAGGAATCAACACACCAAAAACGATGTCTCGAAGATATTTGTTCTCTTAACACTGGGATCCTTTCTGAGCAATAAAACCAGGGACCGTTCTCTGGGTGATTCTCTACATCTGGATTATCGGTTTCTTCTATATAACACATAGTCCGAGGACCAAAGGAAGACCTCTTGCAGGGAGAGGTACATTCTGTTTTAGGGTAGAGAGCAGTGTATGCAGAAACAGTGTCTTTGTCCATGTTCGTAGTGGGGACACAATAGTCCCATTTGAAACGCTCATCAATAAGTCCACCAACCTTAAGTGCACTAGCCAATCGATTCTGTGATAAATCCGTAACATAGCACCAATAAAAATCATTCTACATAGAAAAACGAGAAGAAAAAATAGGGTGGAGAGAAGGGCTTGAATGTAATGAAAGAAGACTTAAATTAAATAATTCTTTTGTATTACCCCATCGCCCCTATAGGCGCAACGATCGATACAATGCTCGCCAGATATTGTGGACCATTCTACATTAGAGCTAGTAGTTGAGCTTATAAGCAAACTCACTACAATGAAGAAGAAATACATGTTGTCTCCCTGGGAATATTGAACCTCAACGCGACGGAAACTAAGGGGCATAAACTTCCAAAGCTGGATCACATATATAAGAATATATAAGTTTGTTTGTGTTTCAAGATAAGATAACAGCGTTATGTAGCAAGAATGTGAATCATTGCGGCGACAAAGATAAGGGAGTACATAGGCGATAAATTTACACATATTATGTGAAGGCATAAATGACTAATTCATAAGTACGTATTTTCATTTATAACAAGTTTAGAACAAAGAAAACACACCCTGTTGAATGATGCAGTTCCATCTACTTTCTACACCCCAGTCCTTTCCTTCCTAACTTCCCCTTTCTTGATCAGCTGGTAATCTGATAATAATCTTAACAGCGGAACGGGTGTAAATAAAGATCGATATTTTGGGTAGACATAACAATACCATCATATATATTAAAAATTGATCAGTACATAAGCAAAGAAAAATATTAGGACGAACACACATAAAAATTAACAATTGAGAAATCGCACACGTTTTGGCCTCTGGAAATTGGAATTGCAATAAGGAAATTAAAATGATTGCAATCGATTTCGTAAAGTTCTACTTAAAGACAGGGACTCCAATCTAAAGAAACATACAATAAATAATATTGAAGATGAATAATTGAGTAATGCCTGCTTTTTTAATAAAATAAAACCAAAATAGTAGAGTACACACTTAACAATCAACTTTTAAAAAGCCAAAAAATATATTTATATTAAAAATTCGCTAATTTGAACTATCTTATTTTTTTGAAAAAAAGACAAGAAAAAGAAATGTATAGTATATATATATATATGTATGTGTATGCAAGAAGAAATTTAAAATTCCTCTTGAGCTTTGTGGGATATAACTGAAAGAAAAATTGATACATGGCATATTAATGTCCGAACGTGTTTTTCCCCCCAACAAAGTAGTAATAAGCGTTGTACGTTATATACATAAGAAGTAGATTATGAGGGACTCAAATATATCAAGTTGAGATGAAATAATTTACAAGCATACAGAAACACCACAAAGTGCCCTCATTGAGAAGGGCTATTGAGATGTGCCGTTCCTTCTTTTAATATTATAAACCATGTCAAACTCTACAATATACACAAGCATTATTGGGTGCAAAAATATTCCAAGTGTTTCGTCTTCTTTGTCTTTATCATGAGAAATACTATTTAAAATGTATGTATAACAAAATAGAACTAAATTGACATATTCGAAGAAGAAGAAAAAAAACCCGAAAACTATTATATTATATTTTATTATATTTTTTTTTTTTTTGGTTTTTATTCCGGCGTGCTAATATTGAAAGAAAAATAACACACAATCAACGAGAGAAAATAAAAAGAAATGTGGGAACCTAAAGTGAAGGAGGGGGAAGGAGGGTGCTGCGTTTATCTTTGTAGAAAAGAAACAGAAAATAATCAGTCTAGGCACTTAAACAAAAACGTGGGTTTAATCTCTCGTCTCTATTTGTAGAGGTGGTTGCACTTAGGTAAATACACAAAGAAAAAAATATAATCAATTTAACTACTTATTTATATATATATATATTATTTTGTCAGGGTAATTGGGGGGCGGAGAGAGAGAAGGAGGATGGATTTGAAACAAAGTCAGATTCATGGAAAAAATATATATTTAAGCCATCTAGTCGGAAATAATAGGTTTTAAAAATTAGTGTTAAATAAGAATAGAAAGAAGAAATGTAGAATTGAAAAAAAAAAAAAAAAAAAAAATCTGACGCCGGAAGGTATTTATGGGTGGAAATAGAAAACGGACGACTTATATAGAGTCCAATATAGTTTTATCTCGAAAAATAGTAATAGTATATGTATTATAATTCTTTTTCCTCTTCATTTTTTATTATTATTATTATTTCTTCGGCCTTATTCCTTCTAATGAATTTTTTGTTTCTTAGATATATCATTTTCAAAGACTTTAAATTTTCGTTACTTTCTTGGCTACTATAACAGGATTGCTTTTACGAATTTCTTCTGCACCCAATTCCTTATAGTCGAAATTACAATCGTGCTTATCACTATAACGATGAATAGAACAAAATAATCCACCGCATCTACATTCGAATCCTGTAAATAAAATGAGACATTCTTAGTATATGTAGAGTGAAATCAGACGCAGTAAGGAAAGTATTATTACATATATTATGATATTCATCCTTTCTATTTAATACTCTATGACTCCTAAACATCCTTTCTATTCTTATTTAATTAAAAGATTTCTCTGCATAAGTTTTGCAATAAGTCGTCATCTACAGGAATTAAGATTGATACAAATTCCTTTAAGGATAATATATCTCATATTTTCCATGGTAGGTAGGAAACAGCACACTATTATTTGAATGATAAAAAATATATTTATTTTTTTCATTTCTAAAAAAGAAAGAAAGAGAAATAATGCTTTCTCCGACTTTGTAGACTTTCTAAAAGAAAATAGCGCACAAAGGTACTTTTCAAAATAAACAAATAGTAATAATAAATAAATTACTTCCTATGAACCAGTTTATTTAATTAAACAACTTGAAATGCATAATCTCAAGGAGAAAAAAAAATATTTGTATGTACTCAAATGTTTGATTTTGATGACAAGATAAAACAATTAGTTTTATACAGGAAGAAACTTTCATAATCCATTCAGATAAACAATATAAAAAACAAAACAAAATGATGGATGGCAATATTACCTGTTAACCCAACCTTCTTTTTGCAGGTTTGACACCGATTCTTCTTCTTCTTACCCTCTTTTTGGGTTTGATCGGCAGAATCGGTGGGTACGTTAGGTGTGGCCGCTAGAGTTCCTCCAGCAAGACATTCGGTAGTAGCATTATTAAGGGACTCAGTTTCACCATCTGGTCTCTAAAAAGGAAAAGGGATGCATTCAATAAAAAGAGTAAAACATTCACACATGAGTAATTAATTAAACATTAAAAGTGACAAATAAGGCGATGGATAATCAACAAGTCGTGGAAACGTGGATTTACATGCGAGTCTAGAGATTCTTGTTCTTGATTCAACTGCACTTCCGATTCCGGAGATTTATCATTTAACGAAGGTTTTTTTTTGCCTCTTCCGAACTGGAAGAGAGGCTCCTCCTTCTCTTTCGGGATTTGTGGGAGCCTTTCTGAGACTCCATGAATAGACAGGATGTAAAAGATGTTCACAGAGAATTTTAACACAACTAGTATAATTTAAATTTAGAAAGAACAACACGTTAACGAGATTTAAATTGATATCCTCATTTTTTTGTCACTTTTGATTCGTTTCCTTTGCGTCTAGATAGTAGTCAAAGTGGATATATGTACCTTTTCAGTCTGTGAGGGGATTAAAATAGTAGGGGAAGCAGTTTCCAACAAGGATGTAGTTGAAGAAGAGGTGGATGATGTGCTTGTGGGTGTAGAATTAGAAGATGAGGAAACTATAGGAGGAGAAGGACTGCTGCTGCTGCTGCTGCTGCTACTGGACTTGTTAATATTAATTTGCTGTTGACGACTAGATTCATCTATGGATAAAGAGGCCATAGCTCCTGGAGCTGGTGCTAAAGAAACAGGCATTCCTGTGGGAGGCTGTTGCTTCTTTTTGATCAATTCTTTGTAGCAGACTGAGCAAAGGCCATCTGTTCCCGCGTTGGAGTAAAATCCACACCCGTTTCGACAACGGACAGGATGCTGTTCCATTTGATTCGACTCTTGATCCATGGTTGTAGCAATCTGACAAGCAAAAAATAAAAGGCAATTAATCGAGTCTTCAATACGAGCTCAGGAGAGTAGTTTGGAAATCTCAAATAGGTCAGACTTCTGGTTCAGGTTGGGAGACTCAACATGGACATGATTCACTCTTCCCCTTTTCTTTACAAGGTCCCTGAGGGCCAAGAGGGACGCTTTCAAAGAGGAGAAATCAGAGTGGACAGAACAAAGTTGGACCCAGGTAGGTAGGTCTTTCATCCTCTTTATCCCTTTTCCACGAGTCCATCCTCAGTCTCAACTTCCAACCTGACCTTGGGCGTCTGTAGTGGACAGACATATCTCACTTACCTCACAATCACTCACTCTAGTAAGCACTTCTTCTTCTTCCTCTTCCACTAATATAAATAGGGCTAGAGATGCGTCCTCTTCTCTACACGCAATAATAATATCCGACACTTAACACACAGTCAAACAATTTTTGGACTTTTAACTCTCAAGAAGTAAAAAAAAAGAAAAAAAAGGAAGAAAAAAAGAAGAAATCACTAGAAGAAGGGGAAGGAGACAACGAATGTGTAGAGAGACTTTGTTTAACTGAGAGGATCAAATAAAAAAAAGAAGTGAGTTAGCATAAAAGAAAAAGAAGAGTTTTTGTTCTTGGCTCGCCCAGCGTGGGCTGGCTTCACGCGGCAACGCTCCTTCTTTTATTACTACATACATTTCGATCCATCTCTGCCTCCCTCCCTCCTTCCCTTGTTTCTTTCTTTTTAAATTCCAGACTCTCTTTACTTCTACGCCAACTTTGGCCCTACCCTGCCTCATCAACGGACTCCATCTTGTTTTTTTAGAGTTCGATTATTTACCACCCCCCCTAAGGCAAGGAGGCTATTATTTAAAAGTTCTTTTTTCGTAGAGAAAAGGAAATACATGGGATGAATAATGATTCAATAAATAAAAAAACACGAAATCATTCCAATCTCCATATTTAACTTTGAAGAAATCCTCGTTTATGCTCTAATCATGGCGATGTTTCTTTGTCATAAGGTGGAACAAAGAACAAGAATAACAGTCATTTTGCGCCTTACATCCGAGTAGGGCCACGTCTGTCCATTTCTTTACATATTTATAAAAAAAAAACCCATGAGGAATGGCGTAGTTGAATAGACTACGAATGTGTGTATTGCCTCTTTTCGAAGGTTTTTGAAAATGGATTCATTTTTTATGATACAAGAAACGAAACCAAGACATAACTAAGTGATAACTAAGGCAATGCGAAGTAAATGGCGTCAAAGTTACTTTGTTCGATCATAAATTGTTTTTCTTACTATAAAACAAATTTATTTTCATTGCAAACACTACAATATTATACAGTACAATGTACTCGTAGATAATATATATTTTTGTTTTCATAAGCAAACATTCAAATGAAGGGAATTTGTTTTTTTTTTTTTCCTCCTCTAGGTAGCTATTATTACTAGGTGAGAGAGGCGTACAAAAATATAGTTAAAGGGAACAACCACGTACAATACGTAGGTGACTGAGTTGACCATGCAAGCAAAAAAGAATCCCTGTTCATTAGTAAAAGGATTATACTTTAGAGAACGTCTCAAACAGATAATACAAGTATGAATCCGTGTCTTGAAGGGTCTCCTGTATCTAATTCTTTGTTTCTCACTGTTACGTGTCATGATTATTATTAAATATTACATAAGCGAGTTGCTTATAATTGAAGAATTGTGATTTCTAGTAAAAATCTTTTAAATCATGGTATACCTACTTTTTTATTATGCTTCATGACTGAATTCAGAAAAAAAAGCCCCCCAACATTAAATAACCAAAATACATCATAAACAGTTACTCAAACTTAAAACTTTTCGTACAATACGTAGGTATGTGTGTATTGTAAAAGAGCTAAATACTTCAAGTCTATCCTTCAATATATTCTCGTACATAAAGTCATTTATGCCATACATAACAAAGTATGTAACATAAGGCAGATGTGACTTCAATCCCTTGATTCAGGGCAAATGATGTTTTTAAATCACATAACAAGTTATAGCCAGGATAGAAAAAGCTGCAAATCTGTCAAATACTCAATATGTAAGAATTTTACATTCTTTACTCTTCATTCCAAGTTCTAAAATGAATCAATTTTGATAATTAAAAAAAAAAAAAATGGATCCCTTCGTCCATTATGGGATCTTCAAACTTACGTATATTATATATACATAAATAATAATTATTTAATGTTTGCTAGTAGGTATAATCTTTGTTCCTCCGAAACAGGTTCATGTCAAATGATAATTATTTATTTTTGAGATAAAATGAAGAGCTGCTTATTAATCTACTTAATATGTAAAAAAACGGATCGGGATTTACATCTTTGACGACTTAACTAAATTGACAAATAATCAACACTGCACTCTTTAGGAGTGTAATTCTATTTTGTAGTTGAATAGACGTATTGTGCAGATGTTTCTTCCATCAAGTCAATGTAAGGTGAAAAATTATTTATTTTTATGTAATAATGAAGAGCACTTCAATTACTCAAATTTACATTATATTCAGTCATAAATGTATTCAACAACTCAATAAAAAGCAATGTATTAAGTTCATTTTGAAAGGATCATATCTACAATTATGTACATAATTAGTACATAAATAGTTGAGAATCCTGAAAAGACTTTGTTTCAATTAATTAGTCTTTCTTTTATTCATATGAGAGATGTGAATACATATTATCCCTATAAATTAGAATCGTATATTAACTTTACTTAAACATCCATAGATTGATTTCTTATACATAGATCTAAACATATTGGACACGTGTTTAGAAGAAGAACCAACGGTTCTGCCTGAGCTACATTCACATAATTGCATATAAGTAACTTTTTTTTTTCTTCATACAAGCACAAAATATTATATTTTTAAAAACTCTTTTTTCCGCCTTTCTTTCGCTCTTTCTAGTTATAATACTAAGACGAACTAGAGTAGTGGGATATGGAATGTATACAGTTAAAAATAGAGTGTTGGTCTTTTTTCTTCAATTGGAAATTTGACCTACACTCTTGGTTAATAAACGAACGACATCATTTTCCATTTGAAGACACATGCATAAAATAACTTGTGGCAAATGACTCAAACTCAATTAATGATTATAATATTTTTAATGATTGTATGTATATCCATACACAAAGGAAGAGGCGGAGAAGGAGTTTGAGGTGAAGGAAATGATTAAGACGCTATTCTGTGATGGAATAATATAAGTATTCAACACCATAAACAGCTATTAATACATAAACATATTTTACCTTATCATGATTAATATTGGACAGGAAATTCAAAAATCTACTTTATTTTTTTCTACTGCTCTTTCTGTACTAATAAGAGAAAGGATATATGAGTCTAATGATAGCTACAAAAAGGACTAAACTATCAATAAATAAATTAAATTTTTTCTCTATACTACAGTTCCGGCTTAACCTTGTACATTTTTAATTCATAATAATACTTAATAGCACATATCCATAAAGGGTTGATCTTATCGAGTGGTACACATTTTATTATTTTCAATCCCGAATGATATTGGTGAAAAATAACGAAGGAAGACAATAATACATCTGATCTCTGAACAAAGCAAGCTGAGACGGTTTGGAAAGTGCAAAAAAGATTATAAATTTTCTCAAGGCCAACAAAAATTTGGGCAAAGTTATATCATTTTCTGATAAAACAAATTTCACCCTTGACTAAGCAGAACAGCCCCTACATCACAACCAAACATCCAGACAATGTCTCAGCTTCAGATCTCAGAACAAAAATCCAGTGGCCATCTTAGACGAAGTCCACCATCCGATTTTTGTGGAGAGGAAGGAGTGGCTCAATGCAGATGCATTTATCGAACTTATGCATAAGAAAGTGCTCCATTCGGCCAGAGGCTTCCATCAAGAAAAGAGTGGGCCAAGCTCGAGTTTGACTACATAGTCTAGCCCTGCAAGGGGATTTAGGCCTCTTATTGAGGCAATAATTAGAACTGAGGGCTCATATATTGAATAAAAGTTCTGCCGAGCATTATTTCCAGTTAATCTTGTTAAATAAATGTCCTCGCAAAACCTCTAGTTTAAATTTTTATTCTTGAAAAAAAAAATAATAATAATATGTGTACCACTAGACTGTATAATAAAAATCACATAGATTGAAGTCCAATTTAGTATTGTAATTATTCGCTTTATTTTATGTTACCCTTGTTTCTACCTGGCTTAAGGATCAGAGGTCAAAATATTGGTGCTCAAAAAGATTAATGGTTCTGTTTACTGTTTGTCGTGGGTTCCTTTTCCCCCCAAAAATCAAAGTAAACCATACAAATGATGAGTAGGTTTAAAATGGGCTAATTTAATTGATTGTGGAAAGGATTTCACATGAGCCTAATTAGAGGAGACTCAAATTCATATACCAAAAACAAATTTCACCATCTCTGTTCCACTTTTACATTTATACGAGTTGTCCCAAATTTGTATGTATGAATATACCGGGTGGTCCATTGAAATATGAATATCTATTTATTCAACAATTAATGAAGGCTGAGTGATACATATTTAGATATACTAAAGCATAAACAATTAGTTACAAAACAAAACAAACCTGAGTTCTCTGGCTTACGTATACATCTAGAAAATGAGAATTGAACTTGAAAGACGAATTTCCATTCGCACACTCCAAGCAGACGGGCGTCTCTGGGACACCGTCTACGCTGTCAGCAAGAACGAAATATTGGAGAGGAAGAAGTGTTTTGTCAAAAGGCCAAACTGGGCCCGAAGGAGTTAAAAAAAGCGGCACAGCCCAATCCCATCAAGTCCATGAGGGTACATGCAAGAGATATCGAGGTTTCACACCAGAATGTCCAGAGAGCTATCAAAAAAGTGGTTGAAAAGAGCCTTGTGAGTATGTAGAGGCCACCTTTGAAAACAGCAATGAAAGAAAATCCTTTCATCCGTTGCAAGACTCTTTTGAACTCTTTTTTTTTTTGACAAATTTGGCCCTCTACATCCCTGTTGCCAACACTTCGACTACAACTTTTGTATGTATTTCGAGGGGTAAAAGTGACTGTCGGCCAGCACTCGGACGAAATGACAGATGACTACATCCACAGTAGGTGCCAGGCCTTCCACTACCGTCTGGAAGCCATAATTACCGCTAAGGGCGGCTAAATTAATGATTAAGAGAGCTCAGATACACATCTATTTATAGTATTAATTTTGTTGAAATTTTATTTTTAATTGATGAATTATGTCTTGCTGAATTTTAAAATTCAAAGTGTTCAGATTTTAATTGACCACTCGGTATGTAAATCTTAAATTAGCTACATTCGATTACGCTATTATCACTTGATTGAAATATAATTCAGAATAGATTGTGAATGAGGTCATCATCAATCAAAAATGGACTAAATCGCATACTCAAATAAGATCCAATAATTTTTGTTTTGTTCGTTTGCATTTTTTTAACTCTTTGTGTCTAATTAATTCAAATGATTGTTTTAAAAACACTTGTTGTGTGTTTATTATGGAAAGCGTTATCGTAAAAAAAAAAGATTAAAAAATGAAGGCTCCCCGGGAGGTTATGTTCCAGCTCACAGCAACTATTACTCATTTAACAGCAAATAAAATCTATATTGTATAAGAAGTTCTTCGTAAAATGTGTAAATTTTATAATACCTTATGGACCCTGTTTGATGTACAGGAATAGCCATTAGGGTACTCTATATCTTGTCAAACCTGACTTTGCATTGAGCTTGGATATTTTTGGATTTCATAATATTGTCAGTCAACATTATCGTTTAAAATCTGATTGAGTTTTTCCGTGATACTAGTATCTACAGACAGGTTGTACCAGAAGATAAACATTCTCCATATACCGGGATACTCCATTATTATAAGTAAATCCCCAAATAGACAAGTTTGCATGTACGATAGTCGTTTGAACAGTCCATGAGAGGGCATTAGTGGTGCTTATTGACGTTATGTTTATCTAGTAGTATCTCTTGTAAGAACACTCACCAACCTTTAGCCAGATCGGTTTATTTCTTTCCGTTTGGCATTCGTTTGAGTTGAGGAAGTGGAGTAATTAAAAAAAAAGGGCAAAAAATAAGGCAAGACGGCTCCGGAGACTAAAAAGAAGCTTGATAAGCATTATGGGGCCTCTGCATCTTTGATTGGAACAGTTTATAAGTGGTTTCAAAATTTTCAGAGTGGTCATATGGACACAAGTGATGCTCAACGTTTTGGACGTCCTGTTGAGGTTACTACAACAGAAATCATTGCTAAAATCTATGATTAGGTGATGGATAACATAAGGCTGAAGGTGCGTGAGATTGCTAGTGCTTTGAGCATCTCGAGTTGAAACCCTATTTCCATTAATTTTGCAACCACAACTGCTGAGTTTTGAACTGGTGCATTGTTGGGATGAATAAGGACTTTTTGTGGGTCTATCGTGAGCGATTTCCATGCAGCTTCGTTTTCAAACTGTCCAATAACGATCAATAATATACAAACTTGTGTTAGTTTTACCTTTTCCAGATAGTCGATGAGTATTATTTCTTTCGAATCAAAAAAAAAAAAAGAAGTCACCATCATCTTTCCGGCTGATTCCTCGATTCAAACGAATGTCAAACAGAATTAAATGGACCAATCTCAGACTTTTGAAAAGACCCTCGTATGTATAGGTCTGGGCACCCAGACTACAACACTCAGGAGGTCTGGATTTGAAACAGCAGTTGAGTAGCCCTTTGATATTACATTATCAGAGGTTCCAATAGGAGGCGAAGCACAACGGTACCTCACTTATACAAAAATATATATTGTATTTTGATGTCAGCTGTTTTGAAGGTTGATTGGTTGAATTAGCTCTTATTAAGCTAGCTGTGAAAAATTTTCAATAATTGTTGAATAGTAGTTATCTAGTGGAAAATAATAATCACTTTAGATATCTTTAGTGATTCCTTTTTCCCATATGAGTCATTTTTTATTTTGTGTGAACAGTAATAAATTAGAATAGTTGTTGGTCTTACTCAAGTTTTTTATTACAGATTTTTATCTTAACAATTATATATAAAAAAAAATTATTTAAATTTTCTAAAATTTTAAACAAAAAAACTATTCTCCTACAGCGGATATCCTTGAATGTGTTTATTTCCCAAGAATTACTAACAAAGGGGAAAGGGATTTGATAGACTTTCATGTATTTAGAATTCCATGGCTCACAATAGCAACTGATTTTGAGCCTATTTTCCCCTTTTTCTTTTTAATGGAATACAATAAAAATAACGACGAGGGATAGAACATGCCCTCCCTCAGATTTTCAGTAACTCCAAAATGTATCTCCCCATTTTACAGCATATATAAAGCTACGCCCTTGAATGGTTCTCCAAGTTTAAAAATCCTAATCTTACCCCTACTACGATACATTCTATTTATATACATCCACGGGGCCGTTAGAGGAGGGGAACATGCTCTCCAACAATGATCCCAACATGTCTGCCACCTTACTTTACATCATTTATGTAATAACGCCCTTGAATAGTCCTTCTCCAAGTTTAAAAGTCCTTACTGTGGCCGTAATATATACATTATACTGACATATAACATAAATATATTTATTATCTTATATTCTTTTGCTTTGTAGAACGTATTGCAACTAGAGTTTTATCGGTCTAAAAAAACTAAAAAAACAAAAACACGCAACCACTCATAGTGAATGACGTCACTGTTACTAGAATTTTCAATTGAATGTATCGTACCGACTGCTGGGCGGGAACAAGGGATTTTGACAAAACACACAACCACTCATTTACTTTGACGTCAATATTAAAAGCGGCGTGGAAGTCGAACATCAGTCGTACACTCGTTATGGTATAACCTTGGTTCAAGCTGAATGACTCTAGGGGAAGAGCGGCCAAGGGAAAAATAAACAGTTTAATTTAAAACGCAGGCAAGAATATGTTCCGGAAGTAGTCGTCCTTATTCTTCTCTTTTTACTAGGTACTCCCCCCAACCCCCACACTGGCTGCGTGCCTAGCTGGAGGAACATGTAGCAGCTTCTAATTTTAAGGCAATCATAATTGAGAACTACTAAACCCTACCTTCCTTGCCTTAAGTGCCCACTCTTTGCCTATAGTCTTTTAGTTCAAGCTATCATGCCTTATTTTTTCTTGGTTTTCATATTTTTTAATCCTAGCTATGAGTGAAGAAAATAAAAAGATAGTTAGGACCATAGTACTGAAAGACCGTTGATTGGTAAAAAAGATCAGACTGATAAAAAAAGACTTAAAGGGGTGGGGGGTGGGGGAAACTCGATAAGGCTGATCCAACACTAATTGCAACCCTTATCATCATCCCTTAACATAGTGACGTCATTGTTGAAGCTTTGACAACAATCCTTTCTTAGAGTAGGTACATAGACTATCTATATACCTATGTAAAGGAAACGTAGTAATAAATCCATCATCCTCTTCTTTTAATTACGTCACTTTATATTAGATTATTTGGCCTTCTTTAACTCTTGTTTGTAATTCTTCGAAAATGCAGTTTTTTGAAGAAAAACAAAACTGGAGCGATGTGTTTGTCGTTCTAGAAGGAAGGATAATTACGTGGAGCTAGCTGTGGAACGATGAGTTAATATTATGTTATGCTGCCTATGTTGTTCTCCTCATCAAGAGCAAAACATTTGGGATACAATTACACACTTTTCCCTCGTTATCTGTAAATACGTAGTAATAATACATGTATTACACTACATTTGCCTCTATCCTTGTTGTTACACATAATAATATTTGATCTCTAGCAGTAATTATGTTATACTTTTTCCATTGGTGCTCTCTAAATGGGCAAAGGAGATATTGCCAGATGCAAAATGATTCTGAGTTGTTGAGTCATGTAGCTAAAAAATGAAATAGTAAAAGTTATTTGCATATCCAGGGAAACGTTTCTTCGTGGGAATTAAGGAAAAAGTGTTTTTAAGTCATTGAATTCAATTCGTTAGTACTACATTAGAGTAAAGAGGCATAGCAAATTTGTCGCTTTGAGACCGACGTGAGTTGGAATTGAAATAAAGAGAGGACATTGAAAACATAAAAAGGGTGGATGTATTTTTGATACGGCTTTATTGTGTTTTCTTTCAATTAGAAACCTCAAAAATTTACATAATAAATATGTTATTATCTAGAGCCTTACGAGGTTTCGTTCAGACTCTCTCACTCATTTCGGATATGAATTATATTCTTAATTATTTTATGAGTAGTGAATCGAATTCCTCTTCTTATTAATTTATTTATTATTTTGAAAGAAATTAGTTTATGATGATATGATAATCTAGTATGATTGCTACAATTCTTTTATAGATTTTTCTCTTTCCTTGAATTGAATTTATGATTACTTTTTCCCTATCATTATTAGAGTGTTTGAGGAAGTCAAGAAAGGAGCAATTGATTCAGTTCCTGCTCAAGATTCGACCAAATAAGTTCATTGTGTGGCTCCGTCTTTAAATTTGTGTGTGTTTTTGTTAAGAGTATTTGGATATGTTGCTAATCTACGAAGAGCGTAAGTGTTTTATATATTAACATAGAACCATATATATATGTATAGAGGTACACGTTTTTTACTTCATGCTATCTACCTTTAGTAAATCGCTGCTTATTTCTTATATATGTAAACTTGGTAATTCGTGACATAACATTAAATATGATTACTATTTATTAAATATACCTGCAAAAACTGATAGGTCCTTCCTTTGGGGCCTTTAACACGTACCTAGCTTGGAATTTAATGAGTAATATTCATAGTCAGAGTTTGAGAATTTTGGAAAAATTAAAAAAAAAGAAGAAGGATATCATTTTAATGTATGTAGATTAAGATGCTCAGATTGATTTTTTGAATATGACTGATTTGTTGTAATTAAGTCCTAAGTTGGAGATGTTAAAATCTTTTAAAATTTATGTTGGATGATCTATTTGTATATAATATTATTACAACCATTGTATTTTGTACAATTAATATACAAATTTTACGTGCATTACATGCAATTTTCCCACTTGTTTCAAAATGTTCTTTCCACCCACCCTCCTCCCTGTCGGAACAGGCCTGCTTCTCCTCAACATATATATATGTATATTAAAAGATCTCATAAATGGTAATAAATTGCATAAAAACTTTTTCAATTATTTTTGGCACAGAACTGCACCAGATGAATATTTGTACAAAGGAGAGATTAAGCTAAATTGACTCCGACATGTTTAAGTAACCCTATAACTTGTCTTGTGTTATTTATTCAGTTCAGTCCAGTCTTAAGGCTGGACCCATCAGTCCTATGGAAGAAGAAATAAAGTTGAGTGACTTCATCAAGTACGTAACTTTATAAATTTTAAGACTTATATGCAGGGCTGAACTGGACTGCAATATTCAGTCTTAAATAAGGATCCAAAGAATACTACCTGTAACCAATGGTTGCCTTTGTTTTATCACGCAAACTTCCTTCCAAAAAGAACACGAAAAAAGTCCAAAAATTAGTTGGTAGAATCCATTTTTAACAATTATATAATAGCTGTTGAAAGTTGGTCATAGCTTAACAAGAGCTAATAAAAATGAACCAATCAACATTCAAACCCCTGATTAGGAGAGAAAAGACAGAAAATTCGACAGCTGACAACAAAATAAAATGTACATATTTTAATGTTTGTGATGAGTTACCTTTATGGAGTAGATATATTTATGTAAAAACTAAAGGACATTTCATACCTTGGTGGTTTTAAACACAGAAACCTGTTCACTGAGCTTGACCATAAATTTAAATTATATACTTATGTATACAATCAATGATGAACAATAAATCCATGTGTTTGCTTAGTAATAATTATGAATGACTAAAAGTCATGCTGAAAAATGGAATTCCTCACAATCCTTACAGGGGTGTCCGCAGGATTAGATATATATATTATTATGATTTTTTTTTTTTTTGGGGGAGGGGGGCTTGGTTGTTTTAAAGAAAATATCAATTTTTTCTGGAAAAATATTAAAAATTAAATAAATAGAAAAAAAAATCTAATGAAAATTAAATATTATAAATTAAAAATGTAATTTTTTGTGAATTCCTATAAATTTTTGAAATTTTTTCCAAAAAAATTAACTTTTTCAGAATAGTTGTGGATTTTGGAATTCAAATATTAAATATTTTGGAAAAAAATTCAAAAATTTATAGGAATTCACAAATAATTCCAAAATCCACAACTATCCACAAAAAATAAACTTTTTGTGAAAAAATGTTGAAAATCCACAGCTATTCACAAAAAAAATTCTAAATTACATTTTAAATATTAAACTTTTTGGGAAAAAAAATCAAAAATTCATAGCAATTCACAAAAAATTATCTTTTTTAGGAAAAAAATTTCAAAAATCCACAGCTATTTACAAACGATTTCCAAAATTAAATTTCTAATATTGAAAATTTGGAGAAAAAAATTTACCCCTATTTTTGTATAGAAAAATTTCCCTCCTGACCAAAAACGTTTCAATGAAAAAGTAAAAATTCCTTTCTTTTTTTTTTTTGGGGGGTAGCCCAACACCTGCTGACGCCTCTACTTCATTACTAAACAGAAAAGTCAGCTGACTCACTGTTTTCCCACCAACTCCCATTATTATTTCTATTCAGATCTAATCGGTGGATGACTCTGATTAATGAAAGAATTTAGTGTTTGATTACAATAATTCTTTTATCATCCTTTAATCTGAAGGAGCTCTATGTGAAGGAATTCCTTCTCTAAAATGTAATTAATTAAGAATTGTGGTGGGGGGCGTGGATAATAATCCTGGAGAAGCTTATAAATAGTTTGAAATGAAGGAATTGACTTTGTTCTTATTAGATTTAGAGTAATCTCTTTTGTTCACTTTGTCTACAGACTATGAGAATTGAATATTCTACTTATCAGCCCTTGTTTATGAGTACATTATTAGCATTGTTTTGTATTGTATTTCGTTGCTTTAGTGAGAAGAAAGAAATAATTATGCGTACATACTAACGTGAGAATGGGATGTTGTCCAGAGGAGTCCGCAGGGGTGGGCTAAAGAGGCTGTAGCTTATTACTAGACAATGAAATATTTCCATATTTTTTTCCAAAAAATTTAATTTTTTCAATTATTTTTCCAGAAAATTTAATTTTCTGTGAATAACTATGTTTTTTTTTTTTAATTTCCAAAAGAAATTTAATATTTGAAATAAAATAAAAAAATTATATGAACAACAACGGATTTTTGCCTTTTTTCCCAAAAAATATAAAAATATTAAATTTTGTTTTACAAAAAATTAATATTTGAAATATAATTTTTGAATTTTTTTTCAAAATTTTTATTTTCATTGAATAGCTACGGATTTTTGTCATTTTTCCATTTAGTGTAATATTTGAAATTAAATTTTTGGATTTTTTTGCAACGAAATCCCAAAAACCCAATCATCCCTCCCAAAACAAAAACCTGTGGACGTTCCGGTTGGCTCTTTGTGTAATTTTTTTAATATATTTTTTTGCTTAATTTCATTGGCAAACTTCACGTTTTGTTAATCAAAGCCTGATGTGATAAAAAAAGCAACATAATAAATGTATTTAGGGAGTATAATTCCATGACATAAGCATGTAAGGACAAATATGAAGCGTTCTTATCTTATCAATTTTCAAATGTGTTTTTTGTTTTTTTTTACATATTATTCATCAAATAATATAAGACGAAATAAAATAATTATATACTGCGTCGGCCTGACCTATTGCGGGCTCTATACAAACTGATTGAGCAGGGCACAAATCCCAGTGCGTGTAGGGATAGCGATAATAATTAATAACAGAAAACAGGGTCGGTTTAAGTGTCACTTGGGCCTAGAGAAAAGATAAATGTGTAGGCCTCCTTTATTTTGTTTCTTTTTGAAAATTTGAATATAATTTCAGTCTCAAACGACTTCTTATTAGAAAATAAATTTATCATTTTTATCATATGACCTCTTTTTCAGAAAGGAAATATCAAATTTCTATTTTTAATCAAGCGTTCGCAGTGGGGCTAATGGAAGATCGGGGCCGACTGCAATTGCAGTGGCCTAAAGAAGGCCCTGATAATATATGATTATGTATCAAATTTTCGTATCAATTTTGTTAGTTTTTTGATACAAATTGGTTATTTACAAGAGAAAGTATTTTTCTCCGTGTTATACATTAGTCGTCTTAAGATAACTTCTTCTTATGAGTAAATTAATATACTTAATCTCTTGAATTTACTATGAATAAGATTGTCAAGGGTGTCTACATGGAGGGAGGTTATCCCCCCGAAAACCAAATAATATTAGATTTTTACCAGAATCTTCTTTCGTAAGGACGGAAGGATTTCTTTTCTAAAGAAACCCCTCCTCCCAAAAGTAAGTAATCCTGCTGACGCTCTTGTATGTGTTATTATTCAGAGATATATCATCTTAAAATGTATAAAACTATAGATTTAGCTTTAATTAGAATGCAAGATCGTTGTAAAACAGGTTATCCGAGTAAGGAAAAAAACGGGGTTTCCATACTAAGAAACCTCATACGCGTGTACGACTCACGAGGTTTTAATATTGACGTCATAGTAGATGAGTGGTTGAGTGATTTGTCAAAATCTGTCTTTCTTACTCTGCAGTCGTTACGATGCATCAAATTGAAAATACTAGTAATAGTGACGTCAGAGACTATGATTGATTATGTGCTAGGTCAAAATCCGCCTATCATGCCAAGGAGTCGGTACAAAACACCGAATTGAAAATTCCAGTTTGTCCGATTACATGATGGTCTAACCTTGTATTTCTATAAACCTTGATATAGTTTTTTGTAAACAATTTATATATAGCCACCTGGAAAAACCATATCCTCTGTAAGTTAATTATACGTTCAGAAAAGCTTCCATCTTTATTTGCTCCAGCCACTACTCAAGAAATAGAAGTGGAAGACTTAATAATATCAAAAAAGAATGAATATTTGATCATAGTTTCCGTCACAAAGCAAACATAATTGCTGGGAGAAGCCTCTCTATTTAATCTAAAAATGTGTTAACAAAAAATAGTTTTTATTTTCAGCAAAATAATAAGTAGAAAATCTTTGATAAGACAGATTGTACTACTGATATAAAAAAAAACAGTTCATATTATAACATAAAAATTGTTAGTATATTAAAGATAACTCCAATACTACAAATTAATTATATTTTCTGCTAATGTTGTTATCATAGTTTTTTTCAGTCATTTAAATGTATTTATTCATAACAAATGATTTTCAACCTTATTATTGATCTTAATTCTCGAAAGTTTTCAAAATTCAAAATTCCGAAAACATTATTTATTTAGTAGATGTTTGTTATGACGACTAATGTATTTGTTTATTTTCCCTGTTATCTTTATTGTATCTCCCAACTTAAATCAGTTGGTAGTAGTTACCCAATAGGGGATGAGCAAAATAAAAAATATATAAAAAATCCGCAAGGTGGTATTAAAGTATGTAGTTTGCTTTTAAAAATAACGGCGCATACTCAGAAGAACTTTCACGGGGCTTTCCATGTGAGTAACATACATTATGTTATTTTTTTATTAAATAATGTTTTAATTCAGGGGGTAGAATCGTATTTGCCTCGAGATGGCGCCCAATTGTTTATACTGAGTGGTCCATTAAAATCTGAACACTTTGAATTGTAAAATTTAAAAGACATAATTTATCAATTAAAGATAAAATTTCAACAAAATTAATACTATAAATAGATGTGAGTCTGAGCTCTCTTAGTCATTAATGTAGCCGCCCTTAGCAGTAACTATGGCTTACAGGGGGCAACAGAAGGCCTGGCATCCGCTGCAGATGTAATCTTCCATTATTGCGTCCCAGTGCTGGCGCACAGAAGCCTTGACGGACTCAGCGTTTGGATGATGGAAACTGCAGGGATTAGGGCTGTATGGAGCTTTAATTCCTTCAGGCCCAGTTTGGCCTTTTGACAGAGCTCTTCTTCCTCTCCAAAGTTTTGTTCATGCTGACGGTGTAGACAGTGGTCATAGAGAGGCCAAAGTGCTTAGAGTCCTCGAATGGAAATTCGTCGATCACGTTCAAGTGTCATTTTCTCGATTTGGAATTAAGCTCAGGTTTGTTTTGCTTTAATATATCGAAATTTGAATTAATTTCGATCACTCAACCTATCTTAAATATTGAATAAGTAATTATTCAGATTTCAATGAACTACCCGGTAGGCGAATATAAATAAACAATGTTTATGCACCATTCATTCCAACCATGGAATTATTCTGAAAAAAGCTAATTTTAGTTCAAGTTATCAACGTTCAGAAGACTAATAAGTAGAAGATAATAAGAAAAATTAATAGCTGACATCAATATGCAATGTATATTTTTGTATTGCGAGGTAACACCGTTTCATAATGATGATAATTCATTTATATTGTATATATATTTAAAAATGATTGGTTTTGTTGTATCTTATGGTTCGATACGCACACATGAACCGAAGATTGAGGTTCAAATAATTTATTATTTCCTGAATCATTTTATTTCCACAGTATTTCAACACTCTATAAAATTAGGATTCACTTTAATGAAATGTTTATTCCCTTATGAAAATTACAAAATAAAGTTTCGTGCAGATGTAAATTCGACTTGTAATAAAATGTTCCGTTATATATTTCACCAAAAAAGCATTTCGCGCAACCTTTCCCAATATTTATTTTTTTCCTTCTTCTTTTTTTTTTTTAAAAGAAGAGAGGTGAAATTTATGACAATATCAGTAGATGTAACCGACTACTTATAAATATAAGTAAACATAATTTTCGAATGCAGTCACTATTTATTTTGTAAAGACATAGTAACATGTTATTCTTAAGAAAAGAATGACTATTACGTCATTCTTTTCTCTTTTTTGGCAAAATCAACGGAATTTCTTACATTTTTCTATAATATACATAAAAGTATACAATATCAAATCCTTTGAATGACACATTCCCTGTCGAAATGTACAAAAGCCCTTTACTCTATAGTTCCCTCTTTTCGGTATGTATGAAATATGCAGTTAACATAGTATAAAGAGGTTTTAGTCAATAAGGACACGCTTACCAACTGCTTTCACAACAATAAATATCCAGTGCTATGTACAATAGACACATTAATTTGAAAGTGTTTATTGTCATACATACGCGCCGTAATATATATTATTCATACTAGGTTAGTATAGTTCTCTTGTTACAAAAAGCATTGTGTGTCCAACCAGCATATTGACTTAGGACTCAATGCTACACTTAAAAAACACACATATATTATAGGAACGAGTCACACCAGGGGTTCATTTTTCAAGGGAACTTTTTTCAATGCCATCATTTAGAATTTTAAAAATAAATTGGAAAAATAGGTGGAATCAGTTATTTTATAGGTGTAGAAAGTTATATTTTTTTTAGGGGAAAAGCTACAATTTTGATCGAATATTAATAACAAATTTGGGAGATTATATATTACATATTTTTGATGATTTTTATTTTGTTTTCCGCCTAATTTTGTGGGACTCTAATTTTCCTCAAATCTTCTATGCAGTACGCCTATATATACATTAGGGTAGGGATGTCCGGCCCGTAGCCCGCTTAATGTTTACAACTCATTCTCACTTTAAGTAGTATTTCTTAGCAAAATTGTCATAGTATCATCAATTCGCGTAGAACGTTCAAAATACGAACAAGCATGGAAAAATATTTCTTAAATAAAATAATCTTTGAAAAATTCTCCCTCTGATGGAAAAAATTTAAATGTGAAAACACAGGAAAAAAATTTTTTTTTAATGATTTATTTTCTAAAAGAGGTAATTCGATCAAATTATTCAGCGGAGCAAAAAATTTAATATACAAAATAATTCAAAATTACCAAGGCCCCCCAATATATATTCCTGTGGACATCCCTGAACAGGATTGCCAGATTGACCTTTTTTTAATCAGTTTCCCATTGAAAAATTAGATTGGGTCTAAATATGAAATATATATTCAGAAGCTTTGTTTTATGATTCTTTTTTTTTTTTTGAGAGAGAGAGATCTTGGGGACACATTTATGAGTTAAGGGATTGCAGGAAATATCGTTATCCCGTAAGTAAGTACCCATATATTCTCTATTTCTTCATTTGTATGATTATCACTGATAGTGTAGAGGTTGTTTTTCTTTTTTAAATTCCGTTATCCGATCCGACAGGCAAAAAATAAAATGAAATAGTAACTAATGAAAAAACTAATTTTTGTTGGATTAAATATATATTAATTTATATATTGAAATAATTAAATGTGAGATTTACCATAGATGTAAAACCCCAAGGTATCCGGGATCCTGAGAGAGAAACCCTAGTAATCATACATAATTTATTACTACAAGTGAATACTCGACACGGATTCCTATAGATAAGATAGTCTGATAGATGTTAAGAAATAAACTTTTTGGCTCGCGAGATAATTATCTCAAAGGAACGTCGTGATTTTAACTAATGCGCCTATCAATTCATCTTTATTGAAATGACACTTTTGTAACGATTTAAACTTGAGTGTTAATCCAGATGAGCTCCTTACCCACGTTATCAAAAACATTTGGGCGTTATCTTATATTTATTTTTATTATTCTAAAAAAAGTCAACTATTCGCCAAGGTGAAAATTACATTTGGAAGTAGGTAGGGTATTTTTTTCCAAAATTTACAGGACAGTGACTACGAGTGGAGGGAGTGGGGGGAGGTATATACAGTCTTAAGTTGCTATTCAATTTTTAATAAAAATTGTCGAAATGCTTATATTTTGTCAAAGTTCAAAATATATTTGTATAATAATACACCGTTACCTTTCTAATATCTCGAAACCTTTCATCTAAAAAGATACCCAAAAAAGAATTGTTCACAGCTTAACAATTCAACCCATCAACGTTCAAATAAAGGGGAAAGAGGTAGAACCATCGACAGCTGACAACAAGTATCTACTAAATTGTTATATTGATGAGATAATGTCGTGATTAGTGTCGGATTGGTCCTAGAACTGATTTCCTAATCAGTTTTCTACACTTTTCAGTCTTTTCTTTTCCTACAGTCCTAGCTACCTTTTTATTTTCTTCACTTCTTACTAGAATTGAAGAATATAAGAACCAAGAAAGTAATAAAAAATAGCTAGAACGTATAATAATACGTTCTAATCACACATCTCCCGTAGGTATCTTGTTATTAGAAAGAGACTGTGATTTAACTTTGGCGACTCAAATGACGTAGTTAATAGTAACTACGTAGCATCATCTAGCGTAGTTTCCATAAAAGACCGATAAGAACCGGTCCTGGGACTGACAAATTTTATTGGATCTAACGCTAGCCGTAGTGTCATGGATTTTTTTTTTGTCAAAAAGTGGCAATTTTTGTATTAAAACAAAAAATAAAGTCATTCAAAAATGTCTCTTGAAAAAATAAAAATAAATAAATAACAATGTCACCTCTATAATAAAGAAAAATTCTGAGCTATTCACCCCCCTCCCCCTCAAAGAAAAATCCTAGTTACGGCTCTGTAAATAGATACCTACATATAAATAATACCTACTGTCACCGCAAATAGTTTCCTTGTACGTAACTAACTATCCTGTAGGTACATATTTGCACTACGATATGATATAATAATATTTCTATCAACAATGAGTTTGAGTTAACCACTCTCCACAACACATTTTAATTATGTAGTAGCCTCCTAGAAAAGACATTCCGTTCAGCCCCCAAACACTCTAATCCACAAAAAGATAACATGAGATTAGTATTAAATTTTAAATACATATATATACAAATCTCTCTCTCTCGTTTAGTTTCTCACCTAATTATAAAAACCTATTGGCGCCGGAGCCATATTTCCAACTGTTTAATTTAGAATAATAAAGGATATAATTCGCGGATTACTACGGTTATATATACAATAAAGAAAATCATTTTAATGTGTCGGTTAGCTAAATATGGGTTTGAATTATTTTAGGACGCCCAACGTAAATATTGATTTTTTATCCCATCCCCCACCTTTTTGGGATCTCTTTTAACAAAAATAATATATATTATAAATGGATACGAACCGTTGACTGACTGATGACATCCGGAAAGTCATTTCGTGGTACATTTAGATCATTAATTATGGATGTTATGAAGACATCCCCTGATTTAAGGGGGTTAACC
Source organism: Lepeophtheirus salmonis (assembly GCF_016086655.4). NCBI lineage: Eukaryota > Metazoa > Arthropoda > Copepoda > Siphonostomatoida > Caligidae > Lepeophtheirus > Lepeophtheirus salmonis. Next base: position 36,972,082 of record NC_052131.2, read on the forward strand.
CCATCAAGTTATTTGCTTTTTGCACGTGATTTTGAGAAGTGAAGAAGGACCTCTTTGTAATAGATTCTTTTTACTTTTGACATAATAAATAATGCAGGAAGTTCCCTGCATTGAGAGAAGAATATCTGCCTTGCAGTAGAGTATTCAATTACAAATAGAATACATATGTATGTGTGTAGTACATGTTAACATCGACACTTCTATGGGGTTTAACCTTGGGGAAGTCATAGTTGAATTCTTATAGAGTATATATTGTATATATGTAAATACCTACTACTACGTATTAAGACAGTTGTAAGAACGACGGAAATTCTTAAATGTACGTACATACAATATTGAATGTACATACTCACATATGTTCAGCCTAAAACTCTTAAGAAAATATTTTGTTTATAAAAATATTAAGGTTGAATTGCTTCCTTTGGGAGTTTTTATACGTTATTTGATGATGTTAAAGTCTTTTCCCAGGAGTATGAGATAGATAGGGACACACAGACATATCTTGTTGTACCTTCTTATAATATAGAGTGTATACTCTCTCTCTATATATAAGCATTATATTATAACAAATTCTGAAATCCTCTTGATTTGAGATCAAATAACTAATTGAAGGAATAGAAAGCGAGTGACCATATTTTGATTTCTAAAAGAAAAGACGCCCCTGAACAGGAGCATCCTCAGATTGGTGTATATATATCTATTTTTTTTTTGGGGGCGGGCGATTGTTTTTAGAATTTTTTGAAAAAAATTTCCAAAAATTAAATTTCAAATAATATTTTTTTCGGAAAAAAAATTCCAAAACATACTGCTATTCACAAAAAAAATAATTTTTTCGAAAAAAAAATCGAAAATTAAATTTTAAATATTAAATTTTTGGAAAAAAAAATTCAAAAATCCACACCTATTTAGGAAAAATAATATTTTTTTGAAAAAATTTCAAATATTACAATTTTTGGAATAATTATTCTCAAAAAAATTCAAAAACCTTCAGTTCTTACAAAAAATTAATTTTTTTGGAAAAAAATTTCAAAAATTTAACTTCAAATATTAAATTTTTGAAGAAAAATTTCTAAAATCCATAGATATTCCAGATATTTTGGATTTTTTTTTAAAAACTTAATTAAATTTCAAATATAAAATTTTTTAGTAAACATCACAAATTCTTTAATTTGGGTGGGGCTACAGCCACTCCACCCCTTGTGGACGCACCTGCTGAATAGAGTTGCCAAATTGGCCTTTTCTGTAGCAATTTGGTCTTGAAAAATTAGATTTGGCCTAAAGTTGAAATAAATAGGTATTTAGTAGTTTAGTTTCATAAGAATAATTTTCATGAAATTATATATTTTATGTGTCCCATTAAAATATTTCAAGTGGCAATGCGGCCCATTATATTAAAAGGATGGACATCCCTGGCTTAGGGGGGGGGGGGTATTATTTTGAAAGTAATATAATATTGAAAAACAAATAATTTTAGATTCTTGTTCTGATTTTTTTCAGAAAATAAATTTGACTTTTTAGAAAACATATTCTGGATCAACTATTTTTCATTTTTATATTTCATTAATGCCAATTTTATTTCCTATTCATCTCGATTGTTAACATGGGACCCTTAATAAAATTGGACATTTTATTAATTTATACGTTTAAAAAAGTCTCAAACGTCTCAGACAGGATATAAAAAGAAGATGTCATGTCCGGCGAAAAGAGAACGGTTGACCGTCCCAAGTGAAATGAATCCACATGTTTGAGTCATCAATATAATAATGTGTAATAACAATAAAAAATGGATGAAAGAATTGAATTTCTTCTGTCTCCATCTATTATTAAAGGCTGCCCTGCTACATAAAAGTGGATACACGAGTGTAGTGTGTCTTCATTGATTATTTTATTGTTATTATTATTATTGTTGTTGGTATTGTAATTTTCAACCATTCACTATTACAATATGATTTCGAGAGGGAAATTTGAAGGAAAACAAAAATCCGAGATCCATCCCATCTGCCCTATTAATGTGTGGTAGTAGTGTCTGTGAACTTCATACCATGTTATTCCACCTATTAATCCAGGAATTCACAAAATAATTGTTTCCTCATGATTGAACAAGTGTTTAGTCATACCTCATGTGCTGTACAAGTACTTAGAATACCTGAGTCAATCCTTCTGAGCTGCCTTTGACCCAAAACGTGGGAGAAGATAATTTATTGAGAGGGCTTTACTAGCATTTCGTTGGTAACTCTTTTGTAAAATAACCTTTCTGGGGACATTTTTTTAGACAGGTCAAAAATTGGCCGAAGGTACCATTGCTTATTTTACCCTAAATTGGGCCAAGAAGCCGTTGCATCTCTTGCCTTTCTCTCTCCTACCCCTATCCTTCTACATAGTCTTGCGTCAGTGCACTCCCGTCCAGAACAGTCCGGAATATCAGTTCTAAAAACATATAAAGTTCCTTCCTTGATGACGTCAATCAACTTGATTTCTTTTTCTTTTTTTATATCAGTTCTAGTATTGGCAGTCCCCTTCTAAGATTCCTTCAAGCTAAGTGTCATTATTAGTCATTGTCCATTGAATAGTTGATACCGTAGCAAAAGGATTGAGAAACCCAATAATTGTTAAGAAAAACATGATGTTGATGATGAAGGAAGGCAGAGAGTGTAGACTCTAGAGACAAGACCTCCTTTGGTGCATCATCTCATTTTCTTCTTAATAAATCAACCATACAAAACACCCAGACACCCTACTAGTCACTACATAGAGCATCATCATCGTTGCCATTATTCTACCCCCCTGTTGTAAAGAGAGGAGAGGAGGGGGTGAAGCAGTAACGAACATCCTTAGGAGTCAAGCTAGTAACCACTAATTATTATGGGGGTGAGTAAGATGAATGGCCCTACAACCAACCAACTCTCTTTGATGTAAAACAGATAGTATTGCATGTGTGTATGATGCAGTCAGAAGGTTGGTCCTTCCCCCCCCAACTCTATTATCCTTAACTCTCCCGCCGTGTAGAATAATGCCTAAGTATCTCTCTTCTAATGAAAGTTGGTAAATACCAGGGCATCATCATTATCTCTCAGAACTTGATTTAAAAAAAAAAAAATATTTATCCTACATATAATATCGACCTATTAAGGATTTGTCATTTTAAAGTCCAATCATTTGACATTTTCTATATAAATACACACACGATGCCATCATTAAGGAGTCATAACGTGACGTTTTGATTCAATACTGTCAGCAATTCCACTGAAATGGGGGAATTCAACGCTCAAGTGCATTCTAGTGACTCCTAGATACGCAACTCCCCCCTGCCCCCTCCTCCTATCCCCCTCATAACGACTTTTTATAAACATAATAATATATTATTTATTATTACCTAATACGAAAAGAAGAAGAAATGGATTTAAAAAGAGAGGAGTGAGGTTGAGTGATGAAGAGAAGGATAAGAGCCCTCCTTGAATATTTTGACTGTTATATATTGTATGACTCCGATTAATAAAACACGTAGCGACCTCTTTGTTTGTTTCATTATTATGTCATAGAGGGAAAAGTACGTTGTTGAAAGAGGGCGATAGAAGTAGTAACGTTTGTCTGTTTGCTATTTAAGAGGGTGAGGAGCTGAGGAGTGTATAGAGAGGAAGGAGGAGAAAGAGAGAGAGAGAGAATATATTACTGCAAAGAGATGAAGGAGGGGGGAAGGGAGGAAAAAATATATATAAAAAAAAAGAGAGAAGGATTCTGGAGTTAGTATTAAATTGGTTGAGGGATCGCAAAGGGATGCGGAGCTGTTGGAAGAAGAAGTTTTCCTATGATTAGATATTATTAATATTAATGCAGTGTTGAGAAGATCCTTCCTTTGGACCACGAAGTTTGTTATGAGTGTGAACTAAAAAGTGAGGATTAAGAGGAGGTGAAGCAAGGAAATTATACTAGACATTGTTTTAGAAGTCGTCTTCTTCGTGGTCGTCGTCTAAATGAAGAGGAAAATGAGCATTAATGAGATCTCTGGACAATCTTCCTTTCCTGGTAAACCCCATCCGCTCCCATTCGGATCTCTCTCTAAATCTTGATTTTCTTATTTCTCTATTCACGTCTTTCAAAACTCAATCTTTTTCATTGCTTGTCGTGATCCAAAACCCTTTAGTTTCGGATGAGGAATAAATGACAAGGATCTTCTTCTTTTGAAGTGGACTTGTCAGTCCCTGTCCTTTGAATGCACCTCCCAAGTCACTTGCACATCCATCACAAGTTGTAGGAGTCCGTTACTCCTTTTCGTTCATCTTCTTCTATCCCTTAGGAGAGGATTGGATTTAATTCACACCAATTCTAGAATTTTTATTGGATTTCTTTAAATCCATCTCAGTACCCTCCATTATTTTCAATTCCCCCCCCACTCTGACGTTGTTTTTCTCACATCATGTATTCATTCTTACACAAAAATCCCTAATATCATAGTTTTTTTTTAAATTCTTCTCCTTCGTGATGAACTGGACCTTTGTTCCATCCCACCTACGTAGTCAAAAAAATAAGAATTAAATTTGAAATCCAATTACTACTTGTTTTTCTATCCAGTCCGTCCGTCTTTCCCTCTCAAAATCTAGACTAAACGATTTATTCTCCTTCTTATAAATTGTATATACATTGGATATTTCAATTGGTTTTCTTTAAGTAAAAAAACAAACCATGGACAATGTTGACTAAAAGATGGATGATTGGTTTTAAATCAAAAAAAATAAAAATAACAAAAAGTCGGTTGATCTAGATAATTTTTCTTCTTTTTTGGAGTAAATTCATTTTTTTTTATCGATTAAACTTAAACAAAGCGAATTTATAAATTTTCTATATATATAAAGAAAAGACTGATGGATAGCTAAAAAAAACTACGATCAAGCGAGTCAGTCAAACGTGAGTTTTTCTTTTTAAACTGAATACACTAAAAAATATGGAGCAATGAAACGTGGGTGTTTTGGAATGCGGGGATATTTATAAATGTTGTTATTATTCTATAAAGGTATTATTAAACTTTATAGAATTGGGGGAGTTAGCGATGTAATATATTTTATTGTTATTATTTCGTCTTTGTGTCTCTAAAAACAAATATTCTTCCTTATCGCACCGAATATCTAGATTTCCAACAACACCCCCTAATGAAACCATCCAAACGTAAAGATTTTAATGACTCCTTTATTTGAACCAATCCTATTACTATGTGTATTAAAAACAAGGATTTATAATAAATACGTGCATACCAATCGTGTACTATAGTGGATAAATTATTTCTTTCTTCTTCGAAGAACAAAAATAATAACCCACTCAAGTTTTCTTCTCTTCTCCAAGACAACACAACAACACTGTTCTTTGACAATTTTCTTCTCACATTGATGATAATATAAATGTTGTATAATGAATAAAATGATGATTCATGGGGAAATAATTGACCCGCGTTTTGACAGTATTGTTGTTTTTCTTTGCATGTTATCAAATACTTTTCCTTTGAAAGTAGTAGTGTAGAAGACCAGAGCAGAGCTCCTTCTCACCCACCACCACCACCAACAACAACAACATTGATTCTCACTATTATTTATAATAATTTATTACTCAGAGAATAATGTAAAAATAATAATCATCCTCTTCTTCTTTCTTTACTTCTCTATTGACTCGCATTGCACAAGCAGAAAAAAGAAATAGCGTATCTTTTAATGTAATTTTTTTATTATTATTAAGTTATATATATATGTACAATTAATGTAATGTTTATGTCTATTCATTGATTTTCTATGATTACATCTATTCTATTATAATAGTTGATAATTTAATTTCTTATTCTTGCAGATTTGACTCCGGAAGAACAAAAAGTTTTACATACCATTCGCAGGCGTAAAGTAGAACTACTCCAAGAAATAAATCAGCTCAAAGATGAACTGAACGAAGTCAATTCAGAAATAGAAGCCATGGATACTGAAGAAGGGTAAGAGAGTGAAATATATATCATATAATATAATATAAATGTGTTCTACTACATAGAGAAATAATTCTATTTGATGTACGCATAATAGAATTATATCCAATAAAGGTCTTTAGAATTGATGAATACACAAAAGCAAAATGTATGCTAGTCTACAATTTGTTTTTTTTTTAAATATATATATATAATAAGGCCAAAAAAGCTGACATGAACCCCTCATACTAATCTAAAAAACTTCAACCGCTTTTCTAACATTTCATTAGTAGTAGTAGATGTCAATGGAATTTTATTGTTGTATGTACATATTAGCTATAGTTTCTTTTTAAATGTTTAAGCTCATTATAAAAACTTGTATTAGTTGTTAGCATGTACATAATATAATCCTATCCCCCCCCCTCCTCCCTCAACGTCTTTTTGTTGAGTTTGTTCGTTGAAGAAAGAAAGAAGGAAAAAATTGGGGGAGCTGATAAAAAGGCTTATAATTTTCTTCTTCTTCTTTTAAGAAGAAGAAAAAAATCCCCCAAAAAGAAAATAATAATCATCAGTCAATAGTAGACCAGAAATATATAATCAAATATCCTACCCAAAAGAATGGGAGGACCAACAAACAGAAATGTGGAATGCTTCTGTTTTGTTGTTGTTTTAGATATCCTATTTTTTTTTCATTTGATATCCTTGTTTTGAAAATATAAAATTACCAATGAAATGCTATAATTTGAAATTTAAAATACATATGTATGTATTATGATAGCAGAGTCCAAATGACTGTTAATACTAATCATCCGAATTATGACGTTTTATCAGTGGTTCTCAAAGTTTAAAGTGCACACACAAAAAGCTATGTTAAGAACCACTGCATTACGTGCATTATTTGCTTACAAAGATATTTCTACCTTAGTCAAGGATTGTATTTTGTGCATAGTAATAATAATTATAGTATTGCTTTATTAATATGTACTCTAATCAAATGTATCTTTATTTGTTATAGTGCTAAAGTAAAAAATCTTCAAATGGGAAAGAAAAAGTTTAATATGGATCCTAAGAAGGGAATTGAATTCCTCATTACTCAGGGTCTGATTAAAGAAACCCCCGAGGATGTAGCACAGTTCCTCTATAAGGGAGAAGGCCTCAATAAAACAATGATTGGGGATTTCCTTGGAGAAAAGAACGATTTCAATGAAGCCGTCCTTAAAGCCTTCGTAGAACTACATGATTTTACAGATTTAATTCTGGTACAAGCACTTAGGTATGTTGTTATTCTCACCACATATATAAAAATGATTATATTACATTATTACTTTTGTAGACAATTTCTTTGGAGCTTTCGTCTGCCGGGTGAGGCTCAAAAGATTGATCGAATGATGGAAAGTTTTGCTCAAAGATACTGCCAATTGAATCCAGATATTTTTACTAATTCAGATACCTGCTACGTTCTTTCTTTTGCCATTATTATGCTCAATACGAGTCTTCATAATCCTAGTGTGAAGGACAAACCCTCTGTGGAACAGTTTATTTCAATGAATAGAGGGATCAACGATGGAGGTGATTTGCCAAGAGAGCTTCTTGTGGTAAGACTATTTTTATTCATTTTTGATTACATTCATGTCTATTCTATATATGTACTAAATGAAGTTAAAATGATCAAATTTTGTCGGACGCAATATTATTATGATATCACTTTCCGTTATATTATTTTGATATTGACATACCTTCATTATCAAATATAAGAAAAAAGGATAAGGAGAGGAAGAAGACCCTTATTATTATTTTTTTTTTTTGCTTCTGATTATGTAATTTCTTACTAGTACTACTATCTAAAAATAGAAAACAAACCTCTTCCTGTATATTATTAGTTTCAAGATTTGAAAAAAAAAAAAACACTATTAAAAAAAATAAACAGTTAAAATGTTATTTATTTGCAGATGTTTAGGAAGTTTTGTATTTATTCTTCTTTTTCTTTTCCGACCTTTTGATTCCTTTGGAAAGAGATTTTATTTAGTTGGAATGCATGTCTCTTTCTATATTAAATAATTATTTAAACACATGGTGGCTATTATAATAATAATAAATTAATCCATGTTCCATTGCGAAACTTTCTTTAAAGGAAATATAATTTCATTCTTTTGTTAAGTAGCTATTCGCATGTCATAATAATCACAAAGGCAAAACATTATTTACTTCTACAATATGGTAAAATTAAAGCATTGGATTTCACCTTAAATATAATTATTATTGAATAATTTTTTAGTTGGAGCTGAAGTAACATTTTCTCTCATTTTCAAAAGATATATGTACATATACCGGAGGGTAGTCAATTGAAATCGGAAGACTTACTAATTCAATAATGAATGAAGGTTGAGTGATTGAAATTAATTCATATTTCGATCTATTAAAGTATAAACAATTAATTGCAAAACAAAGCAAACTTGAGCTCTCTAGCTTACGTACAACTCGAGAAAATGACGCTTGAACGTGATGGACAAATTTCCATTCGTGCACTTCAAGCAGAAACCCATCTCCTCCGTTACAAGACTCTTTGACGCTTTTGCCCCCCTCAGCCCTGATGCCAACCCCATTGACTAAACCTTTTGGTTGCATGTCGCGGGGAATGCCATCCAAACACCGAGGCCCTGAAAGCAACTGTCATCCAGCACTGCTAGATAATGACCGATAAATACATCCGTAGCGGGTACCCAGCTTTCCGCCGTCCTCTGGAAGCCATCATTAATGATTTAGTGAGCTCAGACACATATCCATTTATAGTATTAATTTTGTTGAATTTCTATCCTTAATTAATAAATTAGTTCTTGTTGAAGTTTAAAATTCAAAGTGTTCAGTTTGTACTGTATGACTCGGTATATACGAGGAGTATAGTATCTACTTGCGTCGAGTTGAACCAACTCTGGAACGGTGCAACATTTGTTGCCTCATTGATGAAAAGAATTATATTAGAAATTGAGATTAATTAGAAAATCAGAGCGACACAAAACTCATCATAATTGATGAGGTTTAATGATAAATTAATCCAACTCATAAAAATACGAAGTCGACTCGTTTTTTTTAAATAATAATTTGGAAATTGACTCACCATTTGAGTCAAGTGGAAAAACCATGTATTCAAGCCAAGTTTGCACAACCCTCTGAGTATGAGTATGTACGATTCAGATGAGTAGGATGGCCCTTCTAAGTATACTGTGAATGATTACTTTTATTATTTTATTGGGATAGCTTGAGGCTTTGCTACGGCTATTATATAGTTGCAGATGTTAAATAAAATAAAGACAACAGCCTCCCTCAAATTAGTTTCATCTCTAATTATTTTGTTATTAATAACGATATTTATGCTAATAGTTTTAATATACTATGCATCAGCGTTATTCGGTACTTATTTTTTTTAGTCGAAAAAGTATGGAAATACCAATACCTATTTTATACAAAAATATTGATATCGTAGCAACATGCATTAATTAGAGGGAAACGTCATTGCAATCACGAGATTAATTTATGATTAAATATATTATCGTATTATATAATACATTTACTAGAGTATTAGATGTACTACTAATCGTTATGTTGTTGTACCAACAACAACATATAACACATAGCCATTTTGTTCCAACATCAAAAGGTTTTTTATGACTCCTCAGTTCTCTCCCCCCCTCCCTTCTCAAAAACCTCCATCTGCTTCATCATAATTAATTCTATTGATTATTGTTTTAGGATATGCTTGTATGAATAAAGAGAGGGATTCTTATTTGATGTAGTGAATTATCCAACTAACTACTCCTAATTCATTTTAATATATGTATTTACATAGAATAGGCGTGTTAAACATAATAATATAATTTGAGTGGCGTCCTTCATAACATTTAAATTAATTGACATGACCCTTTGTCACTCATACATACTATTTATTCTAATTTGTGTCTTATTTTTGCCCTTTTTCTTTCAGAGTCTATATGATAGCATTAAGACTGAGCCTTTTAAAATACCTGAGGATGATGGTAATGACCTCATGCATACCTTCTTCAATCCTGATCGAGAAGGTTGGTTGTGGAAGCAAGGAGGCCGTTATAAGTCATGGAAGCGTCGGTGGTTTATTTTGAATGATAATTGTCTCTACTATTTCGAGTTTACCACTGATAAAGAACCTCGTGGAATCATTCCATTGGAGAATATTAGAGTCCGAGAGGTCGGGGATCGTAATAAATCCCATTGTTTCGAGTTATTTTCAGCGGGAAACGAAGTCATTAAAGCTTGTAAAACGGATTCCGAAGGGAAAGTGGTAGAAGGTATGTTATTTAATTGCATTTTCAACTAATGTGAGTCAGGATTATCAACATTGTTTTATCTTGTACTTCATTTAGGCAAACATACGGTATATCGCATGTCAGCATCAACCGAAGAGGAAAAAGAAGAGTGGATTAAGTGCATACAGTGAGTTCCTTCTACCTACATACCTACATTGCTATGATAGTTATTTTAGAGTCGGAGAGTTATTTATGCTAGGGATTTTAGTGTACATATCATTCTTATATGGCATGAAAGATAGTTATTATTTCATTGTTTTTATGTACCTGAATTTCATTTATAGTTTATCTCTACGTAAAAGAATAAAAGGTCAACAAAATGTTATAATGGTCATCTTGTTGCCATGTTTTTATATTTTTCTCTTACTTAAATATATACTTTTTTGTTAATGAGTGTATATTGATGTGTGTATTGTGGCTCTAAAGAATGAGACTTCTCAATTTTTATTCATTTTTCTGTTTTTCCCCTAATTTTTCGTCCCTCAGACGAGTACAGGCCAATGAGGAAGAAGACATATTCTTAACGTTGCCTAGGCCCTCTTCTTCCAAAAGTCTGGCTAAAATGTTGACATTCTGCACTAGTGCCCCTAAATACATCAAAGTGTAAGAATTACGTTTTTTATTTGGGCGTGCATTTTAAACAATATGGTCATAATAATTTTGTGTTTTGGGTTGCTTATGAAGTGTGGTGTAGGATGATTAATACATTTAATTAATTTATAAAAAGTATTTAATACTTATAATAGAATCGAATATGTTAGTCTGAGTGTCTGCATGTGTTTATTTAGTTAAATTCTACTAACAAAAATGTAATTGCATATAATAAATATCTACTATTTGAGCGGCATTAACCAATTGACTTCATGCCTTTGCACGTTTGTTCATTTATATAGCACTTGATTTTTGACGTATGTGAGAATGGGTGGAAATAACTCAAATCTACCTAATCTCCCCCTCCTCTGCAACTATTTAATGATTACTAACAATTGTTGTTATTATTAACTCTAATTTATTACGTATCCCTTCATTAATAATTATAATTAATTAGTAAATTTAGAAATACATATTATGTATACAATTATATTCAACGACAACACCCAATTGACTAACTCACTCACTCCTAGTTTCCACTCATTTAATTACAACTATGATTAACCGTTACTAATCATCCCCCTCAATTTTTTTTTTCAGACAAAGTATTAGTCACAATCCCTTTTACGATATGTTGGCTGTGAGGAAGAAGAAGGTTCAGAAGAACGCGTCTCGATAGATGACATATTCGATAGAGTGGAGAGACTGAAGAGAGTATCTCAATATCAGAATAAGAGAATCAAAACCCTACGAGTACAAAAAAGCAGCTATCCAAAGAGGAAAAAATATATATATTAAAGAAGAATGTTTATTAGTGATTGTTTGTTGATATCACCATGCATAATTAATTAATGAGGATGATAACGATGACACAACGCACATCTGTATTACGCTTATTGAGTACAAATGAATGAAGAAGGTGAAATCAAATCAAAACCTTTATTTTGTTATTGTTTTGAAATTTTGATAATTGAGAGGATGATTCTACTTCAGGCACCTGTGAATGCTATTATTATACAAGAGCCTTCTCCCACTTTCCCTCCTCGCTTCCCTTGTGAACCCTTTATAGTTGACTCCTGAACGAACATTCATTCATACTGTAAAGACGAACTCTTTTTGCCTCTTTCTATTTTTAATTCCTTTTATACATACATATACTATATGAAAATATCATCTCTTCTCTACGCTATTATTAATTCTATTCTTATTACTACTATTATCAACAAATATGCCTCTCAGTAATGGCCTTTTCTCCCCTTTATAGAAAGCAATAACTAGCCTAAGTTGATGTTAACAATTTTTCCGTTATTGTATCAATAGAAGAAAAATATATATATATATATACACATATGATATTTCAAATGAGACTGATTCCAGATTATTTTTTTATCGCTCTTAATTATTACTATTAGACTAAACACCACGCACACCTAAAATTATGATTACCACTTGATAATAATGTTTCGAAAAATATCCGTAACCATAATTATACTTTTATTAATAATTACAATTATTTATTTATTCTTACGCTAACAACGACTATTTTTCAATTTATTTATTTTTTGAACAAAGGCATGTCTCATCAAGTATTATTACTATTTCGTATTTTTATATTTATATATATTTATCAAATCGAATATAAAATGTTATTTTATATAAACTTATTTGAATGATTTTTAAACAAAATTAATAATGATCAAATGATGTCTATTATCAGTGTATATAGTCATTTACTCTATATATCATTGGCATGTTGAGATGATTAACGCTGCCTCTCTGAAGAGGATGAAAAAGAGAATCCTATGTTATTTTATTAAATACATATTCTGGAGTAGCCTGTTTACATAGTTTCAATTTACAAAAAATATATAATAGGTGTGACTTTATGTATTTCAAATTATAATGCAAGGCATACATCCCTCTTGAGAATGCAATCGTGAACATTATTACTTGCTATTAACAAGTTATCTAACAGACGGAAGTTTCATTGAGAGATACAACAATGCATTTAATGAAGTTGAAATGAAGGACAGGGTGATTGTGAATGCCTTATCATACTAAAGAAAAATACACTTGCGCATACTGTAAAATTATTTGCATCGCTTTATATAATTTATATCCGTCTGACAACGAAAGGACCTCAATATATATAAATAGGTGTGTGAGAATTGTCGAATGTAAATCCGAATAATCCTAAATTTTATTAGGAACGTTGATTGACGACATTTTATTTGTCGTACTGAGATAACTTACAAAACTATGATGCTCCTTACTCACTAATTTATTTGAATTTTCTAAATTGTAAGAAATCTCTATTATTAAAAAAAAAACGTATCACTCCTGAAAATGTATAATAATCAGACATTCTTCGATCTAAAAGTATGTTCAATCAAAGAAATGGGGGGGATTTCATGATGTGACCATGGGATGCAATTTGATTGAATTGAGTGAAACAACTGTAATCTTACATAGAATCTTGCCGATTGTCGTGAAAAAGTCTTTAAAAAGTAACACTGATTCAACTTGTGACATTTGGTTACTAAAAAATAATTTATGTATGAATAAACGTCACCGGGTGCACTGTACATAGTGTTCCATGATGTATACATTGTATATCTAAAGAAAAAACTGTGTTTAGCGATTAAAAAAGGAAAGACGGCCGATGTGTGCCAAGGTGCTGTATAATAATTAATAACGTGTGTACTCCTTCTCTCTCACTACTTAACAAGTCGTGGGGGTGTTAACATCTCTCTCTAAAAGAATTCTCGCCTATCTTTGGGATAAATAGATTTAACAAAGGGTTTTTTTACCCATTTAGAGCCATAAAGGCTCAATTTAGTTAAGCTTTGACGAAGTTATGATGAATTTAAAAAAGTCCAAAAAATTGTATAATAACGAGCAATATCATTCAGGAAATAGTGCTAATTTTTCACAATATGTATAATTTTTTCATGTAAAAAAAGTTTAACTATAACACTGGATCGTTTTTAAAGCTTTTCCTAAATCATTATAAAAACACATAAATCAACTGGATTTTATATTCAAATGTGATAGGAATTATAATAAACTACTGCTTTCCACAACTGGTTGGTATAGTCGCGGTGGTTACTCTTCCTTGGGTATATCATCCAGGTAATCCCTGTGAAGAGACTCAACAGCTTGCTTGCTGTAAAATCCTAGTGGCTTTTGGTATCGGTCAATAAATTGCTTGGCATGCACAATGGTACACTGCATCTTGGGCTAATTGTAATTGCAAGTTTGCAATAAGCTCTTGTAGTTTTCAATCAGTTTGGCATAATTTGAATAAAGAGTCTTGCCAAAACACGCCTGTCATAATTTGTCAAACGATCGAAGGGTATCAATATGTTCAAATAAATCTTTGTGTTCAATTTGATCAAGAGTATCCAGCTTGGAGAGCAAAAGTACACAATTGGGGTAATTTAATTGGCCTCTGTGATAGCCTTGCCAAACTATTCATTTTCGAAGGCCCATTTAAAAGCCTTGTTGCCAGTAAGTGTATTATTGAGGCTATCAAAAATCCTCTTGACATTACCTTGAAATAGATGTAGTTCTGTTGGGGAGCTAAATCCAAAATGACTACAGGATTAGCTTTCATGTTTACAATTTTTGAAGTCCCTGGCAACCTTTAAGTCTTCTTTGCCAAAATATTTAATCATTATAGTTTGCTTTGATGTTGCCAAGATTTCTCAAGGGGGTTTATAATCTGTTACAGGTTTCTTGGCTTCACATCAAGGTTTTGTAGCTGTAAGGTTCTGCAATCCAAGCAGAATATTTAATAGTTTGAAATCACATGGCAAAACATGGGTGGCACTTATGTTCAACTGATCCAAGATGGTTCTGATATTAAATAAATTTTCAGGACAGTCATCCACAATTGCATGCATTAACATTTTCTTCACCCCAAAGTTTGGCCTTTTGAGGTATAGGGCTGGCGCAAGTCGGATCTTACTCTTGAATACTTCCAAAAAACTCTGGCCACCATCCATGCCAAGTTTCAGCAAGGACTTCTTGCATTCTCTCTTCTCAATGGTGTTTGGTAAAATTTGGTAGATCATTGCAGAAGACTCGCCATTTTTCTGTACTTAGAGGCATTCTTCTTGGAGCTAGAGTAATCTTCATCCACGTCCTTGGCATCACATATTAACATTTTGGCCTCAAGGAAAGAATCAAGCTCATGGCCTTTCTGTATAACCATTTTTTTAAATTAGATACAACAGATCCTGTAACACCTATGGTCTTGGAGGCACTTCGAAGCAAGGACCCTGACTAGATGGTCTTTCGGACACTGAGATTAAGTTCAGTGGCCAAGTTAATGAATAAATTTAAGTTAAGCCATTGGTTGGAAATTTTTTGTCTTTCCAATTTTGACTTTCATTTTGGCACCTTGGTTTGTCTGAAGAAAGATGAAACCCTCCTCACACGGT
Organism: Lepeophtheirus salmonis; assembly: GCF_016086655.4. Lineage (NCBI taxonomy): Eukaryota > Metazoa > Arthropoda > Copepoda > Siphonostomatoida > Caligidae > Lepeophtheirus > Lepeophtheirus salmonis. The sequence continues at coordinate 36,987,390 of NC_052131.2, forward strand.
TCACATTTCTTCAAATATTCAGATACCATAATGACCATGGCAGTGAATCTTTGGATATCTTGTCAGCAGCATTTAGCCCTTTTTTAGCAACGAGCACTGATGCCTGACTCCTCTTCTTTTCTCGCGATCGCATGTCCCACAGACATTGCAGTCTGGTGGAGAGGGTGCTTTTTTGATAGGCCTTCCTCTTTTTTTCTTACGCTTCTCCAAGAGAAGAGAGGATTGGTGTAACCTACCTTTGGGTGTTTCAATTATGTATGGTTTGTCCTCTTTGGTTCTGGTGGATGGTGGAATTGATCTCATGGAATCAGCCAACTCCTTGAACCTTGGAAAAGATTCTTATAACAAGTCAACTTAAATCAAAATTCAAGACCTAACCTAGAAACAAATATTATATCTGGAAGCTTTATTGACTTATCATAGTTTTGAGATCTCAAGACTGTGTAACAATTGTTAGACTAAGCACATGGTAAGAATCATTCATCATCATTGAAGTCATAGTCATTTTCTTGAAAAAATTTGTTTTTTAAACTGTCTTGGTTTTTTAATTACACTAACGCTGCCCAAAAAAGTCCAAGCCCATATCTCGGGCGGATATAGATCTCTGATTTTGAAATTTGCATTTTTGGATACCTATGGGCATACAAACTTCAAAAATGTATGTGAAATATTGCTACTTTTTTTTTAGATCCAACTCTTATTTTGGAACACCGTGTTTTATTGTAAAAAAATGGAAACCACCATTACTATTTATTCAAAATTAAAAAATGGAGTTTAATTTGGCACTCAACCCAAGATGTTATTTCAATAAATCGACCAAATGTAGTTGAAATTCCGTTGACCAGTTTAACTGTATTATAAAACAATTATTTATTAAATCCTTCATACATAATAATTAGGTATATTAATTAGAGGGAAATATTTAAAAGAGGGAAGATTGAAATAATATTACGTATAATTTTCGATTATTTTTTTAAAAATTTTCTCACATACTTAAATGTTTCAACTAACATTTCACGAAATTTCCTGAATCTGACATGAACCATCTATGTCAAAAAATGGATATATAATTAAAGAAGCGGAGAAAATGAACTAGTAATTTCTATTGAAAAGTTTAAATTAATATGTCGCTGTCTAATATATTTATGAAATATTAGCATCACTGAAATCAAAAGAAAAGGATGCATCAAATATTGCCTTCAAAATTAATATTTTGGAATCATTTAACATACCTAATAATAATTAATAAATAATATTTAGTAACTAGCTATGTACTAAATTCAAAGATAGAGCAATATTTGTTAATATTTTATTTACACTAGTTAGCATTATTTCCACTAGGTGGCAGATAAATAATAAAGCTTTCATAACATATCATCAGCATACTTAAATTTTTAATTTAGTATTTACAATTTATAAAAACATTAACAGAACACACATTAGATTATGGTTATTCATTATTAATATTATATTAATTATCTGAAGTGTTTTATGTTTGAATTTGATAGACAATGGTTCTCATAGACTAATTAATTTACTCTTTAATCATGAAATCATCCAATTTTAATCGGGTTCAAGTTTGGGTGCAATTTGTGGAAAGTCGAACTCTTACTGCCGATGAGTTTATGGATCTGGAAGACTCTGGAGAGTTGGATGATGAAGAAGAAGACTTTAATTCCTATGGACCTAACTCTGTTCCTTCAATTAGGCCTCAATATAGGAGAGGTATATATGGAAGAACAAATAATTTATTATTCATCCCTTATGTACTTTGAATACAAAAGTACTCCATCTAAGATGGCGTCTTTGATGTTGTGCATACTTATTCTTGGGTACCTATTAGAAGAGCTTCTTGAACAGTGAGGTATTGGTTTATAAATTATAATTGGAGCCTGTGGCTAAAAAATCATAGGCTATATCTTATTTTTATGAACTTTGACAATTTTTGGGCTCTTAAACCACATAGATGCAATTGCAAATGTATAACCAATAGATCATTAAACATAATAAAATGCAAATTTCTTACTTAAGATCTTCGCGTGTTCCAAACGTATTGACTATTCAAAAAAATATCAAACCCACATGTTTTTCTAACAATTACAAATCTAATTTTATAGTTGTAATTATATAAAGAAAATATGAAAGTTTGTAAATAAACATGAGTAAAAACACTCAGTCAGATACATGCAAAATTAAAAAAAGTTCTCAATTTCTAACCAATAACTCAAAATTTTTGATTCAAACAAAAATCTATTTAAAAAGACAAAACAAAAAAAATTTGTTCTTAAAAATAAAGAAGGATTTATAATTTCAAAAATCAGAAAATTTCTACCATGCATTATCCTTCCGGCCTTGGGTAAATGTCATTTTTTTCTAGTCTCATAATTATTTAATTATTGGGGTGAATTTGTTATCATAAAAAAAAAATGAAAACCTTTAACTTCCCTCGTGGTCTATTAATTAAAATTTGAAAACCTATGAATATCGAGTTATAACAATTATTTTATAGTTTCATTCAACATCAAAACAGACCGTGTCTCAACAATCAGTATTGTTAGCAAGGCTTTTGTATGGACCTACTCCTGGATGAAATGTCTTATATCCGTATTCAAAAGTCGCGGAGATATCGCTTGGTCCATTAGGCGAGGTATTTTTTCTTTAAATTGCATTATTGATCCATCGAGTTTCATAAGGAATTATTTAGGCTTTTTCGAACCCATCAGATATGAGCTAAATAACTCCTTGGGTTTAACGTCCATTTCCAAGTTCCTTTCCTGTGTAGATGATGTTAGTTCTAATGCAAAAAGCTTTGAGGATCATCTTAGAAGAAAATATGGATCGGATATAAGATTAAGTCGTTTTTGGGATTTATTAGATGATTGGCCTGATAAAAGAGCAATAGAAATGAAAGAACAGTATCTTAAATCTCCTGCAGGAAAAATTTTATTGTTGGCTCAGGACAAGCCAAACTTGTTTGTTTATGGGGCTTTACTATTTAGAAATAAGTTTTTGAGTTTATTGAGCAAAAATGACAATGAGGATGAAGATTCACCTGCAGATGTAAGCTCTCAAGAAAAGCTATTGTCAGATTTAGAATACATTTTCTCTCAAAGTTATTGGTCATTAGGATTCAATGATGTTCTTTATAAGTGTACAGGTCGTTCTGGATTAGAGGTTAGACTCAAGTCTCTTAAAATGACCAATTTTTATGATAAACTAGAGCCTATTCACCAACATGCATTGGAGATATACGATGGCTTTAAGTCCAAGTGCTATCAAGACGGTCATACATATTTAACTCGAAGAAATTTGGAACTATTCTCTAAGGGATTCAACAATGATTTAGATGACATTTTGAAGCAAGTATTGAATAAATTATTTGATTTGTCTTTTCATAAACTTTATAATTTAAATATCGTTTGCCATTAGATTTTTGAAAAAGCATAATGTCATCTCTATTGATGAAACATTGCAAATTTATCAACTCTCGCGATTTAAACAAGCTGAAATGAAGATAATAGCAATTTTTAAGTCCTTATTGTTGAAGCCTTACTGGACAATTGATTTTAATGAAAAACAATTTAAAGACTTAACTCCAGACAAGGAACAAAGAAAAGCAACTAAAATGATTGCTCATAATCCAATCACTGTCATATCTGGTAGAGGAGGAACGGGTAAAACTGAAATAGTGACCACTGTGTTGTCTTCTCTGAATGAAATAGCTCAAACAGATGAAGACGAATCTAAAAGTGATGACGATGAAATTGATCAAACGAGCGTCCTCTACGTTGCACCCACGGGTAAAGCTGCATCCGTTATCAGACATCGCATTAAGAGTAAAGCATATACAATTCACCAAATTATCGCCTCACACAAAAAGTTTCTGGAGAACCGAATGAAAGCTGAATCTGGTCCTTGGAAATATGCTACTATAAAAGTGATTGTCGTTGATGAATGTTCCATGGTCGGAATGTGCGTAAGTATCTTTGAGAATGTGAAAGTTTGAACAATATATAAATGAACATTGAAAATGTTCTTCTTTTAAAATAGCTTTTTTCGCATATTCTGAATATTCTTCATAAGGATGCAGAGTTAAAAAAAGTGATACTTCTTGGAGATGTGCTTCAACTTCCATCCATCGATCCAGGAAATTTAATGAGCGATATTTATCAAGCTTTTAAATCTCGCAGCTATTCAATTGAGTTGGTGACAAATCATCGATCTGAAGGGTCTTTGATATTTAATAATGCAAAAAGGATCAGTAAAAAAATCATGCCTGTTTTTCATGATGATGATGGCTTTCATTTGATCGAACCTATTTGGGATGAAAAGGGTTTAAGCAAAAGATGTGGAACTTTGAAGAAACTACTCAAGCAAGATATTGTTGCGGAAGATGTAAATCCATCGAAAATAAATGCTTATTTGCAACTTTTAGTGGATAAATCAATAGAATTAAAGGTAGACTGCCAAAATAAATCACAAATCATCACTTTCACTAGGTTTGTTCCTCATTTTTATCTTTGAGTAAAATTATATTTTCTAATTATCTAGGAAAGAGTGTGAGCTTCTCAACAAACTCTGTTGCAAAATATATAATGACCACTATATATTCAGTTACTATAACGGTCGAAAACTAAAAACTTTAGTACAAAATGATAAAATCATTTGTACGAAGAATAAAGACGTTCCACTTTTAACCATACATAACAATGGTATTTTTTACATTAACCTATGGATGAATTGTTTTTAATTTTTTCCTTTTAAAGTAATTGTGAAACGAAAAGAGGATAGACTAATGAATGGCTCTGTTTTCATTATTGACTCCTTAAAATCTTACAAAGGGCTCAGCAGAGAGGAAAAGGAGGTAGTTAATTTTTGATTACTGAAAATGCATTGATTTTATGTGGGTCTGTTCTTTGCAGGGTGAAAATGTAACTGAAAGCGAATCTTCGTCAGCTTTAAGCTATGAGCTCGATAACTTACAAGGTGAAAAAATTTATGTAGAAAAGAAAATATTTGATAAGCTTTGTAAGCCATGTCACGCTTGGGCTCTAACTATTCATAAGTTTCAAGGCTCAGAAACAGACACAATCGTCTATAGTGTATCTAATTCAAGGAATGAAAATTGGCAGCATGTCTATACTGCAATTACTCGAGGAAAGAAAAAGGTACTGTCTTTAGTTTGAACAAATAAAAAAAAAGGAGCTAATTGATTGTGATAAGGTTATTATTATTGGTTCAAAATTACATTTAGAAGCTGCAATTCTTCGTGATCCGAAACCTCGACAAACAAGGTTGAAATCCCTCTTAGATGATCTTTTGAATTCTTTATCAGATAATCCAAGGAAAAATAACGTTGATGATGAAATTGCCTCGACTATCTCTGATGAAAAGAATGACACTTCCCTCCTTTCAGATGATTTATCTATGGTCGATGAATCCTCATTTCAGGATACTGAGTTAGATTCCAGTTTGTGGCAAGATAACGAGTCGTTTGATATTATGCTCAGCCAAATGGATGCTACTACTGATAATGATGCTTGGCAAAATGACTCATTTGATCAAGTACTCAGTCAAATACAGTATGACAGTGGGGATGTTACTCCTCCCAACTCTCCATTAAGTAAGCAACGAATGACGTGTCTTACTCCCGAGATGAGTTCAAAGTTGAAACTTTCTATGGGCTAGTGGTATAGGAATGAATTCATTCACCATGTACAACAATGATATCAGCATTTATCATTTTTATTAAGAGCTTTTACTATTTTATAAAACGAGGGTAACAATCAAATAAATAATACAAATCAGTTTATGGCAACATTCATTATTTGCATGCTTCTATTAGTTGAAATAATAAATATAAGGATAGAAACTAAAATATTTTCGAGTCTTTATAAAAAGCCTTCCCATCTTGGACTAACCTCACTTTTGGTCCAGCTCTCGTTATCAAATACTCTTGGTTGGTTTCTATTTTCTCAGTGGGATAGGGTGCATTCTTATAGTAAAAATAATCATCGGGAGCATGCATAACAAAAGTAAAGCAGCTGAGTTTCCGTGGCAAATCCTCTTCAGGTCCAATAACGTAAGTAGCAGGATCAAACCCCTCCTCTGGTTTTGGAGAATAAATAGAAGGAAGGAGCCATGATATAATAGCACTTTTCTCACAATATTGATCAGTGAGAAAGCCTCTTAATTGTCCATAGTAGATACCACCACCTATATCCGTGACTGAAACAATATCCCCTTTAGTGTAGTAGCAACCCTGTAAAGAGAAATAAGTGAGGGCATGACAGTGCAGTTCTATTGGGTACTTACTTGGTGATAGACGCGATCGGATGTAACGGCTCTGGCCACAGCTGCAGGAGATTTGAGAGGCTTTCAAGGGAGACAGAGAAAAAATAAAGATTAGATTAGATCTAAGTGAAGAAGCGGCAAAAAGTACTGTTTTCTTGAAGATCCACCTCCTGCCCTTCCCCTTAGGCAGGGCCTTTTTCCGCCGAGTGGGAAGTGGTCGGGATTTCTTAGCTATGGCTCGCTTAGGCCTTAAATTGAGGTTAGTTTCTGAGGAGGTGGACTCAGTGGAGCTGAGCTCATCTTCTTCTTCATCATGCGGTCCAGAGATTGGGGTTGGAGTTTCCTCAGGTCCTTGTTTCTTATTGCGCGTTGTTACAATAGAGTCTTTGGACACTTCCATTTCAGTTGAGGCCTCAGGGAAGAGGTGAACTTTGGCAGCTTCTGTTAATGATGCAACCTTATCATCCGTTGACTCTACAAACACTCCAGGATGCTTCAGAGTAACGGGCTCCGATTCTTCGACTTCAGATGCCATTTGAATTGTTTGTTATTTGTTATTACTTTTTAGTGATGACGTCAGTGTCTATAGATTACATTCCAAACATTGATTCCTCGTCTTTGACGCAGTTAGGTGACGCCAGTTGTTAGAGTCAGACCCAAGTTAATAGAAATGCAATTAACCTTGAGTCAGACTTGTATTTGAGTGTGCATTTTCTGTACCTGACTTGAGCTCAAAACTTGAATGGACAATTTTCTAAAGATATTTCATACAATATTTTCAATTTTTTCACTGTATATTTACAATAAAGTACTCTTCAAAGTACCTTCTCTATATAAAAACCTGAATTCGAATCAGAGTAAATAATTAAGTGAATGATTTGCTATTTAACACTTGAGGGTTGATTGTAGTGATTAATTGTGAATTATTATAATTATACTAATTTATAATGGAGTCAATAAAAGTCTTCAAGACTCAAATAAATAATTATTATTAACCTGATATGTTATTGAAAAAAAAATTGATGATTCTAACTGGAATCGCTAAAAATATTAGATTTTACATAGACATCTAGTTTGGTGCCCCATATGAAATCAAAATTGATAATCTCCTTCAAACATTGACATTAATTATTATTATTCCCCTCATTATATTTAATTAATTTGACATCCACTTCCAATAATTTTATTATATATTAAAACTGACTTTGGAGACGGCGTGGCCTTATTATATTGTTTTATTATTATAATTTATGATTCATCATCAGGTACAGCCTAAAGCCACTACGGTCATTGTTGACCCTCCACCTACAATAGGCCTCGCGCTTGATTGAAAAAAGAAATTAAAAAAGGCAGCATAAAATTTCAAAAAAAAACATTTGAAAAAAGATTGACTGAATCGTTGTTTTTGCTTTTTTTTTAAATAAATACCAAGTTAGACAAATAACTTTATGAGGAAAGAAAAAATTGACAAAAATGAAAAATTTTGTTGTTAAAATGTTTTAGAGGGGATAAGATTTTTGTTGCTGTCAAATTTTAAATAATTTGTCAAAATGTCTCTAAATGTGTCATTATAAAAATTCATTTAAAATTTATCCTCTTACAAATTTGTCACTTATCTTTGAATTATCTATTTTTTTCTATACTGCGTACAGTGCGTAGCTAAAGCTCAGCCAGGGAGAGTTCCAAAGACTAAAGTACTTCCTGGCACATCACGTCATATTAAAAAATAAAATCCAAACTGTTATTATTATTATTCTTGAGTAGAAAACATCTAACTATTGAGTATCTACGTCAGAGTGTGATCATGAAAAACGGATAGAAACCCTGATGGTTACTTAGGAACTATCTTTTAAATTATTAAAACAAAGTTTGTATGTTCGTCGACGCCAAATAATACCAGCCAATGCGGGATACCATCACTAGTAAACATATTATATAGAAAATAAATAATACATTTATTAAACTTAACATAATTAAGATGATATCCCAAATTGATGTTTAACATCAACAAGAATTTTAAATTTTACTTTGGAGGGTTAATTAATTTGTTTATTGTTCTATTTTTATATATATTTAGTCTAACTAGCGTGAATTGTGAGTCAACTTGGCCCTACTCTAACTACTCTTTGACTTCAAAAACTAATAGTTCACTAAATACCTAACCGATTAATTCCATTTAATACTAAAATTAACCACAAATAAAGATATCTTAATAAAATAAAGAGGATCTAAGAATTTCAAAAGAAAATTAATGAAGAAAGAGCAATATATTTCGATGTTGTAGGATCAAAATTTAAGTAAGAGCTCAGGATTAGGTGTACTTACTCACTACCAGTGGAGTCACGAGCCCCCTTTTTAAAATAATATTAAATTGAAAGTTTAAGATATGATCAAAAAAGATGAAATTACTTTATTTCAACCTAAATATCGGAATATTTACAAACATTTAAAAAAAAAGTGAGAACAGTAAATAACAAAACATACATTATCTTAGTTATATATTTAAAAAAAAATTCAAGGTCCTTAGATAGTTCTCTAGGAACTACTAAAATAAGATTTGTCTTCTTATCTGATCCGGGAGTAAGCATGCATAAATTTGTTTAATTAAATAATTTTTTTATAAGTAATAACTTTGTTTCTATGGTGGGAGCAAAAAGTGACAATAAAGATTTACTTCCTCGAACCTTTAATTTTTTGTTTTTTTGCTTTTCAAAAAATTTATAATTTAATCATTTTCATGAAGTACATTTCAGTTCTTGATTAACTCTAGACTTCATCATATCATGGATCAGATGAAAATTAAGGTAGTTTACAATATACTCCATTCTGTACTTATTTCTTGATTGAAATATACTAAATTAAAAGTAACTTTAGTAATGTGTTGAAAATGTTAATAAAAATAATTTAGTTCATGTCATATATGTTAGATTTTAATATATTTTATTGTTCAAAAATTCAGACCTATACTCTATTCATATTCTTCACTGGAATAACCAATGTGTGTTGTGGCCCTGATTTTGTACGACCTAATAGCCTACCAAATCGTCAGGGAAAACAACTTAATGATGTGGATGTACCAGGTGGAATAGACTTTTCGAATGCAGTTTTAGATCAAGAGACCGGTAAGCGTTGTGTAATCAAAGAAGATTCCATTGACAGTTTAGAAAAAAGACCTATACTTGAGTGTACACACAAAAATGTTGAGAAGTGCCATTACACTTATGTAACACAATTTGATCCATCACAAGAAAAGGTCTGTGAAGAAAACTTTGAAAAAGTATGTCAAATTACTTTTAAAAAACAAGCTCAAGAGGAAACAGTTAAAAAGTGTTATAAACCCTTAAAAAAAGTTTGTAATGGACAAGGTGAAGAGCAGTGTCGAACAGTTTACGAGTCTTCCTGTTCAACAAAATATGTCGAAAAACAACCTGGTAAATTTGTTGGAGATACACGATGTCAAAAACTTCCCATCAAGATCTGCGGACGAGGCTGTATTACTCAAGAGGGCAAAGAAGAGTGCCATGATAAGAAAATAGTGACGATGACGGATATACCAGAAGAAATATGTGACTTGAATCCCCAAAGGACATGTAGCCGCCAGACAAAACTTGTTCCTAAGTTAAAACCCGAGCATGAATGTACAATTGTTCCTCAAGAAGTCTGTAACATCAAGTTTACTCCCCCAACAATCCAGAAGAAAGCTCTAAAAACAAAGTGGTGCCTTGATGATTCACCCGTTATCCCCGGGGAAACGTATGATGAAGCAAATGCCTTAGGATCTCCAATTAGAAGAGGAAGATCCGGAATACTAGATCCGATATATTCGTCTAATTATCAACCAGAGAGTTTTAATTTCCCGACCCAGGAATTTGCACAATTCAAGGATGTAAGCGAGGTTTAAATGTACTGTTGTTACTTGATTCATTAAATTATTATTTTGTTATTATTAAAATAGTTTATTAATAAAATAGGAATATGTATATTTATTTAGTAGAGGTATGGAGAGATTGCTAGGAGGTTTTAGGTTTTTTCGTGTTATCCGAAGGTGTCTTAGTGGGAGCTTCCCTTTTAACACCATTTTGTGGATTGGTGGGCTCTGTTTTCACTTCGGTTTTCACTACTTCCGTCTTTACTTCTTCAACGGGCTGTGGTGGTGGGGGAGGAAGAGAGGGTTGATTGGTTTTTGGAGGGAACATTCCGGTTATCATTTCGAGTATAGTATCAACTCTTCTTCTTTGGAATAAACTGCTGGGTTCTTCTTTATGCTCTTGCTTCTTTGATGATTTCTTCTTCTTTTTCTTCTTATTTTGAGGGGATTTGGGAATAGGATTGAGAGAGGGGAAGTAATGATGAGGAAAGCCGGGTCTTTTGGCAGGCTCAAAGTCCCACCAATATCCTTTGGAAGGGTGATATTTGGCATAGTGGCGCGCCTCTTCAAATGCCGATGATAAATGATGCACGGAGGAAAGGATGCGTGAGTTGAGGACAGAGCCCAAGTCCGGTGCTTGATATACTATACCCGCAACAATGTAGTAATCTGTAAGCGGCATGACTCGACCCTGGAGGCGCAGTTGCTTTCGGATCACGTACAAAATGGGCTCTTGAACGTGAAGTAAAATATACTCCGTTCCAGACATATTTTGCATCTACAACAATTCGTAATTATTTAGGTAAGATGCATTAAATAATTATATATCCCACCTGCTCCGGATTCAGCCTTTGCATTTTGATGACTTCGTTGTTGCAGGTTCGATCGTAAAAAGGATTGGATCGCTCAGAGAAATAATCCAACACATTCCCTGCATTCAACATTGGAATCCAGGCAGAGTCGTGCCATGAAATGGAGAGAGGAGAGTCTAATTTCGGTTCGGACATCATCTTCACAATCTCCCTGTCGTCTGTAGTTCTGGAGACCCAGATAATCCAATAACGGCCTGCCTTTAAATAATAAAGTGAATAAACAAAAATCACAGAGTAGAGCAAGCACATTACTTGGACTTCCGCCCTTTTACATTACAAAACCTATTAAAAACACTTTTATTATTTATTAGATTCCAGATAAAAGCTTCTATTTTTAAATAATTAGTATTAAATTGATATTATAATAAGTGTGATCTACATCTTAAAACAAGCCTCAAACAACCTAATAAAAAGTCGTTGTCATTATAAAATTTAGGTTGAATAAGGTTTTGCGTTGAATAAGAGTAAGACAGAGCCATAGAAGTAAATCTAATGTTGTTTGTTTCTGAAGGTTCAGGACTGGCTTTTTTATCCACTCTTAACCTCTACTGTCAAAAGGGCCGAAAAGAATAAAAAAAATCGAAAAAACATGTGGTAGAAGGTCCTCTGTATTTTTCTTATTTCATTATTATTTAGAGAATATATAATAGATTATGAATTATATACATTGAATGGGTCATCTTAGCAATGACCGAGTATGAAATGTTAGGAACTCTAAACGAAGGCCCTTGATTGATATAAATGAGAATAAAAATCCAAATCCTATGTTCTCGTGAGTTCCTAATACTTGAGACGTAGCCTCAGCTGCTTTAAATTGAAAACAGCTGCAAGGTAAACACATCGCCTATAGGCTATAGGCTATATCTAGCCAGTGAATACTTCTAGCTAAGTTGATATGAAGAAGCGAGTTAGTTGTGTAGGTAGCTGCTGTGGAGACGAAGGACGGTCATTTTATTTCAACGTGGGAATCCCGAATACTTGTTGTAACTTAATTAACGGTAAGGATATTGATTAACTCTCTCTCTCTCCGTTATCCATTCTCATGTCCTCCTTGGAACAAAGAGATTTGTTTGCCGAGTCTGGGATCCTCAGTGCTTATGATGGGTCCGCTTCCTTGTCTCAAGGCGGGACATTGGCCTATGCGGCCGTCTCAGGTCCGGGAGAGCCCAGACTTTCAACGAAGGATCGCCTCTACGATCAGACTGTTGTGGACATTTATTACCGCACCCATGAGCGGGATTTCGCTTCAAAAAACTTGGGGACGTTTAGTGAGTGTTTGAAGAGTGGCCTCATCCCGACGGATTACCCCCGAACCGGAACGGCGCTTTACCTCCAACAGGGAGAGGACGATGGATCCTACTCTGCTACTTCACTGAATGCGGGCATGTTGGCACTCATGGACTCTGGAATCGCTCTCCAGTTCCTCACTGCCGCTGTTAACATAGCGTATAACTCCGAGTCCGGCTCCTTCATTCTCGATCCAGACAAATTAGAGTCTCAGAATGCTCAAGCACTCATTTTATTTGTCTTTGAGAGCCGCTCTCGACAAATGATATCCTCATCGCTTCAAAAAGGAAAGGTCTCGCTCAAAGTCTTTAATAAGGCGCTTAAAATGGCAAGGGAAGCCTCTGCCTCCATTTTTGATTTCTATCGAAAAGCCGTGGAGAAAAAGTTTTCCAAGGATTGACGATGAGGAAGAATTTGACATTTCTTGTGCACTCTCTCATGTCATCATTTTCTTATTTTAATGGTTGTCTTTTTACTTTTTCGTTTGTTTACTTCGCGATATATATGCAATAAAATTGAGTTTTCTATTATGAGTGAGTTTAAAAAACTGTTCAAAAGTCAAGTCCGCATTATTTATCATTTTTTAAAAGGAAATGGTGTTGTACAAATTACCAAGTATAGTATTGAGTTCATGCATGGATGACATTTGTATCCTACAGAATTAGTTATTATTCTTAAACATATAACATAGAATTACTTTGTAGCTTCACTTCTTCATTTTTACTTGATAAATTATATTTTGACCACATTTTTTATATGGATTTCAAGGCTCATGAGGACTACTCTCTACAGATGTATTCACAAGCCCTCCAAGTCATGGCTGGAGTTATTTGACAAGCGAATGCAAAGAGCGGCAAAAGAAATGCACCAGACATTACCCCCATATGAACATGTTGTTCAAATTGGAGATCCAATTTTGAGGGGAAAAGTTGAAGAGATCCCTCTTTCCGAAATTAAAACTCCGTTCATTAATTCCATCGCAGACAAGCTTCTCCATGTGTTGAAGAAATACGATGCTGTTGGAGTATCTGCTCCGCAAATTGGAACTCCAATTGCAATGTTTGCTGTTGGATTCACTAAATCTCAAATTAAGTCATGGTCCACGGAAACTGTAGCCAAGGAAGGGATGGAACCTATTGATCCCCCTCGAGTCGTCATTAACCCTCGTATCGATATAATCGACTCATCATCATCAACGCACCGTGAGGGATGTTGTAGTTTATACGGATTCTCGGCTCAAGTCACTCGTTATAGAAAGGTTCTTCTAAAAGGATATAATATTCATGGTGAAGCATTTGAATGGTTGGCCACTGATTGGACTGCAAGAATAATTCAGCATGAAATGGATCATCTGAGTGGTAAATTATTTATTGATCCACCCACTTCAACCCAAACACTCGAATTTAATTATTGGCAAAGTGTGAACAATCGAAAAGGAAACTTTAAAATGTCTTATTCCGGAGTCGGAGCGTCTCATAAACTTTTCCCCTTTAAAATTTTTTTCCGACAAAGTTAAGACTTGGCCTATACATTCGTAGTTGATTATGTAAATGTTTTTTGAAACTTTAAGATATATTGTAATATATTAATTAGTTCATCTTATGTGTTTATTTTCTTCCCAACATTTATTTCCTTCTTGACCTGAATATGTCTTGTATTTTTCAGGAAGAATTCCTTTATCTAGCGTCAGGTCTTTTTGTTGCCATTATCTTTCTTCAATATGTTTCTAAGATTTCGTATAAATGGCTCCTTACGACTTGCATCACGTCGCTCCTTATCCTCTTTAGATTACTGTATGAACCAAGTAAAAACTAGAGACTATGAAAACTATCTCTCTAATCTCTTACTTCCATCAAAAATCAGAGCTTGGTCCGCACCATATCAAATTTTTTCATTTATCAAAATTTATGTTGCAGGCTTTTATTAGTAATTCATAATTTTAACTCTTTCCTTATTAGTACATTTACATGTATTTCTTAATTTAATTATTGACGTAAAACTCGATATTTTCTTTTTTGGCACTAAATTGTCAGTATACATTTGATAAAAAAGAGTAAGATTGTCTGTCTAGTGGAATTATCAATGAATGAAAAAATTTACTGTCCTGATCCCATAGTTCTTTTGCAATTCGAGCCTTTAATACGGAAATTTCTACAATTAGAGACAGTGTGAATGAGCGTTTAGCCGGGCAAATGCGTATGAAATATTGGGAAGGACTCCTCGATGAAATATTTGACGATGTTGAAATTTTTTTAGCTAAAGGAGGTTCGCATCCTGTTGCAATGGAATTGGCTTCTGCAGTAAGATACCACGACCTACCAAAAGAACCTTTTATTAAAATCCTCAAGAGCAGGGAAAGGTTTTTAGACAATGAACCTTTCCAAGACATAAAAGAAATTGAAGAATATGCGTCGGACTCCTTCTCGTCCGTTTATTTCCTTCTTTTAAGAGCAATGCGGGCTAATGAAGAAGGTCATGCTAGACATGCTGCTAATCAATTGGGCAAGGCACAAGGATGTTGTATTATTCTTCGTTCTATCCCCTATCATGCTTCGAAAAGGAGAATAATGGTTCCACATAGTCTTCTCATAGAAAGATCTATCCGCATTGAGTCTATCAAAACCAATCCGAAGTTCAAAGAAGTTATTCAAATTCTTGCTGCTCGTGTCGAAGAACATTTAGAAAATTGTAGATTTCGAGCCAAGTATCTTAGTAAAGAAGAGAAAATACTCTTTCTTCCATTTGTTTCTATTGATAATTATCTAAGTAAACTACATAAGGCTGAATGCGATGTATTTAAGTCTGACCTACAAAGGCGTAACTCCTGGTTACCTCTTTTACTCCTATACAATAAATTAAAGGGTACCTTTTAAACATTTCATTTATGTATTTTAAATTTGCCTTGACGGCTACTGCATTAGTTAGATAAGAGTAACTTTATTGCTCTCATTAAATGTAAGTGTTCAATTTATGTTCTTTCATTGTTTGAGCAAAAAAGATATTGAATAATTTAATGCAACTAAAAAAACCAAAAGAAAAAAAAACCGAAATCTTATCATTTTCCTGTTTAACAACATAACTAAAAATTTAATCTTTGCATAGTTTTAATTTTTTAGTTCTCCATTAATATCTCAAGGATAAAAGCTCATGTACATCATAACTTTTATGAAGTTTGTTTTCGCATTCTTTAAAAAAATACAATTGAGTCAAATTATATTTTAGGTGGATAAGAATTGTTAAGGCTGACGTCACTTGTGCTCATTGAAATATTAAAAAATATTTAAGCTTTTGCAATGAATATGACTCATAAGTAATAGTCATATGTAGTCAGTAAACATCGAATATATAAAGAGTTTAATAGCTAATGTAATTTTTGTTTCAGTCATGATAGTTGATTTCTTTAATAGGATTATCCAAGGATTACGCTATTTATACGTACTCCTTGGATTATCCAATTCATTATTTTTATGGCGGTTTTTTATCAACTTTCACTGTATATTTTATTTTTTATAATATTCATCCTAATTTGCGTAATTTTGTTTAATTGATTAGATGCCAATTTACCTCTTCGTTAGGACTTTCCATTCGTGTTTATCTAATTCATTTGATGAGTAATTTTATTTTTAATCCTTAATAAACAAATATTACATTACACTTTAAGACAGTGATAGGAATAACAGTTTATTATCGCAAGGAATAAAAAGTTAATCGAAATAACTTCGCTTGAGACAGTAAACAAATTTAGGACAATTCCTTTGAGCGCAAGCAAAGGAATGTACTATTTGTCAGTCTGTAGACTTAGTTGCTTTGGGAATGCTCACTTCTTCATACCGCCTTTCTCTTGTTTAATAATAATACTTTTATCCTTAAAACAAATGAGGATATGAATGGAATTAATTATTTTAAAAGTCGGTTTTTAAAGACGAATAACCGAGGACAGAGTTCTCGAACAAGAATTAAGGAGAGTCAATCATTGTATTTGAATGATCTTGGTTCAAGTTCGAATCTTCCTTTCAATCCTCATCGTTCTAAACGTTTGGAAAAAAGTATGCCCAAGTATATACTATATCTCAGATATGACCACTTCTTTATAATACATAGGCACAAGGCATGCACCATCATTATCCCAAAACGATCTTGAAGAACATACAAAGGAAAAAGTATGGACAGGACAACAATCTTTATTGGATACGAAAAAAGAAATTATTCAATCTCCCAATCGTAAGCGATCCATTTCAAACATTCCAATAAAAATTACAAGTAGCTTAGAAGGAGAAGATGAAGAAGATCCTTTGAACTTTCTCCATATCCAGAGTGCTGCTCAATGGAAAGCTCTTTCCCAACGGATTAGTTTAATTGAGTCCAAGAACAAAGATGATACAGCTACTTTTAGTAATGAGATCGTGGGCAGTCCTTCTAAAAGACGTAATGTAGTTCAACCAAAGTCAATTCTTTCATCTCATAAGTTGAACAATAATACTTCTTATACAGTAAAAATAACTC
Organism: Lepeophtheirus salmonis; assembly: GCF_016086655.4. NCBI lineage: Eukaryota > Metazoa > Arthropoda > Copepoda > Siphonostomatoida > Caligidae > Lepeophtheirus > Lepeophtheirus salmonis. Next base: position 37,004,214 of record NC_052131.2, read on the forward strand.
CATCCGATAATCCATCTGATTTTGTACCTACAAAAGTAGCCTCTCTCCGCTTAATATGTTGGCGAATTAAACCTTGGGGAAATAAATCTAATCCAAGTAGACCTGTGGGGAAAAGGCTTTTCTCATCTCAATTTGCAGTTCAATGGGATGTAGATTGTGATGAAGTTTATCCGTCTCTTTTTATTGGAGATAAAAGCTCAGCATCAAATCTTGGTTTCTTGAAAAAGCTGGGAATAACCCATGTTCTTAATACTGCAGAAGGGGATGAGGAAGGTCTTGTCAATTTAAGTCAAAAACATTATGAGGGGACTAAAATAATTTATAAGGGATTTCCTCTGTGGGATTGTCCCAATTGTAATATTTTGCCCTACCTTGGACCCGCAGCTGACTTCATCAAGGACTCAATTTATGGAGGAGGCAAATGTTTAGTAAATTGCCAAATGGGTGTTTCAAGGTCTGCCACTTGTGCTTTATCTTTTCTTATGATATATGAGGATTTGTCTGCTTCACAGGCAATCTCCCAATTTCGTTATCATAGGGATATTCGTCCTAATGATGGCTTCCTTGAAATCATAGCTAGTTTGGACAATGAGTTAAGGAAAGAAAGAGAATTTGGAATAATTAGATCTTTTGAACTCGCCCCTCCTAATGCTATACTTCCAAGGTGTGAGAACACAGAGTTTTGGGTTGATATAAAGGATGTTTCAGAAGATGATGTTGGTGGAACATTGATTTCCTTATTTGATGATACCTGTACAAAAAAAATCCCAAACATTTCTTCAAAAACAAGCAAATCATCATCCCCTAGAAGATGGAGTAGATCCATTTCAAGAAAAAGTAGCTTTATAAATTCCAGGGCTGTCTCAAGAAATAGTAGTTTTTATGATAGGAATAGGAAAACTCCAAGTATTTGTATCACACCTTCTGAAAAGGCCTACCCTGGTTATGAGAGGGATAATAATTTAGAAGATGGCGATGACTGGGAATGGGCGTGGGAATATAAAGATGACAATAATCAGGAGGATATGAGTCAATCTTCTCCACTTACTACTAGAAAACTTGAAAAGGTAAAAAACATAATCGAAAAACCCGAAGAAAGATGGCGAATTTTATGGGACAAAGGCAATATGGAGACTCCTTCACCAATTGGTAGTTATCAATCTCGCTGCAGCTCAATTAATAAAAATTTGATTCAACCTAAGGCGAATGAATCTGAAATTTTAGAATCCTTGCTCCTAAAGGTAGATTCTGCAAAAAAATGGAAATCTATTTCACAAAAAGTCTCCATTAATTTTGATGATATTAACATTTCTGAATCTCAAGAAGCTGAAGAAAAAAATGAAGATGTATCTTTAGTCTTGGAAATACCTCAAACGCCAATTGATTTTAAACCAACATTATCCAAACAACTTCGTATACTCTGTTGGAAAATCAAACCCTGGGATACACCTAAAGAGCGTAATTTATTTACATCTGTGATGGGAAGTGGATGGGGTGTTGATTGTGACGAAATTTACCCTCACATTTTTCTTGGAGATGAAGCATCAGCTAGAAACTTAAGTTTTCTCAAAAAAATAAAAGTAACTCATGTACTCAATACGGCACAAGGTAAATGGACAGACTACTCTTTTGTTGATCTCACTAAGGACTATTATGATGGAACTGGTATTACTTATCAAGGGTTCGAATTATGGGATCATCCTGGAGTAAATATTCAAAAGTATTTTGGTCCTGCCAATGAATTTATTTCATCATGCATTGAAGGAGGAGGTAGAGTTCTGGTTCACTGTCAGATGGGAGTTTCAAGGTCTTGCGTTTGTGCCATGTCCTATCTTATGTTAACAAAAGGCTTCTCTGCAGTCCAAACACTTAAAATATTTAGATCGCGCCGAGACGTTCATCCAAATGATCACTTTCTTAGTCAAGTAGCTGAATTAGACAATGAGCTCCGTAAAGAAAGAGATTATAGAATTCCATCAACTATCAAGCTTTTTGCCCTGAAAGATGTCCCGAATTTCCCTAAACCCTACCACTTTGAGTTTTGGGATACTGTTCCTCACCTTGAAAGCCTTCCTTTTATTTTGAGCCATCAAAATGTAATAAAATCAAATAAAGGGTTCGAACCTCAAAGAATAGACATGGAAGATGATTCTTTAGTCCAAGACTCTGGTGATAGAAATAGCATTAGTTCTAGTGAATGGGAATATTATACTGAAACCGAGGATGAGGAGTCTACTAGCGATTAAATGATAATGTATTTCATAAATATGATTATTATAAGGAAATCATTCTTTAAGAGAATTATACATTTTGATAGCAAATCTTTAGTTTTATTTTTTTTTTCATTAAAGGATTACATTAATAATTATTATGCGTTGTTCAATGTGTGCATGTGTACCTATATATTACCTTTTAGACGCATAGATTATAATCTTACGTATTTCAGATACATAAGGTGATTGATGGATCCTTAAAAAGAGCATGTATTTATGGTTTCGTGGATTATTGAACTTGAAATCGAGAGTGTATGTTATTAAATCCAAATTCTATAATTCAACATTTCGATTTCTAAAAAAGAATGGAAGATCCACCACTTTTCATCTTTAAAGTCTTTGAAGGAGATGAATATTTTATGGTAACTTTTCGATTGAAAGATGAAAAAGTGGATAGGGAATTCAATTTTAGTCGTAAAATTACGGAGTCTGGTATGTATTAATGTTCAAACTAGTTATTTGACTGATTTGTTACCTTTTTTATAATGTGCACATTTTTTCAGCTACGGATTTCTTGGGAGTGATATCACACAAAATTGATAAAATCAAAGAAAAAAAGTCAAAGAAAAAGAAAATGAATCAAGAAATAAAATTAGAGCCTTCACCGGTCTTTTTTCTTCAGGATAAGGAGAAAATAGATATAATAAATGAAAATGCCTTAGATCTACTTAGCCAAAAAAGTATATCAATGGACATTTGTGGGAGTATCTTCACGGTTCGAAAAAATCCTCCCTTTGTAGAAACCTTAAAACTATCCGATCGAATAATGGTTGATTTCCCATGCTATCCCAGTAAGTTCGAAATGAGTTTTGGTACTCGAGAGAGCTCCATTTTTAATTGGTATACATCTGAGAGTTCTCAGACCCAGAAGAAATGGACTTTAGTTCAAGGGAACAGTTTTTTTATACACTCCAAGTTCAAATGACGTTGGTCGATTTGTTAAACTCGAAGTTATACCACGAGACGGGAATCAGACTGCTGGAAGAACAGTTGAAATTGTTTCAAAAAATGCAGTGGACCCTGGTCCTGGGTATTGTCCATTCCAGAGACGTCATGAATACACTGATTCAATTACAAATGAATCAACTTGCCGAGTTGTATCCTATAATTTATTAGCTGATTTATATGCTGACTCTGTGTACAGTAGAACTGTTTTATTTCCATCCTGCCCTCCATTTGCTCTTTCTTTAGATTATAGAAAACAAATGATTTTAAGAGAGTTAAAGGGTTACCATGGGGATATAATTTGTCTCCAAGAAGTTGATAGAAAGGTGTTTAAGTATGATTTATTACCCATACTATCAGAAGTGGGCTTCAATGGCGTTTTTGAAACAAAGGGAGGCGACTTATCTGAAGGTCTAGCCTGTTTCTGGAGGGAATCAAAGTTTGATCTTTTGAATTCTCAAGTTAATGTTATAAATGAGATGTTGAAAGGAAATGATGAGACCTGGAATGATTTAAGGAACGCTATCCAAGCTAAACCCGAGCTAAAAGAATCTATTATGAAGAGAAAAACTGCATTTTTAACTGTGTTGTTGCAGCCCAAGAATACCTCTGGAACTAAAAAACCTCCTCTACTCATCGGAATAACACATTTATTATTTCTACCCGAAGCCGATCATATTCGATTGATTCAAGCGGAAATATGCTTACGCCATATGTGTAAGCTTTTAAAGGAGACACACGGTCATTTGATATTCTGCGGAGATTTTAATAGTGTTCCTACTAATGCTGTGTACGAATATTTCTTAGGAGGCAAAATTACAACAAATCATGCTGACTGGAAAAGTTGCCCTAGTCAAGAGGTTGAAGGTATTAATCTATCTCATAATCTGAGCTTAGAATCAGGCTGTGGAACTCCTAAATATACAAATTACACACTCAAATTCAAAGATTGTTTAGATTATGTATTTTTTGATACCAGGGCTTTTTCTGTTGATAAAGTGATTCCATTTCCAACGATCGAAGAACTCGGTGAAGCCATACCTAATCCACATTTTCCATCTGATCATATTGCTTGTGTTGTTGATTTAAAATGGAAAGTATAATAATCAATAAGGCTTAACATGTATACAATCTTTAATAATTATTCTGATTATAAATTAAAGTAAACTCTAAATCATATTCGTTCAATCTTGGCGTTTATTTCAAGTTTTTCAATTCATTACATATTGAAAGTGAGCTTTCCATCCACCTGTATTGTTTGCACTAGTAACGTAATGCAGGTCCACAGTGTTAAACGGTCCCTCATGTACACTTGGATTGTCCTATTCGAAAAAAAGTAGAATCAATTTTATTTCAAATTTTCATGATTATTCTACAAAAAGATAAAAAAGGCACTCACCCCACCACAGTACTTTGAGACCAATTGTCTTCTATTTGTTGAAAGGTCTCTGTCGAATACTTCCAAATAATTGTCTGCACAAGGTAAGTCATACCCAAATCTTAAACCTATAAAATTATAAATATACATTAATACATACAATGACGAGTAACCTTTTAATAATATTTACTCAATCGAAGACTTATTCTACGACCGGGCGGAACAGAAAGCGTCCATGTACAGTCTGTATCTTGAGAGTGATCTCTAGGATAATTGGGACTCGTAACTACACCTCTACTATCCATAACTCGTCCTCCACAGCCAGGGCCCTGATCTGTAGTCAAGTATGTAGCTTCATAGCCTGATGATGGATATTGTGTATTAACGGTTTTAAATCTCAAACTTGGTCCACTTGAGTGAATCGCAATCGGAATACTATAACCACATGTGCGTAGAATAGTTGAAGAGGAAAGAGATAGTCCATCATAGACCTTAAAGCGTAATGAAAAAGTAGTTACATTGTTTCCTTTTTTAAATCAGAATATTTGATTACGAACTTCCAAATATGATTTTGAACAATTTTGAGATGAGGGGATACTAAAAACTCGGAAGTAAACGGAAATCGTTTTACTCGGAACCGTAGTTACATTAAAATCGCAAAAAACGTTTTTTTGTAGTACATTAGGAAAGTTTGGACTCAGTAAAAGCCCGTACGACTTATCATAAGTCCTATTACAACCTGTAAAAGAAGATCATGGTAAACACATTTTTCAAAGAAAAATTAAATTTTGACTACTAGTTAAAGAATATTCTAGTTTAAACCCTTTGGATGATCCTTCATGATTCGAAATGAACTCAATTTGAACCATGGGGCCCATGCTGAAAAAGTCTCTTGGGACTTCAGATCCACATAGATCTGTGTCTTGTATCTGTGCATTACTTAACCAACGATAATTTAAGTAGTATGAACGGTCTGCTGAGTGAATAATAGATGTATTGAATCCGTGACTGGAAGAAACCTGTTAAGTTTGGAATATATTTAATATGTATGTGTATGCATATATTTGCCTAAAGAAATCAACTGAACTGAATTGAACTTACAAGACCATTTAAATCTGAAATATGAACGCGATCTTGTCTGCAGTTTGAATCAGATTGAATATTAAATTCCAAGAAGTTTAAATGAACAGTTTGTTGAGTATCATTACTCCCTCCGTAAATAACCCAGCGGCACCGAAGGTTTGATTGATAGTTATTAGGATATCCAGGAGATGTTAGAATCTGAACTTCTTTTGTGGCATTCATAACGGTATGACTGCCACAAATAGGGTCCTCAACTGTTATCAAAGCTTCAAAACCTCCTCTCACATTTGTTGAGTCAGAGAAAAAGTTAATCCACATAAAATTTCCGGAGGATTGAATTGTAGTACTAGGAATGACATTTCCACAAAACTCTCCTATCAATGAAGAAAATTGACCTGGGCCATCGAATACCTTGAAGTAAAGTAAATGATTTATAGTTTAATGAATATGAAACATATGGTTGTATAATATGAGCAGTCGAAATACAATTTACCTTCAAGAAATCCCAACATTTATTAAAGGTTGCGTTTTCTTCATTTTCAATATCAAAAGCGTTGAAATGTAATTTTAAAATTTTATCATTCCCTGTAAAAATAGTCCATTGACAATTCAAATCCATTTCGTAGTTACCGTCACCATTTGCATCCACAGACTTGATTAACTTAGATTGCAATGATGTCATATTTATCATGCCACCACATCCAGAGCTCGCTCCATAAGTGAATCTTACCATAGCTTTAAACCTTTTTAATTAAAAATTAGACACATATACCTATTAAATATCATATAAGTAAAAATTTCTTACCCTGCAGCCGAAAAACTATTGTCACTTACAAATTGGACAGTCATTTCATTTTGATTAGATTTAATAATTGGTATTCCGCTTTGGTTTCCACAGAGTTTTGCTAGCTCATGAGTAGCATTAAGTGTATGACCATCGAAGATACCAACTTTATCGTAGAAGCAATCTCCACTGGCTTCCAGATCCAATAGATTGAACCTTAAAATCAATAATGAAGTAGTAAATTGGTAAATAATGTAACACTTTTACTTGAGTTCAACGACTTGATTCTCTGGAGCTTTAATGAACCATGTACAATTTGAATTACTGCGATATGTTTGAGGACTAAGAGGTGATGCTATTTCAACTCCATCTTGAGTAATGTTACCTCCACAAGAATGAATTTCATAACTCAATTTGAATCCAGCTCTTTCAATTACGTAATCCGTGTCAAACTGAATTAGGACAGGCCCTTGAGTTGATATTGGATAAGGAGAATGCTTACAAAATTTGCCAATTAAGTTCGAACTTAAGACTTTGTAAATACTTAATGAATCATATCGACATTGAGGATCTAAAATAAAAATGTTCATTGTTCATATAGTATTTAATGAACTGTAATTCTTTAAAAAATCACCTTCTTCGAGTTCAAATGGCTCTTGAAAGTTAATGACTACATAGTCATTAATAGATGCATTTATATAATAATTGCAATGAGTGTTACTATGATAGTTGTTTGGATATCCTGGAGATGCAATTTCTCCTTTTTTCTCTTTATAATGACCTCCACATAGAAGCTCCCAGCGAATCTGTAATCGAAGAAATAAGTATGTATTACTTTCCTTGTCAAACCAGTTTTCTTATATATTTTACGCTGAAGCCATCTCCTTGTACATCATTATCCGATCTAAAAACTAATCGAACGTGATGATATGGTATAAGGATAGAAGCAGGTAATTCGCGACCGCATATAAGTTCTCCACTTTGAATCCAATTCGATGAATCCTCATTCCAGTATTGAATCTAAACAATGGATCTATGAACATAAACATATAAAATCAATATTAAAGGTTCATACTTGAAGATAATCTTTTGTACATCCAGAAGTTAGTTCAACCTCGAATCGGTCTGTAAAATTGATGGATACTTGATAGCCAGGTGTTCCCTTTATGTCCCAAATACATTCCATTTCTCTTTCATACTTAGATTCCCCGGATGATGGAATAGAAAAAGTCCCTCTGAATCCATGAAATATTCCTCCACATCCATTCTGTAGTGGAGTTGCTGAAATTGAAAAACCTCTTCCTGTAATTGAATCTTCATTAGAATGAAAATGAATCCACAAATAGTTTCTCATGGATATCAATCTTCGATCAGGGAGTTGTACGCCACAGCCTTTCCATAACAGAGGATGTTTGACATTTGAAGGGCCGTTTACTATTTCCAAGTAGTCGCTGTTATCACAATTTTGACCTGAATTTTGTAGATCAAAGGAATTAAAGTCTAGAGCTACTTGTTCCCCTTCCTCAAAGTGAAGCTTCCAAACACAGTCAATTCCTGAGGAATAATGACTATCCATTGATCCATAATTCGGACTTGTAATGATCTGAGGCCCATTTAATGAAGATATAACTCCTCCACAAGGATGTATCCTGTAACTCATATTGAATCCCTTATTTGTAATTTGAGGCAATTCTAAAGACTTAGCCGCAATGAATGTGAATCTAGAAAGTCTCTCAGAGGTAAAAAATTCAATACTTCTAGGTTCGCAAAATTGAAATGAATTATCTTGTGTCATAGAAGGTGCTGAATCAAATATTAATATGTCTCCCATACAGAGTGAGTTGTTGAATCTACGTATTTGAATATTGCTGGATTTGTAGGAAATTGTCATATTTTCTTGATCACTAACATGTTTCCATGTACACAACTGAGGAAGAGTGTAATTTCCAGAGACGGGGTCCAAAATGGGAGACATTACTCCAGAGGATCCCATTTCTCCACCACATTCTACATAGTAAATTAAAGGTTGCAATTTAGTTGTGGATAATAAGTCAATTTCGAACCTGTTGTCGCCTCAGATGTCCATGCCATTTTAAAACCTCTTCTACCAATCATGGAATAAGTTTGGAAATCAATTAATAGCTTATTTGTTAATGATTTAAATGTTGTATCACTGGAAGGAGGATTCCTTTGACAGAGAGTATGGCGATCATGGTCCCCGAAAATGGGGATATCATATTCTTCAAATTGGGAATATGCCTAATACAGTATTAAATAGATTCTAAGTAAATTAATTGATATGCAAAAAATAGAATACTAATGAACAATAGATATAATATTATATTGATATCCGTAAATAGATATATTAAGGATTAATGTAATTAATGATGATTCTAAACCAGAGTAAATAAGACCTCATAAGTCTTACTTGATAAGATTAACAATCAATATCAAGTATCCAACTAAGTACTGTCTAAACGTACTATACCTACTTATATTTACATTAGGACCCAACTTTTATGGGTTTTATGATAGTTTGTTAATCTTCTATTCATTTTTCTTAAAATTACGAAGTCTACAAAATTAAATTGAAAAACTTTGTGCATTTTGGGGGTTTATCGATTAATTATTCTCAAACTATTTAATTTGTTGGCTCTTGTTGTAATATATGTGCAGAAATGTACATAAAATATATTTTATTTATCTAGTAGGAATGGTTCTTTCCTGGGAAATTGTCTTTGAGTGGGATCCCGGGAAATATCGGACACGTTAGTAAATAGTAAATATTTTATCATTTTTAAGCTAGTCTGACCCATATATTCCCAATTTCTTCATTTGTATCATTATCAGTTATCACTTATAGAATCTACATGGTTTTTAAGGCATTGCTGGTACCGCTCTTTTGAATACAATAGGACCATCTCACCCTCAAAAAAAACTTAACTAATTATAAGTGATGAAAAAACTAATTTTTGATAGAACTGGGAGCTGTATAATTGTAAAATATCCAACCCAACCTGTGGGTAAATCACTAGAATCCATGTGACTCATTTCATAAAAATATTAAGAACATCTGTCTGCTTCAGAAATACATATTATATTTTAAAATACAGAACTTTTGTTCAGATATGGAACACTATTAATGAATTATAATATATTTAAATGAAACTTACTTAATGAAATAATTAAATAAGTGATTTCCCGTAGATGTAAACCCCTGAGAAATCCCGAGAAAGAGATTAGTTTTTCTCCATTCTTCATCTTGTATCAAATGAGTATAAAATACAATTTAAAAAAATCAAAAGGATTAAGTGATTATTATATTCTTCATTTATTTGTAATTTAATTTGGAGTTTTAGTTTATGTAGACATGGGATTGTCAATTTGCATTAGAACTCATATAAGTATGTATATTATGAAAAGTTACTTTTGAGTTATTTGAGGCTTGGAATTTCATTATAGGACTTTAATTAATATTAGTTTATATTTAAGATGACAAATAAATGTGGGTACATATTATGTATGAGGAGTTAATAAGTTAAAAGATGTACTTTCTTATAGGTTCATTTATATTTTCTCTTAAATAGATTTTAGATATATATATATATATGTATAAATGTATGTATTTGTAACTGTTTGAAAATTTTATGATTATGAATTTTTCAAATAATATTCTCAAGGTTAAAACAATAGAGTAGAAATATGTAATAGCCTAATAGGCAAAGACAAGACTGACTAAAGTAAAAAACAATGAAGAGCTCATCAAAAACAGAGATACTGACATTTTTGAGGTAGCTCCAGGAGCGGGAGTCGGATCCACTTTAGCTTCATAAGATGGATTGTAAATAGGATAGAACGATTTGTCTTTACAACCATCTTCTGGACAATCCTCTCCAGAACAAATTTCACAAATCGTTGCAGGACGAACTTGATAAAACATTCTGGCAATTCTGGACTGGTCGTAGTAATCATATACTCTGATGAGAGCTGGTCGCTGATTAGCCACACCATAAGTTCTGAAGCCTAAAATTGTTGGGCAGACCTCACTTTTGCGAATATTTTGGAAATAAATGATGACTCGAGTATTTCGTAGACTCGTTTCGACACGGGATACTCCCTCATAGCGTTTTAAACCTGGGAGAGAGTTAGCATCGACTGTGTAGCCACTAGGTAAATCGATTTCCATTACAGCCATATTACTTCTCTCCTTGTTACTATAAAATATGTAATTAACACATGCATTAAGGATTAGTTGTGCTGGTGGAGCGGGTAGAAGCTGAGGATTTAAAACAAAAGAGGGCCAGCTTGCAGTAACATTCAAATTGTAGGCATATTCCACGTTAACCACTCCCACAGCATTTGTTCCTTGGGCTTCTAAAGTTAAGTTTCGAATATTTGCAGGAAGCACTCTTCTCTTTGAGATTGTCAAGGATTCAGGATTAATTTCTCTGCTACGTGAATTGTCCAAATAAGAATAGTTTACATCAATTTTGGATGTACTATTGGGAATGTTGAGAGTTAAATCAAATTCTTTAAGCGCTTCAATGCCAATATAAGTATCTATAGTTGATGAAAATCCTCCCATGGAATTTTGTTGTGCAACCAACCATGACATAATTGGAGCAACTCTTTCGGGAGAGTTTTTTAAGGTTACTAAGGCATAGTATGCAGTCATTTGATTATTTAAGGAATTTGATTGATTGTACCAATGATTATTCTCAACTTCCTTGGGTATCTTGGCCTCAAGCCATTCCCATCCCATAGTTTCGTTTCTTTTGGCTACAGACTTAAGAATATTGAAGGCGTCATTTGAATCAGGATGGTTTGTCTTAGCAAGAGCATATGCAATAATACTAAAGATATAGGGGTTATCTTCAACCTCAGTGCGCACATCCTTCCAATGTTTTGCAATAAAAGAAATTCCTCGATTCAATGCATTTTTTTGAATTAGCATCTAAATCTTCTTTTTGAGAGAAGAGGGCGCTCACAACAAAGGCAGTTAGTCCCAATTCACTTTCTTGTAATTCACTGAAATAGATCTTTCCCTTTTCAGGGAAGGCACCCTCATCGTTTTGAATTTTTGCAAGCCAATCAAGTCCAGTTTGGATGACAGCAGGGTCAATATCAATATATTTTGAGGCTTTTAAGAAATTTCCAATCACCAAGGCAGTGACCCAAGTGGAACCACTGTCATCAATATCCCTTCCAAAAAATGAAAAAGAGCCATCTATCATTCTCATTGTCAGTTCTCGTTGATATCCCAATTCCATAGTTTTTAATGCCTTGTTTCGTTGATGCGTTGCAGATATGTCTAATTCATCAATATACTCTAGGATTGCAAGTGTTGGAACAAGTCTTATCATATTTTGTTCACCACATCCCGTTGGATATCGAATCAATTTATCCAAGTTATTCATTGCTGAAATGAGAGGATCTGCCATCCATGAGATATACACATTCTCTGATCCAGGAACTGCATTAAAGGGAATGTCGATCGTCACATTTTTTTTGAACTCGGAGGTTTTCTTCAAGTCTAGGAGGTAACCCTTATTTATATACATGACTTCTCCTTCAGAGTTAACAGTTAAAGTTTTAACAACATTGTCATTACCCACATTACTAGAATCACTCTTTCCTACTGCTTTTATTCTCATTTTGATATCTCCGAGTATGAGAGGAGTAATGAGAAAAGAAACAATTGTTCCTCGTCCGGGTCGAATCACAACTTCTTTTTCTTGTGATATAAGGCTACCAATTTGATTATCATCAGAAATGAATAAATGAGGCTGTGCTTCACCAAAAACAAATTCTTCTTCATGACCTTCTAAAGTCACTGAAGCCTGAATATCCTCCTTTAAGTAATTATATACAACCATTTGTACACTCAAAGTTTCACCAAGTTTAATGGAAGATGGAAGATCTACTTGGACATAAAAAGGTTGAAATACTTCCAAAGATCCAAATTGCTCAGTAATACCCATACCATGTAGGTCGTCTAAAGCAAAACCCGATATAACCCATGAGGTGTTTGTTTTTTCTGGAGCCTTAACTGGAATTGATGCTCTTCCGTTAGAGTCAGTTGTTGCATTGAGAAAAAGCCAAGTTTCAGGCAAATCATTCTTTAAATAAATCTTTGGAGTATTGTCCAAGGGTCTTGGAAAACGTGAAAAGGCATAAGGTCCTTCTAATGGAGGCCTCGTGGCTGATTCGTATTCCAATCCAGGGCCCTTGTCAGGATTTAAGGTTGGAACACCAGGTCTTGGAATTGGACGTCCAAACGGCCTATTTTTAGCTAAAGTTCTATGTACCTCAGTTTCAATAACATTTGTGGATTCTTCGGTATAGTCTTTTTCCAATATTCCATTGGTAAAAATAATAGTACCTGACTTGACAAAAGTATCTTCAGAATTTAAAGAGCCTGTATGCCAGGACAAAGAACCATCATTGGGCTTAATAAATTTGAACCAAGGGAAAAAGTTGGGAGTATTTGCAGTGTCGTAGCGCCTTAATTCATCCGTTACTTCCTTCAAAAGAACATCATGACCTCCTTTGAGAGATCTCACACTCTTATCGACTGCCAGAATACCAACGAACGAATTTGGCTTGCTTTTTATATTTATAGTCACATCACTTGCTGCAGAGGTAACTTTTTTGGTGGAAGAGATGCTCAGAAAATTGGTGAGTATTCCATCAACTTCAAAATCCATTGAGTCAGTTATGATTTCTCCACTAATAGATGTTACATAATATATTATGATTCGACATATTGGAGACATATCACTTGTTGCTCTAAACGAGATTTTATTGTTCATAGTTCCACTGGCTTTACGGGTAATAGCAAGAGCCACCTTTCCTCGTCCAAATACCAAATATGTAAGGGAATCAATGTTTTCACTTGAAGTAATTTCGATTGAGATGGTTTCTCCTACTGTGGGATTTTTCGTAATTAGTTTGGATCTTAAGTAGAGTCCTGATCTTGATTGAGCTCTGGGAATGGTTGAAAACCATTGAGTTAAGTCTTTGTATGAAGCTTCTATTCCTAGAACCACGGCGTCTGTATTGTTAACATCAGGAGTATCTAAGGTAAGTGAAACAATTCCATTTTCATCTGCAAGCAGGGTTGTTGTGTTGTATTCATCCGAGTGTACATTCGAAAATCCCCATTTTAATTTAATAGGTGCATTTTTATCAACAATGGGCGTATTATCCTGCTTTGCAACCTTAATATATGCAGTATAAGGCATTCCGGGCTTGTAGGCATCAGCCGTTCGAACCATTTCCAATTTATAATCATATTTATACATGGGATATAGAGCCGTATTATTTTGAACTCTATCGGTCAAAAATTCCTTAATTTCAACATCAAAAATGATTTCTCTAGAGTAATCATCTCTTATATTCAATTCTTTGGCAATATTGAAACTGACCTCCACTTCTCCATCGATGGGCACAACTTTTCTGATAGGATTTATAAAAATGGGTTGAAGTAGTCCAGATTTATATTTTGGAAAAATCGAGACAGTGGCTTCCCCTTTCACGGGGACTCCAAAAGGATAATATGCTTTAATTTTGGAGGAAGTAAGTCCTTCATCGAATAAACCATATTTTGGAATATCAATGTCAACTATAATTTGTGGAAGGACGTACTCCACGACTTGAAAGTGTTTGGTAAACTTTTGTCCACTTACATTCACTGTTATGTTCCAATCACCACGTACAGGATCATTATCAATGAGAAACTCCTCAGCAAAAACTCCACCGGTAGTAAAGACTCTATCCCATTGACGAACCAAGTGACCCTTCCCATCCAAAACTCCAACGTCAATGGATCCAACAACACTTGGCTTGAGCTTAGGAGTAACAACGATAACACGGAATTTAACAACATTCCCGGGTCTATAAATAGCCTTATCAGTTTGAACAAAGACAGAATAGCCCTGATTGATATTAATCAACTTTTGAGTGTGATCAAAGGCAAGAGGACTATTCCCTCGAGCATGAAGCATGTATTTCCCTTCTTCTAAGTTTCCCACCCCAATTCGTACAATTTGAGTTTCATCCGGACGCACCGTTGTTTCTTTTGTCAATTCAATATTGTCTCCAGACTCACCCAGTCCTTTAATTGTGAGTAATACATCCTGATCTGATGAAATATCATGAGTGGAAACTGCAATTAAGAAGTCCGTATTGGGACGAATCACATCCGGTGCTATAATGGTATATGTGGGCTTCTTGGCCTCTACGAAGGTAATCAATGAGAGGAGGAACAGAAGGATGACCTTGGATTTCCACATAATTTTATTTATTTTTTTCTCCTTTTAAAATCTTGAAATGTCTAGGAATTTTTCTTTTTGAGTAAAAAAAAAAAAAAAAAAAAGAAGTATGATTCACAAATCTAGTCTTTGTATTATGCAAAACATAACTGAGTTTTGTCAACGTCTTATTATATCACAAAAATCATTAAAAGATATTTGTGGAGGCGTTAAATTGGTTTGCCTCTCTTGATTTTTTTCTTTCTCTTCCAATGAATACGCTCTTACTAATACTGAAGGTGATTCACCTACACTCAAAAATCTTCGCCCAAAATAAATTTAGAAGGAACAACAACAAAACGGGCCCACCTGGAGTTAACTTGATCTAAATCACTGTTTTATTCTCCGGAAAATATGAATATCCAAAGGGATAAACAAAGTCAAAACTAAAACTATTCACTTTTTGACTATTTTTAAAATGAAATATATGAAAATAAATGCTTTACACAACTTTTCGTCTCTAGAACACAGAAACACACATACTATCAAGTCCTTATCACTCTTCTCTGTGAATTTGAGGAGAATGAAATATTAAAAATAAAATAAAATAAAGTCAAGCAAGACCATACATACTTTTTTTTAGGTAGGCGCATCTATGGTACGCGTAGGAGTTATTTAAATATGAAATAATGCCTAAGGTATACATCTATGTACAAATAAGTGTATTTCTGTTCCCTCATCAAGTCTTTATGAAATATAATTTCAAAACTTCATTTGCTAAAATTTCTATTATGACATGTTTTCATAAGCATTTTGGATCCCGCTCTGGAGAGCCTCAGTTTATAAATAATATATGACTGAGTGAGTGGGATAAGGTATACATAACATTCTGATGCGTTATTGCCTCTGTGTTTCACAGGTAAGGAATTAAGGATGATGATAATGGTATTGAGAATATGTCCTTGCAAAGGAAGATAAGTCTTACAGTGAAGGGCAGAGCCTTTTGCTAGTAGTGGTACTTTTTTTTTTAAATGTTAAACTGTAATCATTTAGTTGTACATATACACACATATTACATATGTAACATGCCTTGATATATTATCTAGAAGAAGATGGAAAAGTCTCAAGGACTTTAAAGTAATACTTTGACAATAAGGGGCTGAATAATAGGTACATATCATATATTAGTGATCCAATATATAAAACTTTTAAGAAAAGGTCTCGTTTAGGGATTGTGTGGGCTTCAAACATTTTTTATATATTAAAGACGCAAAACTTGTTTCATACCTCTTCGCGGCTTTCAATATTAATCAGCCGCTCAAAATAGTAGCAGTATTATTAATATGTAATACTAATCAAAGGTAAACTTGATGCACAAACATAGCATTTACTCAGGTAGGTACAAATGCTTCTATGTCTTTCGAGAATGAATTGCTTAAATATTAAACCTCTTGAGATTGTCTACATATGTTAATTTTCACAGACTCAATTTAATAATCTACTTACCCCAATGAAGGTGAGATGACAGTTATTATTCAAATCAAAATCCTCAAATTGAAAGGTAATTTTGTGTCCTTCCGGAGCATTTATTAAATAAGAGCACCTTCTAAAATGCGTATCCCCGTTGGGATATCCAACACTCTTGATGATGCCAGATGTTCCACTTACTGTCTCTCCACAATGACTAAAACTTGCTTTAACTCGAAGGAGGAAACCCTTACGTTCAGTATTCAATTGATCACTTTTGAATTTGATGGTAATATTATTCCCAAGGGATTCGATGGGAGGTTGAGGACCACGCCCACAAAAAGTTCCGAGGCTCATAGCTATAATATTCAACAAGTTTCATTTCAATGAAAAATACTCAAAATATATTGTTTTTTTACCTTCAAAACTTCGTTCATGATCAATTATTGTTAAGTGATCTGTATCTGAGCAATTCGATGTCGAAGGAAGATCTAATTCAATAAAACTAACTTCCAAAAAGTGCATACTAGGCCCTATAATGGTCCAATCACATGCCAAATTATTTTTATAGTGATGAGGGTAGTCTGGAGAGGATATGGTAAGGAAATCGGATCGTCTCCTTCCAATATAATGAGTTCCTCCGCACGTTGCTAATTAGTAATCATACGAATAATGAGTAAAAAATGTTTCTGTAATGATTGAAGACAAGTTCCTCACCTATTTTAACTCTGGCTTTAAATCCATTATTTGGAGAATCGTGGAAAGTATAGTACCTTACATACAACATGTAGCCAGTAGAAAATATTGTTGAAGGTTTATTTCTGCAAAACGTACCCAATTCCGTTGCATCTTCTGATAAGCCATCGAATAACTGCACTCCCGCGGAATTACATCCACGTGAGGGCTTAACATCAAAACTTTCTAAGAAGTCTAATTGAATCCTTTTTCCTGGAACAGTAACAATTTTCCAATAGCATTCAGAGTGTGCTTGGGGAACATTAGGATAGTTAGGTGAAGTAAGGATGGTCTCTTTCATATGAGAAGAAAGATGAATAAACTCTCCACATGATATGGACAACTCTCGATAAAGTAGCTTAAAACCATTCCCTCGTCGTACTCGACTATCCGAAGACTTGAATGAAATACTTAAATGATTGCTTGATGTATTAAACTTTGAAGGAAGTGTGGAACCACAAATTCGGCCATTCTGTGAATTCCCTTGATTATTATTAATCAAAATGAGGGGAGAGAGATTGGATTCTCCATTTCTCAATGTGAGGTAATCATTATCAGGACAGCTTGAGTCAGAGGAGAGAATATCAATATCCTCAAACTCCACTTGAATTGTTCGCCCAGGTCTTACATGGATTCTCCATGTACAATCAAGATCTCTAGGATAACTTTCAGGATATCTTGGACTTTGAATAATACCCTCTCTCAATCTAGAATATCCACCACATACTTTTGATTTGAAAATATATTAATAGAATTATATTACAACCATTACTATGTATATATATATATATATACCAGATGAGGCCATGACGACAAATCCCTGCCTTGTCCTGGATGAATCTGTCTTGAACTGAATTTTCATATATGAACCAGTAGAATACAAGACTCGACCGATTTGACCTCGTTTACAAAAACGGCCTGTTCTGTTCCATTCCTGAGTACCATACATTCCGTCATATATTGTAACTGCATCATAACTACAATGACGAGTTGACTCCATGGACAATCTGTTGCGGAAATAAAGAGGTATACAAATGAAGGAATTGATATTGCTGGTTGTATTAGCTCACTCAGTGATCAATAGTTTAATCCTTTTATCTGGTAAAGTCTCTAAAATCCATGTACAATTTTCGTTGTTGTCATATGTTGGGTAATTTGTATTATTGATTCGAGTGATATCATTAATCATCAATTTATATGTACATGAATTATTAGAAAATGGCGTCAGACGTGCAAACGTTTCTCCTGGAACCTCAGACCATGAGAGCAAAAATTGAGAGCCTCGTCTCTGTGTATAAAAGAAAAATAAGAAATCCCAAAAGCTCATAAATGTAATTTAACTCACTTGATCCGCTGCATTCACATGAAAATAAATGAATGCAACGTTGCCTGTGGATGTGAATCTACCCGGTCTCCAAACACCACAACTTGCAAAAATATTATCCGCCTCAGCATCATAACCATCTTTTATGAGTAGATAGGAAAGGCAGTAATCATTGCCTTTTATGGATATATCCAGATGATCGAACGAAAATTCAATCTTATTTCCTTCCTCAACCACAATTCTCCATGTAATGCTATCATCTTCATAACTTCTATAGTTGTATGGATAGAGTGGAGAAGAGATTTGACCCGAGCTTTGATTCATGATTTCATTTTGCTTAGCTGAAATTGAAAAAAAGAAATATATTTTTGCTCAAAACTATTTCGAAAATGATCTACCTAAGGAAAACTGAGCGATAAAACCATTTCCAGTTTCGGAGGAGTCTGAATTAAACTTTATCCATAATTTGTTACTGACTGTAAAATTTTGCAAGACATTGGATCCACAGTGATGGCCCAGTAAGCGACCATGAGGTCCGTTTTCGTGTAGCTCGAGATAATCTTTATTACATCCGTCAGACTCTTCTATGTCTAAATACGTAATCTGAAAGTTAATTTGATTTCCTGGCCACCCACCCACTGTCCAAATGCATTCAACCTTGATGGGATAAGGATTCGGAAAGTCTGGTGAAGAGATTCTTCCCCTACCTGATGTTATTTCTCCACCACAGGCTAAAAATTATGATAAATATCCATTTGGACAATGTAATCAGAATACTTACCAGAATTTTCTTTACTATACACGGCTCGAAAGCCAAAGCCCTCGGGTAGGTAATTCACTTTTGTGATAAAAACAAATAGTTTATTACCATGACTGGTTATAGAAGGTGGTGTTATTGATGAGCAATACTGTCCCACAAGGGGAGAGTCCCTACTTCCTCCATCTCTTACTTCTATTCGTGTATTAGAGCAATTTATTCCATTCGGGGCATCATTTGGTACACTTTGATCAAAAATATCCATATGTAAGAAAGTTAAAGTTATTCTATCCATTTCAGAAGCACCTTCAAGAATCCATGAACAATTTCCAGGCTCTGCCCAAGGATGAGGGAAATTTGTAGAAATCAATTCTCCACTTTCTCCGTCTCGTATGATCCTGTGACCCCCGCAGATTCTTGAATAATTTGCGATAAATCCTTTAGCAGAAACAGAGCCTCCAGCTTTGAGTCTAATATACATTTTGTTCCCTGACGAAACAAAATTGTTGAGAGGTGTTGGTACACTTTGGTTGCAATGGCGAAGAATGAGAGGAGAAAGCACTGAGTCTCCATCATAGATGCTCACATAGCCCTCACTACAATTAAGTGTAGGCATTATATCAAAATCTGTAAAGCTTAACCGAATAGCATGTCCAGGATCTGTTTCTATAGACCAGAAACAGTCATCTTCTTTATCATATGAATTGGGATAGTTTGGAGAGTGAATCTGTCCATTTGGAGCGGATATCTTTCCTCCGCAGCCATTAATTTTAGTCTTAAAAAATGCCTTCATTAATTTGCCGAGCTCTGAGTTATCACCTCGGAAAATGATCAACATGTGATTTCCCATGGATTGAACAATCATTGGACTTGTTCGTCTAGTGCATTGTTCCGTCAACATTGGAGAAGACTCGTCTGGTCCTCCATAAACTCTTAAAAATTCATGGTTACAACTCTCAGAACTCTTTAAATCTAAATCCAGGATGTTCAACTCTATTCGTGTTCCCAAATCTGTGGCTATTTTCCACACACAGTCTATACTCTTTGAAAAAGTATGGGGATACCCTGGGGTGAGAATCAGACCACTTGACCGACCAGAGAATGATCCTCCACAACCTATCACGTTATATTGAAGTCTAAAGCCATAATGGGATTGACTGCCATCAGATTTAAACTTTAATGATATGGTATTAGTTGTTGAATTGTACTGTGTAGGGACTGTGTTACCACAATAAGACTTGGAATTACTTCCCTGGTTTTGTTCCTAGTTTATAGGCGTTAATAGGATAATAAGAAAAAATAAACTTGACAGGATTCATGACTTACATTAAGGGAAGTAACATTTAATTGGCGAAGTGAGCAAATTGAAGCTAAAGAATCATCGTTTGAATGACTCGATCCCATTCGAAAGTATGAGAATGTAATTTGAATCTGATTTCCTCTAGGTGCTTTAATTGTCCAATGACAATCTTTTGAATGTGGGTATGAACTAGGGAAGTTGGGACTTTCAATGATCCCACTGAAGTCAGTTAGTTCATTATCACATACTTAAAACGAAAGAAAGATAGTAAATACGAAAGCATCAAATATCATGAAAAAATAAATTACTGGATGTATAATGGAGACGAAATCCACGGTTTGAATATGATATATCAGAACGGAATTTGATGCGAACCATATTACCACTGCTCAAGATAATATTGGGCTTGGCAGAACAAAATTGACCTAATGAGTTCTTTTGAATAGAGCTCGAATCAATGATTTTAACATAATCAAATCTACAATTCGTAGTTGGTTCCAAATCCAAATCTGTAAAAACTATTTGTATTTTTGAGCCCTCAGAAACCCGTATGTTCCAAAAGCATTCAGCATTTTCATGATAAGACATAGGGTAGCCAGGAGAGGTTATAGAGCCTTCAACAGCAGTGAGATGACCTCCACAACCGGTTGATGTCCCATCCCAGAATATTTCAAAGCCTTTAGCACTTAGAGAAAAATCAGAAAGGAATTTTATGTATAGTTGATGACCTGATGAGAGTACAACAGGAGGAATACGATTGGAGCAGTACTTCCCAATCAGTGGTGACGTCATATAACCACCATTTCTAGATTGAATAAAAAAATAATTTAAGAACGAATACATTTATGTGACTTGGGCTGTCTGAGTCCCAAGATTGCAAATATATCTAGGATTTTGGGATTCGCTGGAAGGCATTCCATAAAATTGCATTACCTAATTTCTAAATAGTCCATAATACAGTCCTCATGGGGTTCAAGTTGGAAATTAGTTATATTTAAAAGGATTTGTTGACCCTGAGGTACAGTGATTGTCCATTCGCAATTAGCACCATGAATATAATTTTCAGGCCAACCAGGTGAACGAATAAACCCTACTTCTGTATAATAATCTCCTCCACAAACTATATTCAAGAGAAATCCCTATTTGTAAAAGCATATATAAAAATGTATTCACTCATCCATACCCCTCGATCCGTTCATGATAGAATAGCTTGCAATAAACCCTTCATGTGATATTGAAGAATCTGTGACGAAATGAATGGTTAGTTGCTCAGCAACACTTGTTATCGTTGGTGGTAGTATTTCTCCACAGTATCTGCCAATGAAATTGAATGTAACGATTATTTAAAAAAAAATTTTTTTTTACCTATTACTTCCAGAATTTGCTATGTCATCATATATTTCCACATAGTCAAAAAAGCAGCTGTCATCTATTTCCAAGACAAATTGAACCCAAGTTATTCGAATGACTGAGCCAGGCTCTCCCTTTATTATCCATTTACAATCGAGTCCGTGAGGATAATGTTCCGTATCCTTTGGGCTTGATATTATTCCCTGACTCTCTTTGAAAATACCTCCACAAATATTATCTTCTGTCGTATAATTTAATTTAAACCCTCTATTGTTTAATGAACTATCAGTTGCAAAGCGGAACCATAGATAATTATGAGTGGAGTATATAGGTGGTGGAATAAATGAAGAATCTCCACAAAATGTTTCAATTAGGGTAGAATTGGAATTGTCACCATCGCGAAATTCGAGATAATCATATCGGCAATCGTGACCGTTTTCAATATCAAAATCAATAAATTCCACATGTATTGATGACTTAATTGGCTGTGCTATTAAATAATCACATATTTTATTATGGGGATACGGATTGGGATGATAGGGAGACATGATTATTCCAGTGGGTGCGTTAAATATTCCACCACATACTATAAATAAAAATAATTAAATTTTTGAAGAATTGAGCCAATTCAATGGAATAACCTGTCTCAAATTGTGCTCTAAAACCCTCATATTCCATTGAATGATCTGATTTAAATCTGACAAACAACTGATTACTCAAGGATTGAATATCAGATGGAATAGATGTCCCGCAATATCTTCCAATCAAAGGAGCATCCTCGTTTCCTCCGTCTCGCACCTCAACAAAGTCAAAGCTTTCGGAGGAAAAAATATATAAATAAGGGGCTTACAACCTAAGGAGCAGGACACTCACGAGCAATCCCATCCATTTTCAATCCCCATATCTAAGAATTCTAACTTTAATCGAACATTGTTTGGAGCTCTTATTAGGTAATCACATTCTAAATGTGATTCATACGTTTCTGGATGACCTGGAGAAGAAATTTGCCCTGCATCACTTGTGAAAATTCCTCCACATCCAGGAATGCCTGTGAAGATCAATAATTTATAAATCTAATATTTATCTAGGTGCATAATACAGTAATGTCTCAAACAGTCTGCTGCATAGTTTGTTCCATGATCATACCGGACCTTTCAAGTCCGGCAGTGCTACGAATTAACATTTTGTTATTTTCACATACAAAATACTGGATTTTATATAAAGGGGCTTCAAATAAAAAAATGTACTATAGCCGTACTGATCAAATACGGACCAACGAGTTGTTGGTGTAGATAATATTACTTACCAGGAACTTCTGACCATGTTATGTGGAATCCTCTATCGTTACTTCCATAATCACTGACAAAGTCTATACTCACGGTACTCCCTGAGCTCGTAATTGGAGGGGGTGATGTAGAATTACAATATTTTGCCAAAATATGAGAATTTATTGTAAGTTCCATTCCATCTCGTATCTTTTAGAATGAAATTATATAATTTATTTAAGAACTTATTATTTTAATTCAAGCGGTGTTTTACCTGAACGTAGTCAAACGAGCAATTGGGATGCCTCTCTATTTCAATCGTAGCAAAGTGAAACTGAACCCGTTTACTAGGATTCGCAAAAATAGTCCATGTGCAATTTCTCCCGTGAGGATAATTATTGGGATAGCCAGGACTATAAATTGATCCGTGTGTTTCATCTCGAATCACTCCTCCACAAACAGGATCAATAGATGTCCATGACATGGAAAAACCTTGACCATTCACGGAGTGATCTGAATGGAATGTCATTATGACGTAATGATGAACACTAGTGAATGGTTTTGGAAGGGTTTCTCCACAGAATCTTCCGATTGATGTGCTTTTACTACGGGATTCATCACTTTGAAAATCCACGTAGTCGAATTCGCAATTAAAGGAGTCTTCAATATTTATAGAATGAAAAGTGATGTTAAGGACTTTTGAAAAAACTGTTTGAATGTCAAATGTACAATCTAACTCATGATTGTAAAGATCTCCTTGGCTAGGAGGAAAAACTATGCTACCCTCTTCATTTTGATATGTACCCCCACAACCTGAAAAAAAAAGGATATACAAAATAGTACATTAACACCTTTCTACAGCCACAACTTACTTTCGACCTCTTCTTCGCAATTTGACCCCTTGAATCCTTCATTACACACACAACGAAAATCGTTGTTCATGTCTATACATGTTGCCCCATTGAAACAGGGATTTGAATCACATTCATTTATCTCTATTGAGCAAGTGGAACCCGTGTATCCTGGAGCACAATTACAAATAAACCCATTGGCCATTGGAATACAAACAGAGTCGTGTTGGCAAGGACTTGACATACAAGGTGAGAGAGCAGGAGTTGATTCTCCTCCTCCACTTGGACCTGGGAGATTTGGATATTGAGAGGCCCCAGGTAAACAGCCCATGGGACCAATACCCATTCCATTGTAGCCTGGTCTACAAAAACATTGTACTATTCCAGATGAGACAAGACAGACTGCCATGGGACTACATCCTCCATTATTAATATGGCAAGGACCCATAAATGCACAGGTCTGACCATTACCTTGATATCCAATGGGACATTCACCACATCGAAATGAACCTCTTGTATTAATACAATCCACTGAGGGACTCCGACTACATCCTCCATTATTATTAAGGCATTCATTAATATCTTGGCAATAGAATCCATTTCCTGAAAATCCTGAAGGACATGACTGGCATGAAAAACTACCAGGTGTATTAATGCACTGGACAAGGGGATCTTTGGAACATGGTGATATGGGTCCATTGCACTCATTTACGTCAACGACACAAGCAGGATTAACTCCATCTGTTTTCCAACCTTGTTTGCATATACATGTATGTCCTTTGGATCCACCAGGCTGATCTATACAAGTTCCATGACCGCAGATCTCTTCGTTAGTACCACTGCTACAATCATCATTTCTCTGGGTGCAGTGTATACCGTACCATTTTGGTGCACAATGACATCTAAAAAATAGGTACATTATTTAAATGTTGAGAGGTTTGAAGAGTGGAACATGGGAATATTCCGAAAGCTAAAATGTTTACCTTCTCATGTTTCAAATCAAAAGTTATCAAAAAAAAAAAAAAAAAAAAAAAAGTTGAATGTCATTAGCGATTATAATGCTGATAAATATATTTTGTCGCTTTTTTTGAAGGAGGAAGAAGACAACAATCTCAAATCATCACCTCTCATATAATCATATATCATATATCATAACCAAATGTTATATACGATGTGTGCTCAAAAAGTAACGTTACTTTTGAAATTTCGCAGGGAACGTATATTTGGTATGCTAGATTTCTTTATGTTTTTTTTTTATGTTAGTACATTCGAAAAAGAACATCAGCTATATAATATGTTTATTTTGTTTGTGAGAGGCGTAATTTTTAGAACTATTTTGTGTTTTCCGCGATTTTTGTTAATGAAAAAATATAGATCTAAGGATTTTCATGAAATTAAGTGTAAAAAATTAAATTAAGTGCTCCAAAACACTTGAAATGTTCACTGTGGTATACTGTTCTGAGTAAAAAAATAAATATTTATAAGTGGTACGAACTCTTCCAAGATGGCCGGAAGCTGCCAATGACAAGCCTCGCTCTGGACGCCCAAGGAGTGAATAGAATTGTTGTTGAAAAGGCTCGAATGGCTATCAGAGAAGTTGCTGAGGATATTGACATATCAGTTGTCTCTGCCATGAATTTTATTGGAATATTTTGGGCATGAGACGAGTTTCGGGAATTTGGTTCCGAAACTGCTTAATTTTAACAAAAAGAATGAGGATCGCTAATGATCCGCTGACAGACGTCAATGATGATCTTGATTTGCTCAAAAGGGTCATAACTGGTAACCAATTATGGGTATATGGTTATGAAAAAAAAAAAAAAACAAACAAACTGTAGATACCGATGAAAAAATACCTGTAAACATTAAGCCTCTCACAAACAAACCGAACATATTATATAGCTTTAAAAATAAATACATACTCATTTGTTAATGCACTATCATACCAAATATACATTGCCCTCGAAATTTGAAAAGTAACTTTACTTTGATGTATAAATTACCGATATGTCCCTGGTAAATTTTGACATGTTGCACCATTCTGACATCCCAGATCTGTACCAGTGAATCTAATACATTCATTGATATCATCTTCACAGGTATTCCCTTCCCAATTATCAGAGCATTGACATACAGGTCCTTGAAATGTGTTAATACATTTACCTCCATTTCGACAAGGTGCATTTGCACAATGATCTCGATTCATTATTTCCCTCATACTTCTCATTAGTCGCTGTAATTGACGGATTTGAGTTCTCATTTGAGGAACCTGCCCACTACCAGGAGTAGAGGCTCCGCCTTCATCATCATTCTACACACGAACCATTATTTACGTGGAATCAAATCAAATATACTATTTATTTAGTTTTACCTGAAGTCTCTGCACACTGTTTTCTAGGGAAACTATCCTATCCTCAACGCTACCTCGAAGTAATGATTCCAACTCATGAACTCGATCCTCTATGCTTGAGGAATGAGCTCCATTTGAATAAGTATACCCACTACTTCCTCCTCCAAACGGGATTGTTTGAGCGTTACCTCGGTTCCAACGGACAAAGCCATTCTCAGAGGTTTTAAATGTAATATTTTTAGCCTTTCCCGTGGTTATCAAAAGATGTCCGTCCGTGATAACTATTTTAGGACTGAAAAAAGAAAACAATCTTAATGATCTCGCCAATGAAAGATATTTCTTTGTGATTATTTATACTTTTCATGGTGTATTTCCGTCTCAGAGAGACCTAACTTTGACACAAGGATAATTATTAAAGTATTTTTGTATAGTTGCAACATTTTTTAAAGGTTAAAGTGTTGGATAAGCTCTTTAACTTCAACCATGAAGAATCATAACTAAACTAGACTCAAATACAAACTGAGCACCTTGATAATTATTAATGAGGTGTAAAACAAGGAGAAATCTAGGGGGAGTTAAAGATCAAGTAAAAATAAATAAATAATAATATATGGATTCTTAACATGGGTTATTTTGTTTATAAGGTCAAATAGAGAAAAGAATAATAATTAAATATTAGAATGGATACGAAAAGGAGTAAATCAAGGTCTGACCCAAACTATACCGAAGGTAAATCATGTGAGAGAAGCAAATACATATTTTTATGAGTCATTCTAGAGGGAGAATTCTTAACTCAATTCCTTGTTAATTTAAATTGGGCGTTTAATTTTTTTTTTTTTTTTTTTTTAAAGTTTAAAATCCGTAACTTGAGATACAAACCTACATATGTTGCTCAGCATTTCCTCCTCTCAAAACAACAATAAACAAACAAAATTACGTAAACCATAACATTACATATAGAAAATCCCTGAACAAAAACATCCCTATCGATTCGATGCTTTAACAAAAAAACGATCTCTAATAAAAATCTAGCAAAATAACGATTTCCAATACATACATCCTAATAATAGGTTTGGGATAAGGTAATCTCGTATTTTCCCTCTTATTTCAAAGCTTATAAAAAGTATTCACATCATCGGGTTTAAGCCAAGTATGCCCCGATCGGTTTGATAACTTGTTATCAATGAGAATCCAACTTCATAATGCCCTTCTCGTAGAAGCCCTATTGAAAAAAACACTCGGACAAACAATTTGCACAGGCCTTTATTGAAGGCAAATTTATACCCCTAAGCGTGTGAGCCATAGATAGAAGCAGGTGGGAGTCAGTCGGAGACAGGTATGGACTGTAGCGTGGATGTATAAGAACATCCCATCCAAGCTCTTGGTGTGTCATCAACGATGTTTGCGGCCTGGTGTTGTCTTGATGATATCTTGTTGTCACATATTCACCAATACTGGCCGCTTCTGTTCGATTGTCATCTTAAAACGGTCTCGTTGTTCAAATTAGAGGGTAGAATTGAGCATTTGGCTGTAGGGAAGGAACTCATAGTAGATTATTCCCTGCCAGTCCCACTAAACACACAACAAGACCTTCCTGGCAGTCAATCCAGTCTTGACCACGGCCTGGGCCTTTTCATTGGCTTTCGACAACGATCTTTGATATATTTTTTATCACCAGTTATAATACGCTTCAGAAATGGATCGATTTCGACGCATTTATCCTTTTCAGTCGGCAAAAATGTCAAATATGGTGAATTTCTTCCTTTGAGACCTTCATACTCGACGCAAGATAATTCACAACTGAACCGGCCAAGCGTAATAATGTTCAAAAAGCGTTTGTAGTATATTCTCAACCTTTACAACTTGTTACCGTATGATCCGATGTGGATAATGAATAATGAACAAGATATACTTAGTTTAAAAAAGGGTGGGAAATACGGGATTACTTTTTCCCCAGCCTATTATTTCGGTAAAGTTTAGGTCTTGGATTCCTATTTCTGGGATTAATTGAAAAACTAAACTCTGTTAAATATATGCATTATAGAGGAGGAGTTGAACAAATTTGCAAAGGCATAAGTTACATTAAGGAAATTTTGATTAGAAAAGCAAATTTAATATTTAAAAAAAAAATAAAAAATAGAATGGCATCCCAACATCATCAACTAACTACTCCTTTCTTGATTTTTTCAGCTATATATTTTCTATTTTATAACTCCTTATTAGCAATGTTGTACCCGGTTCAAGTTCCGCAGTTTCATTGGTCCTGGTTCAACGGGTTCGGTCTCGGTTCTTTTTACTACAGGATGAGTTGTTAACATGCACTTAAAACAAGGCGCGTCACTATAAAATTTGGGCTCAGAAAATGATATTCCATACAAGCAGAGCCGCAGCTACCTTATATGCAGAGTCCGTTGTACCCCAAGTTCCAACAGGGGCCCTGAAAACTCGTATAATAGGGGTCTCAGTTTTTATTTTCTATTTTTTATTAAAACCTTTATTTAGACAACAATTAATTTATAAAAATTAGAATTATCTAAAATTTTCTGATGAAGATGGATTTAAAAAAAAATATAATTAAACATTATAGTTTCAAATTTCTTCACCAAATTTAGGCCTACAAAGATAAAATATTCATATCTAAATTAAAAACATTATCATATAAAATACATACATAACATTAATATTAACCAACAACCTACTCGTTGTTTTTTTTTTTTTTTTTGCTCTTTCTAAAAAGTTTGATTATCTTCTGTGCAATGTCCGAAAATGTAGGGGCCTCAGTTTAGAATGTATTAGTGTATGGGGAACTTTAGATAGTAAAGTTTGAGAAACCCTGGCTTAAGAAATATTATAGGACCCTGACAAGTGTAGTAGAGGACCTGGATCCATAATCTAGAAACAAGCTCCCCCTTAAAAAAAAAAATCCTGCGGACGCCCCTGTGTATTTATACTGTCTGGTTCCTAAAACCTCTTTTCCAGATCCATAAGAAGTCCTTAGCTATTTGGAACTCAGATACAACTGTATCACTCTGGCAACGTAAAAAAAATTTCATTGGAGAACAGCTTTGTACAATTGCAAAAAAAAAAAAAAAAACTTAGAAAGTTGACATATTGGTTAAAGCTAATTTATTTTTTATAATATATATTTTAAGCAATAATATATTGCTCTGGTTCTAGCTTTTCAAGAATCGGAACCACTCGAACCGTTAGTACCGCAACCTTGCTTATTAGTCATTTGAAATCAAAGGTTGATTGGTTGAATATGAATCAGATTTTTATAAATTCTTATTAATAATTTCCTACTTTTAGATGAGTAATAGTCCTACGAGAATGGACTAAGGACCATATTGTTTCTAGGGAAAAAGTTTGATACATTTGATAAATGTATACACTTCACCTAAATTACATATTACTTCATATAAAACCTTTTTAAGGCTAACAAAATATATTTGCAGAGCCATATACAGGCTGCAGTTTAGTTATGATATTAGCCACGATATAGGATTTCAAATATAATTAATCAATTTCTAATTTTTTCATTCAAACAATGCATTTTTGTTACAACTTTATGTGCATTTTGTAATGGCTCCAAAGTATTGCTGTAAATAATTTCCTGATAGAAATTGACGATAATTTGTCGAGGAATGTAGACTCAATTTTGAGAAAAATCATTATAGCTGAATTTGTGTTGACAACCCATAAATTCATTAAGTTATATCTATATTATTAAAGCAAAATTTGTCTAGATGTTTGAATATTTGAGGAGGCATCCTTTTTGAGTGTATCTTAGTACTGCAAAAATCTCCTTGAACATTTTTGCCTTGAACGTGTCCACCTTGTACAATTTCGCCTTGATTCTTTTTCGCTTTGTACATTTTGGTCTTACGACGTTTTCGCCTTGAACCTTTTTTGCCTTTGTATGTCTCTAACTTTTTTCATAGAAACTATGTGGTCGTTAGCCTATGTTCGTATGACTATTATTTGGTCACAACGCCCAAGACCATGTAGGCGGTGAATAATTCCCTGGCATGATAAATAGTGATATGGATGCACCCGACTTCATAGGATATACCATGGAGGACAAGTCACTTGAGAGAAGCTTGTAAATGTCACTCTTTCGTTGTTCCATTTAACTCGTTCTCGTTTATTTTGTTTTTAATTGAGTCGAAACTTTACATGAGGAATCTTGAGTCACAAAACCTATCTTTCACCATATTTGAAGACAATTGATTAAAATTTTAATTAAGTGAACTACTATATAAGATTAACCCTATATTGATAAAGTAATCTTGGTATTTTTGTTGACGCCATATAACTCTGGGTACTTTTGCTAATATGTAATGATTGTGATATAAATCAACAGGATTATAATCAAATAAAAAAAAAAGCCGCTCATGCGTATAAAGACTCCTATATTGCTAGGAATTTATCATTGATTTATGCCGTAAAATATACGGGAAATACGTAAACACACAAAGAAATTCGTTTTTAATTTATTTGTGCATTTCATTAAAAAAAATGAATGTGTTAGTTGCAGCTCTACATAAGTCTTTTGAATATACAGCGTGGTCTAGAATTAGAGTCCCATTAACACTTTAACGTAATTAAATATAGAGTATTCTGTGTAGAGATATAAGTGGAAGAACAATGTTCAATTTGAGCCTTCCTTTTCACTTGACCATAACCCCCGTCACTTTGTAATGTAGGATATGGTTGAGGGAGAGGTCAATGCAGCTTCCAGGCTCAACAAATACTTTCTGATAGCAGTTCCAGATGCAATGTCAGGGGTGTACAAAATTAGCAAAAAATTAAATCAATCAGTTTGTGAAATGGGGAGATTATGTTAAGTCAGTTAGGGAAGTTTTACCCATATACAATGCAACGGATAATAATAAAACAAGTGAAAACATTGATATTGGTTCCATCATTGTTGACAAGACTAAGGATAACACAAATAATGTTGTAGATTCAGATGGGAGGAGAAATACAAAAAGTGAAGAAAACATTCCTGAAAATGACAGACTAAACACGTGTACTGTCCAAGAAGAGGTTACAATAATCGAAAATACAGGTCATGTGGAAATAAATTGTAATAAAAAATCAATTTAGTATCGAATATTTGCGATGATATTAGCAGCTCTAAGAACCCAGATGAAAAGAGAATGGTAAATAAACCCCCAAAGCTTCTTATTGATATTAATAAACAACAAATTTTGTCCATGCATTTTCCTTCCCAATCAGTTGGGAAACGAATTAAGCAAACGAGGAACTACGAATAAATAATGGGCTGTTGATTTTATTTATTAAATGACCTAGTCGAAGGGCTAGAAGAATGAAATTAAACGAAACACAAAACCCTCAAAAGTTAAAAGGATAGTTTATATTGATTTCCAGGCCACTAAATATTGTAAGAAGTCTACGGTTCTTTTTTTTTCAGAAATGATATTGAACAGCATTAAAAATTAACTTTAGTGACAACAAAGTTCCTTTTCTTGATTGAATAGCCCCCCTACAGATGCCCCTCACTACTAAAGAAAAAAACAAAACAATTAAGTCATATGCATTAATCCATTCATAAAAAAGAATGAAGCAATCTTTGAAGGGAAACTCGGATTCAATATCTATGTGTCACATTCGCAGAATGATACATGTGTATATATTTTTTTACATAATTATTGAACATGTGCGAATTGATGAAATTTGACATTATAAGAATAGATAGAAAAGGAGGCAGGTAAATATTAAATCATCACATAGCAATGAACCAAAGGATGATTGATCTTTTGTCCATTGTTAATTGATGCCTTATACACAAGGAAACAATGACAGAACATACTGAATAAGAGTGTAGTCTTTAAATCATGGAAATAATCCATTTGTAGTTAATTATTACAAACGGAAGTAGAAATATTTAAAAAATACATATATATTAATTTTATTTCTGGCAATAAATTAATAAAAATATGATACAATTTTTTTGAGTAATTATTTATGAAAGTAATTAAAATAAATATGTATGAAGAATAAACAGACAAATCAAAATCATTAAACTATTTGAGTACATTGGATTGAAATTCAAATTAAGGAGATAAAGTTAATATCCCACATGTGGATCCTTACTTTAAATATCTCTCAACCTTTTTTTCTTTAAAAAAAGACTCGAAATTAACTGTTATTTAGCCAAAAACGTATCTTCCTCCAATTAATTGTTGGAATATTTTTCATTTAACACAATGTGTCGTTGCGTATTGTTCACAGCATAATAATAGGTCATACAAGCTCAAAAAATCAACGTTCAAAACAATGATAAGGGAAAAAGAAGTAGATAAATCAACAGTTAACAGTTTTAAAAACTAAGTTTATATTTTTTCATAATTGGTCACATCAGATCATACGATAAAGCGTTGTAAAGGTGTGAGTGTTACTACAACTGCTTTTTGGAAATCATTGCGCCTGGTCTCTTGAAACCCAAATTATCGTGCATTGAGTATAGAGGTCACGAAGGGAAAAAATTGTTTTATTTTACATCATTTTTAATATCTGAAAAGGAAAAATGCTTCATTTCTGAAGCATATTGTGACTGGCGATGAAAAATGGATAACTTATATCAATATCAACTGACACATATCGTGGTCAAAAGCCAACAAAAATGCCTATACCTTGTCCAAGCCAGGATTGGCTGCCAGGAAGGTGTAGTTGTGTGTTTGGTAGGATTGTTAGAGAATGATCAACTATGAGTTGGTCCCCTATGACAAGCGTTCAATTCTGCCCTCTACTGTGAACAACTCGACCATTTTTATCTGTTGATCGAACACTATTAGCCAGCATTGGCAAATAGGAGAGGGATCAGGTTTCACACATCTTTGATGACGCGCCAGAAGCTCCCGGAGCTTGGATGGGAAGTTCTTATGTATCCACTTTATATTCCAGATCTGGCACCAAGTGATTGCTACCTGTTTTTGTATTTGGCTAACGCACTTGAGTATATAAATTTGGCCTCAATAGAGGCATGTGAAAATTGAAGGTCTGAGTTTTTGCCTATAGGCAAAAGGGTTTCTACGAAACGGGCATTATAAAGTTCTCATGGGTAACAAGTTATCCAATATAATGGGGCATATTTGGCTTAAATGGGATGATTGTAACACTTCTTATAAAGAATAAAAATAAAACGAAAAATACGAAATAACTTTTTCCCCAATATAGAATGATAAATTTATCTAATCCAACCAATCAACATTTTTAATACGAGTAAGGTGTAGGAGTAGAGAGATCAAATGACAATAGCTCTGAACCAAGAAAAAATATCCGTACGTTTGCATGTAAGACGGTGACCCCATCTTCCAACTCTGTAAAAAGTCGTAAGTTATATTCCAACAACTTCAAGAAATTCGGGCCAAAGAGGGGTGCCCGCCCTCATCCCCAGATCTCAATTCCCTATATTGTATTTTTCAACCCTTTCTCCAAAAATAAACCAGTGGGAAGTTAGCTCATTCTTTCCAAATATGGAATTATTATTTAATAATAATTCTTGGGATTGTTCACAGCTTGACAAGATATTATTCGTGTTTAACCAATCAACATTCAGTTAACTAATAAGGGGAACCAGTAGACAAATCAATAGCTAACAATTATATATATAAATATGAGTTGTTGATGCCTTTTTCCGGGATAAAAAGGAAAAAAACCTAGGCAAAAAAAAAAAATCCCTTTGACTAATTGCCTCTGAATCATACAAAGCTGATTGTTATTTTGAATTAATTATATGTATATATTACGTATATTTTGTGCCTCTTTTGACTCCCACTTACATTAAAATTTAAAGATATTTGAATCCTATGTAGAGTTACTAAATTCCTCACAGGCAAACCTCAGACTTAATAGACTATACGTCTATTAAAGTATGAGAAGTCTATTCTTTGATATTTTTAAATTGAATATTTTGAAATATTGTCCGTAAATTCGAGGTTGTCTGTGTTTTATGAAGCCTTCTTTGTTTGTAGCTATTAATAGTGGATTGATAATTTTTTATTTTTTCTTCTTCTGAGTCACTTACATTCATTTTAAGACGAATATTTAATATATGATATCTCAAGAAACTACGTCATATTGAAATACAGGCTGGAAATTTGAAAGTTAAACACTTGTGTGTTATTGATTTGATAGGTTCTGTGTGAGAAAATTATGAATGTCTCTTACTGTATAGCTAGCCATGCATTTCAAACACATGCTGCTTTTTGAATTTTTTAAATCGGACGGGAAATGTCATCGCAGCGTTATTCAAGGCTTAGGGCATCAACTCTTCTTCGGAGGGTCACACTCCAACAGAGGTGGCCTGTCTGACTGGAATTTCTCGTAATACAATCTACAATAATAAGAAGAGTCTAGACCACAACGAAACCATAGAGAAGATAGAGGGCTATGGAAAAAGCCCATTATGAATGAGGATGCCTTCAAGGACGCCATCAAAAAGGACCCAACCTAGTTTATGCACGCCCATGCCAAGAATCTCAGCGTTAGTCACATTACTGTGTTCAAAAATGTCAAAAAGTTGTGTGTAAAGTCCTTTGTGAGATTGCAGAGGTCCCTCCTCGTAGCCACCTTTGCGATGACTCATCTTCAACGTTCCTAGGAACCTACTCTTGAAAAATTGAAAATGATAAAATCTGTAGCACTAGATAAGATCAACCCTCTACCTATCTGGATACGGTTTAAAAAAAAGTTTAATTAAACGCAAATACTAGTAATGCTTTTGAATCTTCAAAATGGTTTTTGTATGATTGATGAATTAAAAAGAAAAAAAATCAGAGAAATTACAAACTCTTTACATAATAAGACTGACCCAAAAATAATTAATACATTGATGACAACGCTTGCTGAAGCATAGTTTTAGGGTACTAAATTCGAATTTTGTCTTACTTTTCTTTCAATTGCTCTGGTTTGTCAGACATTTGCATTTAAATAAATTAGCAAATATACCAGATCTATGTATCGAGTTTAATCGTGTTTTTTTTTTTCGTTTTCAGGAGTAAAAATACATAGGAAAATACTATTTCCTATTATGAACTAGAGACATTTAAAAAAAGGATATAAATTACAATATATTATATCCTAAACCCAAGAAACTATGTTTATAATTTTTTCATTTTTGAAATAAGGAATCTATGTGATAGCTTATTCAAAGGAAAAAGTATAGAATTATCTTTACTAGTGTTTCCGTTTTCTTCTAATAATTGTATTATGAGATTATCTTTTCGTTTAAGGGGCAAAAAATCAACGGAAAGATTGCGTGATATCATCACGTTCATGTATTTTAAAGTTTGTAAAAAGATAATCAGTGTAATTCACTAATTAAGTGAAAGAAGACAAATCATCATGCTTCCAAAAGTTGGATGGGTCAGTGTGACTAAATGTTCCATTAAAATCTGCCCAATTTAACTTTTAAACTTCAAAAAGAAATAACTTATTAATATGCAATAGAATTTTAATAAAATGAATTCTATAAATAGATGTGTGTCTGAGTTCTCTTAATTATTAATGGTGCCGCCCATAGCGTCAATGATGGCTTCCAGGCGGCGGTTGAAGGCCTTTCAACCGCTGCAAATGTAGTTTTTTGCCATGGCGTCCCAGTAGCTTTGAAGATCTTGGTGTTTATATTAATGAAACTGCAGGCCTTCCCTTCGACATCCACACAAAAAGCTTAAGCTGAGGGGATTGGCATCAGGGTTGCAGGGGGGGGGCAAAAGTGGGAAAAAGAGTTCAAAAGACTCACTTATAAGAGTCGGGGATGGTTTCTTTCATTGCAATTCCATACTCACAAGGCTCTTTTCACCCATTTTTTGATAGCTTTCTGGACACTCTGTTGTGAAATCCTGAGATCTCTTGCATGGGCCCACATGGACTTGAGGGAATTGGTCTCGCCTATTTCCTTTTAGTCCTCCTGATCCAGTTTGTGTAGGTCACGTTCAAGTATCATTTTCTCGACTTGTACGTAAGCTGGAGAGCTCAGGTTTGTTTTGTTTTGTAACTAGTTATTTATGCTTCAATATATCGGAATATAAATTAATTTTAACTTTCATTAATTATTGAATTAGTAAGTGTTTAGATTTCAATGGACCACCCGGCATAAATTTGTATGTACAGTCTATGACTTTATATCTTTGAACTAAAATATATATTTTTCTTATTTTTATTATTCTCCTGCACACATAGGTATGTGTTTAAAGAAATCAAAAAATATTTTGCACAAAGAAAATATTTTCAAAATTGATTTATGTTAGTATAAATTATATATTTAGTATTTACGAAGAAATTCTTTGAGGGCTAACATTCAAAACAAGAGTAAGATAATATTTTTAAAGTTAAAAAAATATGCATATCCCTTGCCAAATTGTTGTTTGAGAGTAATGCATGTTTCGAGTGCTCAACATTATCATATGAAGTAGGTATACATATGTACATAAATATTATTTTCCAACTACATACATATTTGATTAGGTTGGGGAAAAAGTCATTTCGTATCTGCTGTTTCATAATTGGTAAAAAAACTCGGATAACCCATTTTCACAGGCCTCTATTGAGGCCAAATTTGTATCCTCAAGCACCTTGGCCATGGGCAGGAAATGGGTAGTAGTCACTTGGTGTCAAGTCCTTACTGTAGAATGGATGGATAGCAACTTCCCATCCCCGCTACTGGAGCTTCTGACACGTCATCAAATATGTG
Organism: Lepeophtheirus salmonis; assembly: GCF_016086655.4. Lineage (NCBI taxonomy): Eukaryota > Metazoa > Arthropoda > Copepoda > Siphonostomatoida > Caligidae > Lepeophtheirus > Lepeophtheirus salmonis. Next base: position 37,041,048 of record NC_052131.2, read on the forward strand.
TGCGGCCTGGTGTTGTCTTAATGAAACACGATTGCTTTTCTAGTCGAGTCTCTTTTTGTATCCAGCCTTCTGCAAATGGCTCAAAAGAGTTTTATTCTCGATGCTCAGCTACCAAGCGAAGATACGACTGCTAATATGACAGTCTATCTCGATATTCTCCTTAACTTTATATACATTTTCGACTACAAACCTGGCAGTGGGTGGTGCATAATTCATCTCCACTACACCAGAACTAAATTTCTGGAACAACTGTTGTACAACACGAACCGAAAGCATATTGATTCCGTATACATCACAAATTTTCTTGGTCGCTTTCGACGTATTTTTCCCTTTCATGTAGTAAAAATGTAAAATATGGCGAATTCCTTCCTTTGAGACCTCCATACTCGACGCAAGATAATTCACGACTGAACCGACCAAGCAGAAAAATGTTATAAAGCGTTTGTAGTATACACTCACACCTTTACAACACCTTATCGTATGATCCAATGTGACGGATCATTAAGAAGATATACTTAGCTAAAAAAAAGTGACTGGAAATACGAAATTACTTTTTCCCAACCTATTATTATTAAATAAGATCTCCCCCTCCAGTGAAGAATATTTTATAGTGTGGCAAATTAATAGATAAATATATTTTAAAAAAAATAATCTCCTTCAATGTATTTTATAAATAAGGTCATTTAAAAAAATTGAAATTCCCTCTTTTTAAATCAAATACATTATCCGAAATTCTCTTAAAAGTGAGTAAATTGTAACAAAAAAAAACAAAAAACTTTTGAAAAAATGCAAGATGCTAAAATTGATTCCTGTTATGGACACAGGGGCAAAAAAATATATATCCTTAGATCTACTTTATTTTGAATCATAATAATTAGAGATAATCTGACCTTTTAGTATAAAAAATCAAGTCCATATTTTTCCCTGGAGAAAAGATATGGTACTTGAAAGTTATGTGATTAACATTAAAAGGGAGTTTAAAAATCAAATTTAATTTTAGGTATGCACTCTAGACAACAAAAAATAGCTTGCGGCCAAATCCCCTGGCCCTATTCGAACATTTTTTCTTATAAATTCTTGTTTAATCAAATTTTACTTTAATTTTTTCTCTTGACATATTTATCGAGTATTTATATTGTTCATTATTAATTAATTATATATATTCCATGAATCAAGAAGCAATTTTGTATGTCAGGGTGCACGTCACTGATGGATGATCCATGGAGGGTGTGGTTCCTCACTTCTTTGCACATTCATGGACATGGCTAATAGTCATACATAAATTCTATTTTGGCTCAGATATATAAGCCCTAAAAATAAATATGTATCAAGTGTCAGATGATCCCCACGAGCCCAAACTATAGCATTACAAAATAATTTAACCATTGTATAACCAATATATTTCAGTCCTGATTTCTACTATAGATTATGGAGCCAATTCATATCTTTGAAGAGAATTTGGTGTTGGAGCTTACTGTTATACCGTGTTTATGTATCTTATCTTTGATCATTTTACTCAAAATATGGACGTTGTGCTATTGTAGTCTTGCTTGTATTGTCATTTGAGGAAGTCGATTTTCTCTAAACTGATTCTAAATGGAAATTTTTATGTAAAATATTGCAAAGGATTTTTTTCCCTTTGTAATGTCAAAGTAAATAAATCCCCATTGATAAAATAAAATTAAAAAGTTACGTAGATCAATTTCCTACAATTATGTCTATATAATTGGAATTTAGAAGAACAGTGAGATATCAGAGCAGAGATTCTCAAACGGAGCATTTTTGGTTTGTCAACTTTTCAAATGAACTTTAGATAATAATATTTTATAAATTTATATAATAAAAATTGCCTAGTAAATATTTTGTATGGAATCCCATGAGGTTTGTTAAGGATCCTTTGGGTTCCAATAACTCACTTTAGGAACCTATGTGCAATATGTTAGATCACAACAAAATTGTTACAAAAAGGGGTTTTAATAATTAATCATATCAACAAAATCATTTTTTAATCAGCTTTAATTTGTTAAAGAATTAGGAGTAAATAACAAGTTCGTCATTAATAGAGCTCTTTTACATGATGCCATTATACTGGGAGACATCCATCTTAGAAGAGTCACACGCAATCAAATTCTTTAAGTATAAAAACTTAGTTTTTTCCCATTTTTTTAAAAACATTAGATAAAGTTTCCTACAGATTTCAATTTGGAAATTCCAACATGTTCTTGTATTCGGTTTATTATGTAATTTGTGACGTCAGTAAACACGGTTTATAAACTTATTTTTCCATAATAAATAATGAAATAATTGTCATGTTTGGCACAACTTTGCATTACATAGTTTCTATTATATATAGTTTCCCAATAAAAACAAGTAACAGCATATAAATCTAAGTTTTGTGTCTTTACGAGTATACAAGGCCAATACTCCTTCGGTTCGTGTTGCACAACAGCGTTTGGAGTGAAAAATATATACATGTAAGCAATGGCTCTTAAGTTTTTTATCTGCCTGATTTCGGAATTTAAATATAGGCATTCACTCTATCTTGTCGTTACTTCGCTAACACAAAAGTACCCTATATATTTTGTAGTCAGCTCTCAATCCCCTCGTCTTATTTAATACATCATGTTTATTTCATAATTTATTATCTTATTGGAGTACTTAAGTAATAAGTATCAGTTGGTATCATTGACTTATTTGGTAAACTACCAGATAATTTCGTTTTTTTTTTTGGCATGATACAATAAAGTTAATGACGTGTTTTATTCTATTACGTAACCTTTCATACAAAAATAAACCTAAAAAGGCCCAAAATCATTTGGTAATTAGCCAATTATTCATTAAGCCATAGAACACAAAAATGATCATTAATTTTTTTAATTGCAGTAGGATTTTCTTTAACCCCTTCTTTTCTAAATCAATTTTTGAGAGTATAATTTTGATTTAGAGCCATATTTTGAAATGAAATAACTATATACATCAAAATTAAAGGTATGGGACATTGATAAAAAACCTTCCAGCCTTCGAAAGATACAGTTCTTAGAGAATGGGCATAACTATACAAAAACAAGTAATTAAAGGGATTTATTGGGAAGCTAATATTTTTTTCAATTGAATTTTATTATAGCTAAAACTAAACAATACTCATCCTACTACAGTTAAAAAGATTTAACGTTAATAAAAGTTCGATTTTGATTGATTTTTTAAGTTAAACCTATAATTGTCTTATATCATTGAATTGAATAATTATTCAATGTAAGACTACGTGAAAATGTTTCGAGATTAAATATACTTAAATCAATTGTTTGACTATTTGTAAGAAGTAATGAATATTTTAGAGGTAGGAAAAGTTCAGAGATTAAATATAATTAAGCCAATTAGATCACTTACATATAAATAAATACTAATCAAATAGATTGAATATAAAAAATATTAAAATTTTTAATCTTTCTGTCCCTAAAATATTAATTAATTATTAGGTACAATTAATCAAATAATCGACTTCATTATATTGAATTTTGAAAATTTTTCATGGAACCTAATAATGTATATTTATTAAATATTATATATGAAAATTTTATTTTTGGGCATAGATGGCGTAGATGCCAAATTATCCTCCAGAAGCACGGATATAAAGGTTTTTCTATAATACACATTTCCTTAGTCTTTGAAAATTATTTTCCTTTATTACTAATTTAATTTCCCGTCATCCACGCAACTTTTTGATACTCTGTGATACAAACAGTTTGTTATACATACAAAATATAAAATAAAAGTTTCAATTTTTTTTGTTTTCCAAAAGTTTATTTGAAGCTCTAAGATCAAATAAAAATTGTTAATTTTAGAAAAATTAAGGCAAGGTTCAATTTTTTTATAGTCCAATTCAATATTGTTTTTAAATGACATAATAGTATATCATTTTTGGCTTTATCTTTGTTTGAGAAATATACCTTCTAATACAGAAGATAAGATATTTAGGTATTGAAATATACAATTAAATATTTTATTTATTTTCTTTGTTAAATTAAATTGACCCTTTACTCTAATATATGATTATATGATGGTACATTGTGATATTGATAGTTTAACTATGCGAATATGATTTTTTTTTTTGCAATAATAGGCTAAGAATATTATTATACAAAGATTTATTAGTAAAATTCCTACACTACTTATAAAATAGCCTATATGTCCCACCAAAAGATTATATATTTGTTATGTTGTTCACATGTATACCGGTTGGAATCTTGAAACTTACATACTTATATTATATTGATTTGAGAGGTTTTGTGTGAGTAAATTAGAAGTGTCTGTAATTGTGTAGGTAGCCATGTATCTCAAGCACCTTCTGCTTTTTGAATTTTTTAAATGAGACGATTGTTGGCAGTGATATTCAAGGTTTAGGGCATCAACTCTTTTTCGTGCGAGTCACAATCCAATAAAGGAGGCCAGGCTGACAGGAATGCCTCGTCAGATCCTCTACAATGTTAAGAAAAGGCTAGAACACAACGAGCCCACAGAAAGGAAAGAGGGCTTCGGAGAAAAGTTTATTATTATTTTACATTTTTACTACTTGAAAGGGAACGCATCAAAAGTGACCAACCAAAATTTGCCATGTACGAGTATTCGTGGTTCTTATGGTTCGTGTTGCACAACAGTGGTCCGAGTGATTTTCTCCCCAGCTTAGTTATGTCCTCTACTCTGAATAATTCTACCGTTTGAAGCTAGTGATTGAACAAAAACGGTCAGCGCCTTGGTGAATAGGAGACAACAAGAAATCATAACTACGTGACTACCACATATCCTTCCCATGAACAATGCACTTCTGGGTACAAATTTGGCCTAAATAGAGGAATGTGAAAATTGATTGTACGAGTTTTTTGCCAATAGGGAGAAGGGCTTCTACGAGAAGGACATTATGAAGTTGGATTCTTTTTTGCAACAAGTTATCGAAGAGAACGGGCATACTTATATTAAATCAGATAATTGTAACACTTCTTATAAATCATTGAAATAGATCGAAAAAGATGAAATTCCTTTTTCTACTACCTAATATATACGAATAAATATATATATCTATGCTGTGTACAAGTTGCGATTTTGTAGAAGTTGTAACTTGTATTAGCAAATTGTACAAGTTGCTACCAAAAAATGAGATGAATCATTTTAAATGAAGGATTTGCAGTGCTTGGAATGAGGACAAAACACAAAAATTGAATCATGGATGATGGATATATTAATAATGTAGTTTTTGACTCATTTAATACAAATGACTAAAATGTATGTATTTTGTGGCGCGTTATAAATTTCAAATGCCCACAGTTATTTTACTCACTCATGAAATGATGGTATCAATTTATAGTTAGTAATTAGGATGGCCAATGTTCTAATCAAATAATTTATTTTAAGACCAGGAAATTGCAACATGTACAGACATTGCAAATTGTACACAATATATAAATATTTCTTCCTACATGGCGTTTTTATGTATTTCACTACTTAACAAAGTGTCAACTGCTTTTAGCCGTGAAACATGGAAATGACTTTTTCAACCCAAAATTTCTGGTTTTGTGTTATAAAAATTTGTAAACCTTTGTCTCAATATTGAAATGTACATACTATAGAACGGAATACAATGTTTTTATGAATATATTTAAAAAAAATCCCAAATCAATTAATAAAATCTACTTACATTCTATTCGTGCTTAATTGAATTAGAATTGTAATGTAAGTTGATTGTTTTAGCTTCTCAGATAAAGGCCTATTATGTAGGTTTTTTATGTTATTGAATTTATATATATAATAATTGCAATGAGTTTATGAAAATATAAATTACTTGAATGCATAAATAAGTATTGGAGTTTGAAAAATATACCCACATAATATTTAGTTTCCAGATCTCTCCCAACAATGTACAGCCTGGTCCAGATAAATTGGTAAAATCTTTAAAGGCTTATAAAGAAAGAACTAGATGGGGTAGGACCTTATATTTATATCATTTAAAAGCTACATTTAAATACTATAATTATATCTACCTCTCTTGATAACCTCAACCACACGGTCCTGGAAGCTTGGGAAGGCCCGAGAGACCTTATGCGAATCTAGATTTGCCCTTATACGATAATGGACTTTTTCAGGGCCCCAAGGACGAATGATACTTAGAACATACCTCATACACGACCCTTCTCCAGAGATAGAAATCTCAGGGGCTCAGGTCCGAGCTATTTGCAGGCCAAAGACCAAAATATCAAGAATCCTCCTATTTACTTCATCCAACTGATGATTTTGTTGACTCTGATAACCCTCGTGGCCTTGTTGTCCTCAGTGAGGAGATGTTTAACAGCCTTGACCCAAGAGAGATATCCCATGTTCACACTGATGGCTCTTTCTATTGTCGTCTTGCTCATGCTCCTGGTCTTTGCTAGCTTGGCAATGGGGATGGTCGGATTAACATGGATGGCGCTCTGCAACGAAGCCGATGGATGGTTTTTGTCAGCTATCACATTGTGATGTTTCCTTTGTGTCTTCCACTCAGCGTTAAATTCATCACAAATCCGGTAAACTGTACTTTTCGAGTACAAGAGACGCCTTGTAATTATATGCGGAGTGAATCCCACACGACATAATTCGTATTTAACGTATATTCCTCTGGTCTATTCTATTTCTAACTGTGGATTTTTTTTTTCAATTTCTTTCGTTTACTAAGAACACACGTTGCAATTCGGAACTAAAGGAATTTTTATTACAAAACCTATAGAAGACGAGAAATTGCTCCCAATTTATCTGGACCACCCTGTACATTTGTTCATTAGAATGTTTGTTAATGTCAGCAAACTATCGATTCAAATGTGCAATATAGAGAATATTTGTAAACATAGTCGACATAAAAACACATTAGAGACTCCACACAACATATCAAAGTACTATTCAAATATCGTGTTACAACTTCTATAAAAGAAATCACTTTTCATGGTAAATTAATAGATCGATCCTTACTAAAAATGAGCTATTTCAATCCCTCGAATGAATTTTTCCGAATACAACCATTTCTTTTGATTGAAAATACCTAATGCAATATTAATAATAACTCATTTTACAATGAATAAAAAACTCAATATTTCTTTGATCTAGGGGAAACCGATGACACTTTGTAGAAGATGTATCCTTTGCTTAATTTGATCAAAGTTTGTTTGACTTAGACTCTGCAAGATTTAGCACAACCTAAGTATGTTTCTTTTTCAACACATTTAAACCTTATATAAATTAATTAAAAGGCTTCATGACGCAAAAACGACATCTTAAACAAAAAACAAACAAGTTTTGTTTTTATGACGTCCCTCTAAGTATAAAAATGTCGTGCAACAGCTAAAATGTAATGCATGTGGGACCTCCTCCGCCCTCCAGAGACCTTTGGCATCTCAATCGGGACTGTCAACACCATAAAGAAAGTCTTTACAACCTAATACATCCAAGAAGAACAAAAACTTCTGCAGCTACAAGATGGCTGACTTTGGACCTGTCTCCGTGTGACCCTCCTCCAGCGCTGCCCTCCACCCCATGGATTTAATTGTTTTGGCAGTCTTGAAGAAAAATTCCTAACACACCTTTAATACCTTTGGATTTTTTTCCCAGGTGTCATAATAGTGGAGTATGCCATAGACACGGCCTTTAACGTTAAGAGCTGTCAATCTGTTCACCGGTGTGTCAAGGCTGCTATTGCTTGTGGAAGAGGACATTTTGAATAAAAATATAGCTTAATATTGTATTTAAACATATCACAAATTGGTTTATATTTTTTTTCCTTTGGTTTTGCAAGATTTGGATCCTCACTTTCTAGTCTTTCTACAAACTGTATTTGAATTTGATCCTTTAAACATTGCAACTGACTCATTTGAACTGAGCATTACACTACCTAAAATCTATCCTAAATAAATGGGGTTTGAGCTTTAATAGAATTATATCAACTGATAGTAGGATAATTATTTTATAGCTCAAATGAAATAAGTTACGGTAAAAAACCCGATGAAAAACTGACGACACTACCGGGTGTTCCATCAAATTCCGAGCACTTACTAATTCAATAATTAATGAAGGTTTAGTAATTGGAATTAATTTATATTTCGATATATTAAAGCATAAACCATTAGTTATTAAACAAACCTGAGCTCTTTAGCTAACGTAAATGTCCAGAAAATGACATTAGAATCTGATCGACGAATTTACATTCGTGCACTCCAAGCAGTTGGGCGTCTCCAAGACTACCGTTTACGCCGTTAGCGAGTCCCAAACGTTGGAGATGAAGAATGTATTTATCAAAATGGTCAAACTGGATCCGGAGGAGTTAAAGAAAACCACCCAAGACAACCCCTCAAGCCCATGAGTGCAAGAGATCTAGGGGTTTCACACCAGAATGTCCAGAAAGATATAAAAAAAGTGAGTGGATAGACCCTTGTGATGGTAAAGGGGTTACTTTTGACACCAGCAATTAGATAAAGCCATTTCCTCCGTTGTAAGACTGTTTTGAATGATCTCTTTATTGACAATTCTCCCCCAGACAACATTGGGACGCTGCCCTGTCAGTGGTCTACATCTGCAGAGGGTGCCAGGCCTGGAACATCCGCCTGGAAGCTATTATTGCCCCCAAGAGCGGCTAGATGAATTATAAAGAGAGCTCAGATACACATCTATTTATAGTGTTAATTTTGTTGAAGTTCTATTGTTAATTAATAAATTATATCTTGTAGAAGTATTCAAATTTTAATGAATCACTCTGTATTGGAAAAATATCATCCTCATTAAAATTAGTTTTGCTCCTCAAAATAATTTTGTATCCAATATATCGAAGAAAAAATATTGATTTTTTGTTACACTATTTTACTTATTAAATATATAATTGTAATGTAAATTTTGTTGCTCTAAAAAAAGGGGTTTTACGACGGGGCGTGTTGTAGCTATTCCCGATTTACTCTACCTTGAATTTCGTTGAAATGAAATGTCAAGTATATGGATATACTTTATCCATTAGTAACGTCATATTCTGAAACGAATTGACGTCTTATGATGTGGTGAAAATAGTTTATTGAAGAAAAAAACAAAAAACATATTATATATTGAAGATGAAAACACAAAGAATTTTTGGATTTCTAAAATTAAACAACATACTCATAAAAACATTCTCAAATTTCACAAAATAACTAGGTACATTACATATTTGCAATTATTTACTTCTTTTATATGTATTATGAATGTTTCAACTATATTGAATAAGAATAAACGAGATCCCAGGTAAATAAACCATTTTTAAACTTCTTTTGTACTTAAATACATAGTAATATATGTAATATGTAACAAACGGGTCTATTAAAAAAAATACCGATATGTAATAGATTTCTATATTTGTCTTATCTTTCTTTGTGTATTAAGGTACGTATTTCTATTTATGGGAAACACATTGTATCCAGATTTAAACAGAATATGCAGGGTTGATTTTATCTAGTGGTACACATTTTATCATTTTCAATTTTTCAAGAGTAAAATTTAAATGAAAGGTTCTGTGTATTACATATGTTTAAAAAAAATACAACTTGGTACAACTTTTATTCAATATGTGAGCCCTCAGTTTTAATAATGACCTCAAAAGGAGGCCTAAATCCCTTGCAGTCCTTGATTAGTTAGTCAAACTTGAGCTTAGTCGACTCCTTCTATATGTAAGCCTCTAAAGACTGGACACTTCTTTGAGAAATAACACACTCTCTCTTCTTCGGATGCACTTAGATAGAGTAGTCTAAAGGAATCACGTCTGGAGGGGAGGGTGGCCACCACATGTAGATGTCCCAAAAGTTAGAGAAGTTGTCTCTCAGGAAGGCTTATTTCTTAGCGTCGCGATGACATGGAGTTCCGTCTGGAAGGAAAACAAAGTTGTTCCGTACTTTTCTTGGGACTAACGGAGTACTTTCTTATCCAAAAGTTCGATATAATTATCTGCAGTTAGCCGTCTCTTCTTTCAGGCCACAACTCCAAGACCATAGTGGTGGTGAATAAGTCCCTGTCAAGATAAATAGTGGTACAGCTACACCCGACCTCCTTTGATATGACCATGGGGGACTTGCAGCGTGAGAGACACTTCTAAATCCCACTCCCTTGTCTGCTCCATTTTATTCATTCTCGTTTTTTGTTTTTAATTGAGTCGAAACTATACCTAAGGAATCTTGAGTCACGGAATATATCTTTCACAGTTTGAAGATAATCGTCGAATAAATTTCCGATCTATTAAAATTTAAATCAACCCCCTATGTATATTTTATACATTTATCTTTGTAGATAGCAGCATATTTATGAATGAGCCATAGAAACTCTTCCTTGTCTCAGTCATGATTCCAAGGAGTGCCATAATAAAACATGTTGAAGGCATTGGATGTCAATTCTTTCTCAATCATTACTTAAAGAAGTTGAAAGTATTATTAAAATCTCTTTATTCGGAATGAGATTCGACTTTCTTGATTACCTCAGCCACATGGCCCAGAAGATTTGGAAGGTCCGGGTGACCTTCTTCATACTTACCAATGCACGGGTAATTGACTTCTTCAGAGCCTCCACAGACGAATGATATTTGGCACAGGCTTCGTGCCGGGTAGGAAAAAAAAATTAAAAGTGTCAAGTCATGGAGGTTGCATAGTTAGTAATAGAGTAATATTCAAGACTTCTAGAGGACGGCATAGTTTAAAAAGGGATACAAAGTTCTTGTTAAGTTATACAATAAGTTAGGATCACACTAAGTGGATGAATCGCCTCGCCAACGACTTTTCTGTGGCTCCTCGGACCATCAAAAGGGCTTTAAAGCACAACTTGGTATTAGTTCCTTTCAAAAGGACCCCACGCCACATTCTCATATAGGGTATGACACCCAGGAGGTTCAAGAGGTGCAAGATAATCCTCACAAGGATAAAGGCAAATGAGTCAATTGTGAAAATTTTCACAGTTGATCAATTTCACAACCACCTTCTTGTGGAAACAAAAGAAGAGTTTACCAATCAATTATCCAGCCCATACAAATAGTCCTCGATGTTGTGGCCTCTCATTGAAAGAAGATGCCCCGTTCTTTTTCAAGGGTGGGCAGAAAATCGGACAGGAGGCTTACTATAAGGTGCTTAGGTACACCATCTTTGTCCATGGCTGAAGACAAACTATCCGGAGGGTAACTGCATGTGGACATAGGACGGGTTCCTTTCTCACACGTCCAACAAGTGTCAAAAGTTCTGTGGAGATTACATGGCTCGATTCTGGTCCAAAGATATATGACCCCCTCCTCACCAGATTGGACTTTTCTATATGGAGAGGGAAACCCACAGGACCTGCCAACCATATGTGGACTCACTGAAGTCCTCCGTAGAGGCTGCATGGGACAAATTGTCAGAGGAGTTTGTCGTCGCCTCCTGCATGGCCTTCAGGCGACGTGTAAAGGTATTGATGGATAATGAAGATGATCATATTGAGTGAAATTTTGCCTATTATTGATGTATTTCTGAATCCATCCCTCGAGTCGACGTTTTGTTGCCTTAACCTGTATATCTCTACTTTATACAATACTAATCACGTGGTCTTTGTTTCGCCACTTGGTGTATGGCCTTTCTACTGACCATTGCTGAAGATGATAAAATGATATACCCACTCGTAAATTATAATCCATGAGCAACAGTAAAAGTAAGTACTATTTACATTTCCTTCTATAGATCCCTTGAATAATATTTATAATGCCTACGTCGATTTCACCAATCATAACGGGTTCCAGCTTATTTATATATAATTTTTTGCTTGATAAATCCTCTTTGAATTTTGGTGTGATGAAGTATGTAAAAAGTATTCAACGAGAACAAAATTTCAATCATTTCCTTGTAATATTTTTTTAGTAGTGTTAGATTCGGCTTATAACTGTCAAGCTCGAGTTTTTGAGCATTGACTTAAGTTAAGTTTGCGTAAAGGGACCAAGCAAATAAATTGATAAAATTGCACACAAAAAGTTCAACAATTATTAAGTGAGTTTATTATTTCGAAAATTCCTTTCAGTCTAGGGATTTAATCGATTGTATTTTGATCCATTCTTATAAAATGCCACAATGATGAAGCGTAACTTATTAAGTTTTGATGACCTTTATAACTTTAATTACATAAAACTAAAGTATATAACTATTTGAAAATTAGATATGCTTTTAATTTGACAATTGCTAAGACCTGTGGTCATTCTTAATTAAATATTTACAGGGTATTCATTTGAAATCTGAATAGTTACTAATTCAAATTAATTCATATTTCGTTGTATTAAAGCATAAACATTTAACTATAAACCAAGCCAAACCTGAGCTCTCGACATTGCATACAAGTCCAGAAAGTGATGAACGTGATCGATGAATTTTCATTCGAGCACTCCAAGCAATTTGGCATCTCCAGGATCACCATCTACGCCGTCAGATTCTGAAACGTTGGAGAGGAAGAAGGACTCTATAGAAAAGGCTAAACTGAACCCGGAGGAGTTAAAGAAAACAGCCCAGGCCAATCCCAGTCAAGTACAAGTTGACCAATGCAAGATACCTCGGGATTTAACACCAGACTATCTAAAGAACTACAAAAAGATGGGTGGAAAGAGTTTTGTGAGGTTGGAGAGGCCAATATTGAGAGCAGCAATGAAATAAACCCATCGCCTCTGCTGCAAGATTTTTTAATGAGTCCTTTTGAGCTCTTTTTAAACACTTTTTGCCCCTTTTGGGTACATGTCAAGAAAAAGCTTGGAATTTGTCCTCCAAACACAGAAGCCCTCAAAGCCACTGTCACCCAATACTGGGACGTCATGACAGAGGTATACATTGATATCTTGGCTTAAATAGGCCAAAAGGGTTAAAAATAATTTCAAAAACTGAATCGAAAGATTCTTAAAATGGAAAAGATGTTTTTCTCCCTACTGGTATCAAAATTGGCCTCCCCAACCTCAGTAGGCTCTTTCAACCCACTTTTTTGATATCGCTCTGGACAGCCTGGTGCGAAATCCTGAGATCTTTTGCTTGGACTCTCATGGACTTGAGAGGATTAGCCTGGGCTGTTTTCTTTCACTCCTCCGGCTCCCGTTTGGCTATTTTGATAGAGCCCTTCTTCCTTTCCAACGTTCTGACTTTCTGACGGCGTAGACAGTGCTCATGGAGACGTCCAAATGCTTGGAGAGTGCGAATAAAAATTGGTAAATATAAACGTTCTTGTGTCATTTTCTGGACATGTACGTAAGCTAGAGAGCTCAGGTTTGTTTTGTTTGATAATTAATTGGATATGCTTTAATATATCGAAATATGAATTAATTTCAATCACTCAACCTTCATTAATTATTATTGAATTAGTAAGTGTTCAGATTTCAATGCACTCCTCAGTGTAATTTTCTCCTTATTGACTTTTTGATTTACAATTTTAATTAAAGAAATCAAATGGTTATAAAGGGGTTCAGGCGACTTGTATTGATAGGGCAAGTGTCATTGATCCCTTTTGTATATGACTCATTTAGAGCTCCCCCCACTGTAAAACCCCTACATCAAATTCTGATTGAAAGGGAAAGGAGGAATATGAGATACAATAAATGAAATCCATGGCTATGAGACAACAATTGGTTGGTTTCCCTCTCTGTGACCAAAAAGGAAGGAATATAATATTATGTTGTCAATATTATAATTGTAAAAAAAACATTTACAAACTTCTTCCTGGGACAGCTGACCTACATATACATATCCTGGATGATGATGAATAATGGATGAAGCGGGATACAACGAATAGGTAGAAGTGATTCGAAAGCTCCTAATAAATAATTCATTTCAAAATACACATAGATATAATTTACGCTCAACGGAAATTCAATTTTTAGTTTGTGCAGGCGCGTAGTGTACAAAGATCCTTCCGTTTCTCTTCCCCTTCTACATACTTTACTTACCTACGCTGTTTCTCCCTTACCACCTCTTCGTCAAAAATAGAAATAATAATATTAATGTCAGTTTTTCATGGAAGACTGTGACAGAAAGAAAAACGAAGCGAGAAACAAACAAAAAAAAAGTGTCTGATAGAAAATAAATATTTTTATTTATATATAATATATTTGTATGTGACGGTACTTAAGAAATAAATCAATATTTTCTCTGTAAATTTTGAGGAGGGGGATCAGAAGAAGAAGAAGGGAAGGTAATTAAGTCAAATACCTATCTATGTACGACTTCTCTGCAGTACTGAACAAGTGTGTTTTGTGTCAACAACAAATGAAAAACCAGCATGATTATGCTTCATTCTTCATTACAATCATGACCCGTTCGGGGCATTCCTCTGAGAACGAAGAGGAGAAGAAGAAGATGCCGACTATTTGAACCGGAAGAATCACCTCCCTTCTTTACTTTATACTACTACCAGCTGTATCCTCTTCAACAAGATAAGGAGTAGTAGTCTAATAGGAAACACCACATATAATGCTCTGACTATGTGCCATTATTTTGACAAACTTATTTACCTCTTACTATCCCTACTCTCTGCTTCTGGGCAAGTACTTCGTACTAATTTGGACGATAGATGCTTCCTCGACGGAGGAGGCTCTACCGAGAGCTTCTTCGTCAAAGAGTCCCTTCCGCTAGGGAGTCTTGTTGGAACACTTCGTGTCTATGGAGATCCCTCTCGTAATATAGAGCTTCGTCTTCAAAACGACCCCGAGAATGCCGTGGAAATCGAGAGACGGACTAAGAATCTCATTCTTAAAAAGAGCCTTGACAAAGAAGGGATTGACGGACCTAGCTCCCTGAGTTTCAATGTCTTTTGCTCGCGTATAGGAAGTGATGATCCTGGGTTCACCATCCCTGTGCAAATACGTGTTACAGACGTCAATGATAATGCACCAGAGTTTATTGGGAAACTCCCATATACACTAAACATATCCGAGTTGACCATTGTAGGCTCGAGAGTCTTTCAGGGTATGAGAGCCACAGACAAGGATCAACCGGGTCCCTTCTCTACTGTGGAGTACTCCATACAGCCCGGTCGCTTTTCAGATTATCTCACATTTGAAAATCCTTTGGAAGGATCCCTTGTTCTCACCAAACATTTGGATTATGAAAGTCTTAGGACTTTTAAAGTGGGGATCGTTGCTCGGGATCAAGGGACACCACATAGGGAAACAGTTTCAGAGTTACTCGTTACAGTCTTGGACGCAGATGATCAAAACCCATCCTTTTATTATGATCGCTATGAAGTCCTTCTTCCCGAACAAATTGAAAGCATTAAAGGTAGGAATATTTTTGGGGTGTTATTCAATTGATATTAAAAAATATAATGATTTGTAATGTGATTCCATAAACATGTATAATTGAGGTCAAAAACTTTTTTTGAAATAACTGCATAATATATATAATCCCTTCTCAAGTCATTTGTGAACATACCATAAAAAGTTTTGTTGGTAAAGTGTTGAATAACTATTTTGTTCCTCTGTAAAGGCAAGTCTGAGAAGTGTTTTATGACAGTTAGAGAGGACAGGAATTAATATATATGTCTATTTTCACTCTATATAGATAATATATACATAATTACTAAACATAACTAATTGAACCTTACATATAATGAACCTTAAAAGTGAAAATCCAATGTTACTATTTATTAAATTTGTACTATTTATTGGTTGAAAAGTCACTCACATAAAACTATGTAAAAGAAGGAAAACAAAGCATGGACGAATGAACTTGCGTAATATTTTTTGTGTATATGTGTGTGTGTGTTTTTTTCTAGGCTAAAGGTCCTCTTCATGTCATTTTTCATTATTATGATATATATGGATTTCATTTATTATATTAGTCAACATTTTATTTAAAAAATAAATAAATATATATATAACTAGCTGAGATTCATTTTAAATTGTTTATGCCCATTTGGAGGGCATAAATGAGTCCTATTGAAACATTGGCATCACCATTTTTTAAATCTTCTAACCTTTTTTTCATACAAAAAAAAAATAAAAAATGGATGACTTTTTCAATATTGGATATTTTGACCTCCCTGTGTTTACAAAAATGTTTTTTTTCACTTGTTCATTCTTAATTTCATAAAATTTTTGGTTCATCTGTAAAAAAGAAAAAACAAAGTGAAAAAAAAAACAAATTTACATTGCTAGTTTACTGGCTTATTGACAAAAAACAAAACATCAAACTAGCTATGAAGTATTTTGACCTTCATG
Source organism: Lepeophtheirus salmonis (assembly GCF_016086655.4). Lineage (NCBI taxonomy): Eukaryota > Metazoa > Arthropoda > Copepoda > Siphonostomatoida > Caligidae > Lepeophtheirus > Lepeophtheirus salmonis. The sequence goes on from NC_052131.2 coordinate 37,057,276, forward strand.
AACGGTATTCAGATTCGATTAATTTTTATTTACTTTTTCATTCTTAATTTGATAAATTTTTGAGTTCATTAGTAACAAAAAAAGAAGGTTAAAAACAAATTTATATTGCTATTTTAAGGGTTTATTCCAAAACAAAAACCCCGTAAATTTTCTTTGATCAAGCTAGCAAAAACACGGTCAAATATTGACTAATCAGTTCCCTGTTTGTTTGTATTTAACAAAGAATCAAAAGGTGGTTTTTATTCATATATCTGGTGCAATGATTGCTAACCGGAGTTCCGATGTACACATCTTCTAAATTACCACAAAGTTATCAAGGGTATGAGGAAGTTTCTTTAATAAAAAAGCTCATAAAAGTTTTAAAATAAAAAGTTAAGTTTTGCCAAATATTTGGCAAAATTAAATAATCCTTAAAAAGAAGGACTCGATTGGAATGAAAAGGTTGAGAACCACTGATAAATTCATTTCTTTTTTTATTTATTTGACTGAGAGATTCAAATGATTTGATCAAGATGGAATATTTCAACTACCGACTTCCTTCTGATAATAATTATTATAATTCATAAAACGTTCTTTTTCAACAAATATTCCACAAAATATCAACGTTTCTTTACATCGTGAATGATTTGTCAATTCCAAATGCTTTGAACTATGCATGTATAATTACATTGGGATATTTTGTTCCTTATAGTCTTATAAAATGATCATAGTATTTTATAATTTAACTAAGGCTTAAATGCCATGCTCTGGGACTCACATAATGTAATGACAACTCATCAAAACGTTATTATAGTCCCCTTTTTAACAGGGTTGGAAGGAAGCAGGTGGAGCTATTATTTCATCTACCTATCCACCTATACCTATGTGAAAAATATGTTTGATGCAGAAATGGAATTTATATAGAAGTCTTATAGAGCTTTAATAAGAGTAAATAACTCATGGAAGTGTTTTGTGGGTTTGATGATTAATTTGCGGTTGACTCCTTTGAAACAACCTCAAATATACGCATTATCTAATTATAAGGGTTAAAGATTGGTTGAAAAATGCTACACCGGTCTGAGACCATTTTAACTAATTCGCTCCTATGTCGTAATAAAATAAAGTTCAGTTTACAACAGGGTCTTGATTCGGTTCCACGCAAAAAGAAAGTTGTTTTTGTAAAGGAAAAAGAAAATATTATCTTCCATTTTGGTTCAAGGTTTCAAACCACAGTTAGAATCAAAATATTGGTCCATATTATTCAAAGCAAGAAAATATAACTTATGATTGAAGCACACACACACAAAAAAAAAATGATCTCGATACTGAAACTAATTATGTGTTGCTCTTTGAAGTGAACGACAGGAGCCGGCTCCCGAACCATCAGAAGCTGGCTCAGAGTCTCTGCAGGAAGGGTGGGTATAGAGGGGCTATAGCCGCCTCCCCTAAATGAAAAAATTCTTGCTTCTTATTAATCACTTTTTTTCGTTTTGAAGACAAAATTTGAAGCAAAGCAGGAGGAAAATTCATTCAGGCAAGTTATGTAGCAAAGGAATTTTTAAAAAATATTATCCTATGGCTGGGGTCTCTACAAAATTATATTTTTTTTATGGGAGAAAGGCTTGAATTTGGAGTTTTTAAAAATAATTTCCGAAAATGAAAATTTTTGAAAAAAAATTCAAAAATTAAATTTCAAATATTAAGTTTTTGAAAAAAACATTACAAAAATCTACAGCTGTTCATAAAAATTAATTTTTGCGGAAAAAAATTTCAAAAATCATACTGCAAAAATTTCGAAAATCCATAGCTATTTAGAAAAAAATTTCAAAAATTCAGAGCTGACCACAAAAAATTTTAAAAATCCGCAGGTATTCACAAAAATTTTAATTTTTTATAATTTTTTTCTTAAGAATTTAATTTTTTTGGAATTTTTATATTTGAGGGGGGGGGATACAGCCCCGCTAGACCATCCCTTTTACCAGCTCTTTTTAGTGAGCTAAGCTGAAAAAGCCGGAATTCCTATCACTAACTGATAGCTATTAAAATGAAATTAGTATTATCTAATGTTAAAATGTGGGTGGAAATAAAAAGTTATACATTTTATCGATCCAAAGTTGGATAATTAATCTTTATTAGCTATTAATAATTTTTCCATTAAATAGGTATTAACTAAAAAAGAAAAGTTATCATGATTTTGTCAGGCAAGTTAAACTATACTTTCAAGATAGTTCATTTTAATATAAATTGCACATCTAATATCTGTATGATAATATGGTATTTAATTAATTCAAAATAGATATGATTTTTATGAAACCAACATATATTATGTGACTATTTTTGATTGGGAATACAGACTTCAGAAATCGTACATAGATTACTCTCATAATTTTCAAATCGAATTGCTCACGTTTCAAAACTGCTGAAAAAAACCACATTGCGATTCCTTTTGTATCATAAACATTTCAAAACTTTTGAAGGTTTTCTGTTCTTTTAACTGTTAACGTAATACTTAAGTCTGAAATCCCTGGAGGGTAACTTTTTGTATCAGTGTATCTAACAAATTATTTCTACTAAATTCATATAATAAAGATAATAATAAGTTTGTGATACATGAATCTGCAGCTCATCGTTACCAGTAGGTATTGTCTCTTTGGTGTCAATACTGATAATATTTATTACGTTAAGCTTGATTATATAAAATTTTAGACAATAGACGTAGTTCTACTCTGCCCATTGCTCCGCCAAGAATCTACTTATAAACATAAGTGTCTCCTCAATAGTAAAAAAATTGCCTAGAGTTTCATTTTCTAAAAAAATTAAACGAGGATTCGAAATTTAAAAAAAGATGAAGATAATAATTCGAAATACAAAAAAAAAAAAGAAAAGAATAAAAAAGGGCCCACTCATCTACCTTAGTCCTAGGCCCAGGATTGTTATATGGATTTGGAGAGGGATTTTTGACAAAACTTAAACAATTTTGACAGTATGACCTTTTTTTTATTTATAGAATATCACTGAAATACCTTCTTTTTTTAATTTTTTTTAGAAAAGACATGGAAATTTTGACAACATAATTTCATTTTTTGACAAACCCCTTTCTTTTGAATAGTTTTGACAACAAGAGTGAGGGGTGGGGTGTAATACGCCCCACCCTGGTAGTCACGGGTCTATGTAACTAGACCTTACTTAGGGTAAAATCGACACTGAGTTCTTTAACGACTCCCAAATTATCAGTTCATATATTATAAAATTACTCAGTCAAATTAAGCAGAATAATGATTACATATATATTTATGTCAAACACAGTATTAATTAGAGTTTGTATGGAAAAGGTCTTCATAATTAATGGTTCAAGTGTTTTGTGGGGTTGAGGACTAATTAGTAATTTGCAGTTGTCTCTCTCGGAACTACTGAATTCATCATATTTACCTACATACATAAGTAGAAACTACTCCAAATACAGTTTCAGTTCATATTTAGCTCGTTCCTACGTTTAATTGACTCACTATACGGATGTACCGAGTGTTCCATTAAAATCTGAACACTTTGAATTTTAAAATTCAACAAGATATAATTTATTAATGAACAATAGAATTTCAACAAAATTAATTCTATAAATAGATGTGTGTCTCAGCTCTCTTAATCATTAATTTGGCCACCCTTAGCGGCTGTGGAAGACCCGTCCCCCGCTGCAGATGTAGTCATCTGTCATCCCTTTTCAGCGATGGCTGACAGTGGCTTTGAGGGTCTCGGTGTTTGGATGACAGACACTGCAGGCCTTTTCCTTGACATACACCCAAAATGTGTAGTCCAGGGAGGTGGCATGGGGGTTGCAGGGGGCGTGCAAAACTGTCAAAAAAGAGTTCAAAAGTACTCAAAAGATCTTTCAAAAGAGTCTTACAACGGAGGAGATGGGGTTCTTTCATTGGTGGGATCAAAAATGTCCTTTCCACCCTCACAAGGCTCTTTCCCCCCACTTTTTTTTATAGCTCTTGAGACAGTCTGGTGTGATACCGGAAGATATCTTGCATTGGCCATCAAGGACTTGAGGAGATTGGTTTGGGCTCTTTTACTTAACTCCTCCAGGGCCAGTTTGGCTTTTTGTACAGAGCCCTTATTCATATCCACCGTTTAAGACTTGCTGATGTTGTAGACGGTGGTCCTGGAGAAACTACGCGTCAAGGAGTGTGCGAATGGAAATTCGCCAATCTCGTTCAATGTCATTTTCTCGACTTGTACGTAAGCTGGAGAGCTCAGGATTGTTTTGCTTTGTAACTATGCTTCAATATAGTGAAATATGAATTAATTTCAATCACTCAACCTTCATTAATTACTAAAATAGTAAGTGTTCAGATTTCAATGGACCACCCTGTATACAAAACGTTGAATGATATGTAAAATTACAAAAGTATTTACTCCTTTTGTACCCCTTTCTTTGTTCGCTCATTATCATTATAATTGAATTAGTCAAGACTCAGTTACTTTGATTCTACTTCTTATTTATTACAATATGTGTTATTTAAGTAGACACAAGACGATACATACATACATATTTCATGAACAAACGCCTGAGTTGCTCTAAATATGTATATCCATGTAATTTTTATTATCATACGTATTCCTTTGCGATTAGTTCTATTGATTTTTTATTCACTGCATTTTCATAATTATTTCTAAAACATAGCAATACACTAGGGTTAGACTTCCGTCTCAAGATCATAGACCGGTCTAAGACACTCATAATTTTTGTTGTACGGAACTATTATTGTCTCAATGCCAATAACTGGTTCTGGTTTCAAATTGATATTGGTATTTCAATACTTTTGGACTAAAAGTGTAGAAAATGAGCAGTTATCAATGCGTTCGAAATATTTTGCTAGCTAAGAATTTATTTTACATAATTCTCAATTTAAAACCAATTGGTCACAAATCTTCAATAGTGACCAATTGTCGAAAACAATTCTAATTTAGACAGTCATGCTTTGGGACCTGTCGACAGTCCAATGTTTCTCATCCGAATAAAAAATAATTCTGGTACCATGGGACTTCACATCGTTCGACTATTTTTCTTTCGTGGGAAGGTTGGGTGGCCTTCATATTGTTTGTAAGGATATGTCTCTTGTAGAGGCGGTATGACTTCATCCTAAGGTCAGTGTTTATGGCCTTGGAGACTGTTGAACGCCTTATTTGGAGCTTTTTGGCAAGAATGTTAATTGTAGTCCCAGGAGATGCCTTCCCGGACCATTTCAGGCCTACGATGAATCGGGGAGTGCGTTTTTTATCCCTCCAGGACTTGTGGGATTTCCCCTTATATTCCCCCTCCTCCTTCATACGGTTGTAAACGTCGTAGACTGTACTTTTTGGATACCCAATCATCTTTTTGATGTACACGGAGCTGTGTTCCACGCAAGCCAATTCGATGATAGTGTTCCTCCGGATTTTCTCCATCGTAATGACTTCTTTTGAATGAAATGTTGCGCATCAAATTTAAAACTAACGCTCAACATCTCATTTTAAACTTAAAAAGACTGAGTTGAATGCTTTTCGTATTGTTTAGGATACAATTAAAAATGGGTCGGATTTACAAAAACGACCCTGTTATTCAGATAATTATGACAAAGCAATAACCCCTAGTTACATAGGTAAATACCAGAGTAGGAGGAAAAATAGATAGAGTTTTAACGCTAATATGTATGTTTTACGTACAAAATTAGGGTTTTGCGTGTGTTTTTTATTTATAAAAATAGTATTCTCTTCGTTAAAACATTTTTTTTCTTTTAAAGTATGTTTGAATATGAATAACAATACGTATGTATTAACATACCATGCATAAATATGCTAATAAAAGTCTAAATTTATTGACAATTAACTGCAAAATATCCCTTATGCAGAGACAGAGAGAGAGTGATTGAATGTGTGTGTAGTGTCTTTGCTATTTTGAAGAAATGAATAGTCCTACATACAAGCAGTAATTTGCCTTAATTTTTTTTTTGTTAAAATATAATATTTACAAAGCCTTTAATTCGTCACTTCACCTGCTTTTAGCGTTTATTATTACTTTTGTAAAGAAGCAGATTCAATTCAATCCCCGTACATGTAATTATAGAGTATTTAACTATTAACTTTATTGTACAAATACACTGTAATTGATCATCTAGGACTAATATAAATAACTTTCTCCTACTATTGATACAGGAATAAGGATAGGGGAGACCGGGCAATTTCTTAAGCTCAAGAAACTAAAAGTCCAGCAACACAATTTAAAAAGGGCATGCCATTTGTTTACTTACTTATATTAAGACATCATAAAGTAGCACCGTATTTTCATTAAGTAATACAACTCTCTGAATAATCATTATCACATAGAGGAGACACCAGAGCCCATAAGCAATTAATACTTATCGGGTTGTCCATTGAAATCTGAACACTTGCTAGGTTGAGTGATTGAAATTTATTCATATTTCGATATATTAAAGCATACACAGTTATTTACTAAACAAAAAAAATTTGAGCTCTCTAGTTTATGTACAAGTTGATAAAATTACAACTGATGGACTAATTTCTATTCGCGCACTTCTTGATGCTTGGTGTCTCCAGGACCACCGTCTAGGACGGTAGCAAGGCCGAAACGTCGGAGAGGAAGAGTGTCTCCGTCAAAAAGGCCAAACTGGACCCGGAGAAGTTAAATAAAATAGCCCAGGCCAATCCCCTGAAGTCCACAAGGGTCCATGCAATATATCTTTGGGTTTCACACCAGACTGTACAGAAATCCATCAAAAAGTGGGCTGAAAGACCAGTTTTGACACCAGTTATGAAATAAACCCATATCCTCCGTTGCAAGACTCATTTTAATGAGTCATTTGAACTATTTTGCCCCCTCCACTCAAGATGCCAGCCTTCTCGACTACGCCTTTTGGATGCATGTCGAGGGGAAGGCCTGAATTATGCTTCATCCAAACCCTGATGCCCTAAAGCCACTATCAGCAATCTTTGGGACGCCATGACAGATGCCTACACCCACAGCGTGTGCCATGCCTACTGCCGCAGCCTGGAAGCCATCATTATCCCTAGGAGCGGCTACAATAAATAATAGAGAGAGCTCAGACAAACATCTATTTATGGTATTAATTTTGTATAAATTCTATTGTAAGTAGTCAATTATACTTTGTTGAATTTTAAAATTCAAAGTGTTCATATTTAATGGGCCCCTCGGTATTAACCCAGGAAGGTGACACGACCTTACGGATAGTATATAATTTTTAATTTGATCAACCCCTATTACAATTGTGTAATGAGATGCAGATGATTGTGACAGAGAATCAATATTTTTAAAGAAAATATGTTAAATAAAAACAGATTTAGTGGATTTAAATGAATTTTTTCAAAGGTAAATATTTTTTTTATAATGCAGTCAGTTTTTTGATGTACATTATATTATCTGAATTATTGTTTTGTCATCAATTGAAATGAATCACTGATATACTATATTTTATGGCTATATTTTTTGACATATTTAGGCTACACAGCAAGTATTCTTGTTGGCCAGGGCAGAGACTTGAATAGATTTATTAGAGGGTTAAATTGTGGTGTGTCTGAGTTAAAGCAGCTCTGCGTAATTTATACACAAACAAAAAGTGTTCAAAATATCCCCTCTATAATCTAAGGCAATAATTACGATATACTTTTTCAAATATACATGAAAATGATGAATTAAAGATATGTGATGAATGATAATGTTCTCATGGCAGAGCGTGTCAGTAAGTAAATTCCAGTCTTTCAATGCTATCTTGATAACTTTATTCTACATAGATTTCTGTGGATAAAAACATTATTTATTTGATGCTTTGGAATCCTTGAATATAGAGCCTGGATGATCATTAATGTTTATAATCTTGGTTGGTTTGTTTTTGGACGATATTTATACTTTTCAAATTTTAGTATTTGTTATTGAAATAACTTCTTTGTAAATGATCAAACTACCTATATACATGTGATATGCGCCATAATATTTGATATATACAGGGTGAGGACTCAAAAAGTAGAATCCTCTTCGAGACTGTCTAGTCTCAGTTCTAAAAGTATGGCAATTTTGTACCAGGTACCATTCGAAAGAACTGACCAAAAGCTATAATTTGATGGTTTTTGTTTTTGGGCCATCAAAAATGTCCGAACAACAACTAAAACGGCAGTTTCTGTGCGATTTCCTCGGAGCATAAGTCAATCTCCGAAAAGAAAATCTTCACAGTGGACGCTGTTCTGAACAGGAGAAATGACCGCTTCTAGGCTGAATCAAGAGCTCAGGTCGAGGAAACCTTCAGGACCAAACATCCAGCTCAGGTCATTGTCCTCGGCGTCGTGGTTTCTGACGTCAACTACAAGGTCCTTAGGTACCATGTCTTGCCATGGTTGAAGAGCACGTTCCCCAGGGACAACAATGTGTTTACCCGAGGCGACGCTCCAGCACAAACGTCCAAGAAGGTGCAGCATTTTTGCGAGGAGTACATGGCTGCCTTCTAGCCGACAGACTTCTGGCCTTCGTTCTTACCCGACGCGAATCCCCTGGACTTTGCTGTTTAGTGTGTCTTGAAGAGGAAGAAGAACAAGACTTCTCACCCAAATGTCGATGCCCTAAAGGTCGTGATCACGCAGGAGTAGAACAACTTGTCCTCGGACTTTATCAAGGCTGATGTGCTTCTGTTTCCCCCCATATTGAAGCCATCCTTCAGAATGGAGGAGGACATATTGAATAAAAAGTGTAGGAAATTGTTAAATGACCAACTTTTGTTTCTCAGAACCTTTAGTTTTGATTGGAGAGGGATAGATTTTGAAAAGGAGTGATATTTTAGTAAGAGGAACTCGGAAATATTTGTAATAGTCTGTCTATGTATATGAAACTCCCTAATGTACATATATAACCAATAAAGATTTGCACATATCTTTATGTATGCAATGCAAAAAAAAATTATTGTTGATAAATAATTTTTATATTTGTCTTGTGTTCTACAATTATTTAAAATTATATAGTAACATTATTTTGCAAAAAATAATGGCATTTTTTCTGTGTTTGTTTAATTATAGACATAAATGTGGTGGATATTTTATTTGTATTTATTTCAATATTGGAAAACGGTTCCATGCACTCAGACAAACAACTTAATTGAAACCATCACACATATATGTACATTAGACTATTTCTATAGTTTATGGTTGAACCAAAATCATTAAAGGACACCATTTTGCGGTTCATTATACTTAAAATATAAATTTTTATTTATGACTTTTCATATTAGTTGCAAAGCAGAACAATTAAACTCCACACTAATTCGTGCAAGAAGGAGGATCGAAAAGACATCCAAAGGTATTCCAAATTCATTTACCAATCAATGACAACTTGAGGGAAGTGATCCAAATATGAATTGTACTTTTTTTTGTTGTATAAAACTCACGTGATAAAAATGTTGTTTTTTTCAATCTCCATGCCTAATTTTTAGCCACATTTTGTTGTAGAGTATTGTAACGTCCGATTTCTGAGATTTTACTGTATATTCATGTAGCGTTAACCAAATATTTGAGACTTGTATTGGGGTTCGGTTTGAAAATTCTAGATGGGTCCGAAATCGTTATAATTTGTGTCTGATCGAACTAATTTAATTCAACTACAGTCTGGAACATTTAAATTGTCAAATTTTGCTGTTTAAATTTTTTTTTCTATTTTGAATTTTAATATTCTTTTAAAAAATACAGAATTGATCTTATCTAGTGTTAGTCTTAATTTAAATTTTAATAAATTGGAAATTCAAACTTGATGAAAGATAGGTTTTGTAACTCAAAATTCCTCATGTAAAGTTTCGGCTCAATTAAAGTCAAAACATCCGAGAACGAGTAAAATGGAGGAATAAAGTAGTTAAAATATGAAGTTTCTCTCACTTTGCATGTCCCCAATTGCATATCCAAGGAGCTCACGTGCAGGTGTACCACTATTTATCCTGACAGGAACTTATTCATCCCCACTATGGTATTGGGTGTTGTGGCCATCCAACTTTTGGATAAGAAAGTGTTACCTTGGGCCAGAGAAAGTTTTGGGTACAACTCAGGACAGAGCTCCATATATTCGCTCCGCTAAAACCCCGGCCTTTATGAGAGATAACTTTCAAGACTTTTGGGACCTCAACATATGGCTGCCCTCATCTCCAGATGTGATTCCCTTGGATTACTTTATTTTGTAGTGTCTGGTAGAGAGTGTGTGCTACTTCTCACAGGAGTGTCCAGTCTTTAGACCAGGGGGTAGGTAACCTTTGAGACATGGAGCACCAACATCAACATTTCCAATCAATGAGTGTGCCATTATCAACAATAATGGTAAAATACATGCACAAACTACCGGAAAATATCCTAATTTGATTGTGCCACTGAATATGCCTCTGCGTGCCAGTAGTGGCACGTGTGCCATAGCTTTCTTACCCCTGCTTTAGAGGCTTCCATCAATAAGGAGTGGACCAAGATCGAGTCTGACTACATAGTCCAAGGCTGCAAGGGACTTAGGCCTCGTATTGAGACAATTATTAGAGCTGAGGGCTCATATATAGAATAAAAGTTATGCCGAGTCCTATTTTCAGATAATTTTGTCAAATAAATGTCCTCACAAAACCTCTCGTTTAAATATTACTCTTGAGCAATTGAAAATAATAAAATGTGTACCACTAGATAAGATCAACACTGTAGGTAATGAAAGAGTTAAATTACTAATTGCTCCATATGATACTTCCTACTCAATAAGGTATCGGAATGTAATATATATATTTTTTTATTTCCCTCCAGAAAACCCTGGATCTTTTACTATTTAAAACATTTTGGAGAATCTCTTTGTGCAAGTACATACATATCACTGAATCAAAAGTGATGAAAGTAAAAGTTTCTATTGAAAAAGTTATAAAATGAGCCAGAAAACGGTGTTCTAATTCAATTATGTATTTTTGTTAAACAGTTCAAGGTACATCATATCTCTACTAATTAGTGTTTACTTTTTTCCGTTTTTGAGTGGGCCCATAAATAGTTCTATATCATGGGTACATATAAAACATTTTAAAATCCATTAAGTCTGATATTTCATTTGATCTTTTAGTGAAAGGAGAAATTGTTCGTCTCATTTTCCTTACCTCCATTTAAATATGTAATTTTATCAAAACTTGACAGTCTCATTTTTTTTAATAAGAAGTTTTCAATGTTTTCGAAATTTGTTTTTTTTTTACCTTATTGTTGATTTCTTTTTTTTTTTACATAATTATGTTTGCTCTATTTTCTTCACGTTATTTAAATTAAAGTGCATGCCACCTCTAATTACACGTGTTATATACAATTTTATGGAAATTCCTTTATGTAAGGTAATACCAAAAATATAAAGCCATATCCGGATAAAGGAAACTTATATTTTTCAGATGAAAAGTTGACCTAATCCAGATTTTTCTTATATACAAACTAAATAAGCAACCACTATTTTTGAATAGTAATGAAAATAAATCATTCCGAAATTCATAATTTGGAGCAATCCGTGTTTGACTAGAACCTGTTTTTGGCAGATAATCGAGGATTTATAGCTTATCTTTGAGCAAAAGTGTTTCTTTAGGGCGCACTCATGATTAGAGATAGGAGCCAATTGCGGTATCCGTAATCTATATTATCCAAAGGATCAAAGATCTAAAACCCGCACCGGCTTCAGGTACCCGAACATTTAGAGCTCATAAAAAAGATCTGAGGAAACTTGCGGACCTTAAAAAGCTTATACAAGTATTACTTAATCCTAGTTATATATTAAAAAAATTATATCAAACATTCACTCTATTTATTTTTATTAGTGATGAAAGTGACATCTACTTAAACAGTTGTATCGCGTCGTTAGTTCAAAGGGTGTTATATCACACATCGTTTTCTTTTCTTCTATCACACGACTTTCTCTCCCGGAAAGAAAACAGATAGAGAGGTTAAATATTAGTTGGTAGTTAGCCAATAGTTTTCTCAACTATGGAGTTATTGTTCAATGATTGTATATAATTGTTCAGAATATAAAAGGAGCTAATTTTAATTCAACCAATCAACCTTTAGAACACTAATTAAGAGAAAAAAAGCAAAAACATTGACTATAAACCACAAAACACATTGCATATTTTTGTTTTAGCTTTTTACTTTGCTAACGCAAAAATTTCCTATGGTTTTTCTTGTCAGCTGTCGATTCCCTCGTCTCACCTGATATGTCATGGCTATTTCATAATTTATTCTTTTTGAATTATAAACGAAGTAATATTATGCTTATGTTCCGCTTTAAGAAGGACAGGAATACCATTTTTTTGTTGATCCCCCGTAGTCGTATATATAAGTATACTGGCCATTTCATGATTTATATGAAGAAATTTTGGCTATCACATACAAATATAAACCTAGAGCTAGGCTTATAGTACACTATTACTAGGCAATATTATAATGCAGCATCGAGTACTTAAATGATTAATAGACGGCCTCGATGAAGATTCCAATTTTAATATTATGAATATATTACGTATATCTGTGTAATTCATTTTAAAAATAGTGGGGAAATAATATGAAAATTATAGTCTGGGGAGACTTAAGGGATAAATAGCAGTTGGTAGGGTTGACTTATTTGGCTAATTAACGAATGATTTCGGGACTATTTTAAGTTTCTTTTCGGAGGAAAGGTTGCGTGATTCAATAAAGGTAACGACGTGTAAAATGTACATTATATTTGGTTGTTGGCTGTTGACGATTCTTCTTCTTTTCTTCTAATTAAGTGTATTTAAAATTGATTGGTTTGATACGAATTAGTTCTTATCAAGCTATGAACAGTTATTATCTAGTGTACAAGAATAATTCCATAGTTGGTTGAATTGGCGAACTAACAACTAATTTGGAGCCTTTTCCTGTTTGGTTTGGTGATTCTAATCTGTGTCATCTTACGGCCATGAATATTTTGTTGGCTTATTCATGCTCTTTTTGGGTATGAGGGTTTCTTTATTGTTTGTTTTACTATACACAAGGTTTCTGCGCCATTTTGTGGTTATGAACGTTTTGCTAGTTGGTTCATGTCCTATTAAAGGTATGAATCTTTTTTAATTGGTTGTTTTTTTAATGACTTTATTCATTTACAAAAAAAATATATGAATAAATAAACATTCCAGTTTAAAATTAATTTTATAAACCAAAGTCAAACATCTTGAAAAATATTGTTCTATATGAAGTTATTCAGCAGTTCATTTTTAACAAAACATTCCCTTTAAAAAAAAACAGACAGTAAATAAATAAACAAAACAAAGCCAATAAATAACTAAGAATATTATCAAAAAGTTGTTTCATAATATTATCATTCAATTTGTCAATGAAATACCATTAACTATTCTGTAGATCCCGAATAACTTTTAAATTTCTTATACATAATTGTGTATTCTAAGTTTTGATCTAACAGTGAGTGGTAGGATTGGTCGTTTGCTGACAAGACTCATTATATCAACGTCATCTTGCGGCTATGAATATTTTCTTAGTTTTTCATTCCTTAAAACACAAAATTAATAATGTATATCAGAAATAAATAAACTAGTACATAGATTGGATTGGTATGGTATGGTATGATAAGGGCAGGAAAATAGATGATGCAACTGATAAAAACGTCATTAAAATGCCTTAAAATGAAGTAATTAAAGTTTATTTATGTATTAGTTAATTTTTTTCTACTTCGGTTCGTATCTTAATAACATCTTTTTAGTTCATAATTATTATTTTCTTGTCGTTCTAATAGTGAAACATGTCGTTTCTCACCTATTATATGCCTTAGCCTCGTCTTCTAATATTGTTTTACCTCTAATAAGGGTCACCTACATACGTCATTTCCTCGTTTGCAAAAAAGTTTAAATATGCGTGAAGAACAGTATACAAAATGTAAATAAATCTTGTAAGATTCTAATTACTAAAAACTTTTCCTTGTTTCTATGTGGAAAATGCATTTTTTTCCTCATATAACTAACAAGAAGTGGAAGCTCCATAATTTAGAGAAAATGCAATTATTGTTTACTGCTTGCATTGCTAAACTCTTTGATAATTAATGATGCACTATATGAAAAGACAGGGAAAATGTATTTAACCTTGAAGGTTGAAATAATAAATAGTTGCTTGGGACGTTCATTTGTCGTAGTCAAGTAGATATTATGTGAGTACAATATAAATTCTTCTGTGTTTGGGTAAGTAATCCCACAGACTTTATTGCTAAAGACAATAAAAAAAACTGACTTTGCTAAAATTTGAGGCCTCTCAAACTATTTTTTGGGTAATAATAGCCAATTAAATGTTAAAAAAAGAATTTTTATGCCAAAATGGGCCATTTTTAGGCCTCTTGTACCCACGTTGTTCTTTTTATAACTTTTTAGTATTCATTTTTTTCGTTAAAAATAGTGTTTTATATAACATAATATTGTTCAGTTTGTCAGTTAAAAATACTACTTACCTACCTCTTAATAATTAATAACGTGCGTTTTCTTATTTTATCAAAGAAAGTGTTCTTTCTTTTGAACAACTATATAACTTCTAACGTGGGGGAAAAATTTTCTATTTTATGTTTGGTAATAACATAAGAGCTATAAAGTCCCGGACTTAATATAGAAAACACGGGTTTTCCCCGTTCTAATTTGGCTTTATTAAATAAAATAATTTTTACTCGCTTTATAAACTGGATTCCCCATAACACTTTTCAAGCAATTCCTTAGCTTGAACATAATTTTATCCCGTAAAAACGCAGTTTAAAATTAATATACCAAATTGTTTTAGAAATATCTAAAGTACGATCACACTTGGCACAATAACTACCAAACTAAAGAACAGATTCTTATGAAATTTTGACGACCGTCTTTTGTAAGGTTCATACTAACTAAAAATGAGACAATTTGAAAAAAATAGCGCCATCTATAGGTGAAACATGGTGTTTTTCCACCCATGTATTATAGAGATGCTTCAAATAATTGATCAAAGCATACATCAGTTTGATTTTATATGATCACAAGGTATAATATATCTTTAACTGATTAATAAATCCTAAAAATGTAAAAACCATAATTTATGATTCATTGTCTTATTTTAAGGACGGTACATGAGGCCTAAAAATGGAGGCACAAAGGAGGAACATCATCTTTGATACACAAGGAAAACCATTGCACACATTTTAGACTCCTTGAATTATTAAAAACAATGTTCATAATACTACAAAATGTATCATTTTTTATTCATACCCTCATATTTGTTCATGAACTCTAAAATTGATATTTTTTTCGACACAAAGGAGGAACGCCATCTTTGATAAAAAAGGGATGTCATTGAGCATATTTAAGACTTGTTAGACCAAGGATGTCCAACCTTTTAATATAATGGGCCACATTGCCACTTGAAATATTTTAATGGGCCGGAAAACTATAAAAATAAATTTCATGAAAAATTGCTTCATTAAACAAAACTTTTTAATACATTGATTTTTTCAAATTTAGGCCAAATCTTATTTTCGCATGGCCAAACTACTTCAAAAAAAGGCAAATCTGGCAACCTTGTTGAAGGTTGTTCGCAGGTTTATATTATTTTCGGTAGAGAGCTCGTTTATTTGAATTTTTTTCCTCTCTGTTGTTTCATTAATTGTTTTTCCATACGGATCATTTTTCAAAAATTTCTTTATTTGGGGAGGGATACATCCCCTCCAACCCCCTGCGGAAGCCCCTACTCTTAGAATCTCAGAAAATACTAGATGACGACAAATATTTTTTAAATATTTGTACGTATTTTGTGCGTTCTACACATTATGATGATATTGTGACTAGTTTGTTAAAAATACTTTTAGAAGTTAGAATGAGTAGTGGACATTAAACATGAGACCGGGCACGGGTGGAAAATCCCTGCCTTAAACTATTGAAAACAAAATAAATAATACAAAGAGTACAAATTTTGAATCATACGTGGGCACAAGAGACCTACAAATTGGCAATTTCGACGCCAAAAATGTAACTTTTTCCAAATTAAAATGTTTTGTATCACGCCAACAATGGATTGAGAGTTCTCAAACTTTGGCAACGCCATTTTTTTATTGTGATTAATCCAAAACGGGGCAGTATAATTAATGTAAATGGGTAGTTTATTATGAGCAAATAATTTGCAATGATTGCACACATAAGTGTTGTATATATACGATGTAAAATTGTTCCTTCTACGTACATACATATGTTATATGAACTTGAAGGTTCTTCCTATTTTATTTTTGGGGTGAGAGGACTTTAATGAGTGAAGCATGCACAGGTAAGTATATATATAGAAATGTCATTAAAACTATGTATCCAAGTGCCATTTTTTCTTTTTCTCCCTTCACGATTTACATTTTCTTTAAACGAAGGCTCGACAATAGTCTTCATGAAATACATTAAATTATTGCTTTATTTATTGTTCGTACATCTCGTACACGTGCCAAAATAGTTGACTAACCAAAGGGATTTGATTGATGTGTTGCAAATGTTGACGACATTAAACGAACAAAAAAATACACAAATATTCCTAAATGCAAAATGTATGTAAAGATGCACAAACTGGCGCTATCTCCACGCAAAAAAAAAAGTCCAGCAAAAGTACAAAAAAATGTATAAAAATTCGGTCTAAATCAGTCCGAAAGAAAAGTTTGGTCTGGTTCCGTCCCAAAAAAATTACAGATTTTACAGATAAATTGTTTATAACATGATATCATATGTTTTTTCAAGTACAATGACTTTATACGAAGTTTAGACAGGGATAGCTCGAATTAATTTTGATCCCGCCGTATCTTATATGATTACAGTATTTGTTCTAGAACTTATCGTGTACTTATCGTGACCGTTGACCTAGAAAAAAAAATTGGTTACTAATAATATATGAGACTGATAAAAATCGGTCTACAAAGTGAGACCGAAAGACCGCGATCTGGACCGAAAAACCTAAATTAATTAATTTTAATTTCTCAATGTTCTGGGCAACGTCAGGCAAACCTTCTCTAACTTGTATTTGAAATGTCAGATTATTTTTGGACTTTTTTAAATTACCATAGATGTCAAAACACTATTTTTTTTGGGACAAAATCCCTGACATCGTCAGGTGACACCCCAGTGTGCCCCAGCACCGACTTTCAGGAACCCTGATCAAAATAATTTTTTTAGTTTCATTTCCTTATTCTCACTTTTTGCTCGATAGGGGAACTTTAGAAAATAACTTTATTAATATTTGTTATAGCTTAGAAAATGAATATCATCATGGGAATTTTTTCGCACTTCCTGTTTTCAAAACTTGAAAACAAACCACCCTAATATACATATATGACACCTATTGGCTATTGATAATAGTTAAAATACTCTGTGTAATTAAATGATTATTTGTCTTTTTTTTTTGTACTTTGTTCGTGTTTACTTTATCTCACAAAAAGGTGTATGAGATTAAATAAAGGGTGAAAAAGACATTTTATTTATGACTTGACCTAAATATCTAGTGTACATAAATAATTATATAATATGTTTATATCAATAACATTCATACATAATTTATGTCATTTTTAATTGTTACAGGCCAAAAACTAATGGTACAGCCCCAGGACATTAAGGCCTACGACAAGGATCGTGGCCTCAACTCCCCTGTCTTTTATTCCTTCAATTCAGATCCTAACAACGACAACTATAAATACTTTGAATTGAATCGAAACACGGGGCAAATCTATGTCAAAACCACAATACCTGAGAACGAAATCCTCTCGCCAGTTACATTAGTCATTAAATCAACACAGTTTGATAATCCGGATCGCTACGCTCTGACCACTCTCACAGTCTCACGTGGAGGTATCTATGACCGAGACCTGAAATTCCTACAAAAGACTTATTACCGAAGGATCCTCGAGAATGTTCCTTTAAATAGTGTGATTGTGACTCTGCTCACAAATAAACCCTCGGATCGGAGAGTGAATTTCTATGTTAGTAGAAATGAGGAGATGAACTTTTCAGTGAATCAAAAGGGAGAAGTCATTCTCCGTAAATCCATGGACTATGAAAACAAAGAAAGCCACATCTTTGAAGTCATTGCAACGGACGGGAGGCGGAATGATTCCGCCCTTGTCAATATTAGTCTTTTAAACATCAATGACTGGGATCCAAGGTTTCGATATCCACAGTATGAGTTCTTTGTTCCAGCTGGAAATGATTTTAATGGTTATAATGTTGGAGTATTGGACGTACATGACGGTGATAAGGGGGACTATGTGAGTTTAGAAGTCAAAGGACCCTATGCACGGGCCTTTGATATCAGCAATAGTGGAGAGCTGAGTCTTAGAGACATCAGGTATAAAAACAAAAAATACTTTATTCTTTAACAAATTATGATTATTTTTATTTTCCATTCTTATCAAATAAAGATTTTTCTCTTATTATAAAGGTCTCTGCTTAGTCATTCGACAGTCTTCATGCTTTGTTGACTTAACTAACAAAGAGACGTGTTTTTTTTTGTTGTGGAACGCATGCATAACATACCACCTATGCTACTATACATAGATTATGCCTTAAATATGTATAATAATTGTGCCATAACTTTTTGGCAAAGTACAAAAAAAAATAGTATTTTAATATGTTGTCCTTCATTTTAATGAAGTGTTGGGTAGCTAAATCAGTTGTTTGAGGTAGTAAATTGTTTCTTATAATGAAGTATAACATGTATTACAAAAAATTACGTATTTTTCATCGTTGTTAATGAGAGGCATTCCAGCAACATAGTACAAAAAAAACAAAGCAAATATTTTTGCCATAAATATAATTTTATTTCTTATCTTAACGACACGTTATATTGTTGATAATGATAATATTTAATAACATAAAGTTGTCCTATGCTGAAATGGATTTCCGGTTATTAAGTAAAGAATTTCTACTAAACTCCCGAGTGTTCTATCTTTGTTTAACCTGTAGGGAGAAGTAAGCGAGTAAACATTACATTCTGTTTTTTTTTTTTTTTTGCTCTCTGCTTCTCTTTCCTTCTGCAAGTAATTTATTGAGAAAAAAAAGATGAAGAATAACCTAAAATTAAGATTTGAAACAGTCTTTCTCAAAGCCTTTTAGAGTGTATACCACTTGATAAAAAAATTAGCATGCCAAACTGAATAGGATTGAATATGGCCTTACAGTAGCAGAGGGTTTAACAATATATTACGTTGCTTCTTTTACCGTGTTATCTTACCGAAGGTAGTTGGTCTCAAAACACTGACAGTCAAAATGTCGACCGACAGAACGTTGACCGTAGAACATAAAATAAGGGCTCCTCCAAATGGTGTTGCAATATATCCTATTCAGACATTTCCCACCTGAAACATACCGCCCCCCACCACTCCTATATAAACTACTAGTAAGGGCCCCTCCAAACCCCCTTATATAACCATAATGTTGGGGCTGGTTTCAGGTACCGCCGTGTCCCAAAATATTATGGAACTATTTATGCAACTACTAAGAGCGTCTAAAAATCCCTAATTTACACCCAAAATGGACGAAAACACCTTCACTACTTACATTTATCCCCCACCCCTTCCATTCCCATCCCGAAGGCCCCCCTAAATTTGAGGCTTTTTCGAGTTTCATCTCGTACTCGAAAGTAGCCCCAACTTCCTTGATATAAATGGAGGTATTGGGAGTTGCCTTTGAAGGTAACTTATCTTATGGTGGTGCATGCCATCCCTTTTTGGGACTCGGCAATACATGAAAACATCCCAACGTTCGGGGTGTAAATGGAGGAGGAAAAGTCTGTGCAAAGTAAACGTTCTAACACCTCAAAAAAGAATATCATAAAATATATGGAACCATCTATTTTTTGGCCCTTCTAACATCCTAATATTTACCTCAGAATACGGGGTTTGTGCAATGATAGCCTCACTAGACAGGCTAAAAACTAGCGTTGCAACCTCAAAAAGTGTAGGGTACCCCTCAAAAACATTCAAACAAACCTCAGGCCACAGGTTGTCGTGAACTACAGTGTGTTTACCAGACAGATTAAAAATATCGCCATAAAGCAAAAGATGATCCTTCAAATATATCAAAACAGACCCCTGCTACGCATTGTCCAGTTATACAGTTAAGTTTTGTCGACGCACAATACTAAATGGGTACTGAAACCAGTTCTTGCAGCAACATTGCATCATTCAAACATATGATGTATCGCTCAAATTTATGAGCCAGAACATAAATGAAAATTGTCATCAAATATTTCTGAATTAACCTTCTTTCCCCCAACAAAAATCCAGTGGGATCAACTATGTTAGCGAAACTGGTCCGAAAATTTAGATATTGAGAGAAACACTATTGTGAACAGTTCCCAACAATGATTAAATAATGATTTCTCTACCAATGGTTTTTCCACCTTCCACATCTTTCTTTTTTGATGAAAGGCTGTGAGATACAATAAAGTTAATGTCTCCTTATTTGTTGACAAAATTTATCTGAGAAAATGCTGAAGAATATACTAAATTAACTATTAATTTATATACATATTTTGTTGTATATAACTATGGCAGATGCTTTGAACTTCCGGTCTAAAATTGCTTACATGATGTCTCTTTCAAAGACCCAATTGAAGGGGGAGTCCCTCTTTCATGATAAGAAGGATGACAGCCATCATTTTTTGACTGATATGCGAAGGAGGGGATTAAACTTCACCACAGAGGTTCATTAGTTTGTTTATGTATCCTTTAACCATTAAAATAACGCACACACATTTGTATGAATAATAATGAAACCTCAAAGGAAAGACTCCGTTTCGGTCCATGCATTATTGAAATATTATGAAAGGTATTTATGTGTATTCAGTGAAGCAAGTTAATGCTAAAAAAATGCATATATTTGCTGAGTCAAATAATGTCCTTCATATCCATGATTTCTCCATAAAAAAGTTTTTAATCAAATCCGGAACTATTATTGATTATTTTTATTTTATTTTTCAGTCGAATCAATAGCTCTGAGACTCACATTGTAGTTGTAGCAGAGGACTCTGGGATCCCACCCCGCCGTGCCTCTGTACCCGTCGTAGTTAAATTTGCTTCATCACACCAAGGAATTGAAAGAGGCCTAACTGCCAGTATTTACTCCTTCCTGGACGAGAATATCCTATTATTTCTCGTATTTGGTTTGATACTATCTGTCTGCTTCCTTATCATATGCTGTTTAATTTATTACATTTGTCGATCCAAGGACCGACGACGGAAGCAACGAGATGCCAATTGCATTCTTTACAACTCTTCATCTACTGTACTGAATGATAGTCTTCCTGCTAGAGAGAATCAAGTTCGTTCATACCCCAAAAGAAACGAAGAAGGTAGTCCTAACCCGCTCTATGAAGAGGACACTTCAGGGCTCTCTGGAAGGTCTAGCTCTGAGACCCTCATGAGTGATCCCGAAAGACCTGCATTGAATCCAATGAATCCTCGTAGTTCAAGTAAACGCTATTCCAGTCGGAAAACATCTCGAGTCTCTCCTGCTCCATCTGGATCAAAGAAATCGGGAGACTCCACACTACATCAAGTACTTAAAGAAAACATAGGAAATCATAATCCCTCGCTCATTGTTTCTTCTAATGAACATTTAGATTCCAATGAGGATGGTCATTTAACGAGAATACAATGGCCAAGGAACTCTATTCCTAGAAGAGTCAAGAAACTCTCTTGGGAAGATGAACTTGAGGAAGAGGAAAACAAAGATAGAGACATTACAACCTATACGGAGAGTCCCAATATTTCCCCAATGAAAGTTCCCTCATCCAAGAGTAGTCCTTCAGTTCCAAAGCAAATTGGACCAACTATTTATTTTTAATTTTATATGTGTTATTATTATAAATTTTTATAAAGAAATATTTTATTAAGTTCAATCCATTCGCAAATTACTTTAACAATACATACATTGGTATATTCTATTTCAATATTTTTAAAAAGGTTGGTAGGTTGAGTGAGCAATTTAGGTTATATCATTCCGTGTTTTTAAAATTCATAGTAAAATGATGAAGTTAGTTTTCCCTTTAAAGTTATGTCTTGTTTGTACGTAAAGATAAGAAACTTGTAACGCCAGTCTGGTTGACGTTAGTCGACAACTTGTTTGATGACGTCACATCGGAGCCAAGTTCAGTGTTAACTTATATTATTCGAAGAATTATGTCTTCTTCTAGAGATACTGGGTGCATTTGTGCCGTGGCAACCTCTACAAGTCCATCAGATGTCCACTATTTTTGTATATTTATTTGGAAATTTATGTTTTGAACTATTTTTTTACATCAAAAACAACCTTTAATTACATTTTTTCAAATAATTTTTAGTACCCTAATCATTTCTACTAATAGAATTGTCTGGTGATAAAATAAGATACTATATTAGATCAAATATTTTAAGTTTTTATCGAATTTCCCAATAAATTGGCTCCTTTGTGACGTCACCAGTACAAATGTAATCAAAAGCATTTCTTATTGACAAACCTTATAAATAGTCACCTTGGTTAATACTAAAGAGCCTATAAGGGAAAGAGGGGTCATGTATATCAATTAAAAATGTATTTTCTTATCTCTAATTCTGATTAGTCTAAAATTATATATCTTGTGCGCAGTTCAATGTTATACCCCGTCTTCTGACTAAGATTCATCTAATATTATTAAATAGAAGTCCACGTTTCGGACAGGATTATGTATTTTTCTTTGGAATAAACCAGAAACATAAACTATTAATTAAAACCGTAGTTCAGGGTATCTTAATCATAATTATAAAAGTTATTTTAAAACAAAAATACATAATCCGAATCATCTACGAAGGGTATTTATATTATATATTTTTTGATCGAGGTTACGTGAATCCAGGACTTAATTCATAGGTTTGTTTATTTTTTATTTCAACCATCTTGTTTCCTCTTTCCTTTTTAGTCTCTTTAGTTAATACTAAGGACTTTAGGGAAAGAGCGATTAAGGGAAAAATAAACAATTCAATCAAAAGACAAGGAAGACTACCGACCTATAATATCGTGTTATTGTTGTGAAGTAGTCGCCTTTATTCTTCTCTTTCCACTAGGGTCGATACGGCCTGTTCAAACTGGCTGTGTGGCTGGAGGAATATGTCGCAGTTTCTAATTTTAAGCTGATCAGAATTGAGAACTACTAAGTTCTACCTTCCTTGCATTGAGTGTCCACTCTTTCCCTAAAATCCTTTAGTTCATACTATAGTTTATAGGTGAAAAAAAATATAAACATGATATCAAGATAACAGAGAAAATATATAAAAAACTAACTAGAAGAACAACGCAACGCGTTACCTGAATGAAAGGAGCAAGCCACAGTTTGATACACATAAATGTAAATATTTATTCATATTTATTAATACTTCATAATATGAAATAGAGTTTGTATGTGTCTGAAATTTTCCATGGGCACCTCTTTTGAACCTGGTAAGGCTACTTTTTTTTGTTGGGGGGGGAGGGGTATATTGGTGACTTATTCTTCACCCAAAACGCAAAAAACTGTGATTTGGAGGTCAAAGACACTAGATAGGGACGTTTTCTAAATATATTCAAAATCAAAAAAGTTTTGAGCAAAAAAAAAAATCGATGAAAATTGTAGTTTCAAAAAGTGCCAAAAAAATGTATTTCCAATGAAATATTGGATTTGTAGAGAAAATAAAATTTGTAGAAATTTGTCTAGTAATTCGTTTGCATATAAATTTGACAAATAAAAATAGATTATTAACAGAAATATCTCTCATTTTCTGAATAATTTCTAATTTTTTTTTCTCTTTTTTTAATCATAAGTGAATTTTCAATTATTATGAAGAAATTCTATAAAACAATTCATTTTGGAGGTACAATTATAGAATTTTTTTCTATGCGTAAAAAGTATTTTCAATTTTCGGAACATTTTATTACATAATTTTTGCAATAACTGCAAAAATAAACTAGTTATAAGGGATTATATTTTGAACGACATCACTTTTTTGTTTTTGCATACAAACAATAAATTTCCAAATAATCTTGACTTTTGGATTTTTTTCCCCAAAAATTGCAAAACAAAGATATATAATAATATATATATAATCCTGGAGATACCTCTGATTATTATCTATCCATTCCTAATTAAGTGTTCGTCAAACCAGAAGGTGTGAGAGTAATTGCCCTCTTTAAATTGCATCATGTCAACTCTCATTATGGGCGAACTCACAATTATAATTAATAATTGGCACAAAGAACATGATAATTGAGCTTTTTTGGATTAGTTAATTTATGCTTTATGGGAACACCTTATTTTATAAATGATTATATTATATATGTATAAAGAGTTCACATATATATAGTGGGATGAAACAAGTTGGATTCAAAAATAGATGACAATTCTTTTTCCTTAATTATATTGGTTTGATTATAAAACCGTGCCATCTTCTATTGTTTTGCAGTTACCTACATAAGAGGGATGATTAGGGCATGAACAAACTATAAATATAAATATTATCTGCAAGGTAGTCAGCCGGTCGGTAGCTTGTCGCTTAAAAAATGGCACCTGCTCAGAAAATTTTTGACACCGTATTCTATGTAAGAAACTTACGTACATTTTATTTTTATTAAATAACTTTATTGTTCCGGGAGTTGTACTATTTTGCCGCAAGACGGCGCCACTATATACCGCTTTGTTTACAAATAAATATGAGTAAACAACGCTCATGCCCCATTATTGACACTTTAGTAACTGATTTATACGTAGGCAATGTATCTGATACTATTCAGTGGATCTTAGCCGTGCGGGGAGGATAATTTATATCCTGTTTGAAAAATTTTGTTATAAATAATTTAATGTAGTGATTCTCAAACTGTGCTACACACAGGCATTGCTCGAGGGATATACTCCCATTACAAAATTGACTGGGAGATCTTGATATTTTATTAGTTGGTACACTGTGTAAAAGTTTGAGAACTATTGATTTGATATATATGTATATATATAATAATAAGAAATATCAATACAAAAGGTCATGAGGAAGTAAAAAAAATCTATTTTTGTGTTGACTTTAGTCGAACCGCACTAAGTCGACTCAATAAATTAAATTAAGCCTACTGCCCGTTTATTAATTTTTTTTACAATTAAATACTTTCAGTGTGAAGGTAGTTTGTTTATTATTTATCTACTTTTCTTGATATTTTTTTAATTAAAATTAAAATATGTGTGAGATTGTTCAATTAACTACAAAACTGTGGTATAGTATGTCTCTTCAGAGATGAACAAACCTCATTAGAAGTTGTGATTAATTATAAATTACTGAGGGATAGAAGAGCCACAACACGCACAACATCAATGGATGAGGCGTAGTGATAAAATACACCAAGTTGACTTAAATATTTTCAATTTTGAAAATCGAAAAACCATGGTTGTCCATGAATAGAAAAATCATCAACTCAAATAGAGCCGAACTGAGTCAATAATTTTTCGAGTCGACAAAGCAGAAAAAAAAGAAAAAAAGAGGGTGGGGTAGGTATTTGAGGAACAGCTCTATCGTGATTCTGAAATTGAACAACGGAGATGAAAAGGTTAAGAGTCCATGAGCAATATGCATTAAAATAATATATCATTTTATTTTGATATTAAGACAACATTTCGCATGATCTTTTATAGAATTCTTAAAATCCAATTTAACTGATCATTTTTTACGATGCATATTACATACTTTAAAAATGATGAGTTTCCTTGTTCAAATTTTATCAACTGAATAAACATACAATCCTTTTAAATTGTCATCAACTACATTTTAAGTACATTCATAATGTAGGTACTCTTATTTTGCTCAATCATTAATCAAATTGCCATACAACAAGTCTACGCCTAGATTCACTCTTGTTCATTTTTAAGCCATCTTTTTGATTGTTCAATGTCATCCATTATCTTTGAAGAATAGGGAATTATATTATGCTCTGAATTAAACGAATGAGATAATACTCATTTAATGATGTTTAGTGATTTATGTCTGCCAAAATGTCATGCTCTGTTAGGAAATGATTAAATGTGTACGAATAATTATTACAATTTGTCGATTAAATTGCTTCTTGGTGAGTTGCTACCCAGACTAGCATATGATATATTGTATAGTTGATCATTTTTATGTGAATCATTAAATCGAAAAATGTACTATTTTCAGGACATCAAGGAACATGATCAAACTAACAAAAAATTTATAGTCTCCAGATGGCGCTAAGATTTAGAGTTAAATAAACGACTAACCTACCAAATAAATAATGTTCTATTAATAGAGAATGAACAAACCTTGGATAATGTTGATCCATATCAAAGAGATTAACAAAAAAATAATGGTTAAGATAACATGAACCTAGTAAAATGGTGTTAAGTTTCGGTTTGGAAAATCTTGGACAGGTTTGAGACTTTTATACATTTTCTTAGACTGAACTAATGAGATCTCTTAAAGAAATTTGGTCAACCGTTATCATAAAAAAATTAGACCTTGATCGGCTCCCTAAAAAATCGGCCTAAATCTTTTTTATTGAATGGTGTTGCTCAGTCCAAAGAGGGAGCGGGAAATCACTATGGCTTGAGACTGCAGTATGGACAAAAATTTCAATCTAAATTCGTCTAGAGCACTCACTTAAAATAAAATAATTACATATGGACCGAGTGCTAAACCCCTGTAGTACACTACACTCAGACCCTACGTTGCCCTATATGAAATATTATTTATAATTCTTCAAATTAAGTTATTTAATTGCTAGTAATGGGAATACATGGATATGTAGGGTTGGGAAAAACGTAGAGAAAAATATCAGTTTTGAGAATAGAAAGGAAAAACGGTTGATCATATTGTTTTGTTTCTCTCTTTTTTTTTCATTCTTTAATAGATCGTCTTGGTGTTAATATCTCACTCTGAGTGATGAATTCCAATCTACTTTTGGTGTAATTTAAATATGTAAATATTCTTAAATCCTACATAGTACTAAAATAATTTATGTGTGTGTGTGATGTACGTCCTGCTTAGAAAAACAATTCTAAAAACTTCAAAACGCTACAAGTACAGTCTTTGGACATTAAAGTAAAATTTGTTTATAATTCGGAGTTACGTACGTAATACAATGGCTTCATTCTGATCTGACGAAATTCATGGGCTCTGGAGGGCAAGTTTGTTTTTTCGCAAATAAGTTGATTTTTTTTTCATGAAACAAGATTGATTCCCCGTGTCTAAAAGTTTGTTTCAAGGTATGTATGGGTTGTCTATTCGAAAATGCAGCATAAAATTAAAGTTCCAAAAAATGAACTATTGTACAAACGGAAAAAGGGGAAATGTATATTAGTTACGAATTAAAAAAGGGAATTAGGTAAATGGAGGAAGAAGAAGACTAGCAAGTTTGTCTTGTTCGTTATGTTTGAAGAAGGAACATGGCAAGTTAGCAATGTTAATGACCATAAATAAGTCACAAGGTCAAATATTTGAAAAATTGCTTTATATTGACCAAAATCAGTATTTTCAGAGGGTCAATAATTATATGTTGCATTTTCGAGAGTGTCAAAAGGAAGTGCAGGTTTGATTATATTTACATCAAATGGACAGACAACAACAAAAAAATGTTGTTTGCAAGGAGGTTTTACAATGGAAATTTACCTATAGTATAACTATAGGCTAAATCTTTTTGGTTTATAGTTTTAAAACCTACTAAATATAAATAATTTTTTTGATCCATTCCAAATACATAAAGTACCTAAATTTATTTTTCTAGGAATGACTGATGCGCGAACCTACGCACATTGAGTTCAAGAGAATAATTTCTCCCGAGTGCGCTATTTATCGCGCTACGTCAATCTTTTTAATTTTACAATTATCTTTCTTTAACTTACTATGTTCCCACTAGTATAATAATGCAATATATTCCCTTCACTAAGGCTACTACAAATGTGGAAGAGTATCCTTTCAATAATAGTAACACATTATCTGTTTTCAAAATCATACAACAAGCAGTTGATTTTAACATGGGTCTTAGTTCAGGTGTACCATATATCTAGCTCCAGCTTTTCCTAGTGCTCTCCAAAACGCTGACCCTTAACGGGGAGTAGCCTTTAATGATCTATTTCTCTAAAATTAGTTTCCCCACACGGTGTTACCTTTATTAAAAAGGTCACAGAATAAAAAGTATCCACCCCACCCCCAAAAAAAAGGAATTATCCTTTTATGTTGAGAGTTGTTCAAATATATTTATGTGTAAAACAAACAAACCTAATTCGAGTTTAACCAATCAACGCTGTATAATAATAATAAAAAAGAAGGCCTATTTAAAAATATGCTTAGCCAAGGATTTTGGTTGGATTTTTTTTTTGAGTGATCCTATTTTTTATGGGTGTCTGCTAGCAAATAGTCGACATTATCATCGATTTTTGTCCAATTTCGATGGCAATTTCATAACTTGTAAAAGGAAGATCGAGGGAATCGAAGGAAGATACTTACAACTTAATCATTCATTTCAAGTGATGTTTGAATTCGGATTCTAAATTCTACGAAGGACGACGGGTAGATAATTTATCCGAGGGAAAACTACCAGATCTCATAAGGGAGTAGAGTGGATCCCTTCCTTGGGAATGAAATACCAGGATCGAAAGAATAAAGAAAGCCATTCAGGATGAGAGATAATTTTAATATTTCAAAATGGGATCACTTAAAAAATGCAAAATGGAACAAGAATCCTTGGAGATGCATATTTCTTAAAATTATACATTAAATATTTTTCTATAATTTCATTTATGACATTTTTCATCACTTTATATTATGAATAAGTTATACGATTCTAAATAAGAGTGTCGTTTTTTACTATTTTTCAGCCGAAAAATGGAAAGAAATTAAGTTCAGAACAACATTTTTAAATCAGTTTTATTCAACGTTCTATAATTGGGAGAGAGTCTTAATGATGAAAAATGTCTCTGAGCGATAATTGTCCCGAATTACTATAATCCCAAATATTTATGACACCTGATGACCCAGAAAAAACTAAGATCAGTTTTGAATTCTGCGCTCTAAAAGAATCTCCTTTTTGGCTTGAATTCATTAGTCCAAAGTGAGTGTAATTAATTGTTGAGAAATATGACTTTTTTTACAGTTTTATAAGAGATAAAAGTAGTATAAAAATCGACAGCTTGCATCAAAATACAACTGTAGTCAATTTTTTGGTGAATGGGTTAACATAATACGAAATATTAATTTAATTTGAAAATGTTGAATGACTCGAAGATCACCTTTTTAAAACATTCATGTGTCTTCCTGGATCTAAAGTTTTTTCAATGATAGTATACACAAAAAATAAATGAGATTAGGTAATTACAACTCATTTCTAAGGAGAAAAAAAAACCTCCATCTGTTTTCGTTCGGGACAATAAACTTTTCTAAGGGACTAAATCAAATCAATCCATCACAAAAAGTAGGAAGCTCCATCCCACACAATCCACATCATGGCCCCCACAAAGGAAATGTTTATCATGTCTTTTTGCAAGGAGCCAAGCCCCTTGCAAAAAATAAAAGATGTTATACAATTCTAATACGCTTACTGTGTAATATTTGGAGGCATAACGCTATATGCACAGCAAGCAAATGTCCAATTGGATAAGACATTTAGGGTAGGGTCACATTGGATACATTTTTGAAATATTGATTCATATCAGTAATTCATAATTGTTTCTGTTCTTTACACATGAGTCATATTAGTTGATAATTATGTGTAATTTTCGTTGAAAGAATATCATTAATCATGGATTATAATGTTGTAATCATTTATTTTGTGTAAAAGGCATTCTTTTTGTAACAATCCCTTGGAGGATTTGATCATAATAACAATAATTACAGTGCTTACTCGCCCAATTTTAAGTTCCACATGACGTTCGTTCGTTCAATCTACTTATATGTGACGATGATGTGAAGGATAGAAGAAAAAAAAATATTCCATTCACTCAGTAGCACTCAGTAGATATTTGAGAGTCCTTCCGTTTGGTATTATTCATACAAGGTTCAGAAGTCTACATATTTTGAGTTTAAAGCTATATTTAAACTTTATAGGAGAATATAATATCAATATGGAGATTGGAGAATCATAGATTAATACAGTTATATAATACTAAATCCTATGTAACAACTTTGAAATATAAGAAACTTGATTTGTTTTTGTTTTTTTATTGTGTGTTTCTTCATCTTCTTCCTTTGATTGTGTTTTTTTGTTTTTATTTTTACAATACTTTTTGTTCAGACTCCTGCTTTTCCTTGGAAGTGGATGAGAAACTAACTGATACAGATATCACTTTTCCTAACTTTTCGGTTGTATTAAATTGATTTAAGGAAGTTGTTTTCGTATAAAAGTCTGTGGTTGGTGAGATTGTGGATGTTTTAGGGTTTTCTATTACTGGCTTTGTCGTAGAATCCGTTGATATTTCATTGTTTGTTTCTGATTTCTCTGAAATAAGGGTGGTTATGGCTTCTGCCAATGTTGTTGTGGAAGGAGACGCCGTCGTGTATCTGCCTGAGAGTTTCGTTACAAGGGTTTTACGTGATGATGACGATGCGATATCATCGTTTTGAGCTATCGTCGTCGTGAGGGTGTCCTCAGTTATTGGAGAAACCGTTGTAGGGAATGTAGTTAGAGGCACTACTGGGTCTGTATTTGTAGTTGATTTTGAAGTAGTTGATGTGGCAGAGGATTTTGTTGGCCTTGGAGGAGGATCTGTGAAATAATCTTCGTCCAAACTCTCATCCCTTACTTTACCGTCGTCATCATCAGAGAGTCGTGGATTTAAATTACGTAGATCGTTACCAAATGGGAGCCCTGGGGGAGGAGTGGGTAAAAAGGGCTTCAGTTTTGAAGAGTCCTTGCGGGCATTGAAGAAAGGAAGATTCATGACGTCCTCTTGATCCTCTTCCTCGTAATCATAGTCGTCATAGAGGTAATAATCCTCGTCTTCTTGATCATCGTACTGCAAATCTTGATCATCATAGATGGGTGGGGTAAATCGGAAGGTTTCACGAAGTGGGAGAAATGTCGTGGTTGTAGTTGTCGTTGTCGTTGTCGTTGTAGTAGTGGTGGTCGTCGTCGTTGTTGTGGTTCTCTTCGTTGTTCGAGGTCTCTCTGTTGTTCGTCTTCTATGTCCTCTATTACGTGGACGCTTTCTCCTAGATGGCCTTGGGCGTCGTGTGAATGGGGGAAGTGTTGTTCTGAAAGCATCAAATACGTTTTCAGGCCTTCGGAAAGGTTGATTCAAGGCAGCCATAAATAGAGGGTGTTTAGGACCAAGAGGAAGCTTACTTTTATCCGTGGAGACCTGGAAAAACATAATGGAATGGATAATTCAATGTCATGATAATATTTTTAAATGTCTTTGTAATTATGATTCATTTTTTGTAAACTTTGTTTTTTACTTATTTATAATCTATTTTTCTAATTTCTATGAAATAAACAATTTCCACAAAGGAACTCCTTTCTATCTATTGCCTTTTTTATACAATCATTATTTTTTTAAAGCCATATCCCCCCCGTTTGTCTTTTTAAAGGCCCTCATTATTTTTTCTAAACTCTCTTTTTCAAAGAATTTCAATTCTATTTATCAATACGAATAAACAAATACAAAAAAAACAAACTAATCCATGTTTAAAAATAAGTAATTTAATTTGCTTTTACATCATTTCCAATCTCAGGAATCCCTCCACATGCTTTTGCTGACCAGAATCGTCCATCAGAGGGTGACCATGTTGTATCTTCATAGCAACCCGACGTGGGATCATTAGGATCACGAATGTTTTCCAAAAAGCACCATACCGTGTCGATATTATCCTTTTTCACATCAAATCTGAAAACATAATGGAGTTTGATTAGATGAATTAGACGTAAATTCTATAGATGGAGAAAGAGAGAGAGAGAAAAAAAAGCTTTTAGACTCTTGTTTTTATTTGGACATTTATTCGATAAATTCGGAGATGAAAGAACTACATATGTTCTAGAGAGGAATTCATTTTCATTTATGGTGTGTTCCATTTAAAGAAAAAATATATTGTTGTATTAGGGAAAGATGTCTATAAACTGTTCAATCCTCCTAAGAAATACATGACCATAGGACCAGAGGAGCAAAAGGGTGTGTTCAAGTTTAGTCCGAACATTTGTGACTAGTATTTAGGAATATCATATAAGATTTTATGTAATATTTATTGGAATGATTTTTTTTTTTAAAGAAAAAAGTATTATATTATATTTTGAAAAGAAATAAGTCTTTTTATAGCATTTAAAAATAAATTGTTTTCATATTTCATTTAATGACTTTATTTTCTTACTATTTTTAAAATGACATTTTTTGAAGAAAATGGTCTTCCTTTTTGTATGGATTTTTATGGAAATTTCAAGGTGAACAAACTCCATGACATCGGCCCTCTTATTTGCCCCAATATGCAGTTTTTTTCTAATTATTAAATTAACCAAAAAATAATTATGGAGCTCACTTCCTTTACTGGGAAAGTGGTTAAGATAAGTGCTGTAAAAATTATTTGAATTAAGCTTGAGTCACTTAAGAGATGACCTGAAGAAAAAGTCTTCAAAAGCTCATCCTTTACTCTTAGGAAAGAGTTGCGAAGACCTCTTAACAACATCACCTATGTACTTGCCCGAATATACCATTCATATTCATTGATATTTTTTTAGAATATCTTACAAGGTTTAATACACATCCCAAAATTAAAATAGCAAGATCTCCACGGAAAGAGGAGGAAGAAAGATATAACATACCTACTTATTGTAAACCCCGACGATCAATCATGTGTTTAATACATAAATACTAATCATTGAATTTCATGTACGTAATATGTATTTAGATGGAAGTAAATCGTTAAATTGTCAAATTATGTACTTATATAATTTTTTTTATTACCTTGATGAAAATGTTCAGAAGAATTGAAATAAATCATTAATTTATCCCTGTCCAATATCAAAAATGTAAATTAAATTAGGTAGTTCTATTGACAAACATAAATTAAAACATTTCATACCTTAGTGTCTAATTATAACAATGCTATTATTAGCATCTGGCACAAAGTTGAAGTACTAATTGCTTTTGGTAATGGAGGGAGTTTATAGATATTTGTTTGAAAATTGAAATAGTTTAGTTACCCATTTATCACGGTAGTTGCGTAATGCAATCACAGAAACTCTTTAAAATAAAACGAAATAAGGACCATATTTCATGGAGGCCATTTCTTTATAAAGTCTAGTGATGTGCTATGAGAAAAATATGACGTCATATTAATCAGCATCAGTCCCAAAAAAAATAATTTGTTACAAGTTATAACCAGACTATAGTAAAATATTGAGTATATGGACTGATGAATAACGCATATGGCTTTAATCCAAATAAGTGAAACTAATTTTTGGATTCATCTGTCGAACATAAGTTACGGAATCAATTTACTCTGGTCATCAGTACCTTTTATTAAATGTTCTGCTATACTATAGTACGATTGTTATACTAAGATCCTTTTATCTGTACAATATATAGTATATTCAATTACAAATATAGAGACTTCTAGAGAACTTCACAAATTTTTAATTAAATTGTTTCAATAATTCATTTAAAAATAGGATTTTTTTTACAGACAAGTCTTTTAGGGAGCAAGAAATAACGGGTAACGAGTAAAGCTCGTAATTCCTCGAATTTTTTTTAGAAACTCGAAAATACTACTTCTGTAATAAAATTCATCTCGCGGCACAGCACTAATACAGTCTTTATGTATGAAAAATAAATAATCCTTGTTTGTCTACACCTCTACCCATGTGTGACTCTTAGAAACTAAAGGAATCCTATAATATGCTATTGTTAAATCTTTATAACTTATGGGCTTGGTTTAGTTGCACAAAAAATAGCAAAATAATCTTTTGTATTCAGCAAGTCTCATATTTTTATGGAAAGAAGAGTAATGCTTACCCCGTGCAATTTCCTCTGACAAGACCGTTATTTCCGATCTCTATGGAATCCTGCCCCTCGGCACATCTACACGTGTTCTTATATTTACGCTTTCGTTGTTGGGAGGAAGATTTGCAAATAGGAGCTTCAAATAAATCCTTGGTCTTGTCCAATAATCGATAGGGTGGGGCTCCAAACCAGTTAGGGATCGCTCCGGGAACATCAGGGTTAATACATTTCCCAACAAGTATGGCAAATCTTAGATCATTGCACTCACGTCCTATAGAGACAATGTGTAAGGAGTATGATTCAAAAAGAGCTCTGAAAGAACTATAATTCCTTACGTGCACCCGGACAACCCTCTTTACAATCGCCCCATTGTCCCTCAATTACATGTCCAGTCTCATTTACAGATGTTGCACACCACACAGAGCCTTCATTTGCGTCTTTTGAGGTACATTTATTAAACGTCTCTCCTTCATAAATAAATGGAAATACGCAGAACTTGGAATCGAATCCAATGGTTTTACAAGAGGCTGAAAGGATTTAATGAGATACATAAAGTTACATATGAAAAGAAGTTGCAGTAAAGGGGTAGGGCAAACCAGTTCCAAGACTTATTTCAAAGGTGGAGTAATAATCAAGGCTTTATCCGTTATTCTTAGATCCCTAAGAATAATTAGGTATATGAAATAAATGGAAAATCGTTACATCATGAGTGTGTGTTGACACTAAATCATTAGGTACAAACACTCATTCAGACAAGATCAAATGAGAATAACATTAAGGCAGATCTTCTTACATTATTATTATAGGTATCCACACCTTAAAAAAATGATATTTATCTCCATATAAGTAAATTTGAATTATGGGTTGCAGAGACAATAATTAAAAATAAATCAAATATTGATTTTTCTGATTCCCAATTAACAACCCTATGAATACTTTTCCACAAAAATTCAAAGTCCCCAAAGTTTGCAATTGAGTAACATCATTTTTATAGTCATGGAATGACGTAATTGCAAATCCTCCTACTCAATTCTTCTTCAAAATAACCTTCGTTAATTAATTATTATTTGAGGTTGTTCATATAGTTACATTCCTTAATTTTCTTGTTAAGAATGTGATTGTATGAGGTTTATAAGTTAGAGAGATTAATGGGAGAGGTTTCCATTCAGTAAAGGCATCCTCTGGAAAAAAAGGGATGTCTATGTAATAAGACTATTACTTACTTATGCAAAAGGTATTTTTTTAACGTCAACATGGGAATCTATTACTAGTAAATTCCTTTGATAAAGATAGAGCACCAGAATAATCTCTAGGAGTGGCCTTTTTCTCCGAACACAAAAACAAATGAAAAACATTTTTAAAAATGCAACAAATTATATAATGTATGCATTTAATCTCATTATAACTGCTCTTTTGCTTTGGCCGGCAAGGATGTCCTCATTCAGGTGTGTATGTGTGGATAAAACAACAACTCTTAAAAAGTACTACCCATTCAAGAGCCAAGCCTAACCCCTTCTTTGCATATTAAGTACCTTTTTGGGAGGACATAAAGTCCTCGAATATTAACCTACAAATTCTAGGCTTGGCTTTTACCCATCATATTACCCCATAAATCAAATGGACAAAGAATTCAAAAGGAGGGAACCTTACTGCAAGTTTTGAGACATGCGAGATCCGTGGAACATTTTCCAGAGGAATCATTCGGACCACCACAGGCCTGTAGTTCCGCTTTTGCACATGTGAGACAACATCCACATTCGTCAAAGGTGTATTGACCGCTTTCACAGCAATGTGGAGGTGGAGGACATGAGAAATTGGGAACGACGTGGCAGAGACAACTCTCTCCTGGATCAAATTGGATGAATAAGAAAAGAAGAAAGGTGGCTCCGAGGTGAATCCTCTTCATATTATCCTCAAAACCAAACACCAACATCTTTGATCTAAGATGCTCTGTGGAATACTAAAAAATTGTTGTTCTATCATCTTCTATGTCTTGTCTCATTACCCCTTTTTTTATGACGGTAAATGTACACATACAAAAAAAAAGTACCTACATATTTTGTTTTACTTCTTAACTCGCGCTCGCCTCCTCATCATATTTACTGCTCAAAAACCAATTATTCGTTTCCCGTAAGAAGGTTTATTTCTCTATATCGTTGAGATCATGTTGTATTGTACATGCAAGATTAAAAGGTAAAAAACACTACAAAAAAACAACAGTGTTCCGTAACAGGAACAAAGAGTTGATGGTCTCAATTTCATTCATAAATCGGAACTCCGCCAATTTTGGAACCACCAAAAACGGGAGAGTCATTCATTTTTTCCAAAATGATGTATTAAACTTCAATTATCATATGAATTCATTTTTGTAGAGGTTGGCTCATAAATAAGTAAGTGACTTCTACCCTAATTAAATCCGGATCTCAAATGTAGGGGTATAAAATTAATCACTCTGTAAGTGTACCGTTAATGTGCTCAAATTATTTAAAGTGCCACCTCATAAATTCATAGAATTGATCCTTAAAAATAAGGCTGTGTCCGTATCTGTCTAGGAGTTCAAGCAGTTCCGGTACTTGAACCGATAAAGTCGAACCGAAACTGCAATATATTGCGTTCCCGGTTCTCGTATTTTTGTTACTATATATTATGAGATTTTATAACTTAAATTATAAAAAATATATTAGCTTAATA
This sequence comes from Lepeophtheirus salmonis, assembly GCF_016086655.4. Classification (NCBI taxonomy): domain Eukaryota; kingdom Metazoa; phylum Arthropoda; class Copepoda; order Siphonostomatoida; family Caligidae; genus Lepeophtheirus; species Lepeophtheirus salmonis. The sequence continues at coordinate 37,093,948 of NC_052131.2, forward strand.
ATTAAGTCAATTTTCGGAGTTTTTAATTGTTCAATTGCTGCGTTTTCCAATGGATGGTTTTTTATGGATACGAAAAAGTGTTTTTAGGCACAACACGGTGTAAATGAAAGAGGGAAGGAGTGGGGTAGATTATAGATCAAGATCAGTTTGTCAGGGATTTCTTAAGCCAGGGTTTCCCTAACTTTACTTTGCCAAGGCCACCCTACACTAATACATTTTTAGCTGAGGTCCTCTTGATAAGAAACATTTGTACTATTGTCTTAAGCCACCTTAGTTTTCAGAGCCTCTGCGTTTAAGGCAGCCCCGGCGCTGTTTGTATCTAATATCATTTCCTGAGCCCGAATTTAATATCCACACCCCTTGTTTTAAGTACCTCTTACCAAACTGCGCCTGAAAAAAATGAAAAAACAGAGACCAAAACTGTTGAAATGAAAGAACTAAAATCGGGACCGATAAAACCGCTGAACCAGGGACAACCTTGCTTATAACTCTTATTGTGACTAAATAATATTTTACTTCCTTAAAGAATCTCATCTATCACAAGTTGCATAGATCTTAAATTATTTAGAGATTTAAATATACATATATTACAATTCATCAGGAAATGTACTCATTATTTGAAATAAATACATAGACATTATACAGATTGTATATGACAACAAAATTTGGCACTCGGTAGAACACAAAACCTCCGCCTAAAATCAAATTGAGTTAGTGTCATACATTTATTGCATCCGGGAAAAAGTACCATTTTTGACCCCCCCCCCCTCCACCCCCTGTTTATGATTGTCTAAAACTTGATATGCCCTTCCGATTGATATCACCTTTGTTTATTTGTAGATAAAATATATTGGTTATCTTGAAGACCACAGATCAGGGATGCCCGCAAGGTAATTTATATATTTTTTTGGGAAATTTTTGTAAACCCTATTTTTCTCATACAAATTTTTCTACCTAACAAAAATTTTTTTTTAGTATAAAATAAAAATTCCTTCGTAAAAAGGGGAGGCTCGTGCCACTATCTCTTGTGAACGCCCCTGCGGATAGACTTCATATTCAAAATGTTTGGTTGAAAACTGAAACAACGATCAGTCCTCAATTTATTGCACTCCAAAATATCCAATACCCCCCTCGTCCTAAAAATACTTTCAATTGGTAACCCAGACCCTCGGACAACTGGATGTAATAAATGTATGAACCCTTATGTACCTGAATTTGTTACAAAGTTATGGTGGATGATCCATCATTTTCACGTTTTGTGTTTCTTGCACATGTGGAATTTAATTACCTCTTACAGTGATCATATATACTGTGACTTTTGTGTCATAATCCTGGTGACCAACAATCAAACAGAGGCAAAAAAAATAATCTTCCTTCAACTTCGTTGCAGAGGTAATTACAATAGTATAATTTTTGTTCCTGAGATTATTTCCTTACTTTTATTTTATTTTTTAATACCGTGTTCATTTATACTGTTGATGAATTATGAAGAACAGTTTTGTTCGTGAGGGATAGTGTCAAAAAGTTTGGAGGGATTTGTCTTGGATGGGTCAATATTTTTAGGACAGCATGACACTACAAGTACCAGCTTTAATAACAGTCATTATAGTACCACTTTTAATACGTCAGTACGAGTGTTGGATGGGTCCTGGGACTGTTTCCCTGCCCAGTGTTTTTTCCCTTCACATTCGAGGAGTCTTTTGTCCAATCAGTCCGGTCTTTTACAACATTCATCAGTTCTAAGGACCACTAAGTATGTCCTTAAGTATCCAGTTATCTTTCTATTTTTTTCACTCTTAGCTAGGATTGATGAAATCTGGTCTTTTTGAAAGAGACAAGATGATAAAACTTCAACAACTGAAATGGAGTGGCTAGTAGCTACATCATTTAAGCTCTTGTAGCTACCATAAAAGAACGATAAGGAGTGGTCCTAGGACTGACAATATTAATCAGAACTTGACTGATATGACTTCAGTCTTTTCAGCTTTTTTAGACAGATTCATCACTTGTCTGTACTCATGTATCGAAAAACAGTAATTAACATTTAAAAAATTATTTTATAGAATATTATTTCTGCATTGGCTTTTTTTTTCTTAAAACTCTTGATGGTTTCTTTGAATAGACACTGATCTTAAAAATATAATTATAATTGTGTAATTATAATACAAATCAGTAGGGCTTTTGACCTTCTACTTAGAATGACAACATAATATCTTAATACCGAGATTTCCCCTATTTACATTTTGACCGCTCATCCCTTCATTTTATAAAGAGATGCTAACTCGTTCATTTTTACTTTATAAAAATCATTCATGCCAACTGTTGCATACAATAAGAGAATATATACATTGATAGTGGGTCTGTTCAGGATTTTTGTTAAAAATAAGTATATTTTTAGATTGGATCATTTCTTTTTGAGAAGACCATTTGAAAAAGTTATACACATATATAATATTTATATAATAAGGCATTATAAAAAATATAATTCTATAGGGATTTTATAAAAAATAAAATTCAAAATTGAATTCAAATTTTTAAAAGGGAAAGAAAAAAAAGGATTCGCGCATTTATCTTTGCTCTAGGACTTGCTATCAATAAAACCAACCCTGGTCTACAGTCCCCCTATAAATTTCAATGACGATGTGAAAATGCTTGTGTTGACATTCAGTAGGAGCTGTTTTATGAAATATTTGTTACAAAATTTATGCTTCGTTCGGCACAAAGGAGATAAAATGGTTGAGAATATGAAATGTATCTGTTCTGATAGATGAAAGCGTGGAAGACAAAAGGTATGTTATATCATTTTGAAAACCCAATTATTTTGAAAAATCTAAAAGCTTCCATAAAATCAGATGAAGGGACGTAGCTTAGTGGACAACCGGTTCAGGAGAAGTTATTATTTTGGGTGCATGTCAAAGAGAAGTGTCTCTCATCTAAACACAAAAGGCATCAAAGCCACAGTCAGCCATCTCTGAGACGCCATGATAGAGGACTACATCTGCAAAGGGTGCCAGCCCTTCTTCTACCCCCTGGTATCCATCATTACCCCTAAGGGCGGCTACACTAATGATTTAGAGAGCTCAGGCACATATCTATATTTCGTATTATTTTGGTTGATGGCCTCTATTCACTTTATATGTATGTAGTATTGATCTTAAAGTATTTTATATAAATAACTATATTCATTTACAACTGGTGTACACGCTATTGATATGGATCTACGAATAATGGAATGTATACACATTCATAATACGATAGGGGAGTGTTATTGAACCATCAACAACTGCAACATAAAATTTCGAGTCTTGGGCTCTATTATCAGGGCAACAATGACGATAAAAACTTCCTTGTAGCGAATAAATGGTATTCCATAATAATAGGGAGATAGATTTGTCATCATCTCTTCAAAGTTAAGGTGTGAGTCCATCAGTTCTTTCAAAATGAGGGATTACAGTGAATTGTTAAGTTTTAATCAGAGGTTTAGAAGAGGGAATCTCATTTGATTAAGTTCTTAGAATTATATTATTGATATGATGTTGATTTGTATACATTGATATACGTTGATGTATCTAATTTTTTTTTTTGGCAATCCGAGCATGAGCTATTTGCTGTTGTTCGTGACAAATCAATGACTAATGAGACTTCAAAGACAAACCTATACTATTAGTATTTTTGCAAAATATCTTATTGAGTCGGAAGTAACATATGCAACAATTAGCTACCATTTGAAGATGAACTCTATAATTATCTATCTATGTACCAACAGAGAGGTCATGTTAAGAGTTAATATTTGACAGAATTGATCTTATCTAGTGGTGCACATTTTATTATTTTTACGGAGTAAAATTTAAACAATAGGTTTTGTGTGGACATTTAATTAACAAAATCATCTGAAAATATTACTCCGCACAGCTTTTATTCAATATGTGAGCCGTCAGCTCTAATAATGGCCTCAATACGAGGCCACAACCCCTAGCAGACCATGACTACATAGTCGGACTTGAGCTTGGTACACTTCTTCTCAATGGAAGCCTAGGGAGACTGGACACTCCTGTGAAGAGTAGCACACACTTTCTCCTTCAGACACCCCTAAATAGTGCCGGTCACAAGGCCCAATACCATGGTAGCGGTGAATAAGTCTCTGCCAAGATAAACAGTGTTATGGTTGTATCTGAGCTCCTTGGATATGGCCTTGGGGACATGCTGCGTGAGAAAAAAATATCACTTCTGTGCTGATCCATTTTACTCATTCTCGAGTCTTTAGTTTTTAATTGAGTCCATTTTACAATAGTAATCGTAAATCACAAAACCTATCTTTCATCAAGTTTGAAGAAATAAAGATGTGATCAACCCTGTATTTTACATACGTATATACTCTTATTAGAAGGATAATCCCTTGGAAAAATGACAGTTGAGGCCTTGGACTTTTTTTGTTGTAAAAATAAGGAATGAATTCATATCATTAAACATTTTATTACTTGTATGAATGAATGTATGTCATAACAATCTTGAACCAAATCTACCCCTTGCAATCTCTAACAATAATTATATTTGTATATACGTACATTCATCTGGGAAACAAGAATTGAATTCTTTGTAAGCAACGTTGGAATAACTATGAATGGAGTAGATATCTCCCTTCTACCCATTGATAAATAAATAAATATATGTCATAATTAAGTCACCAGAGATCCTTATTTCATTTTCAAGGAGTTGATGATTTGTATACTCGTAGAACACAAGATGAATCGATAGCATCTTCGTATCCTCTAAAGTCCCAACAAAGAAGAAACACACAGACTCGTTCACAAAGGGCTTCAAATAGTTAAACACTGTTGTGTCGACTTGAAAAATGATGGACTCGGTCTGACACGACTAAAGTCTATGATCTTTTATCGACTCTAGTTGTACGTCTTTTATAATTAAACGATATATTCTATAATAACTGCATCAACTTTTTCATTATTCAAAGTTGAGAGGAAATCTTCTTTGCCCAGTTGTTGATTGACTAAGTTACTAACCATTTTAATAATATCCACATGCTTATTAAATAAACATGGACACTCCCAAAAAATATAATCCTTCATATAATGTTTCCTTCTTTCATTGACTTTATAGTATGACATGGAATTATGACGTAAATATTTCCCTAATTTGTTTTTGTCGTCTTCTTAAAAATGCATTACTTAAGAATGCGACAATATCAAGGAGTTTTATGGATCCCTAATCACTACTTATATGTTCGTTCCAGTCAAGTCTTAGGACGGGTACTAAGGACTGTTACTCCTTAGTACCCGTCCTTGTTTTTGGTTCCTTGGAACTTTTCATTAAAATATCGATAGTTTATAAACTCAAATAAGATATATGATATATGCTTTGATTATTGGACATATTTAGTAAAAAATATAATATTTTTCATAATAATACAATATCAAAGGAACATATTATATTGTTACATCGTCATATAATTTATTTTCTTATATAACGGAATAATTAAATAGGCACCCGCATTGACGTCACGAGGGATCGATTTTATTTTCTTTAAGGACCGACAAGTCAGACTGGACTGAATGGTACCAGACTGGATTGGACCACGGCCCTCAGTCCTAAATAAGGATTACGACAACACTATTATGACCACGGACGGTATAAATCAGTCATGAGTAGGCATTAAGGTTAACAATGCTTATTTATTAAAGGATATTTATGAGAGTCTTCGCATTCTTTGAATATCCCATAAGTAAATTGTTTATTTTCATTATTAATTTCAATCATGCACACATAAAGACTGACAAAATAAAAGAGTAATAGAGGTAAAACCCAATTGTTGGGAGGGTTTGCATGACTGGAGGTCAAGGGCAAGGCCTTCAAGGTTAACTCATAATATGGCCTGTAGAAGTAATATATTTTATTTTAATTCAAAATATATCCGTTATACCCATAGGAATATTCATAATGAGGAAATTCAAACAATTTGACAGAAAATTTGAGGTATATTAATCAATCACAAAACGTATTAAATTATCTACGATTAGGATCCAAAAGTAAAAAAACAAAACAACATTACTCTGAAGATAAAAATATATTACAATATTTTTTTAATATACCGGGTGGTCCATTGAAATTTCAACACTTACTAATTTAATAATGAATGAAGGTTGAGTGAGGGAAAATTAATTAATATTTTGATATATTAAATCCGTAACAATTAGTTAAAAAACAAACTTGAGCTCTCTAGATTACGTACAAGTCGAGAAAATGACACTTGACCGTGATCCACGAATTTCCATTCGCACATTCCAAGCAGTTGAACGTCTCCAGGACCCCCTTAGACACCATCAACAGGTCCGAAACGTTGGAGAGGAAGAAGGGCTCTGTCCAAAATACAAAACTGTACCCGTAGGAGTTAAGGAAAACCGCCCAGGCCAATCCCCTTAAGTCCATGAGAGCCCACACATGAGATCTCAGAATTTCACACCAAATTGTACATGGAGCCCTAAAAAAAAGTGGGTTGAAAGAGCCTTGTGAGAGTTCACTTTTAAAACCAGCAATTAAAAAACAACAACAATTTTTTTGATACTTTTGCCCTCCCTACAGCTCTGATGCCAACGCCCTTTTGGGTGCATATCAAGGGAAAGGCCTGCAGTGTCCACCATCCAAAAACCGAGCCCCTCGAGGCCACTGTCAGCCAGAAATGGGATGCTGAGAGAAATGACTACATCCACAGTAGGTGCCAGACCTTCCCCCCGCCGACTGAAAGCCGTCATTGCCGCGTAAGGCTGCTACAATTTTGATTAAGAGAGCTCAGACACACATCTATTTATAAAATTCATTTTATTAAAATTCTATTGTTAATTAATCAATTATATTTTCTGGAAGTTTAAAATTCAAAGTGTTCATATTTTAATGTACCACTCGGCATAATATATAAATTAGGCTAGCGAGTTGCTTATTTTTTAAAACTACACACTAATACAATTTGTTTTAATAAATATTCTTAATATATTTAAAGTGGAGTAGATATAGAGAATGATTTGTTATAAATCCAACGCAATTATAATTATTGGAAGTGTGAATAAAGAGGTTTTAGGGCTGGGTTATGTTTGACTCACTTATTTGGATCCATATCCCTCCTCAATGGACATTATCTGATTCCATAATCCTAATTTTATAGCAATAATTTTTTGAGGTAATTAAATGAACAAATAGCTGTTTGAATCTGTAACTTTTAGTTGAGTTTAAAGAAGCTGTTGATATACACGACACAACGTGTTTGCAAATATACAACTTTCTAAAAACTCTGAATATAAAATCTTATACATCAACTAATCTTTTGGCCAAATTGAGGAGGCTTATGTGATTTAAAAAGTTTTTTGTTTGATGTCAAGGTCGGTTTCAGCGTGGGCAGGCCTGGGGAAAAGAAAAATGTGTGGGACACTTTTATTTATCTTATTATTTTAATTTGATTTGTTTTTAAATATTTTCTTTTTTATTATATAATAATAAAATGCAGGACCTTTACTTAGAAATACTTTTTGGCATTTTTAATATATTTTTTTGACTTTCATTAAATTTTTTAGAAAAGGGCAAGAGTTCTTATTGCCTTTTTTAATGACCTACTTTTAGAATGGTCACTCCTTTTCAAAAATTCCTCTGATCTTTAATCCGAGTGGTCCATTAAAATCAAAAGACTTTTAATTTTAAACTTCAACAAGATATCATTTATTAATGAACTATATAATTTCAACAAAAATAATACTATAAATAAATGTGTGTCTGACCTCTGTTAATCATTAATGTAACCGTCCTTAGCGGCAATAATGGCTTACAGGAGGCGATGGAAGGCCTGGTTGTTTTTTTTAACTCCTCTGGGCCCAGTTTTCCCTTTTTGATAGACCCCTCCTTCCTCTCCAACGTTTAAGACTTGCAGACAGTGTCGACAGTGGACCTGGAGAAGCCCAGCTGATTGTAGTGCGCCAAAGGAACTTCGTCGATCACGTTCAAGTGTCATTTTCTGGACTTGTCCCTAAGCTAGAGAGCTCAAGTTTGTTTTGCTTTGTATCTTATTGTTTATGCTTTAATATTTCGAAATATAAATAAATTTCAATGCCTCAACCTTCATTTATGATTGAATTAGTTTAGATTTCAAAACATAATATGGTATAAGAAAGTTTTATTTTGGTATGCATTCACTTTTTTCAAAGTTTTATCTAGCTTAAGACCCCCTTCCCAGGTCAAGTTGGGGACTGGGACTTCCCTCAAACTGGTTCTGAGTGTAGGAAAGAAAATATCATGAAAAGAGAGATTTGTAAACACATAAGTATCTGTTCTTTATGAATCAATAAACCTTTTTTCTTTCCTAATTTTTAAATGTACTTTTTCCATTATAAACTACTCAACTCAGCAGATCTAGTACAACATCATGGGAGCTAAGCTTCTCTCCTCCCATACATTATTCAAAATGTCAGGCTAACTATTTGAAACTATGTCATTACAGAGCTACACGTTTCCGACCTCTGACGGAATGCTTGAGTTATCCTTAAATATGTGGTGCTCCGCCCCTTCCGAGAGTTTCTAGTTGAAATTTAAGTCAACACACTTAGTCATTTTATTAACTACTTTACTCCTCCTAGCCCCTCTTCCAATCAGGGGTGCCAAATTCCATGTCTAAACGTGGCAACTTCAAATATTATTATATCATTTTGAGCATTATACTTTTTATAAGATTCAACAAGCTTATCCAGTTTACCAATTGAATCATTTTAGCACAACTTTCATTACCTTAAAGTAACATGGATAATTTGCATTTACCCTTAATTTATTCTTTAGTTGTTCTGAAATGACTTAGACTGTCCCAGTAAGACAAGAAAGATCATTCAAAAGCTTAAAAAAAGTACTACATCATGTGATGTAGTCTTGTCCGGCTCGGACAACGTCGTTGCAGTGGTTCTCCAACTCCCAAAACTGAATGGAGAGCTTCTGATCGTTCATTAACTTCACCACCCGCTGAACACCGCGTGTGAGGTGTTCATGGCTATCAAAATCGTAATCTCGGAGCAGGTGCTTCAGCTTACATAGGAAAAATCAGTCACGGAGATTAAGATCCGGTCTGAAGGGACTCTGTTTGATCGTTTCCGCCTGAGGCTGTGTTAAGGACTGCCTCGTATCCTTAACTATGTGGCTACTTGCGTTGTGCCACATGCTGAAGAGGTTTTTGAAGCGGAGATCATTAGTCAAGATTCTAAAAATCGCTGTGGGCGGTGGGGAAAGTTCTGCTGAGACCTCTCGAACACTCCATCGATTTTTTGTTTCTTTCCAGGTCCATGACTTGGGCTATGTTGTTGGGTATCCTTGTCTCTCGGGAACGTCTTGATAGGACACCTTTCTCGAGCTTAAAAGTGCATCCCCAGATCTCACCAGCTCACTGAAACATGATTCCACGACTAGAACAGGCATTTGTGTAAATGATAGTGTGGTTGATGTGGATCTCAGACCCTGTTTGACCCAGTTAGTAGCGTATCAAAAAGTACGAGTGGAAATTGTGAGTCTCCATGTTCAGCGACGAATGGACAAACATGTCCAAATGTAGTATGTAAACACTATCTATTTAGTGCCTGAATAACTATGGAATGTTTTTTTCTACCATATAATTTATGAGAAAATTGAAGCTGGTGGAATTTTGTAGCTAACTCTTCTTAATTTCTTTCAAACGAACCTGTCTCAATAATTTCGGAACAGACTAATATAAATATTCAATGTATTTATTTCCAAGATAGCCAATATAAATATTAAATATTGATAAAAATATCCCTAGCTGATAACTTTGAGGATGTCATTTCGCAAATATTGATACATCCAACATCTTTGTACGTGTTCTTAAGACTCATAAAGAAATCAGACTGTACATCAAAATTTTGGGACTAATAGAGCCTACTAATTTCATCAGCATTTCCACTGTGGAATTTGAATTCCTCAGATAGGAATTTCTTATTATTATATTACACTTGCAAAGAGGCACTTGGCGTTGCTCGGGCAAAGGAGGGAGCGGGAAATCACATTGACCATGGTCAATATGATTTCTTCTGAATACTTAGACCATAGAGATAAAATACACTCTATGTACTTCCATGTCTTCAGTGCAGGCGAGCATTTTAAAAGAAAACCTGTTTGATATATTCTCATATAAAATTTTCTTTGAAACAAGAAAAAAAATGATGTTATAAACTTCAAACAATATCCCAAAACATATGAATGAAAAAATTTGTTTGATGAGAAGATAAACTTTTATTTTTGCCGAAAAATTTCAAAATTTGTGAAGAAATTTATTTCACACTTATTTTGCAAAATAATAGTTTATAAAATTTAATGGCATTCTAAAGAAAAACACAAAACTAGCAAGAGTTATTTCGTACTTACAAAAACAAAAAAGTTATAGAAAATAATGTTGTCGAAAAAATAACCCTCGATAACTGGTTCATTTTTGCAAATATTGTTAAAATTATGTAATAAAATGTTCTAGATATTGAAAATAATATATATGGAAATGTAAAAGTTAAAATTTGTATGTCCAATATGCATCGTTTTGTGGCATTTCTTCTCATAAATTAAAAATTGACGTTTAATTAAAAAATATGCAAAAATGTCCAATATTTCAGTTAAACATGAACTTTTATGTGTCAAATTTATCTGCAAACGAATTTTCAGACAAATTTCTACGAACTTTATTTTATTTAAAAATTTATTATTCCAGTGAAAATTCATTTTTTTGCACCTGAAAAAAAAAAAAGTAAGTGCAATTTTCACAGATTTGTCATTTTACCCATAATTCTTTGATTTTTGTATACATTTAGAAAGTGTTGTTATTCAATAGTTGGTTTTTGTGACAACAGTCACTTTTTGATTGCTAACACAACCCTTAATTTAGGCTCGTTGAGCTCCAAAGAATAGTTTTTGTTTTGTGGGTATCACCCCCCAAAGATCAGCAACCCCCCGCGTATTAGTATATGACCAGGTCAAAAGAAGCATCCATCCAAAGGGGCTGGACACTCATAAAGGACACACAAACTGTATTCTATTTATATATTTTTTTATTTATGAAAAACATTAAAATTGACGTTTTAAAAACATTTTATGAGTCCGTATCGTCTCATGAAATAACTAAATAAACAATATCTATTTACATGTTTATCTTGTCTATTTAAACACTCCGAATTTTCACATTATAAGCATATCATGCAGAAATTAGATTTGGCTTTGTGTATCTTAATAAACAAAGCTGAAAATTAATAGATAAGAGATTTAACTATAAAAACACAAGAAAACCGATATATGGAGTACAAAAGAATTTAATTCTCGAAGAAGACAACAAGACACTAAATTATACAAAATGAAGTTCTTTTTGATGTTTGCAACTCTTATTGTTGTTTGCAACTCTGTTTCCCTCCCAGTTGAGGAAAAGTTGGACAACTGTAAGCTCTGCAAATTCATTTTTAAGAAGATCAACCATGCGATTGCTGATGGATTAGGCGTGGATAAAATTGTGGACACATTAAAAATCGTAAGATATACAAATTTAATGATATCTCTATATTTCTTGAATCTTTCTGTTACATTGAAATTTTGTAGGACTGTAAGATCGTCTTTATGTTTCGTCCTAAATGGGAGAAGAAATGTTATGCATTTGTAAATAACGTTGTGGAACCACAGCTCGAGGGCTTCATGGGACATATTGCTCCACCAAAACGGACTTGTAGATTCCTTGGCTATTGCTAATTGAAATACGAATAATATAATGAATCATTAATATTTAAAACAATCGTTTATTTATTTAGCAATAAAAGGTTTCTTTTAACTTACAAAGATAACTTATTAAGAGAAAGATGAAGGGGATATGAGAGGATCCAGTTTCTTTATCCTACGCTTAGTAAATAAATCCTAGAGGCCTAGCACTATTTCATCTGCTCTTTTTTTGATCTCCCCCAATTGGCTCAACTCTAGCCAAAAGGCAAACACACTGTTGAATTACATTAGTTGCAACGGTACCTCTAACTTCGGGGACTCTTATTTCGAATGAGATAATCATATTTATATCTTTTATGAGAGCTCTTGATTCTACTTCTGCAACACAAATTTCTCTCTCTCGATCTATAAGCTCAATATTACAGGGCAGGGCTGTTTTGGAGAATATTTCCTCATTTATGATCCTCCGTGTGGAAGTAAGTAGAGGTCTATGCGGAAGACGTTAACTGACTGAGTCTAGATCTATTGGCCTTAATTCTAAAACCTTTTTCCCGAGTAGGGCTGCGTTATCGAATTTCATTTCATTTGTTACGATTTTCTCATTCTAACCTAACTTTGAAATAAAAAAGGTAATACGAACCAGCCTTTTCATTGTTACCTTCATCAGTTTCCGATAGTGCTGGGTTTTATTGAAAAAGGAATCCATTCCGGAATTCCTGATTGAGTTATTTTGTTTGTAGAAGGAAGAGAAGCTCTCTAAAAAAAGGCGAAACTGGATCTGGAGGAGTTAAAGAAAGAAGCCGAGGACAATCCCCTTAAGTCCATAAGAGCCCATGCAAGAAATCTCGGGATTTCGCACCAAATTGCCCAGAAAGCCCTAAAAAAAAGTTGGTGGAAAGAACCTTGTGAAAGTGAAGAGTCCACTTTTGAAACCAGCAATTAACGAAACCATCTCCTCCGTTGTAAGACTCTTTTGAATGAGTCTTTTGTTATTTTTAATTTTTTTTTTGGACACTTTTGTCCTCCTTACAACTCTGATACCAAAGTCCTTGACTATAACTTTTGAGTACATGTGAAGGGAAAGGCCTACAGTGTCCGCCATCCAAAAATCGAAGCCCTCAAAGCCACTGTCAGCCAGCAATGGGATGCCAAGAGAGAGGACTAAATCCACAGCATGTACCAGACCTTCCCCGCCACTGAAAGCCGTCATTGCCGCTAAGGGCAAGTCTATGAAGGCCTAAGCAAGAGATCCCGGGGTTCCACACCAGACTGTCAAGAGAGCTATAAAAAAAGTGGGTGTTGACGTTTTTTTAAATCAAAGGTTCAAAACCCTTAATGGAAATCTCGCTACACAATCACATTGAATCCATCTTAACTAATTTGAGCTCATATTGAAAGGCTAACTTTATTTTATAGTCGGTATAGTGAAACTGAAGTCTTTTTATTCTTTCTGTTATAATTATCAAAAATAAAACCAAAAAAACTTTAATTAATGGATAGCCCAAATTGCAATGATTTGTTGGACATTAAACAACTGCTAAAAAAACAAATATTTCAAATATATATTATATTCATAATATAAAATAAAATTTGTCTGCTTGATTGTCTGGTGAAAAGTCTTTTTTGGTCTAAGTAATAACAATTTAGCAACGAATGAATGCATAATATTAGACAGTAGAGGGTACATAGAGAGGGGAATAGAAACAAAAAATGAAGGTAGAAGGAAAGAGACAAAGAGATGGATATAGAAGGATAAAGAGTGAGTGAGAAGGGAAGAAAGAGAGAGACAGGAGAGGTTGTTTTTATTTCTGTCAAAACAGCCTCTATATGACTTCGGAGGCACAATTTTTTTATAGGAACATACTTGTCTATTTTATAAGCCTACTTGCTAAATTTCAGATTGATCGGTTCAATCTTTTATGATTCCATTTATGATAACAACAAACCCGACTTATAAATTCTTATAAAGGCTTGATCTAATCTAGGGGTACACATTTTGTTATTTTCAATCCGGAATGACATTGTTACAAAATTACGGAAGAGCACACCAATCCATCTTATATTTGAATAGAACAAGCTGAGACGGTTGGAAAGAGCAAAGAAGATTTTAAATTATTTCACGACCAACTAAAAGTCGGGCAAGGTTTTGCTTTTTTGATGAAAATTTTTCCACCCTTGATGCCACTATGAATAATCAGAACAGCCGCTACATCACAGCCGAACATCCAGAAAATGTCTCTGCTTCAGTACGACATATCCTCAGAATAAATAAAATCTATCTGGAACCATTGTCTTGGGCGTTGTGGAGTCTGTCCCTCATTTTTGTGGCGATAAAGTTCCTTCAATGTCAATTCAGATGCTTACAATGAACTTCTGGATAAGAAATACCTACCTTTGGTCAGAGAAAAGTTCGGGGACAACTTTGTTTTCACTCACAATGGGGCTCTGTGTCATTGCGTGGCTAAGGCCCAGGTTTTTCTGAGAGCCAACATTCCGGACTTTTGGGACATTAACATGTAGCCGCCCTCCTCTCCAGAAACAAATCTCTTGGACTACTCTATCTAGGCGTGTCTGGAGGAGAAGGTGTGTGCAGTTCCTCACAGGAGTGTCCAGTCTCTAGAGGTTTCCATCAAGCAGGAGTAGACCAAGCTTTGATTCTTACTATATAGTCACGGTCTGCAAGGGATTTAGGCCTCGTTTTGAGGCAATTATCAGGGCCGAGGGATCAAATATTGAATAAAAGTTGTGCCAAATACTTTTTTCAAATGGTTTTGTTCAATAAATGTCCCCCAAAACCTCACATTTCAATTTTACTCTTGAAAAATTGAAAATACTAAAATGTCTACCACTAGATAAGATCAACCCTGTATACAAGAAGCAAAGTTAATCCACACTTTAATAACTTCGAACAATGCCAGGTACATTCGATAGTACACAATATAAATGTAACTTCATAGTTAAAAAGATTCCCCTAAATTCATTTGAATTGAATTGAATAAAAAAATGAGCATTGATAATTGTTCAAAGTATGTTATACTATAAGAGGTGAATTAATACTTGAATCATTGCATTCTGCTTGTATCCATTTCATACTTACTTATACAAATGTTTGCCTTATTGTATTACAAGAGCATTTTGTTGCCCTCATCCATGATGCAAACGACTCCAATACTAGACACGATCCTTCAATTAAATCTAGTTTATCAATATATTTGCAAGTATTCTTTATATCCTACCTACATATTGGGGTAGAGGAATATTATTAACATTCAGATTAATCGTGGAAGGAATCCTACAAACATTGAATTCCCAGATATGGAACAAAAATAAAAATTAACGCATGGGGATTACATAACATCACTTTAAATATCATTAATGGAATAAATGACACTATTAAGTCTAAAACAAATAAGTAGAGATATATTTCAAGACAAAAGAATTTAAAATACACAAAAGGCTACGAAAAGCTTAAAAATGGAATTATTTGATCCTTTTGACCTCTTTGAAATACCTCTCCTTTATGATAGAAGGTGTATCTTTAGCTATGTACAATTGTACTTAGATATGCGATTCATCAACACTTTAGCGAGCGTGAATATTTTTACTGAAAATTAAGTCTAAAATACATTCATATTCTGTGACCAATTATCTTTAATTTGTAACAAAAAATTCATTCTGATTAATCCTTTGAAGATGCACACTCAAAGTATGAAAAATTCACTTTCACAAAATTGATAGATTTGATTTGAACAGCCATAACGGGAACAAATGAAGACTCATAAATCAAATAACCGCTCCAAACTACAGATAAAATTCTTGGGTTTCTCAACTCAGCCCAGAAATTTGAATACAAACCTCGAAATTGACCGAAATATGTCTAATAAATATTGGGTGGATCATATCAAGTATCGTAATTTAAATTTTAATAAATCGTAAATTTAATCGTCGATTGTATCCAAACTCGGTGAAAGACAGGTTTTGAGTCTCAAGATTCCTTATGTAAAGTTTCGACTCAATTAAATACAAAATAATCGAGAAGGAGTAATATGAAGCAACAAAGGGGTTGAATTTTGAAGATTCTTTTACGTAGGGATTTAGGACTTGCATTGAAGAAATTATTTGAGCATATTGAATAAAAGTTGTGGGGAGTACTATTTTCAGATGGTTTTGTTAAATAAATGTTTTTACAAAAGATATTGTTTAAATT
Source organism: Lepeophtheirus salmonis (assembly GCF_016086655.4). Classification (NCBI taxonomy): domain Eukaryota; kingdom Metazoa; phylum Arthropoda; class Copepoda; order Siphonostomatoida; family Caligidae; genus Lepeophtheirus; species Lepeophtheirus salmonis. Next base: position 37,109,894 of record NC_052131.2, read on the forward strand.
TTACTCTTAAAAAATTGAAAATAAAAAAAGGTGTAGTACTAGATAAGACCAACCTACAACATATTAATTAAAAAATAATAGCAACTATTTTTTCTTTTCCTGATTTATGTTAAGAATTGAGTTGAATAATACTTGTAGAACTTCAAGTAATAATAAGTATGATATTTAACTTAATTTAATACTATCTTTTATAAATACAACTTCACCGAGAATATTAATTATAAAAAGGTTCTAAAAATTATTTTGAGGTTAAAGATATAAATATAAAAATGGTTTAATAAAATAGGTAATTAATTAATTTAAGTGTTGAATGTCTTCAATTGTAGGCAACAAAAAGAATATTCTTAATATTCTTGTCACTACATACTTACCACATACTATGAACTGATATTGTTAGCAACATTGGTAAATGAAGATTCAGAAGTTCGTAAATTTGCATTGAGAAAAGTTTTGTATGCAAAAATTTCATAGGGAATTCATAATTCCTAATAAAATATACTATGAATCAAATTAAATCATTTCATGAATATGATTGATTGGTCTAAGATATTAATTTCAGTTCCTCCCATTTTACAATATTGGTTATGAAAGCAAGGAATGAGCCTTCGAAATGAGAGAAATATCCATGTCATTCCCAATCTGTAGAAAGGGCAGTAAAACTAGTTTCAGGGGCTTCCTGTAAGGTTTACGGATATAACAAAAGACACGGATACATTTTGTCAACTTTAAAATCAAAAGTTAAACTAAGGAAATTCAAAACTAATTTTGAGTACCCAGTTTGATATATTTACATATTATATATGTTTAAAAATTTAAAAATAGCATTCAGAAAAGATTAAGGCTAATTATCCACACCCTTATATACTAACTTATATAGAATAAAAAATAAGATATTGGTAGAATTTCTCCTTTTCATAAGTATTTTCTATCTTTTTCGTCTATTTTTGCACGAAATCCGGAGGTGTGCAACTTTTATTTCGCTGTAGAAGTAAGGGATTTGACTTTAGCAAAAAATTACATATCGTGCAATATCATTTTTTAAGCACATAAAGCTTTTTATAAATCAGAAAATAAAAGTTTATTTCATATTTTTATATACTTTTTGCAACTTTTCAGGGGTCAAAATGCGTAATAGCTCAACTTTGGGTTCCCTTTATACCCCAAATGCACTCATAAGTAAAATACTCTCTGTGTGAACGCTTTGTTTTTAAGTTTAAGCAAATGGTGTGGACCACCACTATATAATTATTACTAATTTCACGTTCATTTGTTGTTTTTACGGAAGTCACTCTGACCTTTAATTCCCGGATATACATGGTTGTAATGCACTTTTTTTTTTTTACAAATAGTAATTTTTACTAATACTTATTAATAATAATAACCATGTTTGTAACACAATGATAAATGAGTCAATAATAACTTACCCAAAAATTGATCTTCACATAAAATAACATTAATAAAATAGCAAGTGAGTGTTTATGGCTAATTACTTCCTACATGACGATTCCTTCCGATTGTTAATACTTGTAACAAATACTTAATAGATTGAGAATGTTTTAGGATCGTTTTTTTTTTTATTTCTCTATTTTTTATTTATTTTGGGATTGTATTGAAGACATTTGATATATTCCTCAACAGTTTTCTCACAGTTTTATGTTAAACTTGATTTTTTGTGTGTGGAAATGAGGCAATACAATAGCAACGTATTTCGCATCCTAAGTTAAATGATATTATTTCTTTTTGTGTTCGCAACACGTCAATTAGAATTTATTCTGACACATATCATGTGTATGTAATTCATTAGAGTGTGTAAAATATATTAAGCCATCCATCTTGAAGAGACGGTAGACTGAGTTATACTTCTTTAAGATAGACTCCACTTTGTCATAATCAAGTGTATGAAGAAGGTTAGATTTGATATTCCTTGAATAATTAACAAAATAATAATAATAAAAAGTACGACAAGGTCAATAAAGTTATGTACAGGGTGGTTCATTGAAATAAGAACACTTACTAATTCAATAATGAATTATGGTTGAGTGATTGAAATTAATTCATGTTCTCTTTTCTCAATGCAAATTTACGAACTTCTGAATCTTCATTTACCAATGTTGCTAACAATATCAGTTCATAGTATGTGGTAAGTATGTAGTGACAAGAATATTAAGAATATTCTTTTTGTTGCCTACAATTGAAGACATTCAACACTTAAATTAATTAATTACCTATTTTATTAAACCATTTTTATATTTATATCTTTAACCTCAAAATAATTTTTAGAACCTTTTTATAATTAATATTCTCGGTGAAGTTGTATTTATAAAAGATAGTATTAAATTAAGTTAAATATCATACTTATTATTACTTGAAGTTCTACAAGTATTATTCAACTCAATTCTTAACATAAATCAGGAAAAGAAAAATAGTTGCTATTATTTTTTAATTAATATGTTGTAGGTTGGTCTTATCTAGTACTACACCTTTTTTATTTTCAATTTTTAAGAGTAAAATTTAAACAATATCTTTTGTAAAAACATTTATTTAACAAAACCATCTGAAAATAGTACTCCCCACAACTTTTATTCAATATGCTCAAATAATTTCTTCAATGCAAGTCCTAAATCCCTACGTAAAAGAATCTTCAAAATTCAACCCCTTTGTTGCTTCATATTACTCCTTCTCGATTATTTTGTATTTAATTGAGTCGAAACTTTACATAAGGAATCTTGAGACTCAAAACCTGTCTTTCACCGAGTTTGGATACAATCGACGATTAAATTTACGATTTATTAAAATTTAAATTACGATACTTGATATGATCCACCCAATATTTATTAGACATATTTCGGTCAATTTCGAGGTTTGTATTCAAATTTCTGGGCTGAGTTGAGAAACCCAAGAATTTTATCTGTAGTTTGGAGCGGTTATTTGATTTATGAGTCTTCATTTGTTCCCGTTATGGCTGTTCAAATCAAATCTATCAATTTTGTGAAAGTGAATTTTTCATACTTTGAGTGTGCATCTTCAAAGGATTAATCAGAATGAATTTTTTGTTACAAATTAAAGATAATTGGTCACAGAATATGAATGTATTTTAGACTTAATTTTCAGTAAAAATATTCACGCTCGCTAAAGTGTTGATGAATCGCATATCTAAGTACAATTGTACATAGCTAAAGATACACCTTCTATCATAAAGGAGAGGTATTTCAAAGAGGTCAAAAGGATCAAATAATTCCATTTTTAAGCTTTTCGTAGCCTTTTGTGTATTTTAAATTCTTTTGTCTTGAAATATATCTCTACTTATTTGTTTTAGACTTAATAGTGTCATTTATTCCATTAATGATATTTAAAGTGATGTTATGTAATCCCCATGCGTTAATTTTTATTTTTGTTCCATATCTGGGAATTCAATGTTTGTAGGATTCCTTCCACGATTAATCTGAATGTTAATAATATTCCTCTACCCCAATATGTAGGTAGAATATAAAGAATACTTGCAAATATATTGATAAACTAGATTTAATTGAAGGATCGTGTCTAGTATTGGAGTCGTTTGCATCATGGATGAGGGCAACAAAATGCTCTTGTAATACAATAAGGCAAACATTTGTATAAGTAAGTATGAAATGAATACAAGCAGAATGCAATGATTCAAGTATTAATTCACCTCTTATAGTATAACATACTTTGAACAATTATCAATGCTCATTTTTTTATTCAATTCAATTCAAATGAATTTAGGGGAATCTTTTTAACTATGAAGTTACATTTATATTGTGTACTATCGAATGTACCTGGCATTGTTCGAAGTTATTAAGTGTGGATTAACTTTGCTTCTTGTATACAGGGTTGATCTTATCTAGTGGTAGACATTTTAGTATTTTCAATTTTTCAAGAGTAAAATTGAAATGTGAGGTTTTGGGGGACATTTATTGAACAAAACCATTTGAAAAAAGTATTTGGCACAACTTTTATTCAATATTTGACCCCTCAGCCCTGATAATTGCCTCAAAACGAGGCCTAAATCCCTTGCAGACCGTGACTATATAGTAAGAATCAAAGCTTGGTCTACTCCTGCTTGATGGAAACCTCTAGAGACTGGACACTCCTGTGAGGAACTGCACACACCTTCTCCTCCAGACACGCCTAGATAGAGTAGTCCAAGAGATTTGTTTCTGGAGAGGAGGGCGGCTACATGTTAATGTCCCAAAAGTCCGGAATGTTGGCTCTCAGAAAAACCTGGGCCTTAGCCACACAATGACACAGAGCCCCATTGTGAGTGAAAACAAAGTTGTCCCCGAACTTTTCTCTGACCAAAGGTAGGTATTTCTTATCCAGAAGTTCATTGTAAGCATCTGAATTGACATTGAAGGAACTTTATCGCCACAAAAATGAGGGACAGACTCCACAACGCCCAAGACAATGGTTCCAGATAGATTTTATTTATTCTGAGGATATGTCGTACTGAAGCAGAGACATTTTCTGGATGTTCGGCTGTGATGTAGCGGCTGTTCTGATTATTCATAGTGGCATCAAGGGTGGAAAAATTTTCATCAAAAAAGCAAAACCTTGCCCGACTTTTAGTTGGTCGTGAAATAATTTAAAATCTTCTTTGCTCTTTCCAACCGTCTCAGCTTGTTCTATTCAAATATAAGATGGATTGGTGTGCTCTTCCGTAATTTTGTAACAATGTCATTCCGGATTGAAAATAACAAAATGTGTACCCCTAGATTAGATCAAGCCTTTATAAGAATTTATAAGTCGGGTTTGTTGTTATCATAAATGGAATCATAAAAGATTGAACCGATCAATCTGAAATTTAGCAAGTAGGCTTATAAAATAGACAAGTATGTTCCTATAAAAAATTGTGCCTCCGAAGTCATATAGAGGCTGTTTTGACAGAAATAAAAACAACCTCTCCTGTCTCTCTCTTTCTTCCCTTCTCACTCACTCTTTATCCTCTATATCCATCTCTTTATCCTTACCTTCATTTTTGTTTCTATCCATACCCTCTACTTTAATATTATGCATTCATTTTTAAATTTTATTACTTAGACCAATTTTCACCAGACAATCAAGCAGACAAATTTTATTTTATATTATGAATATAATATATATTTGAAATATTTGTTTTTTAGCAGTTGTTTAATGTCCAACAAATCATTGCAATTTGGGCTATCCATTAATTAAAGTTTTTTTGGTTTTATTTTTGATAATTATAACAGAAAGAATAAAAAGACTTCAGTTTCACTATACCGACTATAAAATAAAGTTAGCCTTTTAATATGAGCTCAAATTAGTTAAGATGGATTCAATGTGATTGTGTAGCGAGATTTCCATTAAGGGTTTTGAACCTTTGATTTAAAAAAACGTCAACACCCACTTTTTTTATAGCTCTCTTGACAGTCTGGTGTGGAACCCCGGGATCTCTTGCTTAGGCCTTCATAGACTTGCCCTTAGCGGCAATGACGGCTTTCAGTGGCGGGGAAGGTCTGGTACATGCTGTGGATTTAGTCCTCTCTTGGCATCCCATTGCTGGCTGACAGTGGCTTTGAGGGCTTCAATTTTTGGATGGCGGACACTGTAGGCCTTTCCTTCACATGTACTCAAAAGTTATAGTCAAGGACTTTGGTATCAGAGTTGTAAGGAGGACAAAAGTGTCCAAAAAAAAAATTAAAAATAACAAAAGACTCATTCAAAAGAGTCTTACAACGGAGGAGATGGTTTCGTTAATTGCTGGTTTCAAAAGTGGACTCTTCACTTTCACAAGGTTCTTTCCACCAACTTTTTTTTAGGGCTTTCTGGGCAATTTGGTGCGAAATCCCGAGATTTCTTGCATGGGCTCTTATGGACTTAAGGGGATTGTCCTCGGCTTCTTTCTTTAACTCCTCCAGATCCAGTTTCGCCTTTTTTTAGAGAGCTTCTCTTCCTTCTACAAACAAAATAACTCAATCAGGAATTCCGGAATGGATTCCTTTTTCAATAAAACCCAGCACTATCGGAAACTGATGAAGGTAACAATGAAAAAGGCTGGTTCGTATTACCTTTTTTCATTTCAAAGTTAGGTTAGAATGAGAAAATCGTAACAAATGAAATGAAATTCGATAACGCAGCCCTACTCGGGAAAAAGGTTTTAGAATTAAGGCCAATAGATCTAGACTCAGTCAGTTAACGTCTTCCGCATAGACCTCTACTTACTTCCACACGGAGGATCATAAATGAGGAAATATTCTCCAAAACAGCCCTGCCCTGTAATATTGAGCTTATAGATCGAGAGAGAGAAATTTGTGTTGCAGAAGTAGAATCAAGAGCTCTCATAAAAGATATAAATATGATTATCTCATTCGAAATAAGAGTCCCCGAAGTTAGAGGTACCGTTGCAACTAATGTAATTCAACAGTGTGTTTGCCTTTTGGCTAGAGTTGAGCCAATTGGGGGAGATCAAAAAAAGAGCAGATGAAATAGTGCTAGGCCTCTAGGATTTATTTACTAAGCGTAGGATAAAGAAACTGGATCCTCTCATATCCCCTTCATCTTTCTCTTAATAAGTTATCTTTGTAAGTTAAAAGAAACCTTTTATTGCTAAATAAATAAACGATTGTTTTAAATATTAATGATTCATTATATTATTCGTATTTCAATTAGCAATAGCCAAGGAATCTACAAGTCCGTTTTGGTGGAGCAATATGTCCCATGAAGCCCTCGAGCTGTGGTTCCACAACGTTATTTACAAATGCATAACATTTCTTCTCCCATTTAGGACGAAACATAAAGACGATCTTACAGTCCTACAAAATTTCAATGTAACAGAAAGATTCAAGAAATATAGAGATATCATTAAATTTGTATATCTTACGATTTTTAATGTGTCCACAATTTTATCCACGCCTAATCCATCAGCAATCGCATGGTTGATCTTCTTAAAAATGAATTTGCAGAGCTTACAGTTGTCCAACTTTTCCTCAACTGGGAGGGAAACAGAGTTGCAAACAACAATAAGAGTTGCAAACATCAAAAAGAACTTCATTTTGTATAATTTAGTGTCTTGTTGTCTTCTTCGAGAATTAAATTCTTTTGTACTCCATATATCGGTTTTCTTGTGTTTTTATAGTTAAATCTCTTATCTATTAATTTTCAGCTTTGTTTATTAAGATACACAAAGCCAAATCTAATTTCTGCATGATATGCTTATAATGTGAAAATTCGGAGTGTTTAAATAGACAAGATAAACATGTAAATAGATATTGTTTATTTAGTTATTTCATGAGACGATACGGACTCATAAAATGTTTTTAAAACGTCAATTTTAATGTTTTTCATAAATAAAAAAATATATAAATAGAATACAGTTTGTGTGTCCTTTATGAGTGTCCAGCCCCTTTGGATGGATGCTTCTTTTGACCTGGTCATATACTAATACGCGGGGGGGGTTGCTGATCTTTGGGGGTGATACCCACAAAACAAAAACTATTCTTTGGAGCTCAACGAGCCTAAATTAAGGGTTGTGTTAGCAATCAAAAAGTGACTGTTGTCACAAAAACCAACTATTGAATAACAACACTTTCTAAATGTATACAAAAATCAAAGAATTATGGGTAAAATGACAAATCTGTGAAAATTGCACTTACTTTTTTTTTTCAGGTGCAAAAAAATGAATTTTCACTGGAATAATAAATTTTTAAATAAAATAAAGTTCGTAGAAATTTGTCTGAAAATTCGTTTGCAGATAAATTTGACACATAAAAGTTCATGTTTAACTGAAATATTGGACATTTTTGCATATTTTTTAATTAAACGTCAATTTTTAATTTATGAGAAGAAATGCCACAAAACGATGCATATTGGACATACAAATTTTAACTTTTACATTTCCATATATATTATTTTCAATATCTAGAACATTTTATTACATAATTTTAACAATATTTGCAAAAATGAACCAGTTATCGAGGGTTATTTTTTCGACAACATTATTTTCTATAACTTTTTGTTTTTGTAAGTACGAAATAACTCTTGCTAGTTTTGTGTTTTTCTTTAGAATGCCATTAAATTTTATAAACTATTATTTTGCAAAATAAGTGTGAAATAAATTTCTTCACAAATTTTGAAATTTTTCGGCAAAAATAAAAGTTTATCTTCTCATCAAACAAATTTTTTCATTCATATGTTTTGGGATATTGTTTGAAGTTTATAACATCATTTTTTTTCTTGTTTCAAAGAAAATTTTATATGAGAATATATCAAACAGGTTTTCTTTTAAAATGCTCGCCTGCACTGAAGACATGGAAGTACATAGAGTGTATTTTATCTCTATGGTCTAAGTATTCAGAAGAAATCATATTGACCATGGTCAATGTGATTTCCCGCTCCCTCCTTTGCCCGAGCAACGCCAAGTGCCTCTTTGCAAGTGTAATATAATAATAAGAAATTCCTATCTGAGGAATTCAAATTCCACAGTGGAAATGCTGATGAAATTAGTAGGCTCTATTAGTCCCAAAATTTTGATGTACAGTCTGATTTCTTTATGAGTCTTAAGAACACGTACAAAGATGTTGGATGTATCAATATTTGCGAAATGACATCCTCAAAGTTATCAGCTAGGGATATTTTTATCAATATTTAATATTTATATTGGCTATCTTGGAAATAAATACATTGAATATTTATATTAGTCTGTTCCGAAATTATTGAGACAGGTTCGTTTGAAAGAAATTAAGAAGAGTTAGCTACAAAATTCCACCAGCTTCAATTTTCTCATAAATTATATGGTAGAAAAAAACATTCCATAGTTATTCAGGCACTAAATAGATAGTGTTTACATACTACATTTGGACATGTTTGTCCATTCGTCGCTGAACATGGAGACTCACAATTTCCACTCGTACTTTTTGATACGCTACTAACTGGGTCAAACAGGGTCTGAGATCCACATCAACCACACTATCATTTACACAAATGCCTGTTCTAGTCGTGGAATCATGTTTCAGTGAGCTGGTGAGATCTGGGGATGCACTTTTAAGCTCGAGAAAGGTGTCCTATCAAGACGTTCCCGAGAGACAAGGATACCCAACAACATAGCCCAAGTCATGGACCTGGAAAGAAACAAAAAATCGATGGAGTGTTCGAGAGGTCTCAGCAGAACTTTCCCCACCGCCCACAGCGATTTTTAGAATCTTGACTAATGATCTCCGCTTCAAAAACCTCTTCAGCATGTGGCACAACGCAAGTAGCCACATAGTTAAGGATACGAGGCAGTCCTTAACACAGCCTCAGGCGGAAACGATCAAACAGAGTCCCTTCAGACCGGATCTTAATCTCCGTGACTGATTTTTCCTATGTAAGCTGAAGCACCTGCTCCGAGATTACGATTTTGATAGCCATGAACACCTCACACGCGGTGTTCAGCGGGTGGTGAAGTTAATGAACGATCAGAAGCTCTCCATTCAGTTTTGGGAGTTGGAGAACCACTGCAACGACGTTGTCCGAGCCGGACAAGACTACATCACATGATGTAGTACTTTTTTTAAGCTTTTGAATGATCTTTCTTGTCTTACTGGGACAGTCTAAGTCATTTCAGAACAACTAAAGAATAAATTAAGGGTAAATGCAAATTATCCATGTTACTTTAAGGTAATGAAAGTTGTGCTAAAATGATTCAATTGGTAAACTGGATAAGCTTGTTGAATCTTATAAAAAGTATAATGCTCAAAATGATATAATAATATTTGAAGTTGCCACGTTTAGACATGGAATTTGGCACCCTGATTGGAAGAGGGGCTAGGAGGAGTAAAGTAGTTAATAAAATGACTAAGTGTGTTGACTTAAATTTCAACTAGAAACTCTCGGAAGGGGCGGAGCACCACATATTTAAGGATAACTCAAGCATTCCGTCAGAGGTCGGAAACGTGTAGCTCTGTAATGACATAGTTTCAAATAGTTAGCCTGACATTTTGAATAATGTATGGGAGGAGAGAAGCTTAGCTCCCATGATGTTGTACTAGATCTGCTGAGTTGAGTAGTTTATAATGGAAAAAGTACATTTAAAAATTAGGAAAGAAAAAGGTTTATTGATTCATAAAGAACAGATACTTATGTGTTTACAAATCTCTCTTTTCATGATATTTTCTTTCCTACACTCAGAACCAGTTTGAGGGAAGTCCCAGTCCCCAACTTGACCTGGGAAGGGGGTCTTAAGCTAGATAAAACTTTGAAAAAAGTGAATGCATACCAAAATAAAACTTTCTTATACCATATTATGTTTTGAAATCTAAACTAATTCAATCATAAATGAAGGTTGAGGCATTGAAATTTATTTATATTTCGAAATATTAAAGCATAAACAATAAGATACAAAGCAAAACAAACTTGAGCTCTCTAGCTTAGGGACAAGTCCAGAAAATGACACTTGAACGTGATTAGCGGACTTTTGACCTTCTTCTAAAATTTTAAGGATGTGTTCGAATCGGACGCAAAAGATCCCACGATACAATGTATTAACGTATTGATCAATCTACCTCGGCTATCTTGGGATTATTATTAATATCCAATACTTATAAGAATTATAAGTGCTCTAATTAAGTCATAATTAAGAATAGTTGCAAATTACGATCAAGCAATACTTGTTTGTGACATTTTTACCATTTATGATATAGAGATATATCTGTAGTGATGAAAATATTTTTTATTTCTCTATTTTTTATTTATTTTGGGATTGTATTGAAGACATTTGATATATTCCTCAACAGTTTTCTCACAGTTTTATGTTAAACTTGATGACCATTCATAGTGAGTTTTATTGCCGATTTACATGTAGATTGCCGTCTTTTGGTCATGGATTTTGCAATGGTGATTGTATCGGTTCTTGAAAGTGTCTTCTTCCTCCCTTTACCAGCTTTGTTTTGGAGTTGTTCACCAGCCTTGTATTTGACCCCCACCTTTTTACAGTAATAATCGATAGTCCAATATCATTGGCAACTTCCTTTTGAGTTTTGTCCACCATCAAGAAAACCAACGGCCTAGTAGCGTGTGTTTAAACTTTGCTCCTTCATCATGGTAGTAACTCCTCGTTTGAACTAATACATGTATCAAAAAGTACAAGCCTTTTATAGGTGAACATTGCGACATGGTACAAATAATTAAGGATGATTTGAAATAAATATAACCAATATTGAAATTTTATTTATTTCAACTTGAGGAACATTTTTCCGAGCTTTAAATGATTTATTTTCAAAATTATAATCAATTTGACACAGTTTAATATTTTGGATTTTTTAAAGCTCCAAATGGTCCCCAGAGAGTAGCAACAGATGGTGATGCATATGTTCTAGAATGTTTAAGGTATTCTAATTTTTGTATGACATTTTCACAAGTACTCTGGTTAACATAATTCTTTATTTTGATTTGTCTTTTTACTAATTTAATCACCTGTTATTGATTTGTTGAAAAATTGCAGCATTTATCCATACAAAAATTAAGAATACAGTATTTATTTTTCTAAATTTAATACAAAATTGAACACATATGGTTGACATACAGATTCAACTCTTGCAGGAAGTTATCAAAAAGTAGTCGTAGGGTATTTAGTAAAAATAAAATTCTGACTGACCAAGTATTTTCAACTTACATTTTCAAAAAGAACACATGGAAAAAAAAATATTCAAGTCTTTTCAGGATAATTATATACTAGGCGACATTTTCTATATGTACAAGTAAGTCGAATACAACGAACTATGTTTGCAAACAAAATACAATTCGTGCTTCCGTCACACCCTGCTAGTTGATATCGTATTGTGCCGGGCTTTTAGCCATTATAAGGCTGTGGTAAGATTTTCATCCCTATCTGCTTTTGTAAAATGGACCTGAACTAAGATGGAGAAAAAGTAATTTCGAATTTCACACCCTATTTCATATTAACCAAGTATATTTTTCTCACTATTGGTTCCATTTGATCATACGATAAGACGTTGTAAAGGTGCGAGTATATACTACAAAGGCTTTTAGATAGTATTACACTTCCCAGGTTTAGTCACGAATTATCAGACGTCGAGTAAGGAGGTCTCGAAGGAAGAAATTCGCCATATTTGTCATTTTTATTACTTGAAAAGGGAAAAATACGCCAAAAGCGACCAAGATCATTTGTAATGTATACAGATCCGATATTCTTTCAATTCGTGTTGTACAACAGTAGTTTGAGAGGTTTTTTTTCATCTCAATTCTCCCCTCTTAAAAAATGGTCAGACTTTTAGAACTGAGGATAGAAGGGCTTGAAGAGGAGTCTAACTTTTGAGGCCTCGCCCTAATTTCCTGTAACATTCAATGTATCTAAGTGATAGGATTATTTATAAAGTTATAATTCAATTTGTATATCCTAAATTTTCAAGACGCACACAACATTATCCTCGCCGAATACATCATCAATCACATCGTTGACCTACTTGAAAATGGTTTTGCAGAGCTTGTAACTGTCAAACTTTTCCTAAAGGGATGGGAGTGTTTCTCTCTCACTCTATGAAATAATTTTTTCATCTGTATTCCAGATATACAATTTTTCTAATAACGAACATTTTAAACTTCATAATCAAGTTTTGAAAATTGGAAACACAAATAACATCATCAGGGTTGTCCCCACGGGGGTGGGCTGTAGAGATTGTGGCTCCCTTTTCTGTGAATAGCATTTTGATTTTTGAAATTTTTCTTCCAAAAATTTAATATTTGAAATTTTTTTCCAAAATTTTTTTTTTTGCAGCTTTTCTTTTTTTGATTTTTTTTTAAAATAGCTACGAATTTTTTCATTTTTTTTTCAAAAAATTTATATTTCAAAAATAATTTTTGAATTTATTTTTTAAACTTTTTCATTTTTGGGAACATTTTTTTTTTAGTTTTTTTATTAAATTAATTTTTTTATGTAAAACAGTTAATTTTTGAATTTTTTTTTTCAAAAAAATGGAGTATTTAAAACTATTTTCCAATTTTTTTGTTTTTATGACCAACTGTAGATTTTTGTTGTTTTTTTTTCAAAAAATTTAATTTTGTAAATTTTTTTCCCAAAAATTCATAAAACGAAGTTCCCCCTACAAAAAAAAAATGTAAACCCCTGAGGACTCCCCTTGACTCCTAACAGTTATAAAAACAGTCGAGACCATATTTTAAATGAGACGGATCTTGAACAAATTTTTCTATGTGACTAATCCAGGGCAACCCCCTTTTAAAAGACCTAATTAATTCCACCCAATGAAACTAAAACAGTCTCAGAGACTCTTATAATTTAATTAAATCGTGTTTTTTTTATTATAATTGATCTCATTCCATGGACCGATTGTATTCAGTCTCATTCTATAAACTATATGTAAATCAGAACCATCTAGACCATATGTACCGATCCAAACAAAAAATACAAATGTTCTCAGACCAGTCATGAATTTCCAGACGTCCCCAAACCCAAATGGGTGTATTCATCTCTTTCTTCAGTGGATCTATGGTTGATTGCGTTGGGTTGTTCCTAGGACTATGTATTCAGTTTTTTTTCTACTTCTGTCAAGCTTTTTTTCTAATTGGATCGGTCTTTTTTTACCTTTCATCAGTTCTAAGGACCGATAAGTGCGTCTCATGGTCTTACCTTTTTTTATATTTTCTTCAATGATATCTATAGGAATTAAGAAAATACAAACGACAAAAAGAATGAATAATTGCTAGGAATAATAATTTCTAGCCACACACAATTCAAAAATTGAACAACTTATTGATTGTTTTTTTTTTAATGATTGTATTTTTTTTTATAGGAAAAACAAGGAAAAAATTAAATAGAAGAAAAACACAAGAAAGTCATCAATCTACATAAAAGATTAAAATTGTACAAAGTATAATAATTATTATCTAAAAAGTATGCTAATACATGTTTGAATATGTGAATATTGGTATGTTAGTGTGAGTATATGCAACAAGTTGGAAATGAGGAAATCGAAGTTTATAGGTAGTAGCAATTATAATAATAACAATGAAATAAACTCTCACGCATCACGTTGTAATTTGGAACGTATTTGGAAAGATAACAAGGTGTAAATAAAGCAATTTATTAAATATTAATTATCTATCATCCGTTTCAAAAAACAAAACAAAAATCCCTTAAGTTTATGAAGAAAAGATTAAAAAGAAATTCGGCAAATTGTAATTAAACTTTCTTTCATCATGCTCTTATAATAAATATGTATATAATTAAATTTTAGGCTAAATTATCGGCTAAATATGTAGATTATAATTAATTAACGGAATAACAGGTGATAAATATCTTCTATGAATATTATTGTAGTAGTAGGAATTAGTAAACAAAATCAGCTTTTGCTCCATTCGTGAATATGTGAAGAAACAATGACGACGGAGCAATCTGAATAACATTTATATATTAATAAGGAGTAAATGTGTAAATATTTTGTTTAAATAAATAATAAAAAGAATTTGTTCATTTTTTAACAAGTAGTTTTGGGTATGTATAACAATGCTCAATATTTGATTTATATATAGACCTATAATTTGTATATATTTCAATTTCAACAAGACGTTTCCTTCCGATGCATCGAAGAGGAAGAAGAACTCTCGGGTTTAGTAGTCACTGTAGAAGTACTATTCGATGTTCTTGAAAGCATTTTGGACTCATTTAAAGGAGATGAAAACTCCGTAATGTTAGAGGAGCCGGACTTTGACCGCAAATCCCGAGTTCCTCCCAAGGAGGACAAATTCACTGAATAATTTGTTTGATACGGAGGAGGAGAGTCTTTTGGAGAGGCTAATAAATGTGTTTTATCCTCTTCTGTGGCTGGTGAAGCTCCTGGACTCGAAGAGGACCATCGATTCTTTATATTTCGTTTCACTTCTCGAATGATTTCCGCTGGAGTTACATCTGGAAGAGGATAGGAAGGGGTTAATTAAAAGTTTGGGGTGAAGCGGACTCTTAAGTCCGATCATTCTACCTGATGCTGGCGAAGGATTGTTATTGCTATGTCCATGAGATGAGGTGGAGCGTCCAATTTCGTTGGATGAGGAACCTTCCACTGAGACAGCTGAAAAGTGAAATGGAAGTGAAAAGTAAAAAAATTCAATACATTCTTCAATATTACTATCAATATCAATATTGATAGTAATATTGACGTAAACATATCGATAAAATAATAGGTATTGGCGAGTTGGATGTGTAGGTAAGTATTTATTCTATTGCTAAGGAACTGAAAACTAGCAAAAAAAAAAAAAAAATCCGTTTGGAACCATCTAAATTGGTTAATCGATAATCCTAACTATATTAATTTTAATGTCAAAATAAAGTGAAGAAACGCTCAGAACTAAAAGTTCTAAAAATTAATCCTTCCTCCATCCATTGGTAACCCAAGGGTACATTTGTCCAGTATACAGGTATCAGAGTAGTACTAATTCATTTAAAATGATAGTTCATTAAATTGGTATCGCAACTACGTCATTTAAAAAATGACTCTTCAACAATTTTTTGAAAATTATTCGAACTTGCTCGAAATATTATTAGAAAAAACTGGACGAAAACTGGACGAAAATTGAAGTCAAATGAACAAAAAAACTCCAAATATTCTAACATGAATTAATCCCTAACTAATTATTTGTAAATTTCATTGCCATATTTTCGGCTGAAAAATTGCTCTTTTGTCAGATTGACGATTAGTTTTTTGACTGATTTATTGAAGCTATAGTAAAACTGACAAAATTTTTGAGTTTAGACTTTATTTATCCAATGAATAAATATTTTAATTTGCCTGATGGATTTATTCCAAGTCAACCTGACTCAATATTCAATTGCTCAAGCTCAATCGTTTTAACTCAAATTCAACACGTGTACTTTGATTAGAGATGGGAAAATGGTCGAAATGGTGGTGATTTTAAAAACCATGCTTAAGAGGATGGTAACTTTAAGAGATGACATATCTTCTGAGAGTATCAGTTCAAGCTTTTGTGCTTGGTGATAGCATAGACTTTTCATATATGAAGGAATCTATATATATATATATATCAACAAATATATGTGTGTCTGTCTCTATACTTTATTGTCTGAAAATAGCTCATTTTAACAAAGACCTCTGTAACACATGGCGGCATTTCTAAAAGGGAAATATATAAATAAAGGTAATTAATGTAGTCAAAGATGAAAATCCAGTGTAGAATGGGTATGTTAAAAAAAAAAAAGAAACCGAAAATCAGCATGGTAACCCTGACAATTTTTAGAATGTTTTGGAGGAGAGAAAGAATAATGCTCATCCCGTTGCATTTGATCAGCTAAAATCAGCTGTGCCTAGGGAGGAAGGAGAAAAGGATATAAACAAGGACATTTGCTAGAATTACTCGGATGTCAATCCCCAATTCTACTCTGAATCCAACAAGGACTTACAATTATATCATTGCAAAAAAATCCTCAGACCTAAGCTTCGTCTTCTATGAGCACACACAATTAGGTTTGGAATATAATTGAATCTTATTAGGAAGGGATGTTCACTACTCAGGAGTTAAATAATAATGACATCTACTAAGGAAAAGAAAATTCATTCTTTATACTACCACTTACCAATTAACAGGGTAGCTAAAAAACACAGCGGATTTACAGCAATGTTTATTAGAGTGTTGTTTCACCCCTTATTTACGACTATTATAAATTTTTGTGGTAAACTATAATTTTTATTTTTTAGGACGAAACATTTTTACAGCAGAATAATTTTTAAGGAATTCTTTAAAAAATATATATATATATATGAAGCAGAAGAAAACTTTAAATTTTTGTAATTTTTTTATAAAAGATATTCCAAAAACCAAGTCATCTATTTGCATAAAAAGAACTCCAAATGTTATATTCATTTTTGAACGAGGGGGTTAGGGAGGAGAATTAAAGAGTTACACAGATAATTTCTTAGAAAGTTATCTTCTATAGTAATAAAGCAAAGTTTGTCTGTTCACTAACGTCTAACAACTCTAATAACGTCTCACCATTAATTACTGAGTGATTCATTAAAATCTGAACACAATGCATTTTGTACTTCAACAAGATATAATTTATTAATTAAAAATAGAATATCAACAAAGTTAATACTATGAATAGATGTGCGTCTGACCTCTCTTAATAATTAATGAAGATACTCTTAGCGGCAGTTATGGATCTAGGTGGCGGCAAAAGGCCTGGTACCCGCTGCAGATGTAATCTTTTATCATGGAATCCCAGTGCTGGCTGATAGTGGGTTTGAAGGGTTTAGCATCAGAGCTTTACAGGGCCAAACATTTAAAAAAGAGTTCAAAAGAACATAAAAAACTCTTTCAAAAAAAGTCTTGCAACGATGGAGATCGGTTTATTTCATAGCTGGTACCAAAAGGGATTTTTCCCCCCTCACAAAGCTCTTTCCACCCACTTTTTCGATAGCTCTCTGGACAACCTGGGATGAAACTTATAAATTTGAAGTGATTGGTCTGGCCTATCTTCTTTAACTGTTCTGGGTCCAGTTTGTTTTTTTGAAAGGGCCCTTCTTACTCTAAAATTTTATGACTTTCTAAAGTCGTAGACGGTGGTCTTGGATATGTCCAATTGCTTGGAGTGCGCGGATGAAAATTTGTTGATCACGTTCAAGCGTCATTTTCTCGACTTGTACGTAAACTAGTGAGCTCAGGTTTGTTTTGTTTTATAACTAATTTTTTTTGCTTTAATATATCGAAATATGAATAAACTTTAATCACTCAACATTAATTAATTATTGAATTAGTAAGTGTTCATATTTCAATGGACTACCCGGTAATAAGAGCATTTATATTTTGCTCTTATCAGTATGTGGTTTTTTAAAACTTACGTTCCCCCAATTTCGACAATTTTCCCACATTTGTGTTCTATAGTTAAGAGGCAGACCTATTTTAAATGACATCATAAAATAGATACATTTACTAAATTATAATTGATGTAGAAAAGAAAAGAAACTATAACCTGATTACGCTGGTCATGCAGATCTGGCTATGCAAAGTTCATGTTGCCGCCATAAATCACACATTCATTATTTTTGGCACCTAAATTTTCTTCAATCGGCTGATCTTTCTCTCTATCAACCAAAAATATAAAGGGATGAGTCAAAATCAGTTTTCATTCATTCAAGATGGAGACTCGAAGAGAAATATTTAGTTATTGATTTCAATAAAAAAACGAATCAAGCCACCGGAAATTACACAAGCCCTTAGGAAAATATTTCTCGCCAAACATCCCAAAAACTATCAAACAGTATGAAGATACTAGTAGTAATGAAGATCGTCCTCGGACTGCAAGGACCCCCAAAGTTGTCGCAGCCATCCGTGTTAAAATTTATAGGAACTCAAGAAGATCAGCTCGTAAATTGGCATCTGAATATAATATTTCGCGTAACTCTGTATCTGGATAGTGCAAGAGGATCTCCTAATGCAATTTCTAAAGCTGCAGCCTCAACCCTTCATAACTAAGGCAACGGAAGCGCCCAGTATGGAACCACGCGTCACACATCATCACGCGTCACAGGGATATTGTCTTCTCGGACGAGAATAAGTTTGACCTAAATAACAAGTCTAACTCTCAAAATGACCGAAACATAGCTCGTCCAGGTAATGAGGTTCAATCAAATCTAAGAGCAGTCTTCAAGTCTAAATTTGCAGCTTCGTTGATAGTATGAGGCAGAATTTCAAGTCAAAATTTCAACCTTCCGTTAGTTTTTCTTCGAAATAGTGTTCGAATGAACAGTACAATACACTGTGAACTCTACGAACGCTACACATTCAAAATTTTGGACCCTGTTGTTCTTCCTTGGTATGAATCCCAGAAGTAAAAAAATACTGATTATTTCTGGAAGACGGAGTTCCTCCTAATACTTGAATAAAAACTCCAGAGCGGCTGCAGTCTAATATGGAATTTTGGCAATTATTTCATTTAGGTTGATCTAGAGTCGAATGTAGGAACAATACGACATCAAAATATTGAATCACTTAAAGCCAGCATTGAGAGGGAATGTGACGCATTATCCGAATTTTTAGTGCGTAAATCATGTCAATTATTTCCAAAAAAAGACTCCAATGAGTAATCGACAAGGGAAGTGATTTTATTCAATAAATTTTTAATATTTTTGGTACCTTTTCAAGTATATAAAAATTCCCCTAAAATGTCTTATTTTTGAATAATAGGTAATAGATTTTGGTAATGCGTGTTTGAACAACCCTGTATGCATATTGTACACTGTCCTTCCAGAAATAAATTGTATGTATATATTTATTAATAGTTACAAACTGTACATATGTATATTCTTTAAGTATCCTTGTACTTGAGAGGCTTCCATAAATGTATAGCCCCAGCGGTGGATAACTTACAAAAGGTTTGAATAAAACATGAGTCTTATTCTTTTAATATATAAATCTACAATGTAGAATCATATGCATGTAAATTATATTATATTTAAAAGAGGGTCATTTAAATAAGTAGGAAGTGATATTTATCAGGGGCGTCTGCCGGGATTGGGCTAGAGGGAGGGGCTGTATCGGCTCTCAAATAAAGGACTTCCTACTCTTTATTAGAAAAAATTTAATGTTTGAAATTTAATTTTTTTTTTCAATTTGATTTTTTTTAAATAGCTGTTGATTTTTGAACTTTTTCTTCAAAAAACTTTAATTTTTAAAAAAAATTTCCTTAAAATTAAATTTTTTATCAACAACAGTAGATTTTTCATAAAAATTTAAAAAAAATCATATATATGAAATTTAATTAAATTTTCTAATTTTTTCCCCAAAAATTTAGCATTTGAACTTTAATTTTTGAAATTTTTATCCAAAAAATTTAATATTTTGTAAATAACTCTGGATTTTAGGTTTTTTTCGAAAAAATGTAATATTTGTAATTTAATTTAATTTTTTTCCCCCAAAGATTTTAATTTTTGTAATTTTTTTCCAAAAAAAAACACTTTAATTTTGAAATCTAAAAAATAAATAATCCAAAAACCTAACTCCCCTCCTCCCCTGAACGTATAACCCTGTGGACGACCTGTTTATAGATATACTTTTAAGTTTTTACCTATTTTAATTTCATTGTTCTTACAATCCCCTATTGGAGGCCATCCGGATTTGCTGGTCAGTTCTTGTTCCAGCTTCTCAAATGGAAGATGAGGACCTCGGATTCTTTCTTTATACCAGGGCAGAACTTTGAAAAAGAGAATCCCATCGAGTAAATAATTCTAGGGAGAATGGGAAAAGATATTATCCAAATATACAAGGCCTTTAAATGGCTCAATACTTACTTCCCACATATAGCAGAATATACAATTACAAACCATGATCACTACCAGTATATATTGATACTCCGGACTCGGGGCTATTTTCATATTCAAACGTCGAGCAAAATCTTCAGTTCGATAAAGGGACATAAATACAACCGTCACTGCTGCACAAATGGTCCACGCAGCCATAATGCCTACAGAATTTTCCCCCTCAGGTTTGATGGATATACTTTTTATGTAATCACTACTTACCGTTCGTAATGAGAGGCTTCCTGTAAGGAGTTCCCTTTGAGAAAACGATTGCTGCAATTACAGCTGCTGCGCCACTCAATAAAAATATATTTGTTTGCTCATAACTAGGATTTGGCGGGTAGAGTCCAGCCTTGAACTTGTACGGAACGAACCAGGATTGTGTTTGTACATAGAACCAAACCCCGACATAGGTCAAAGTTTGAAAAAATAAAAAAGAAATTATGGAGAACAGAGGAAGAAAGGAGAGGAGATGTCGGCTTGGTTTCTGCTTCACAAGTGAGTGATGAGGTCCACAGTTACCAATCATGACGATGGGAAGTGCAGCTAATCCTATGTCCACAACAAGATATTGATTGTCACTTGGCTCCGTTCCGATCTGAAAGAGAGAGGAAATGACAAAAATCTACAGAGTATACTTATACTTACATAGAAAACCATGAGTACTGCAATCAGCTGCGTAAAACAGAAAGCAACGCCGAATTTAAAGGATGCAAAAGCAGAGACCAGGGTTGTTCGACCCTCTCGAATGAGATATGGAACACAACTTATGTTAACATGGCGTGATGTGAATGGTGCGGCGACGGAGGCCTCTGCCATTGATAAAGAAATACCCGCATGAGCTGTTTTCAACGCTCCACAATCATTACATCCATCACCGCACATAATGACCTGTCGTCTATACATATTTATAGGTAGAGGTCAAATTATTTGGGTAGTTATGTATTTATATTAATTTACCCCAGGTCTTTCATACATTCTATTAAATGTATTTTTTGCTCTGGTAACATTCGCGCAAATATTTTCCCGCGTTGAACGATGCGATCTAAAAGAGCCCGATCATTGTTTCGTATATGAGCAAAGGTCTTTCCATCACAAGCAAACACATAATTCATGTCTTGTACAGATTTAATGAAATTACTCTGTAAAAAAGATTGAAAATGAATTAGTTAAAAAATATTAATTCCTTTTTATGTATTTAATTTATGAAATATGAAAATTAATTCAAGGACAAAAGGTGAGGAGCTGAATAAAGAAGCCCCACGTTACTCCTTCTTACATCATGAACAAGGTTAGACTTCTCGTTTTCTTCCAAAGTGTAAGAGACATTCAATTGCTGGCATTGGTTAATCTCAGCCTCCACTCTAATTACGGTTTGATCCGATTTAACGAGCTGACAGTCCCTTCCAACACTAATGGCAGTGAGAATATTATCCCCCGTTACCATGACACTATTAATATCTGCATCATGGAGATCTTTGATTGCTGCATAGGTTTCTTCCTTTACGAGGTTTTGCATGATGATAAGTCCAAGAAAGACAGCGTCTTTTTCTAAGTCATTACGATGAATTTTGTCCACTTCAGACCAGGATAGATTAGAGTTTAGAGACTTGACAGCCGCAGCAATCACTCTGAATCCTTGTTTCGTATAAGATTGTAGAATGGCCACAAAGTTCTGAGGGACCGTCTCTGGGCGTGAAAGCCCCATTATTTTTTCAGGTGCTCCTTTGATAAATACATCAAAATGTGAGGCCCCCTTCTTCTTGGCCACAACAGTCATTCTTTGCACAGCAGAGTCAAAAGGATACGTTTTGAGGGGAGCTATCTCCAAGTTTGAAGAGGATCGTGGAGCAGAGGAGTAGACTCCCCCATAACCACTATATTTGGGTGGGAAAACAAGAACAGGGGTTTGAAACCCATAGTCCGGATTGACATTGGAATGCTTGAACTCAACCAATTCCTACGGAAATGAATAATATATTGAATATCTAACGGAATGGAGCTCCTGAAAAATATATCTCACCCATGCAATGGCTTCAAATAGCTTGACATCTAAAGGATTTCCAGTTAGCTCACCATCCATTTTGATGAGGGAGTGACAAGTTGCCATACATTGAAGCATGAGAGATTCTGTGGGTAGTTGCCTGGGCTCCTTAATTGATTCTTGAAATTGAGCATTTTTACTTTCAACCACGGCAGCCAAGTCTAGTACAGAGTCTGTCAACGTTCCAGTCTTTTCATATTGAAAAGAAGTAAATTTATTTATTAATGAAATTCAAACCATTTTTAAAAAGTCTCAAGATGGGTTTCCAAAAACTATTTCCTTACGTAACGAGTTACACACCATTTGCTTTTCCAGCAACTCTATCCATCTATTTATGCTATTAGGAAACCCACCTTAGAGTAGGTATTAAACACATAAAAACACATAGACAAGGGATGCTTGATTCCAATAAACGGTCACTCACTCAAGGAGGTTGTGAGAGTATTTGAGTTCACTCACATCAAAACCTAATTGAGCGGGTAACTGTTTTTGGATTAGATTCGATGTTGACGCCTTTAAATTTTTTTAAAAGAAGAGTTCACCTTGTCAAAAGCAACAACGTCAATGCCTCCGCATAGACAAATATGTTTGGAGTGTAAGCAGAAAATCCCTTCTTTTTGAAGTCTCTTTTGAGCAAAAGCATTGTTGGCTGTAAGGGCTGCAGGTAGAATAGGAGGTACAACAAATGTGAGGATGTCAAAGCTGTTGAGTAAGCACTCAGCCATCGTTCCCTATTAAATGAAGAAAAAATAGTATTCACGGAAACTTTAGTCTTTAAACTATATAAGAAGAGCAGAGAATGAGCGCGCTCAAAAAATCATGAGAGCGCTCATTTTTTCGCTCATATAGGTGTATTTGAATTTGACAACTCATTAGACTCGGTTTAGTTAAATTAGGCGTGTCATAAAGTGTGCCTTGGACACAAAACGTTTGGGAACTATTGTTTTAGGGGACATGCATTTACGAAGTGTGTGCAATATTATCGAGTAAAGCCTGATAATTCACTTGTGCTTGTATAAAGGTTTCTCAAGTTTTTGAGCCTATGTTTGGTGAGAGTTTGAAATCTTATGTTAATTTACTACATAAAAATATAAAGAAATTCGTGAACAAATGATAAATGATTTATCTTTAAAACTTATTCTTTATCTCTTAAATTTGTTTGGAATTTTGTCGAAACAAAAAAAAAAAAAAATACAGCAAAAATTTCAGGAATTTTATTGCTTTTCTAAAATGATGAGCGCACACCAGCTCTCACTCGTTGTTTAAAACAATAATCACTCTGATGCAAAATAGTTTTGAGCGGCGCTTAATTGAGCTCTGCTCGCTAATGCATTGAAAAAGAGCATCCATACCCCATTAATGATCCAAACGTAGAGGGAGTAGGACATTCCAATCAATCCTAGAGTGAGGAACACGTAAATGGATTTTAAAAAATCCCTATGAAAGGCAAAATCCAATGGAGGAGGAAAAAGAATGGCCCGAACCAACTCTCCTTTTGTCGTGGTAAAACCTTGCGATAAAAAAGTTAATAAAAGTTGTTTTTTTTGGTATGTCATGTACGGATTGATACCTGTACGAATAACGACGGCTTTGACGTAGCGTCCGGATTGAGCCTTTCCCTGCATGAGCTCAGTTCCACAAAAAACAACATGCTGTCGATGCAAGTCGTAGTTAAAAGTGGTTACCTCATCATCTGGGACAGGGATCTAAACGAGAAAATTAGAAACCCTTATGTTCCATCCAAATCCATCATGATGGCAAGACATGACCTACCTTGGTAATAGGAATGGATTCACCTGTGAGCATGGACTCGTTTACCACACACGTTCCCTCAACAAGTACGGCATCACATTCCATCATATATCCACCATTGGTTGGAAGGAGAACCACATCTCCAGGTACCATTTCAATGGATGATATTTCAACCACTGTGAATAATACTTGTCAAAGAAAAGTTAAAGAAAGTATGAATAATGGAAACTCACCGCGTCCATCCCGTAGAAGTGTCACTCTAGACTCTGACTTCATTTTATCTCTCAAATTACGATTTTGCTACAAAACGAAAACACTCAAAAATTACTAATACGAGCCAAAAAAAGAAGAAAAAACATTCACGTATTTACCTTTCGCGTTTCCCAAACACTTGCCGTCACGGATATAACGGACGTAATTGCAATAATGACTGCAAATTTCCAATAGAATTGAAGAGACCAAAGGATGATAGTATAGGCTTGGAAAAGATAAAAAGGATTAAGAGCTTCATGGAAAAGAAGATAAAAGACGGGAGGAACACTGATTTTGATCAAATTCTCTCCGTACTCTTGGATCCGATCCGAAACAGTGAAGCAACCAATGCCCTCTTTTAGTTTGTGAAAATCTCCTTGCTTCATCCCTTCATCTAAATTTTTAATTTTGACAAACCCACTAATTTCGGGAGACCAAACGTATTTTATCTTTTTATTGACGAAATAGCGAGATGAAGAGCACTCAGACAATTTTTGGATGTCCTCTTCGAATATTTGATTGAATTTATCCTTGTACATAAAAGAAAGAGTAAGATAAGAAGATCATATACTCATATATGTAACATACTTTGAGCAAGACTTTGAGTGCGATTTTAAGAGGAACCTTCCGATAGAGACAATTTAACTTGATGTCAGAGCGCCACGTGAGGAGAATAAGGAAGAGACCTCCAGAGCAGAGGACTAGGAAACTCGTTATTATTGTTTTGGAGAGGCTGAAGACAAAGCCTTCCATTTCCTGAGATGGAAATATACAAATATTTAGTAAGGCTGCTGGAATTTGCAATGGGCAAATTCAAAAAAATCATTTTGGAAACACTGCATAAAGAAACAGTTATTAATATTAGGCCAGGTAAAAAGTTCTGAGTGTTTTTTTGTTTGATGTATATAGTGAGATATATCTCATGATTTAAAATACACTTTAAAAAAGTTATTTGACAGTTTTGTGTAGGATGAAGCGAGTTGTGTACCACAGCGTTTCAAAATGAAAGTAAAAAAAAGAGAAAATTCGCTAGACGACCAAAATGGGAGAACAGGCGGGAAAAAACAAAAATGTTTATGGACCATTACAGTATCGAATGCACCACAAAAACAGTGGTTTGAACGATTCCTTTTTAGTAATATGGACGTCGAAAATGTCGATAAAATAATGGTCATCGTCGAGTTGGACAGACATGTGAGCAATTATTCCCATGCCCAGGAACTGAAGATAAGCCAGAAAAGCGTTTTGAACGATCTAATTGGGATAATCCTATCTATTTTAATTTGGTTATCAAAATAAAGCGAAAAACCGCGCAGAGAAGTTTTTATTCCACCTATTAAACTATAGAAAATGCTTGTATGGAATTAGTTATTGAAAATTGTTGTGGTAATTTGAAGTAGTTCCCTTAAAAATAATCCTCTTCCACGCCTATGTTCATATGATGTAGTAAGTAAGTGGTCCCTAATTTATATATAAAGAAAACATATTTGTCGTGCTCAAGAAGAATAAATAACAATTACATGTATTCCCTCAAGTGGATTTATTTTCTCTCTCTTTCTCAAACTTACTTTTGAAGAGGACATTGAAACATAAAAAAAAAAAAAAAAAAAAGTTCTCTCTAAGAAGTTTCAGAAGAACAAGAAGAAAATAAACTTATGATGGACTTTTTAATTAATATTTGTTTAGGCAGTCTTTGTATTGCAAGTACTTTCAAGTACAAAAGAGACATATTTAA
Source organism: Lepeophtheirus salmonis (assembly GCF_016086655.4). Classification (NCBI taxonomy): domain Eukaryota; kingdom Metazoa; phylum Arthropoda; class Copepoda; order Siphonostomatoida; family Caligidae; genus Lepeophtheirus; species Lepeophtheirus salmonis. The sequence goes on from NC_052131.2 coordinate 37,135,974, forward strand.
AAAAAAAAACTTCAATAATTATAAGAATAGAAATATCGAACACAACAATAATGAGTACTTTGGTATTTGTAATACTTTGTGTGTAAAAAAAAAAAGTAATCCCAAGGAGGCAGACATTTACATATTTTTTTTCTTCGTATAATTCAATAATCCCTGATTGAAAAGGAGGAGGGGGGAGAACCCATTGTTATGTTATTATTATTACTGTGAGTTGTATTACAATTTCTTGTAAGAAGTAGGATTATAATGTAAAGAATTTTTTGCTGTAAGAATTTGATATGAAGCTTTTCCATAAATTTCAATTATGTAAACGTCTAATAGCACATAAAAAAGTCAATAAAAATCTGTCAAAAAATTATATTTATAATACACAATGAAAGGGAAGAAGAAGAAAAAAAATGGAAAAAATAATTTCGACCCAAAAAATAAATGTAAAAACAGAAAAGTCTTACCATTTCATCCAATTTCCCTTCGTTCAATTTCTGCTTCGTTGCCATGATTGCTGTTTTTAAATCCTATCCGTCTAATTCCTTTATAAATGAGTATTAGTCAAACGTTTTTATATTTGTGAATGGGCATTCATTGCCATGAGAGAGGGGATGAAGGTCCAGAATGGACCGTAACTCTGGTGATCCTTGATCCACTTTCGAGACTCGAAATCCTTGTTCCCTCGTTCCAATAGCGACCAATATCCTTTTTTGAGGAGAAGACTAATGATGTTCGATTTTTATCCTATGAGCGGAAGTAAAAAAAACCTTAAATTGGAGTGATGCATATTGTGGATATGAGTTGCTGTAAAGTCCATCCAGAAGGTCCGTTAATTTATATACATATATATATATAATCCTATGTGTCCTTCTCAACTCAAATATTACTATCCTACTCTGAGATGTAGACAACAGAATGATGGGTTTTGAGCAGAGAAGGCAGAATGGGAAGGAGGGGTCAGAAATCAAATACAGACATTCTAAACTAGGAATATAAATAAAGAATTTCCCGTCACACTCTCTTTAACCAAAGAGTCTACTACTCCTTATCGGCTAGTTTGATGTATGTACAAAAGACAAATATAAATAACTTATTTTTATGTATTCAATTCTATTCATAAGTCTTGATTTGATAATATTAGAACTACATTTTCTTTGATGAAATATCTTTATACAACTGACGTCTTTAAATATCCTTTGGTGTAGTCTCTTTTTTTTCGACAAATAAATAACGATGCTTCACTATCCATGCGAAGAAAGTACTTTTGAAAGGTTTCTCTTATGAAAAGGGAGAAAAAAATAGTGGTGGATTTTGTATAATTTAAAGAGAGAGACAAAAAAAAAAGGAAAAAAAAAAAAAAAGAATGACTTACCAAAAGTTCCTTCCTATATGAAGAGGTATAATAAATGCCCATTTTCAATGAACAAACTCGGAATCACACACTAAAAATACTCAATTCATGTTGGACGAAAAGGGATTAATATTGGTAATCATTTGTCAAAAAATTTGGATGTATGAAATATGAAGAAATTAAATTATAATATGTTTGTTAAAAAAATGAAAGGGACAAAGAGTGTGTGTGTTTGAAGAGATCTACTGTGAGTTCAACTATGACTTGAAGTCATTCCCTATGTCAATCGTATAGCAATAATAATAATAACAATAATAAAATAAGCGTGCTGTATGTTTACTTTCTATTATGCTTTAGTTATGCCGAGAAACCTTCTAAGTTCATCTTCGTCCTCATCCGATTCCATTCCCTAGGATCTGCTTCAGTCGAGCTTCCTCGACCTACTGTTAAACACACAGAATATCCTTGCATTGTCAAAAATCTTTTATGTAAGTCTATATTTTGGAATGGCTGAAAAAAGGATTCTCCGCCCTAAGAATGAGCTTCATTGCCCAATCATAAACTGCTTTCTAATTGAGGTAGAAGGCCCCTCCTCCTCCTTTTTTTCCCTTATATGTGCGATATAGTTTTTCCCTCGTACTTGCTTAGAGTTGTAGATGCACATGATTTTATAATAATAGTCACTCAAATGGGCATCAAATCCTCCTGAGACGGAAATAACGAAACAATAAATAAAAAACTTGGCTCAAAACATATAATTGGTTTTTTCGATTCTATTGTCGTATTTCCCTTTGGTCAATAAATGAATAAATTCAATTACTTAACCCTTCAAAAAGTGTTTATTAATTGATGAATTAATAATGGATTCCTTCGAACATCATCATCAAACAAAATAACAATAAAAACACTATCTCCCCCCCTCCCTCCCTTTTGATGACCCCATGGGACCACCATATCTTTGTAATTCTCCGAATAACGACAAATCACTTTTAAATGGAGACAAATAACCGTTTCATTTGTTTTGTTTTATTTTCAAAATGATTAAAATGATATTAACTGAAGATCCTTAGTTAGGGGGTGATCCCCCTAAAATAGAGCTAACCCATAACTATTAAAATGGAAAGAATACCTTTATGTCCCTAAAATTATTCACATAACTTGATTTAATCAATGAGGCAATACTTTTAGGGATGCACGCTCAGTCGGATGGATATCCCTCAGCTCCCTAAATCCTTGAAGCAATGACAAATCCATACTTTAAACTTTTGAGACTTTAATTACTCTCAAATTGTCTGGAAAAAAAACAAACTTGTAAAAAGGCATTGGAACCTCAAACTCCCAGCCTCAAATCTATTCAGTCTAGAAATTATTTATTACCGAGTCATCCATTAAAATCTAAAAAAATTCTGTAAAATATAATTTATTAATTAACAATAGAATTTGAACAAAATTAATATTATAAATGTATATGTGTCTGAGATGTCTTAATAACTAATTTAGCCGCCCTGACCGGCAATGATGGCTTCCAGGAGGCGGCAGAAGGCCTGCAGATATAGTCATATGTAATGGTGCCCCAGTGCTGGCTGAAAGTGGTTTTGAGGCCTCGCTGTTTGGCACTCTAGATCTTCCGCTCGATATGAACCCAAAATGTGCAGTCGAAGAGGTTGGCACTAAGGCTGTGGAGCGGCCAAAACTGTAAAAAAAAAAAAAGAGTTCAAAATAACTCAGAAGAGTCTGGCAACGGAGAAGATGGGGTTTCTTTCATCTCTGGTGTCAAAAGTGGCCTCTCCACCCTCACAAGGATCTTTCCACCCACCTTTTGATAGGTATCTTGACAACTTGGGTGTGAAAACCCGGGATCTCTTGTATGGGCTCTTATGTACTCGAGGGAATTGGCATGGGTTGTTTTCTTTGACAGAGCCCTTCTTCCTCTCTAACGTTTTGGACTTACTGAAGTCATAGGCTATGGTCCTGGAGACACCCAACGACTCTGATTTATCCATTTTGGCCTTTTTGACAGAGCCCGTCTTTCTCTACAACGTTTTGGACTTGCTGACGGTGTAGAGGATAGTCATGGAGACGTCCAACTACTTGGACTGCGCGAATAAAAATTCTTTGATCACGTTAAGTGTCATTTTCTCAACTTGAACGTAAGCTACAGAGCTCAGGTTTGTTGTCTTTTGTAACTAATTATGTAGGCTTTAATTTGGCGAAATATTAATTAATTTCAATTTCTCAACCTTCAATAACTATTGACTAAGTAAGTGTTCAGATTTCAATGGAGCACCTGTTACCTTCCAATATCCTAAATAACCCTTAATTCATAGGCTTGTTTTGATAAAGTGATTTGGATCCTATAAATGATATTTTTCTAGGTTTTTGAGAGACTTTGAAACCCCAAACTTCATACTCCAAATTTATCCTGTCTCTAATTTGAATAAATAAATCACTTTGTAAATAGCAAGATTGGCGTTTTCAGAAATGACTATGTAGACAGGGGTTTATAATATTCAGATATGCATATGTGTAATTTATTGTATACATCTGTGTTTAAGAAATCTAGGCTTGAAACTCCCCTTCGACACTTTGTCAGTTTTTTTTAAATAATAATTCAATCATTGTTAAGCTTTTTGTAAAAAATAAAAAAACCTACCTTGGACTTTGAGCTTACATTAATATCGCTCTTGGCTAAGAAAATGACACTTTTTCCTTACGACATGCATCATGATTGATAATGATTTAGAAACTTTAGGGGATTAATACTTATGAACCATTATTTTATGTGATTTATTATGATCAATTTGTCAAGAAAGATAAATATTAATTACAAAAACTGTATTTTTTAAATTATAGTTCAAGAAAACAAAAAAATCAATAATCATTACCATGCAAACAGGGTTCAAAGGCCTTGCTTCTATATTGACATTCAATATTGTTCACATTGATGATATATGTATGTACAAAATTAATTAATAACTGTACATTTAGCATCCATGAAATCCGTTATACCAAATAAATAAATAAAAATTGAGTAGTTGTAAATATATATTTATGGTCACGTGGTTTTTATAGCAATTCTTCCATTAAGGGGTAATATTTTAAATCCCCCCCCCCAAAAAAAACGAGGGAAAAGTGGTGAACTCAACGCATATTTCAACTTAAAATCAAAATAGATAAAGGGTGTACATAGGGGGTGGACTGGAGGGACAATTAAGGACTTTTTTCATTTTACTTGAAAATTTAAAATTAGAAATTAAATTTTTCAAATAAATTAAATTTTCTGGGAATAGCTAAGGATTTTTTATAATTTTTCTTCCAAAATTACATTTTCTGCAGACAGTTATAGATTTTTTAATATTTAAAAAATCTAATTTTTGAAAATAGCTATGGATTGTCAGTTTTTTTTACAAAAAGTTTAATACTTAAAATTTAATATTTTAACTTTTTTCCAAAAAGTTAATTTTTTTGAGAATAACTATGGATTTAAAAAAAAAAATTCCAAAAAAAGTAATACATTTAACTTAATTTTAATGTTTGGAGTATAACTAAGGATTTTTGAAATTTTTTTACAAAAATTTAATATGTTGAGAATAGCTATGGTTTTTTGATATTTTTTCCAAAATATTCAATATTAAAATATAATTTTTGATAGTAACTATGAATTTCTGATTTTTTTTAAGAAACAAATTAATTTTTTGGGTATAGCTATGGATTTTTTCATTTTTTTTCCACCAAATTATATTCTTAAAATAGTAACTATGGATTTCTGATTTTTTTTAAATTTAAAAAATTAAAATGGAGTAATGTAAATCTGTTTGTTTAAAGCATTTAATTTTGAAATAAAAAAAAACAAAAACATAGTTTTCCAACGTAAATGCTTATGAAATTATTAAACTAATGTTTTAAAACTAATGAATTTGGCATTAAAAAAAGTATTAACTGACGTCAAATAATTACACTCTATATTGAATTATAAGTCCCTTCGTTTCACTTATTATATTTAAATCTCACCAACAGTTTTATTACTTCCTTTCATTTGTCATGTTCTATATATTATTTCATTTCTTCTTACAGAGGATCATCGGAATATAAGAATGGGTATCATTGGATTTAAACGATACATTAGAGAAAAAAATACATTATTTAAAAGGATACTGAAAACGTTTTCATATTGGACCTTTATTAATGTAGGATTTGTTCACCATTTCAAAAGGATTAAGTGAAAGGAAATATTTGCTCAATTGACCCAAGGAATTTTTATCTTAAATGTTTTGTGATTAAATTATAAACAGAATATTAAAATTAATATTTTCGATTAAAATAAATACATATCCATCTCTTGTGTGTTTATTCTATAAACTTAATCTCATGTATATTTAATTTCCTAGAAACAATGGATTTAACTTGGTAGACAAATTACTGATTCTACAGATAAAAATAAATATTTTTTTCTTTGATCAGATTTCATTTTTCCTTGCAGTGAATATAGTACATTTAAATTTTGCAAAATGGCAAGTACTATTTCAAACCCTGAATATAACTTCTTTTTTTTTGTCTTATTTATCCAGAAAGTTATGATATTTGAAAAATTATTTAAAAAAAGGTTTTAATATCCCCTTTGGCTTCAATAATGCACTCAAATAGACCTCAGAAACGGAAGCAACAGGTCTTGTTCGCAGTTTCCTTTTGTAGATTCCGGAAATCCTCCTGGATATTGGAAATTAACTCGGATTTTGTGTAGCAGGAGGATCGGGTGATGTGTTGCTCAACTGTACCCCGAAAAAATAAACCCATGGGGTTGAATTAAAGTGAGCTTGGAGGCAAAAAACTGGTTCTAACCAAGTTTAATTGAAATACAAGGTTAGTCCATTATGTAATCGGGGTCCCTAAAATTTTCAATTAATGTACCGTACCGATTCCTGGGCAAGACAGACAAATTTTGACGCCATAAAGAAACACAATGGTATATTAGCACCATATAATAATAGAAATTATATGATTAATAGTAATAGTATTTACTCTCTTTGACGTCATTATTAAAAAGCGTGGTGGAAGTCAAACATCAGTGGGAAAAGCGTAATGGCATAACCTTGTATTTCTATTACCATTGGCTCAAATAAAGTTAAAAAAAAATCTTTCAATGAGGACAACGTTTTCTTTGCTTTTTAGCCTGGATCAGAGTCTTGTTGCTACAATCAATGGACTCTTAGCAACCTTTCAGAAATAGTTGTGATCCTTGGTAATGCTCCTCATCGATTTGGATGGCTTGTTATCGACTATTTATTGCAAAATTGCAATGCCATCCTGATTCCTCTTGCAGTTTGGCATCATTTTGTGATCATCACACATTGCTGATGATTCAAAATCCCCTTCAGGCTCTTTCAGTTCCTTGCAGATTCTCTAGACGAAGGACTTGCCAAGGTTTTGTGAAATTTGCAATGTCTATATTGTTTTATCCGGTGCGGATCCCAACAAAAGCACACTACCTTTTTCAACATTCTGGAACAAATACTTTATTTCTCGATACGATTTTTTTAACTGACGCAAAGCACTTCTGTGAATTTCATTAAATTCAATTTTGAAAAATGTCAAGTACTACATATTTTGAATTCTGAAAATATTTTAATTTGTCTCATTTATGCACAAAGTTATGATATGTGATATCTGGGATTTGATGTTTTAGCCATATAAGGTGATTGTAATTTAAATATACATCAGCCCTATCAACAGGGGCGTACTGCAACCCTCCCTTAAATTTGAGAAATGTTTATTGTTGCTTTTTTTTAAATTATCAGTTTGTTATTTCTAAAAAATGTAATCCTTCGTACACTCTGATTAATGGTGAGTCATTCATACTCAATGCTCTCAAAAAAGCTTCAAAACTATTATTGACTATTACTGATAACATATTATATAACTTTTTGTGTCTACTTAAGTCGAGTTGATAAATTAGAAAAGGATAAAAAAATAAGTAGTACTCGCTGTCCATTTATCATTCCGAATTTTTACTTTATTTCTATGTACTTCTGAGCGAATATTTTTGGATCACTGTGAGATTGTACAAAAATCTGATATGTTCCAAGTGTCCCATTAACATCTAAGCACTAAATTTTAATATTTAACAAGATGTAAGTTACTAATTAACCATAGAATTTCAACCAAATCAATGCTAAAAAATGCGTGTGCGTTTGTGAGATCTCTTAATCATTAATGTAGCATCCCTTAGCGACAATGATGGCTTGTAGGCAGCGGCGGAAGGCCTGACATCCTCTGCAGGTGTAGTTCTCTGTCATGGTGTTCTATTGCTGTCCATAAGTGGCTTTGAGGACCTCAGTGTTTGGATGACGAACACTGCAGGCCTTCACAATGTACACAAAAGGTGTAGGAGAGGGGGTTGGCATGAATGCTGTAGAGGACCAAAAGTGTCCAAAAAGAGTTCAAAAGAATAATTCAAAAGAGCTGGTGTCAAAAGTGACCTCCCCACCCTCAAAAGGCTCTCCTCCCCCCTTGTCTGATAGCTTTCTGGACACTTTCTGGGTGTGAAATCCCAAGATCTGTTCCATGGGCCCTCATTTACTTTAGTGGATAGGCGTGGGCTCTTTTCTTTAAGTCCTCCGGGTCCTTGGCCTTCTTGACAGAGCCCGCCATCCCGGACTATAACGTTATAGTCCTGGAGACGACCCAACTCTTGGAGTACGCCAATGGAAATTCGTTGATTACTTTCAAGTGTAATTTTCTCGACTTGTACGTAAGCTAGAGAGCTGAGGTTTATTTCTTTTGTAGCTAATTGTTTATCCTTTAATATATCGAGATATGAATTAATTTCAATCACTCAACCTGAACTAATCATTGAATTAGAAAGTAATTAGATTTCAATGGACCACTAAGTATCTGGTCTGTCTCCTCAGAGATTAGAAGAACTTCATAATAATTTGTGATGGATTTTAAAATACTTATGAACATAATTTAAGTGGTAAAAATCAAGCTGATTCAATTTTTTTAAATTTGAAAATCGATTCACTTTTTGAGTCGAGTCCAACCGACTCAATATTTTTTCAAATCGACACAGCCCTACATGAATCATAATCAAATATAATACGATTAAATTACTTCAACAAAATTTTCCCAAAACCAAACTATGATACAATATGATTACATATTTAGACTCTGTGAGTTATAACTCCATTTTTTATTGAACATTTTGTTACGTGTTTAAATCAGAAATTATTTTTTATTATTTGACCAGTATTTTCAAAAGTATAGAAATTTATTTCCTCAAAAATTATTATTTGCAATTTAATTGATAGATAATTGTGCAGGTAAATATGTTAAATCTGTATAACAGGGTTACTTGTCATAGAAAAAAAGGTTATGTTAGCATGAGAAAATGCTACTTACCCCCCCTGTTCTGCCTTAGATGGCAAAAAATATCCTAAACTTTAACCACCCAATAAACATATATGACAATTAAGAAATATTCCAAAATATCAGAAAAATACGGTTAGAAAATGGGGCTATGTGTATATACTAGGATGCATTATTACACCTCATTTATGAAAAGTTTATATTCCGGCAAACATTAGTACATATTTTCTTCCTAACTCGTTCATCTTTCCCAATAATTCGTTCATTTTTGAGCTAAAAAAACAACACGTGTTGCATACAATAAAAGGTTCGTTTGAAAACTCCATGCAAAGTCCGAGATATGACACTACTTGTGAGTATCGAGATTATGTTTGGCTAGTAGCATCTCTTGGAAGAACACACACCAACTTTCTTTCAGTTTTGCATTCGTTGGAATGGAAAATGTTATATTATAAACTGAAATGTTTTTTAACTGATTAATCATGATAGTACAGATAAAAGAGATGTCCGTAAGAATATGTTTAATTGAAGATAAAAATGGAGCTGTGAATCGTTTAGTGAAAGATTTTATTTGCTAAAAGATGTTTTACATAAGAGTGCTCCAAAAAAATAAAATAAAAATTATGGGAATAATTCCTAATTCAAATTAGGAATTAGGTTTTTATTCAACCTCATGAAAAGAAAGAAGGAAAAGTTAATGCCAAATATAAATGAAATAAAAAATAATATTCAATACCGGGTATTTTAGAGACTTGAAACTCACACATTTGGGAAGAAAAAAGAAAATAGCCTGTCATTCCTAGAAAACACAACAAAAAAAAATCTTTATAAATATTTATCCTGAAACATAGACAATATCAAATGGATTTTACTAATCCACCCCTATTAGCCTCACAGATGACGACAAGCCTCCCTCTTGCGAAAAGAGTTGGAAGTATTGCGAGTGAATTTCGAGTCCATAGCAGCCCATTCATCGTCGACAGAGGCCTCCATGCCTTTAACGTTTAGGCAACGGATGCTACAGGCCCTCCTCTTGATGTACGACCAGAAATAAAAGTCGAGAGGATTGACATCTGGATTGTACGGCGGCCACATTCTCTTGTTCCAGAAGCCAATGTCCTTTGCTAAGAAGGTCTAAGTAATTTTCGTTGAAAGACGATGATGTCGTGGCGTAAATTTGACTTGACCCAGGAGAGCAGGTTTGACCTTAAACCATATATGTACATAACTGCTGTGAGCCTGCTACCCTCCAGGAACCAGATTAGGGGCGTCCTTGAGGGCATCCACATTAATGGTAGGATTATTTTTTTTCCAGAGCCCTCCCTCCTCTCTATGGTCTCGTTGTAGTTGGGACTCTTCTTAATGGCCTGACACCATAGGCAAAATTTGTTTGAATAGATATAATTAAAATAAATTAAGTCAACTCTAAATGTGGTATATTTCAATGTTTATTTTTTTTTTTTTTTTGTATTAAGAAATATAATTAAGTTGTTCTTTACATACAGTTTTTAGCGATTTGTCTCAGCTTAGGAAAATACAATATTTGATTAGTAGACGTAGGAATACATTTGGTTGGTGATGAGTTTCACAGACTATCCCAGACAAACCAATTGCTACAATAAAGTCAGATGAAGGGAACTGATTAGTGAGAGACTCCCAAATGAAACATAAAATAACATCTAGAGTTCCAGGATACATATACTTAACTACATTAAACAGTTAAAGCATGGCATGTTACATGTAATATAAATAGTCGAATCAAGACAGTATAGTAATATATGAGAGGTTATGTGATATAAAAGTGAATAGTATATCAAGACGTACCGAAAATAATAATCTCTGATCTATGATTTATTCCATGGTTTCCACAACACAAACATGAGATAATAAGGACTCTGGACATTAAAGGTGGCTCTACATATATAGCAGTAAATCCCTCATAACATATTTATTTTATTTTTGTTCAATATAATTAAGTTTAATTTTTAAAAACTAGCAGTAAAATCATGAAATTTGTACTAAAAAAAAATGTATCGCAGTTATTTCCATAAAAAAAAGTTATTAGTTATGTTCAAAAAATAAGAAAATTTAAAAAATTATGAATCAACCCGACCCACGGGTTCAAAGTTAACCTTACTTATCGATACTTAAAACGGATAGTTATTTTGTAGTCCTTTTCTTACGTTTACTCCGTAAATTTTGAGCCATGGAAAAAGAAGCAGGAATCATTTTTCTCTGTCTGAAAAAAGTTTGTCTCAAGTTTATCAATAAATAAAGCTTTCGAATGAGGGATCTGAAGGATAACAATCTCTGATAATAGCCGATGGGTTATACTTCAGGATTGAAGTAAGTAGGCTCTTGGTGTTCTCAGATATGGAGGATTCTTCGTTGGCTTATTCTATCGTGATTTATATATTATAATATTATTATTTATATTATATAGTTAATATGTTCTATTTTATGTTTGATGTTCGTCACATTTACTTATTAGAATATATTCAGTCTTTGTCCTACACTCTAACTTATTACAACAGCATCCTACCAACTCCCAATATCCCATAATTGGTAGCAGCGGTGAACATGGAGAAAATACCGGAAGACGATTCTTTATAGGGAGTATCAATTAAGGGACGCTCATTTGAGCCAAAAGATTCTTCAATTTTTTTTTTTTTTTAAAGTAATGGAGAGTCAATTTTCCACTCAGGAAATCACTGGACTATATTAAGTTTATTTACATACTTAGTGGTCTCCCTACGTCAGTATTATCTAGGGTTAGTAAGCCCATCGCATAGAAAAAATCATATCAGAACCTTAAGAAGGCAATGGTTTCAATAGATGTCTCAATTATTTGAGGAAATCATTGAACAGCGGTTACTTATCGGTGTCCATCAATTTTCCTACAACAGTTAATGGAGACTACAAAAAAGATTGTCGTCCCGGACGAGACTGTTCGCCACTGGGTATTGCTCCCAAGACATGACATCCGTCCCCGTATCCAGAAACAAGAACAGTCTCGTAGAATTGGGAAAATTAGCTGATCTAATCAGTGAAATAATAAAAATTGACCCAGTAAATTTATCTTTTGTCTGTCATAAAGATAATGAGAATCCCCGGTAAGAGTCTTAGATTATCTCCGTTTTTTCTATCGCAGAAGCAAGGGTTTACAGGGCCCATATTTTATATGGGGACAGAGAAGGAGTTGTAGACTTTGGTATATTTTATCTCACAAGAAAAGCTTAGTCATTGAACCGTTCTCTCGAAGTGCATCACCCTATCAAAAATACTTCAACTCATCCTCTCGTCCTTCCTGCTCTAAAATGCTCCTCAAGGAATCAGAAAAGTGAGTCGGCAAATATTTGCTGTGACTACAGGTTTGTCATTATTGAAGATTTTCGCTAAATTCGGTAACAACAAAACATCATCATCAGTACTCATTGATACCGGAGCATCGGTATCTATCGTTTCGATTTTGTAGATAAATATATCATTAATTAATCCTTCTTCTCTAATTTTATCAGGAGCAAATAACGCTCCTATACGAGTAGTCGGAGAAATTAAAACTCGGCCGTCTCTGTTAGAAGAAGTTATTCCTGGACATTTGTCGTGGTAGATATTTGTGATGCAATTATTGGAATGGAATTTCTACGCAATCACAAACCCAAAGTTCCAGAGAATACGCATAATTACACAAATACAGGTGATGCATCTTCGAGCGCCTTCGAAATTGAAAGACTTTGGGCCGCAAAAATGGAAGATTGCCCGAAAACTTTGGATAATTTACTGGAGTTGGAAATTATTCGACCATCAAAATCCCCATGGGCAGCTCCTATCCATTTCATACCCAAGAAATTATCAGAAGAATGGACAATGGTGGGGATTATGGGTTGTTGAATTCAAAAACAGTTCCAGACAATTATCCTCTTCCAAGACTTACAATTCCTTCTCAACAATTCAAAGATTTATACAATGCTTACTTTAACATCCCCGTAAATGAACAATACAAGCCTAAAACTGTTATTATCACCCCTTTTGGGCTATCCGAATACAATTTTATGCCTTTTAGAATACGTAATACTGGCGTCTCGTTTTAGAGATTCATGAGCCAGATTTTGGGAAGATTATCCCAAAAAGTTCAATGACGTTCTAAGAAGATATTCTACTTACGACCGAGAACTATTATCTGTATATTTGGCTGTACTTCGTTTCAATCCACTAATTGAAGGTCAAATGGTTACTCTTTTTACAGAAATATACATTTCGAATCCACATTTGAATCAAATAAAGAACCAAAATCTCTACGTCAGCCAAGATATCATAGCCTTTTGATGGAATTTATTCAAGATGTACAATACAACATTCGTGAAAGAGATAACATAGTTGCTGACTATCTATCTCGACCAGTGAACTATGTATACTATTGTAGCTGACCTCCCTAAAATATTTCATGAACAAAAATCTGCAATAGAAGATGACGATAATTTCAAAGAATATTTCATTACCAATAGTGAAAACTTCAATAGAGTTAACTTGTCTCAAGGACTGGAACTCATCGGTGAAAAATTCAAACCTGATATAATGTTATCTTATTATTAATAATTCATTATGTTAGTAACTAACTGTACTCCCAAATAATAATATAATCACGAGTCACCACTGCTGTTATCAAGTTCTTTTCTTTATGGTTCTATTTCGAATATCCTTTGTCACACAACATCATTTTCATCTTCAGAAAACGCTCTTACAAAGAATAAAACTAATAAATATGCCCTTTCATGAAAAAATTTGCATTAATTAACGTCAAAATAAGTTACAACTCCTTTTTAATCTGCTACTGATGTGTCCTAGTGGTACTTACTTAGAAAAAAAGAATATACAAAATGTCCTTTTTCTTAGACCTCTTGAGAAAGTGACAGACCCAGGAATTAAAATCAACGACAATAACAAAAATACCACCGCATTCAAATAGGGTTTCCCTTTCTAGAAGCTTTTCATAAATCATAAAGATATTCCATATTACTTTATTCATAATATATTTTTTATTGAATTTACGTGAATTATATAATAACGTGAAGTACAAAACATGATACTTATTATTTTATTGTTATTTCTGAGTACAAAATCCTCATGGAGAATTCATATTATCCGTTTTAATGACTTGATTTTTTTTCAACCTCCTTCTAAAATAACATGAAATGAAGATTTTTAAAAATAAATTAGTTATGAACATAGAAATTAAAATTACAATATGAATAAACGATTTAGATCTAAATATGAACTGATCAACTACTTATTATACAAGGAAGAAAAAATAAATAAGACACCTAAGCTCTTTCCTAGTTCTGATTGACACTCTGTGTCGACTCCCTTCTATACTATAAAAGCTCAATATTCTAATTTTATTGAGTCTTGAACGTGTTCAGTGTTCAAACTTATAAAAATGGTGTCATTGTTTTCTCCAGAAAAAGTAGGAGTAGATACAACTGTCTAATCAGTGCCTTGACCAGATCTATATCCAAGAACGGGCACTCCAAATTCTAGGAGGGGCCTAGGGTGTGAACTTTTCTGGTTAACTAGCATGAAATTTTTACTTATTTTTACAATAACAAAATTTGAATTTGTTATTTTAGAAAAGAAATTTTAAAATATTTATGTTATTATTACAGCACTCAGTAATCTGGAGGGCACATTTAAAAATTGTCGTTTGTTTAGAAAATCATTTTAAAATTTGTTCAAAGTTCTACAGTTTGATTAGAATAAAGTTGATAGTTCAGTTGGTGGGGACACAAGGGACGCTTAGGGCGGGAACGACACCCTAATGTCCCTCTGTAGTTACGAGACTGTTTCTGATTAGTATGTTTTTGTAGCATATCTGGTATATTGTTATCTAATTTATCCTTTCTGCCTCTACAAGTGAATAAAATTGACAACAGAACAATTGATCCCAGCAAAACTATCAGTAATAGTATAACATTGTTCATAATTTAAAAAAAAAATGTAATTCGGAATTCATTAGCTACTTTGTATTAATCAACATTAAGAATGAATAACTTTCCTAAGTGAAGAATTGTGATCTAAGAGGTGTACGTTGAAGGAATATGGATATGACTATGGGGTAGTACGCTTATAAGCAGATGTGACTACAATGGGAAGAACACTTCAGACACCTCAAACTCAAATTTAGACATTTATTTTGCTTCATAGTACTATTAGATAAGGTCAGACTTAGGAAAGAGGCATCAAAAATTATCTTACCATTTTAATGAGTTGGTTTACGATTTCTGCTTTATTTTTTCTGATAATAACGAATCTTTGGTGATGATAGCAGGGCTCGATACATGATAAGGATAGAAAAATAAGTAATAAAATTAAATGTAGATTAAGGATCAACTTCATTTTGAAAGGCCTTCTACCCTCAACGAGACAAAATAAAATGAATGTCCACAGTGTAAATAATTTGATACTATTATGCAAAAAAAACAAAACAATAAAATATTATGAATGATGGCAATATTTGGGAGTAGCCTTATGCGCTATGTTGTTAAAAAGAATTTATATTATACTCAAACATTATTGATACAATCGACATAGAAGGATATTTTACACAGTTACATTAGCCAAATAATCTTTGACATCCGTGGGTGAGAGTCTTTTAAATCCTTGGGCATTACAAATACCGATTTCAATATTGTGCTCGGTCATTTGTCCTTCAAATCCTTCTTTAAGAGTTAAGATAGCGGTGTGTACAGCATCTTCAAGTTCAACACTATCATCGTATCTGAAATAAAGATGAATTAATATAAAGTAATGAGACTCGTGTGAATGTACCTCTTTTCTAAAAAGGTTTTTCCGTTGACAAAGTTATTTCCCATTGCAGTGGCCTTCCATGCAAAATAAGCCCCAGAGGGATCACATTGAAAGAGATATGGCTTGTTGGCCTCCTCATCCCAGCCTGCAATTAAGAGAGAGACTCCAAATGGCCGCACTCCTCCGGAGTGCGTATATTCCTGCATCACGTCAGCGACACGAGCAACTAATTGACTTGTAGGAATTTTCTCTCCATAGATCATGGTGTACTCCTCGGACATCTTGCGGGCCTTACGAACAAGGAGTCGGTAGTCGGGTCCCATTCCAGAATAGGTCATTCCGATATTCGAGGAGATTTCTAGAGTATAAAAGCATTTTTAGTGACGGAGTTGCAGTTGGTGTCTTAAATGTTACCTTCGATCTTATGGATGGAGTGTTCTTCATGAAGGGAGCTCTTGTGCTTCTTCTCTGTGGCCAAAACCACTCCATTCGAGGCTTTAATCCCGACGGAGGCAGCTCCGGAAATAACAGCCTTCAACGCATATTCGATTTGAACCAAGGTACCCTTGGGGCTGAAGGTTGTCAGAGAAAAACTATATCTTTCAGAAGCCATCACGATTGTTGGATTCTCGATAGGAGTAACAACTTAGAACTTGAAGAAGGTAGAGGATGACTCTGCGGCTTTGCTTAAACGAGGTTGCGTTGTCTAGAAGGAATAACAGTCTCAAGCGACCCCTTGCGCCTCACTCACAAACTCATTCCAAACAATACTTAAATATCATAATATAATATGGCGAGGCATATATGTAATTTATATAGACATCAAGGTAATGTTCTAGGAACATACTCTGACAACGCAACCTTTCTTTTCACTAAACTTTATAGAGCTATATTTGCAACTATCTTCATCATATTGTAGTTATCAACATTTGTCTTTGATTTTATTTAGTAGGGAAGACCCGGAACATTGCAACACTTTATTTTTTTTGGTTAATTCACCCAAAAATGGTTTGATATTGAACACAATATATGCCGTGTTTCACTAGAATATATTAATACAATATAGAGTAGTTTATCCGTAAATTGCGAGAAAAAAAAGGTCATTCGATCAAAGTATGTAGCGGAGTACGAATAAAAAAAAACAAGGCTCCCCCAAAAAAAAAAAAAAAAATTATATATACATATACATATTTAATCTTGCAGAATCCATTGGCATTATATTATTATAATACGTTAGTAACGTAAATTTTGTGTCTGCTATTTTATTATAATCAAGATAAACAACTGTTCCAGCCAACCCTATTTAAAAATATATAAAGTGAGGTTGCGTATCTTTCTATAATTAAGTTGCGTGTTTTTTTTTGTTATAAATATTTCAAAATATTAGAATTAATATTACTCAATAAATGAGTAATTAGTTCAATAGTAACATTCAAGCCTATTCCTTGAGGTGAATAATTAATAAATGCATACTTTTTTTGTATTAATATTAATTTTATATCTTATAAAATAAAGCATCTTTATCTAACTTTTGTTAGTATTTGACTAGATATCGTTTTTTCTTCTGGCCAAATTGCACGTCTATATTATTGACTTATTCCAAGATTAAGAACATAAGTAATTCTCTTATAGGTAAGAGTGTATAATAAATTATAATAAGCCCTCCTCTTTACCGACATGATGCTGTTCTATATTTGCTAAATTGATATACTTTAATTTATATGTGGGTTAGTTGAGTAATTGGGTCAGAGCTTTTAATGATCCTTCCTTAGATCAGAGAAGTGATGATTATTCACAATTCACTTTTTTTTCTATCGTTTTATTTTAGAAAGTTTTCATTCTGCTGAATAACTAAAATCATATTTAAAGAGAGCATTGCTTCTATTTCTATGGAATCTCTTCCCCTTTAGCCACATACTATAAATCCTTTATGCATATTCAATTAAATTAGAGAACCATTTTCTCATGTGGATCCATTAAAGAAATTTTAAAACTCATGGAATAGCAATAACTACTGACCTATTTTAATGACTACAGTAAATTTTTGATTAAATAACAAGACGAAAGATAATTTTGAAGATCCGTTACAATAATAAACAATTAAGAAGAAGAAAATAAATTCTATTTACGCTGAATTAGTTTTGCAACTTCATAAACCATGGAATTGGGGTATTTCTCTCTAGCTATGCTTCATACTACTAGTCAACATGAGGACTTTTTCTTCTTTCGTCGTTATTTGCAGTAACTGTATTTATTACTAGAAATGATAGAACCTACGAAATAATAAAAAAGATCTGTTAAATGATTATTGATTGCATATTGTTTGATACGTATTGGTATTTTATAATTATTAGTAGATACGAGTGTCGCAATATAAGAGTTGTTCAGGTTCTAAATAAAAATTTGTATTTAAATAATAGCCTCTGTATAGAGATGGTGACATTTTTTTAGTTATTTCTTATGAGTTTAATTCGTCTAAGAACGAATTTAACTTGTATTCAAAGTAATACTGCATTTGACTTTCTGTTCTTTCTTCTGCAAATTAAAGGATTACATGATTGAGATTTTAGATGAGAAACTTCATTATTTGAGCATGAAATTTTGGATCTTTTCCTGGATTGATCCTGAATACCTTCATCTCTTTATTTATCATAACCACGGATCACGCTATAAATTTTTACCAACGCTGAGATACCTACTAAAATAATCGATAATATTTATTGTTTTATCTACTCTCTCCAGTCATACAACTATACAAAGTGTGTACATAAACAACACTCAGGCCTAACGATATGTATCTATTCTCTCTTTATCTAATTTTAATACACTTTTTTTTTCTCTCTCAATGTTGAGAAACAATATCGATACATTTGTCATTATAATTGTAGGAGCCAGTAGACTAGTGATGAAATAACAGGCAGCAATTTGTTTCATTATACCGGTTCTCATCAGAAAAAAGAGAGAGAATAGAGTTCAATGTCCTTTATTACTTATTTACTAAAGTTATATTAACTACTCTCATAATATTTATATTAATCATATATGTCGTAGTTGTGTAATTGTCAAATGCAATAACATAATATCAGAAATAGGTTGAGAGATAATTAAACATGAGCAATTTCCGTGTGTATCCATATTTAAATTGTTAAAACTTTTCAATATATCCCTACCCAAAAATAACTTTTATTTTTGATATTGATGACGCAAGGGATACCTTTGAATACGTGTCTTTCCCTCCTGTAGCTCAAATTCAGCTCGGACATTTCTATATACTCCTCATCCTCATAAGTAACTAACAACATGAGTGAATCCCTTATTTTTCTTTTTTGCAAAAATCCTTCTTTATATTGAACAAATATTGAACTACTTGCAAAGAGCGCGCCTTCTTTCACATTTCTATATACTTACTTACTTTGTGTGTATATATGTATATAAATATAAATATTAATATATATATATGTATGTAAAACTGTTGTCGCTTTTACTTCTGTTCTACTAATTCATCAGAAAAAAACTAACGTCTCAAAAAAAAAATTTTTTTTTTGCTATTTTTTTCAGTTCTTACTCACGCATCAAAACACAATGAAGATATTTAGAACATATTGATCATTATTGAAAAATACACACATACTATTTTTATTCAGTGACATTTTTTTTTTCTTTTTTTGTAAGTGAGCCATGTTTTAAGGATAGAAAGAATAGCCTGGAGTCATGCCTAGCACCATTCGAGGTAAGAAATTTTGTATCCTATCTTCTCTTTTTCCCCTCAAGTGTAATGGCTTATAAGTACTAAAGAACATTTCAATTATGATATTAATATGTAATTCAATTAGTCATGTGTGAATTTGGATTTAAAGAAAAAATAGAAACTATGTAATATATTTAATAACATGTGAGTTGTAGATGAAGTCAAAAATTATTTCATCTTCGTTTTTACAAGAATTAGTTCTTCTTAATTTAATTTAATTTTATTATCGCAGTTTCTCAGTGTGTTTTTGTTTTTTTAATGATTAATAAATATGTACACAGACAAAGTAATTATCTCAACTGAGGAACTGTCAACTCTTGGGGGAAGTATCCTTCTCATTATGAATTTCATTTACCATATTTTTCCCTTTCGTTCTCTATGTATACGCTCTACAAATAAACATAAAAATGTGACTTAAGTTAAGGGCTTATAGCCAAGGAGAATTCAACAAGTCAGTTTGTAGCCATTAGTCTACATATCAAATACATATATGATGTAGACAAACTTTGTCTTATATTATAAAACAATTTGAGCATATGATCCTTTAACTTAATGAATTTCCCCTCGAAACGTTGACTCCATTTAGAAAGTTTAATAATTTTATTCAAGTTATTTATATGGAAATAAATCAAATAAAAATTTAAAAAATAAATTATTTTTGCCTCAAAAAATAAGTATTTAACAAATTATAATATATATAGACTTAGTCGTTGTCTCTTAAGAAGATTTTAATTGATGGTAATGACTATGTAATTATTGTATACCCTATGAGTTTAAGTGGTTTCATACATAAATAATTAATTAATTATGTGCATATGATCATATTTTATATATTGTTTAAAATTTATATGTTCTATTAGATAAAATATCCCTGGGAAGTGTCGTAACATGAGGAGCATTAGGGAGACGTGCCTGCTCAATACGATGTTTGTGCCTCTTCGAAATGAAAATGACGGGATTGTGGGCACATGCTACATTCTTGTGCTTAACTATGATAAGCGTAGAAGAATGATTTTGTTTTTACTTGAATATTTGCAATAGCATTAAGTGATGTGTCAGCCTTTATTTATTCGGTCCAGCTCAGTCCAGTCTTAAAACCGGAGCGTCAGGCCTTTCGGACTGTCAGTATTAGAACTGATTTAAAAAAGAATAATGTTGAGCGGTGTTATCCGGAACCGAACTTTATACGTTTTTAGGACTGATATACAGGGCTGAACTGGACGGGAAGGCAGTCTTTAGTACTAAATAAGGATATACACAACACAATTAGCATTTTAAAGCATTTAAAAACATTTTTTGGATTAGGTTTTATTATTATAAGACATTGTTTTATTGCCGAATGTAGCATATTAATTCCTCAAATATTACCTTGTTCACACTAGGTTGGGGGGCAATTTATTGAATACACCACATTTATTGCCCGCCTCTTGATAGTTTTCCCTCACTGCAATCCCGGATCCCGGATAAATATACCCTCTTCTAAAACTGTAACTACTGAGGAGTCAAAATTACAAGATTATATGACATGAAAATGTTGTTCAAGGTAGTCAAATTACAAAGAAAAAAACCTTGGCCCCCCTAGAATGAATTTGAAGTGTCCTTCCTTGAAAATGACTCTAGTTAAGGGTATTCTCCCTGAGTCAATCTCTAAATAGTTCCCCATTTTTATTTCCTATTGAGTAACAACAGTATTTTTTTTTTTTGTTCGCCCGGGTGACTTGGTTTTTGGATTAGTTTTTTTTTGAAAAATTAACAAAAAATTAAATTAAATTATTAATTTTTTTTGGAAATTAAATTAAACTATTAAATTTGTTGAAAAAAAAAATCAAAACTCCAATGCCTTTTTTGAAAAAATTTAAAAAATTAAATTTTTTAGAAAATAATTTCAAAATTTATATATATTCTTAAGAATTTAATTTTTGGACAAAAATTTCAAAATTACAGAGCTGTTTCCAAAAAATCAATTTTGTCGAAAAAAATCTGTAAAAATTTAAATTTCAAAAATAGACGGCTGTTCACAAAAAATTAAATTTCAAAAATAGACAGCTGTCCACAAAAAATACAATTTTTTATGTAAAAATTGATTAATTAATGTTGTTTGATTTTTTTTTTTTTTTTTTTAATTTTATAAAATTTTTGCGAAAAAAAAGCCCACCTTCTGTGAATGTCCCTGCCCTTATTTCTGAATGAGGAATTATGATTATTCTGAAATTAAAAGACCCTTTTTTATGATGATGGACAAAAGTCC
The DNA here is from genome assembly GCF_016086655.4 of Lepeophtheirus salmonis. Lineage (NCBI taxonomy): Eukaryota > Metazoa > Arthropoda > Copepoda > Siphonostomatoida > Caligidae > Lepeophtheirus > Lepeophtheirus salmonis. The sequence goes on from NC_052131.2 coordinate 37,157,478, forward strand.
ACTTAGAATCCAGTTCATTTGAAAGCTGTCAAATGTTCCCTATCTACAAAGAAGAATGGAAAAGTATAGGACATTAAACAACTTCCCCTCGATTTGATGTTAAATCAAGTTGTCAAAAAATATGAAAAAAAAAAAAAAAACTTTCTTAAATATATATTTATACAACTAACTTTTTTATTTTTCTTGGATTCTTTCCTTATAAATATATGTATGTATTTTTAACATAAGAAGATGATTACAATGTGTCAAATGACACGTGTAGAAGGTGTAACAAAAAAACAACAACATAAAAACCCTCACCATAAGTGTCAATTAAAGATATTTTCTGTAAGTTTTAGTGATCAAAAATCCTTTCATTTCTAGGTAGCATCATGAATGATTTAGTTTAGTATGTATGCACATACGAGTCACGGAGACGTACTATTCTATTTATGATATTCTTGTGATCAGGTTGAAGCTCTTTCATCCATTGATGTTTGAATCTACTTTTTTCAAAACGTTTCATTTAATATAAGTATTTCAGTCAATCACATTTTTAATTAATTTCGTATTTTTTGCTTTATTTAATGCGATATAAGAAATGTTACAATCATCCTATTTAAAACAAGTATGTCCTGTTATGTTTGGCATAAGCCAAAGAAAGGCACAGGTTGGTGGTAGATTCATACTGTAGATTCCTCTCCTTTTCACCTATTATTTTTGTATCCAGCCTTCTGCAAATTGTTCAAAACGGTTTTATGATCAATGTTAAGCTCCTGGGCGATGCTACAACTGCTAACTCGAAGGTCTATATCGATACTTTCAATAAGTTTATCCACATTTTCGACAATGCGTGGCGTATCACGATATTTCACGACTGAACCGGCCAAGTTCAATACTATAGAAAAGCGCTTGTAGTATACGCTCACACCTTTTCCATGTTTTTTTGTTATGATCATATCTGACCAATAAAAAACAAGATATACTTAGTTTAAAAAAGGGCGGGAAATACGAAATTACTTTTTTCCCAACTTATTAGATCATTTTTTGCCACTCATATTTACTATTGTTATTAATTGGATATGTTGTAGATATATATACTTTAGATTAATAATATATACTGTTGAATTCAAGTATTACTCAAACATGTAGACAAACTAGACTTTACTACACAATCACAAATGAAAAAATTTCGTACTTATATGAAATATTTTTTGGAAAATTCTTTATCAAAAGAGGAGTTGATGCTGTAGTAAAAAAGGAGAAACCACCTATTCTAAATATTATGTGGAATTTCTACAAAAATAGAAATCGACAAGGAGTTATAATATCCCCAGAAATCCTAATTATTACTTCCCATCATTCATTTGGGCACGCACTTTATATATAAATGTTTCTTCACCAAGAATTTCCTATTGGAAAATTTAAAAAAAACACAGTTAAAGTTACAACTTCAGAAATTAAAAATATATTTTACAACCCGATATATTGACCTAACACGATCTTGACTCGACGCAAAACTCAAATGGGACAGAACACAAAAATTTAGTCTCAAATCCAAGGCTAATAACATTTACAGGGTCGTTCAGGTAAATCTAGATTGCATTTAACTGCATAGAGAAGCAAGTAGAGATGTAAAATTGGATTTACAAGTTCTAATAATACAAAAGAAAAAAATCATTGAGTGTGTTTGCTATTTTTACTAATTATTCTTTCGATACGAGGCCTAAAATATTTGTTGGCCTTCACCACGTCCACTGGAGAGACTTTGTTCCAGTGCTTGATGATGGGGCCTTCAAGGAGTCGATCCTGTCGTGTGAATTGGTAGATACTTTCTTCTCCAACTCCCCCAAAAAGGAGTAATCCGTGGGATTCATATTGGGGGAGTAGGAAGACCAGGTCAGGTGTCCAAAAATGGTACCTTCTCTTCTTCAAACAAGTGTTGGATCTTGCAGGCCTTGTGAAAGGTGGGGGAGTCTTATTGAAACGGGAAATGGACCCCATTGGCCTCAGGTTTCATTCATGGTATTATTGGGTCATACAGGAGTTCACAGTACACTGTCGGTACACTTTCTCCTCTCCTCTCCCGAGGGGATGACCCTGTCACTACTCCCAGTGGCCCAATGTTCATCATGATGCCAGAAAACATGATTTTAAAGACGTGTGGGGGGCGTTGTCTCTCTTCGTGGCAAACCATTGGTTCTGGATCGTCTGGGACCTTATTTAAAATAAAATTTTTTGCTGTATTTCTAAATTTGAGAATTTGTATGTTCAAAAAATAGATCCTTTCTTTGAAAATCTAATATATTCCTCATTTTAGATCTTAATAACAAAAATTATAGTTTGTCCTAACCCTCACCATAAAAAACATGTATGTTTTAGTTTGAAATGAATCATGTAAGACATAATTTATTTAAGAAACTAATACCTAATAATTTTTCATTTAGATACGTATTAATTTTAAATGTAAAGGTATTAAAAAACATATTTTATAAAAATATAAATCACAAAAATAAAAATAAAATATTTTCTCCTATAATATATAGTATAAATTATTCTATGAAAAATACTTTCACCTCTCTGCATCCTTCAGGTTAGAGGTTGCATCCTCACAAGAGCTATCAAAGCCAGTCAATATAAATAGTTGAATTTTGTTTAAAGGGGTATCATACACAAGGTGTTCAAGTTCTGGCCTTATCTGCAAAAACCTTCTTTAATTCGTCACTTTCTTTCTTTGGAGTTATGAATAAACAAAATGATGAATGGATGTCCGAATCGGCTATCTCATACTTTGTGGGGCAAGGGGCTATTATTTTTAGTTTTAAGTGGTACTACATTTCAATTTCATTTTTGTCCGTGAGAACCATTCTATCTTACAGTTTTTAACAAAAAAAGTGCATTTACTCAAAAAATGTAGTTTTCCTTTGAAGATTAAAAAAGTACTCGGATATATTCTTTGATAAAACTTTTTGCTAATAGATCTTAGTCCAATTCTAGATCCTGAATTATTCATTATCAATGATATTTTAGCAAGCTACTTTTAAATTCAGTTTGTAACAACAGCAACTTCTTTTTTTTTTTTCCAAAATTTTACTTATTTTAAAATTGTGTGGCGTTAGATTAATGGATGTTCATGTCTTTGTTATATCAATAGTTTTGGGTAATATTCATTTAAATAAAATTTTGTTTTATTTATCTTTGTGGCTCTAAATCTCGCATTTCTTTTATTACAGCGCTCTTAAGTGTATAATTGATGAAGTAAAAAGGGTTTTTTCGTTTTATTTTGACAATAAAATTAAAATAGTTAGGATTATCCCATTTAGATGGTTCCAAACGGTTTTCTGGCTAATTTTCAGTTCCTGGGCAATGAAATACGTGCTCACATGCCTGTCCAACTCAACGATGACCATTATTTATCGAAATTTCGACGTTCATATTACGAGAACGTAATTGTTGAAGCCACTGCTTTGCTGTCTATACTGTAGGTCCGTAAACAGTACACATTTTTTTATGGCACACGGCTCCGCTTTTCACCTTGGCTGTAGTCATACTAAAATATACTGAATTTGCTCTTTTTTTTTATTTTCATTTTGGAACGCTGTAACGCATAACCGACTTCACCAAACACAAAACTGTAAATGAGCTTTTTTTAAGTATATGCTTAACCTTTAAGGATACTTTAAGCTTTTTTTTATACAACGTATTATTTGTGAGACATAGCGAGGACCGCTCAGAGCTTTTATCTTAACCTAATATAAAAAGCTCATATATAGTCAACGAAGAATCCATCAGTTTTGTATGTATGTCTTGAATTTTTATAATATCAAATATCATTTATACATGTAACTGGGTCAATATGATCTGTAAGACAATTTTTGTACAAAAGTGAATTCTAGCAAAAATTTAAGGATAGCAAAAAATTATTTTTTACTATCCTGAGTGTTGAGGTCTATTTAGGAAAATTAAATACATTTCAGGTCCAAAAAATATCCATATGAGTGATTTTTTGTAGTTTGAAGAAGCAAACGGATCAACTAAACTGATCTAATCGTTCAAACTTGTCTTTTGAACAAATGAATTGTTATTATTGCACACTGTGTATCACTATATATTAAAACATAGTAACAACATGTGTACAATTGTAGACATCAGAAGTATGGATCTCAGTGTCGTATAATGATGATTAAAGTATCCCGCATGATTTCACGAAATAAGTATTTATTTTTCTCAATTGATCCATAGTGGATTTTATCTCTGGTACGTCATTGATTGACTTATGCATGTACATTGCTTTACCGGTATTTCACGGGATTTTTCACCTACCGAAAATTCTCCAGAAATCTTGTATTTCATACTATAGTTTAATTATATATAATCTACTAAAAATTAGATTGTTAGGGGCGTTCATAGGGGGTGAGCAAAAAACAAAAAAAAAATCAAATTTCCAATGGATTTTTGAAATTTTTTTTCCAAAAAATTTGATTTTTTTTTTTTTTAAATCATTTTTTTGCGAATAGCTGTGAATTTTTGAAATTTTTTTGAAGAGCTATGTATTTTTGAAATTATTTTTTGAAAAAATTTAATTTTAAAAATTATATTTTTGAATTTTTTTTCCAAAAAATTTAATTTTTGTAAATATCTATATATTTTTTAAACAAAAATAAAAAATCAAGCCCCATTTCCCTAAAAAAAATATATATATAACCCTCCGGACGCCCTTGATTAGTCATCAATTATTCTTGATTATTTTATTTTGGTGGGTCAGATTGTTTTTCAGAATTCAAAATATGTACCTGCAAGCTTTAAAAACAACTTAGCATCATTAGTGATAAATATAAACTAGGAAGAGGATAATTGAAAATATACTGGCCAGTTATGTGTCGATACCAGTCCAGTCTTGGAACCGTCAGTCCTTCAGACTGTCAGTACTAGAGCTGATTAAAACAAAAAGAAAGAAATTTGAGTGACATCATGAAACACCGAATTCTATCAGTTCTAGGACTGATATGCAGGAACGAACTGGAACGAGACACAACTTGACAGAACTACAGTTTTCTATTCCCAAATAAACACTGACACTTAGTTAATATTGTAGACTAGTACTTTAAACTGATTTCATTCTTTTTTTTTCAATATTTTTAAATATTAATGCTTACCGGGATTCCGTAATTTAAAAATGTGTTTCCCGGGAAATCAAAAGCCCTTTGACTTTTACCTATATATATAACTGATATATCTAACTTTTGATGAGAGGTAATATGTTTTATTATGTATATATATATACATAATCCTTTGTCCAAATTATTGGATACATAGGTAAAAGATGTCGCACGTGGAATTGATACAAATTATAATATTTAATTGATTTACTATGTTGTTTGATATATATTTGATACCTATAATTTAAATAAAAACGCCCTTTTACAATATATATATATAGATGATTTGTGTGAAAGAGTGGAGATAATTGCACCCCTATTCGACACCAGCTCATCAAATTAGAGCATTTTTAAATTAGGTATGTCCTAATTTACCACTATATCCTGAATCTGTTTTTTATTGATTACATATATATTTAGATATTAAGGGAGTCATTCAGTAGTTTTTAAAATATATAAAATAGTATTTTTTGATGAATATATAAAAACTAGGTCTTTCAAAAAAAGTGGAATTATACTTTAATTTTCAATGATTTATAGGGGGAGGGACCAACAAAATCCTCCCCTGTGTCTAGGGTTGTGTCGGCCCTTATTGAAACCTGGGGTCCAGTCCAGTCCTATCTAGTGGTACTTGTAGGTCCGAAAAGAAGGTAAAATTGATCCCTTTTGACGTCAATGAGGGTGTTTTTCCTCTTTTTAATTGTTCCGTTATATAGTAAAATAAATCAAGGAAGAAAGTAACTATAACATATGTTCGTCTTGTATTGTATTATCATAAAAAGTATAATATTTTTTGCAAGATAGGTGTAATAATCCTAGTACATATTTAATATATCTTATTTGCCTTAATAAACCACTTATAATTTTATAAAATCCCAAGGACCGACAGTTAAGGGTCCCTAGGGCGGGTCCTTAGACTGGACTAGGCCGAATCTATAAGGACCCACACAGCACTCTCTGTGGCTAGTAAAAAACCAGTAGGGTTAGTGCAGGGTTGTCTGTATCTAGCCCGTTTGACTACGTAATATACACAAACAATTTTGGGTTCAAATCATGGGCATTACCTTGTGTCAACGTCTTAAGCGTCGAATAGACATTGACAACAAATATTATGGTTGATTTGTGAGTTAAATATATTTTTAGCAGACAAATTTTGCAATGTTTCACTTCCTGTGTACCTATTTTAAATTTTTTTTTTTTTTTTTTTTTACAAAACGGACATTTCTAAGCGCAGAACACAATTTCAACTCCAGAACTAATTTTAATGAATGTAAAAAACCTGATTAGAAGCGATTAAGATATGTTAAAATTTTATTATAGAACAGAAGACTTCACTCTCACAAATTTATTCAGGCATCCTTCCCTGACCAACAAGTATGCTTTGCTGTGTAGCATAAAAACAGAAACTTAAAAAGAAGAAAAAACCAACTTGCAAATAACCTCTTTGTAATGAGATTACAATAATTATAATTTCTCATCAATGACTGAGTTATGAATATTTATAGAATTATATTAACTGATACAAATACTCTCTGTTAAATCATAAATTGTTGAAAACTGAGTACATTACTTAAAAAATATACCCACCAAAAAATTTATTACTCTTCTCAAAATAATTTTTTACCAAATAATCATTTTATCCTTTGCTACACATTTTAGTTATTTATGTGTTCTACAACATTGCTTTAAGAAAAATTGTAATAAAAAAAAGAGACTCTTAACCTCACAAAATTTACATAATAGAGATAAGTAAATAATAACGGTTTGGCAGGCTGATAGATTTAACACCAACTATTACTTTTGCAATAATCATATATTTTTTCTTTTTTGTAATCTATCCGACAACAAATGTTAAGGTTGTTTAAAAAAAAAAGACATTTGATGAAGTTTCATCAAGATTTTTTGAAAATCTATTCAACTGTACTGATTTTTTCTAGTTATACATCAGTACAAATGTATCTAGAAAAATCCTTAACACCGAATATATATATAAGCATATGGCCTATAAATTGACATCCAAATAAAGCAAAATTTTGATAGCTACATTTCAGTTTAGAGGGAATACACCCACTCCTCCAAATTCTACTGTAGTCACGGGCCTGCTGGATTGCAGTACTTATAATTTCGCCAGATACAAACATTTTCCTCAGGTGTGTCCGCAGGATGATACTTTTTCTTTTTTGGAGGGGGGAAGAAAATAAATCTTTAAAAACAAAGTTTGTTTTTCCTATGCTTTCTCCTGATAATTCTTTCTTCCAAATTAATCATTTTTTTTAAATCCTTAAGTTGTGGGACGGAGGGGCTACATCCCCTCCATCCCCCGCCGGCGGAAGCCCCTGTTCCTTATGATGAATTTATTATCTCCGGTTTCCCCTATTACGAATACATCTCCAACTCCTACTGAACAAGTACTACTATAAGTCATCATAAGATCAAGAGGTGACAAATGTGAAAATAATGTGTGAAAAGTAGGTCTTCAATAAATTTGCCACCCGGAGCAAGCTTCAGTACTAGGTATAATAAATATTAGTCAGTAAATAAATCAACTATTTGCACTACACTTAAAAACTTATATATAGGTAGGCATATGAACACATAAAAATAATAATAAAAACCCTGTTCAACACATGATTTATTAGTCAAAAGAGTGTTTTAATCACTTCGGGAGCACACAGCCTAATTTTTGATTCAACCTCAACGTACCTATGGTGTTGTGTCGACTTGAGTACATTGAGACGGGTTGAATCCAATACAATTGTAATTAAGGAGGATCGAATCGAGGGGATATATCAAAAAGGAAACAAAATAAGAGCCAAAATGAAGGCGCGTCGCATGGCCAATGTTAGTAGAGACGTCCGCAGGATTATATTTTTTTCACCTGAAATGGGCTTGGTTTTTGGAAATTTTTGAAATAAAAGTCCAAAAATTAATCTTTTTTTGGAAAAAAATAATAAAAATTCCATAGCTATTAAAAGAAAATTAATTTTTTTTTGGCTATTCAAAAAAAAATCGAAAAAAATCTCATATTATTAAATTTTTTGAAAAAATTCAAAAAATTTAATAATAAATTTTTTTCATAACTATTGAAAAAATTAATAATAATTTCATAGCTATTTCGAGAAAATGATTTTTTTGCAAAAAAATATTCAAAAATATATAGTTATTCACAAAAAGTGAAAAATTTAGGAAAAAAAATTCAAAAATTAAATTTTTGTAAAAAAATTCAAAAACTAAATTTTTTTAATTAAATTTTTGGAAAAAAATTCAAAATTAAATTTTTTGAAAAAAAAATAATAAATAATTTAAATTTTTTGCAAAAAATATTCAAAAATATATAGTTTTTTTGGAAAAAAATTCAAAAAAATTTTTCTGAAAAAATTAAAAAAAATTCAAAAACTAAATTTTTGTGGAAAAAAATTCAATAATTCAAATTTTTTGTGGAAAAAAATTTAAAGAATAATTTTTTTCAAAAATCCTTATTTATTCACAGAAAGTTAAATATTTTGGAAAAAATTTCAAACATGAATTTTTTGCTCTGCTAGATAATTCCTCCAAATAACAAAATTTCTAGTAAAAACCAAAAAATCTTTATTTGGGAGCCTCTCCAGCCAGCCTCCTGCATACGTTCCTTGTTATTGTTGTACCAGAGTCCTTATTTAGGACTGAAGATTGTAGTGTCGTTCAGTCCTGCATATCAGTCCTAAAGACCTATAAAGTATCGTCTTTGATTACGTCAATCAACTTTATTATTTCTTCTTTTAATCACTTCTAGTACCGACAGTCCCATGGACCAACGGTCTCTAGGTCTGGATCGAAAAAATACGGATTGACACAGCGCTAGCCAATTTATCATCTATAATCATGCTCCTCATTCTTTATCTTTACCACTAATGATGCTTTAGTTGTTTTTAGAGCGTGCACGTCCAGCTTTTTTGAATTATATTACAAAATCCATCTCGTCACATAAAAAAGAGTAATTGAGGAATAATCTAATTTTTAGTAGATTATATATAATTAAATTTGTTTTAATTATTAAATAATTAAATGCAGAATTTATCGGGAACTTCCGTAGGTGAAAAATTCCGTGGAATATTAGTAAAACAATTTGCATTGTAATTACATAAGTTAATCATTCACGTACAAGGTATAAAATTATTTATTAGTTTACTAACAAAAATGCTGTAGAAATGTCCCTAGAATAGTGTATGGCTAAAAAAAGTAAGTCAAAAGGTGAGTTATTAAATATGTTCGAGTATAGAGCTAGTAAAATATTAACGGAAGTTGGAAAAATAAGTAGAGGATTATGTATGGAAATCCGTTTAAAAGAATTCATTAATGGGGGGGAATGAAGAGTGGGATAGCTCCTTGGATTTAGAGGGAACAGAAGAGAGTAGAGGGCAAATTTTGTTGACAAATGTGTTGTAAAGACAATAGTTTTTTATCACAATTAAATGTAATAATATTTTTGTGAATTTTTTTTCTTTGAAAAAAAAAAAAGAAGAAGATTATTCGTGAAATTTGCCTTTATGTCAATTCCGTCTCCCCTCAAAGATGTAAAGAATCACATTATCCATTGGGATTGATTAGAAATTCCTTTAGGAACAGTAGCCCCAATAAATTTAAATCATCATTAAATGAGGTTTTGTTATAAAAATGAATCCAGTTCAAAAATCAATATATCAAATGTAATTGTCTCTGTGTTTGTCCGGGAACCACGACCAATCCAATGGATGAAGTTTTCTGAAATTTTTCATGTTTGTTTTTAAGGTTCAAAAATGGTTTTTGTAATAACTTTTTGTGGCCTTGAAGGCCATGGATGCCTTTAAAAAACATTTATCTAAAAAATATTTTTTTGACAAACAAACCACTATTTCATATAAAACAAAAAATAACGAACGTTAAATCTTAAGAATGATTCTTGCTGCATTATGGATATGTGTCTTTGCACACTTTTTTTAAAAGAAGATTTAAAGGTTTAAAAAATAAAATGAAAGATGAGTGAACAATAATTCAAGCTGAATATTTTTTCTTCTCTAAAACTTTTTATCTCCTTCAAAAAAAAAAAAAAAAAAACCAAAGAGTTCATAATTAATTTTAATTTCTTAATGTCCTGGGCAACACCGGGTAAACCTACTCCATCTCCTTATAAAAAAATGATGCTAAAAGACATACCAACACCAACATGTAGCGATAATAATTATTCAAATTTGACGGCCTTTATTTTTTGTTATATATTAAGCAAAATGATTCTTATTTAGTTATAATTTCTTAATGTCCCAGGGAACGCCGTTAAAACCTGCTCTAGTAGAATATGTTAACTCAAGTTAACTCGACTTAAAAAAAATAATAATTGAAGAGCGACTCATCATTTAAATCGAGTTGAGAACTGTGTGAGTCGACACATCACTAGGAATCGAAATGAGCTTTGAAGAGAAGAAGAATATATTGATGATTTTTTGTTTTATTTCATAATTATAATTGTTATTAATATTAGCATTACTAACTCCAAGGCAAAGAGAGATGCTTCTGCCTGAAGAATCATAAAAATAATAAAAAATAATAGTAGTAATAATTAGCCTAGATTGATAATTGGGTCTTAAATCAAATGATAGTATTTCAAAAGTTTGAAAAGCGAAATAGTATGAATTATGTGAAAAGTTGCATCAGCATAATATTATATTGCAATTCAATAAATAAATAAGTTTATACTTATATGTATACTGTACCTAGAATCCACATCTATGTACGTTTGTATGTAGAACAATTAGCTTACTTAAACTACTCACTAAGTCTTTCCGTGGAGGAAATGAATCAGAAAGGGGTTTATGAGTGATCAAAGGGAAAGAAAAGTCAGCTGTTTTTCTTCTATTTAAGTTTTAGGCAGTTATGAGTAGAGTTGTGTCCTTAAAGATGGTCAAATTGATCCCCGTGACGTTCTTTTTTATTTTGTTAGCCTACATAGTATTAAAATAATTTATTTACTTGTGTTTGATGTAGGTTAGACACACAATGATAAAAACACATTTATTTCAAAAACAGAGACAGGTACCGACTTTTGATATAAAATAAAAGTTGTTTAGAATTTTACGTTACGTACTTATAGCTATGTTTGTTTCGGGTCAAACCAGATTCCTGGACTCTGGAGGGTAAGTTTAATTTTTCGGTAAAAGTTTGATTTTTTTCATAAAACAAGATCAATGTTTTTTATTGTAGGTATTGGTTTTCGATTCGAAAACGTACCAAAAAAAACAAAAAAAAACGAATAATAAGGGGAGAATGTACATAAAAAGAAAAGTATTTCAAATGGTCAATTATTTATTGCATTTTCAAGAGTGTCAAATGGGGCTGCAGGTATTTACATTAAATGCGCAGAGACAACAAAGAATGTTATATGCAAGGAGGTTTTGATATATAAGATGACTTATTATATAACTATTGTTTATAGTAAATCGTTTTAGTTTAGAATTTTAACATAAATAAGCTACATATAAATAAAAACATTTTAATTTTCCATTGCCTATCTTTAAGATAGCGTGTTTCTGCTAGTATTAAATAAGAATAAATTATATAACTAACTAACAATATCATAAGTTCGTATTATATTGTATTATAAACAGAAAACAAATCATTTTTTTTCTGCAAGAAATCTGCAATAATCTTACAATTTATCTCATATGCCTTATTTGTCTTAATATACCATCGTCATTTTGAGGAAAAATTCCATTTTTAGGTATTGGTCCCAAGGAACGATAGTCCTAAGGACCAGTTCAATAGGCCGAAGGTCTTAAGAACAGTCATAAGAAACGATAGGATTGGTTCTAAGACTAGACAGGACCGACACAACACTACTTAAATTCTATCAAAAAGTACCGGATATTGTTCATTTAAATTGCCTGCGCTGAAGGGATTTAAAAGCAATTTTTTGTTCTAGATCCGTAGCACTATTTTTATTATGATGCAAGGGTGAGGTTGATCTGTAGACAGGCTTGCATGCAACAGCTGTATAAGTCAGTCTATCTTACAAGAGCTCCACGATTTTTACAATGAACAAAATTGTTGAAGAAATAGTTTGCATTAAAGGTTGTGTTGCGAACGAAATTTCATGTGCTAACGCGTTGAAAATGTTAGAAAAAGCTTTTGGTGAATCAGTTTTATCAAAAACCCCTGCATATGAGGAGTACAAAGCGTTCAAGGAGGGCCGTGGCATCATTGAAGGCATGCCACGTTCTGAACGACCTTCATCCTCAACCACCGAACTGAACATCGACGCAGTGAAGAAAATTGTGTTGAAAAATTGTCATACCAGTTTAAAGGAGTTATCAAATTACCCTAACATCTTTTACGAGTCAGTTCGTACCATTCCGACTGGAAATTTGGGCATGAGACGCGTTGCTGTACATCTCATTCCAAAAAAGCTGAATTTTCAAAGCCAAACATGCAATAAATACCATCGATCAACCACCATATTCACCTGATTTAGCTCCGTGTGACTTTTTTTTTGCTCTCCAAACTTAAATTGCCACTGCGTGGAACCCGTTTTGAGTTTATTGAATCCATAGAACAAAATAATTCAGAGATGGAGCTAAAGCCCCTTCCAAAAAGTACTATAAGCAAATGTTTCGAGGACTGGAAAAAACGGTGGTATATGTATGTATATTGCATTCAATTGAGATTACTTTGAAGGCTCCAAAATAAATTTTAATGATTAAATGTGAAATTTGTGTTTAATTAAACAATTCCTGTCATTTTTATATTTTCTTCAATCATAGCTAGGATTGAATAATATAAGAAGTAAGACAAAAATGATGAATGTTTCTTGTCTCTTGAAAGAGGTTATGTTGAACAGTTAAAAGGGCATAGCTGGTCACTACGTTATTTCAACTTTTGTGTATAATACATTTATATGGGAAATTTGTCAAATTTTACATAGTAAAACTATTAAATTTGTGTCCCGTCATCCAATCATCGAGGTCTCAAAGCCACTGTCAGGCAGCACTGGGACACCGCTTGGAAGCTATCACTGCCACTAAGGGGGCTACATTAATGATTAAGAGAGTTCAGCCACACATATATTTACAATATTAATTTTGATGAAAATATAATTATAATAATTAATTAATGATGTATCTCTTGTTGAATTTTAAAATTCAATGATCATATTAAAATGTACACCACTCGGTATGTGACAATTCCTGTTGTAATGTTCAGCTGTTAGTTTTTGTATGGGACTATTACGTCATGATTTAAAAGGAAATTAAAATGGGTATACCAATAACCTCTTTTCAAAAGAAAAATGGCCAATTTTCAAAATAGACAGAGTTTTTTTCCCGAATTATTATTATATATTAGTTACATACAATATATGAGAAGATTAAAATTGTCTATAAGTAGCTTATTAGTCATAGTTAGGAACTTTTTTTTTACTTTTTCGATTCTTTTTGCTGATATTTTTGTTGTGTTTTTTTTTCTACAGAAGCAATAATATTTATACAAGTAAATTTTACATTTTATCACTTTCGATATCCATTTTGTTCCCTCTGTTAGTAATATGTAGTCAATTATCCAATAACTTTCCTCATAAATTTGTGATTACGCTTAGAAATCTCCATAATAAAATGATTACCTACAATACTTACTTGGAATATAATATACGGAGTGGTCCTGATGAATTGGTAAAATCTTTAATAGCTTATAAAGAACGAATTATAGGGGGTATCACCATTTTTTTAATATTATTTGAAAGCTACATTTAATGACATTCAAATATTCATAATAAAATCCCCCTTTCTTGAAAACCTCTGCCACACGGAGCTGGAAGCTTTGGCAGGCTCAGACGACCTCGTGCGTATCTTGTTTTGCACTTTTAATTTACATTTCCTAGATAGATGTAGTAGTAGCCCAAGGAAGAAATTACACCTTTCAATAAGACAATGGACCAGTCCACAAGGCCAAAAAAGCACAATATATCTTGGGCACAAAAATTCCTCACTTTTGGAGCCCTGATTTTTGGCCTGAAGCCATAAGATTTCTACCTTTGGGAGGGTCGAGTTTAAGACCTGTCATTTGTCTGCGGAGGCTATGAAGAAGTCAATTATTACCCATACAATGACGGAGCTTGATCCCCATAAGGTCACCTGGGCCTGCCAGGCTTCCGGTTGTATATGGCAAGTTAACATAAAAACAATCTTTAACAAAAATCAAGAAAATGAGAAACGTCCAATCTATTGTTTAGCATTATAATAATTGTTGAGATGGATTGAGATAAACAGGAATAGTATTTAAGGGGACAAGCATTCATTTGATCTATCTTATTTTGAATAACGGCTCCAAGTATTATTTTTAATTTTTGAAAAGTTGACTTCATCTGGATTTTTCTTATATCAAAAGTACGAATATATTTGAACATAAACTTTTGTACATTTGGATACTTAAACAAATGTGTGATTTTGAAAAACCCCTGTGTAGCAAAGGTTATCAAGAGAAGCGGATCTCATTATGAATAATTGAATTTCATTAAATGTACCTTTATTTAAATGATTTATAATAAGTGTTACAATCATCCAATTTAAGCCAAGTATACCCTGTTCTGTTCGATAACTTGTTGTTAACGAGAATCCAGGTTCAGAATACCCTTTAAATTGGTAGAATCTACCAAATCCTTTTTCTAAAACGGTTCAAGGATTTTGTACGAACTATACATATGTACAATTTATTAATAGAAATGTTAGATAATTTGATTGGAAATACAAAATATGTAATCTAGATTTCCTTTAGATAAAAAAAGGTAAGATTTTTTTTTGTGTTGCCGGGCACTTATAATACTACCTTAATATAAGTGCCATTTGCGGTGCATCTATAGGATTTATCATAATAATTTGTTAATAAAAATTGACGATAATTAATTCCTTGAAGAATAAAATGTAATCCATATTCATGTGTGAACCCATTATAGGGATAGGTTAATTAATTTACCATTTCAAATAAGTACGAACTTTTCAATCGACAAAATGCAAATTTATTGATAATTAATTTATGTTTAGCTGTCGTCTGGACTACTTTACTTAATTATAAAAAAAGGAAACGTATGAATTATTTTACTGGGAGTTGCAATACGAAATAATTCAGCTCAAATCGAGAGTGTTGTACAATCTATTATAGTGACTTCTAAGAAAAAGCATATAATATGAATTAGGTTTTCATATGAAATTTATATTGGAAAGGATTTTATGTTTTTGAATGTTGCTCAAGATCAACTTTTAATCATTTTCATTTATTTTTAGAACTTTTTTAAATATAATGTTCTTATTTAAGTCATAAATAGATTAATTATATCCCCATGGGTTCATTTCGTCAATTAATGTTTTTTTCATGACGATGACGAGACAAAGATGAAACAAAACCATTTATTTGAATGTTCCGTTCGACAAAAAATAAATATTTTCTTTTATTGAAGAAATGAGAAGAAGACGGGGCAAAGTGTAATTAAACAAAATATGACGAAACAAGACGAAGAAGTTGACTAAGGATTCCAGAGTCAGTTTTGAGAAAAATCATTCTTGCTTGATTTTGTTTGTCGGGAGAGAGGCATTGAGTTGCTTAGTTAAAATCTGGACAATTATAAAAGAGATGAATAGGAAATACATATGAGAGGAATTAATAATTTCTCCCATCAGCTGACAAATCCAATCAATCAAAAAATGGTCTAACAAAAGAGTCGATATTGCTGATCCTCTTGGCGCAGAACACACACCAACAGAGATCCGTTACTTGACTTAATCAATCGAGCAGGCTGACTATTTACAACGTCATGAAGGCCATTCGGCAGAGACAGCAAAGGTTACACAGTCTTATGGCAGAAGATAATGTGGCTACCATACTCACGGGACAACAAAACAATCCACTTTTTCTTCTGCCTGCATATCAAGCCCAGGGACTGCCGGAAAATGTACCGAATCTTGAAGCATTCATGGCATCCTTTGATAAGCATTGGAACTTCATGAGTCCCTATTACATTATTACCACCTATCAGAGCTTTCAGTGGCGTCCGCAGGGGGTAGACTAGAGGGGCTGTAGATCCCCCAATTAAGGAATTTTGGCTTTTTACAAGGAAATTTAATATTTCAAAGTTTTTTTCAAAATATGTAATATTTCAAATTTTATTTCAGAATTTTTTTCCAAAAAATTAATATTATGTGAACAGCTGTAAATTAAAAAAAAAAATTTTTTTTTGTCAAATATTGTGGACTCATGAATTTTTTTCAAAAAATTTAATTTTTTGTGAATAGCTGTGGATTTTTGAAGAAAAAAAAAATATTTGAAATTTTTTCCAATTTTTTTTCTTTTAACAGTTGTGGATTTTTGATTTTTTTTTAAATAAATTTTTTTTGTGAACTGCTGTGGATTTCGGAAATTTTTGGGGAAAAAATTCCCCCCCCCCTCCAATATAATCCTGCATTAAGCCTGTTAAAATTCTAGATTTAAGACATCCAATTTTCAATCACGCACCCGTCATAGGTCGTACCTTCCACAGACTTTTTAAAAGGTCTGAAAAAACGGATCACACTACAAGATCTACAATTTTTTGCCACCATCATATTTTTCTTTTCCTCTGAATAATTATTATATTGAATACTTAGTACATAATATTATATATAATATTTTTATATATCGTTAGGAGGAGAACACCCCTGTTGCATCAGGAGAGAAAGAACTAGGAAGGGGAAATAGGGGTCATTGATCCCCTATAAATGTTGTCTTCTTTTTTCGCGCACGCTAGCTTTTAAAGTGCAAGCTACTGCCAGCACCTAAAGAGAGTCAAGTGCTTGCTTCACTCTTCTTCCTTTTTTCTTTTTTTTTAAATATTTCCCATCGCTTGCTACAATGTGAAGGTCTATTAGTAGTTACTACTACCAGAAATAATATTAATAAATCGTATCATCATTGCGTCAAAATGACGACATATTAACGACGTACACTACTGGGGAAGAGTGTCGCCCTCTATTGCAATCCTATGATTCATTCTAACGGTATATTCCTTCTTCCTTTTCAGTTTTTCCCACTCTCCTTTTCGACGACTCGGATATGGGTCAACAGGTGTTGTTAGGACGGAGTAGTAGCTAAATAATGCTCCATACTCAAATTATTTATTTCTTCATATCATTGGATATTTGTCTATGAAATTCTAAAACAAACAAGGCTTATCAAATAAAGAGCTCTTGCTGTAATGATAATACTTATATATTAGTACGAATCATGATTAATTCTATTTTATATATGTAAAATGTTTAGTTTCCCAGTATTTATTTACATATGCTTTATACAAATGCTTTACTCTGTGCCACGACTATTATTCAATAATTACTCATAATATTCATATAGGAGAAGTGAAGTTCGTTGACATGGGCTGAACACTCCACCCATACTCCCCCCTCATTCTGGAAATACATGCATAGTACTTGCTAGCATATTAGACATAATATTGTTTCCTTTGCAACCCTTTTAAACAATCTGAAACAAACGGATCTCTCTCCTTGAAATCAATTGTCAATTCATGCTAACTCCTTCATACCAATATCTACTTTATTATATGTATATCTAATAAGTTTCTTGTTATTATATCCCCTGGAGAGATTCGTCTGAGGAGGAATGAACACTAATATAGTAAATATATTTATACTATGAACATAACATAATATAATAATAAAACTCCCCCTCCCACCCCCTTATTTTATGTTGTTTCTTGATTGTTTTCTTGAATAAAAAAACTAAGTTCCTTACTGTTAGACATGGACTTCCTTGTCATGCAAATGACTTTGAAATAATCGTCCACCATATGTATATATAATTAGGTACTATTTCAACTCACGAAACCTTGATGGCTCCCACATATATGCTTTAAAAACACCTTTCCACCAATGACATAAAATACTTATGGTGTTATTTCACTTATATAGAATAATTTGTTATACGTATTTTTTTGTTTCGTTTGTAGATAATAGTGGTCTAAACGTTGATTGGTTGAATTTGAATGAGTTCTTGTGAAGCTAGCTAGATCTGAGCCATTTTCAAAAGTAACTATTCAATAATGAATGAGGATTTCTGACCTTTTTTTTGCATTTGATTATAGAAATTTTATTTTTTGAAAAAAATTTCAAAAATCCATAGCTGTTCACAATTTTTTTTTTTTTTTTGAAAAACAACAAACACGAGAAGAGAATATTGTAAATTAGTGATGTAGGTAAATTGTTTTTTAAGGATAATTATATTTAAGTCTCTCTCACCTATTCCCTTTAAACCTAATTATAGTCAGGGGCAATTAAAAAGCTTTTATTTGCAGTTGTTGGAGTGGGGACTGGGGCCGAAGTTTGATGAATTTTTGTTTTAGAAACGACAGTTTAAAAAACAAAATGTTCCTGTTATTCGTTAGATGGAGTTGCACTGATCAAGTATATGTAAACATAATAGTATTTCAATAACTAGACCTAGGGATCTTGTGTAAAGTCCATATATATAAAAGATATATTTCTTTCTCTAAAAATAACCCGGGCACGAACCCACGCACATTGAGTTCAAAGAATTTTTTCTCCCGAGCGTGTTGTCCATGAGATACAGCGATTCCATTAGGACAGTGTTGTTTGGGGTGGGAAAATTTGAGGGAAACACATAATTTTGAATAAATCTCACACCTAGTTCTAATATTAACAGTAAATCGACCATAACTATTAAAACTTTATTAGGCGTATTAATAATCGCTCCTCTTCCTAATAACACTAATAATAGATGTCCAACAATTATATTAGCCATTAAGGAAATTCTCAGGGTTAAAGGGCAAATTCATCTAATAAATTCAATGATTACTAATAATGAAATTAGTGAATGAGAAGTTCCATCAGAGACATAGTGAGAAAGCTCATAGTCATTACCATAAACTCAACAAACTACCTATTGGTTTCTCTAAGCATAAAGGCAAACTTAAATCCATAAACATGTTTGATTTGTAGTTGATATACCTTCTTTATCACTTATCTATGGCCAATTAATAGAGCAAAGATTGTCCTTTTGTCTGTCTGAATGTATGAAAATATGACAGTAAGTATTCAGGTAGACTATATATAACGTTGCAGTGTTGCACTGTACGGAAATTAATAATAAAGGTGGATTCAAACTTCTTAAGAGGTCGTACCCCTTATTTTAAGTTACATGAGCTAATTTTATGATCCAAGTTAAACATTTTTTTTAAACAACATTTGTATTACGATCGAGATCGACGATTGAGCTTCAAAGAAAGCATTTATCCGACTTGCTTTATGCCCATGACTAGGCGACATAAATTGTCAGCATCGTAGGCTTCCCGGAGAAGCTTGTCTTCCGTTGTGAAAAAACTGAAAAAATTCATAATGGAGAAAATAATTTTTCTGGCAAAAAATGTAAAAATTAAATCTCAAATGTTAAATTTTTTTTAAAACCAAATTTCAAAAATCTATGGGTCCTAACAGAAAAAAAAAAAATTGGAAAAAAAATTAATGAATTTTTAAATACCACATCTATTGACAAAAAATAAGATTTTAAAAAAATTACAAGAATCCAAAGTTATTCACAAAAAAAAAAATTCTTTGTAAAAAATTTTAACCATTAATTTTTTTCGAAAAAAAATTCAAAAATCTACAGCCATTCATAAAAAATTAAATTTTCTACAAGCAAATTTCAAATTTTTGCTCTGCCGCATAATTTGCTCGAATGAAAGAAAAAAATCTAGACAAAAGGCACAAATTCGTTAATTTGGGGAGGTGGTACAGCCCCTCAGGTCCACCCCCTCCGGACGCTCTTGTTAAGGAATCTTTTTCCGCTTTTCCTATTTTAGTTGGATGAAGTGTAAAAACAAAAGAATACATATTCTTGTATAGAGAGCACACTTGCAGTTATATTTACAAAATTGCATTACTCTGGCAGTATTTATTTTTATATGCAGTTTTAATAAGGTACTGTCTAGACTCATTATGCCTCTTGCTGATGTTATGACATTTTTCTCATAAGCAGTCTTTATATTTTTAATCATACTACTTGTCTATACATTTGTTTTTCTGCAAAGACATGATACACTCCCAAAATGTATGATTATCCATGTATGTTAGACTCGTCCATTATTTTATTTTTATTTTCTTTTACAAATATTGTTTACTAAATAATCTTTAAAAATGTTCCTTTTGATAAAAAGTAAAGAAATGCTTAAAAGTCATGATATATTAATTTGAAGAAAAAACAATTCCGTATTTTCTTTAAAAAAAGAAAAAAAACTAATTATATCTTGTTTATTATTGATCACATCGAATCATACGATATTGCATTGTAAAGATGTGAATTTATACTACAAACGCCTCTTCGACAGTAATGTGCTTGGCTGGTTCAGTTGTGAATTATGGTTCCTTGAGTACAGAGGTATCAAAACAAAAAGTTAGCCATATTTTTTCAACCTGAAAGGGAAAAACGTGTCGTCAGCGACCAAGAAAATTCTTGATGTAAATGAGAACGGTACTCTTTCGGTTCGTGTTTTTCAACAATGGTTCGAGCGATTTTCTTCCCACTCAATTCTGACCTCTACTGTGAACAACTCCACCGGTTGTGACTGCTGATCAAACCGAAGTGGCCAACATTAGTGAATAGGAGACAACATGACATCCTCAAAAGTGGCTGTAGACGCACCAGAAGTTCTGGGATCTCGAATAATCATTTAAGGGATAAACTATTTATACACTTTTAAAATATTGGTTATTCATCTAAACTATTATTATTATTTTTTTTTTTTTATCAATAGCTCTACTTTGACTCGTATTGACTTTTTTTAAAAGTAAGAGTGTTATTTTTTTGTGAAATTTCGAAACCCCCGGAAGCTCTTAAATTGATCAATATAGCTCGAGTCTTATATAATAAAAAAAAGTTTAAGAACCAGACGAATGTATATGCACATATGTATGGTTACAGACATTTTATTTGTTATTCATATATATGAAGATATGTATAATATACTCCTACGTAAGGAGAGGTAATCCCTTGACGAACTGATTCCATAATTAATTAATAGTATTTGTTTTATTATCTCTATGACGTGTTTCTACGCAGTTTTTCATTCTTATATATATTATTATATGAATAAGTACACGTTTGAAGCCACGGGTTAATGCATAAAAACATATAATTAGAGATGCAAAAATTGTCAAAATCCCAGGGAGCATGCATTTTTTTCAAAAAGTACATTTACCAGATGTAGAACAAGTACTGAGACTTGTTTTCAATTAGTCATTAAAATACTCATAATTGATTAGTATGATGTTATACATAGAAAATTTTATTTTGCAATATTTTTTGCTATAACAATGCACATTAATTATGAATCTGGCCACCATGAGCCTCAATGGCAGGCTCCAATCACCTCCAGAACCCCTTGCACACATTAGCAACGTAGTCATTTATCTTGATCATTCACTGCTGATTCAACGAGGTCTTCATGGCATCGGGTGGCAGACTCTGTAGGCCTTCTTCTCAATTTACCACCAAATGGAGTAATACAGTGGATTCTGATCTAAGGTTCTTGGACCAGAAGTTCATATTACTACAAATCCACTCTTTTACTATATGTTAGCAGTATGGGCAAAATCCCTGTCCTGTTGAAATACGAAAGTTCCCTTCTTAGAATTCGTCATGCTCTTGGTGATCTATGGGACCACTTTATCCTTCAACACCATCAAGGAGGCAGTATATTAATAAATCAAAGAACCCTAGATATTCGTATGAAAGGATGTATACCGTAAAGTCATTTTTTATAAGAGAAATAACAACCATGTAGCAACAATTTTGTGTAGCTTAAGCTCGGCTTCTCCTTTTAAAAAAAATATATATTACAAAAAAAAAAAAAAGAAACTGTGTGGCAAAAGTAATATTCTCTATATTATTAAAAAAGTTCATCGACGCCTAGTAAGTCTGAATAAAGCCGGGTTCTCTCTCTAGTAGTTTATATAGTGATATCTGTCAGCAAATAATATTTCGTCACTCAAACACACCAACATATACTTTTTTTAATATACTCTAAGAAGGATTTCGACAATTCTGACATTCTTAAATACCACTTGTGTATTTTACATACATAGAGTCAAGCATTTTGTATCTGAATATGTAATTAAAGCTAATGCCGACAGATGTTCTGTAAGATTCGAAATACTTATTATGTGTCATTGAGTTACATTATGTCTATTAAAAATTCACTTATAGGTAAATAACTTCATTTCCTGTCTAATATTAGATACAACAATTGTGCGTTCTTCAATGACTCGGGATATGCATGTCTATATGTATTCCTTGTTTATACCTAATATTTATATGTAGATCAGCTTAAATTTACTTATTAAAACTGCTACATAGTAGTGTTTCAAACACTAATTGGTTGAATATTGATTCCTTCTTGTTAATTCGTAAACAATTTTCTGCCGTTATTGAAGGATAAGGGAGGAATGGGCCAACAACTACTATTTTCCCGGATTTCCCCCGGGAAAAGTTAGGATCTTCGTTACCCTTATTGTATCTCGCAACCTTTCCTCCGAAAAGAAGTAGAAAGTAATGCCCAATATCAATTGGTGGTACGTGCATAATTGTTCACTGCATAACAAAAGCCATGATCTTTTAATTTTTTTTCCCAAAAAAATCCAATTTAAAGTAAATTTTTATGAAAAAAATTTCATAAATCTATAGTTACACACAGAAAATTAAATTTTTTTGCAAAAAAATTTAAAAAAATCCATAGATATTCACAAAAAAACTTTTTTTTTGGAAAAAAAATTAAAAATTTAAATTTCAAACATTAAATTTTAAAAAATTTAAAAAAATCCATAGTTGTTCATAAAAATAAAATTTTTAGAAAAAAATTTGAATAAATTATTTTTTCCTTGAAAAATTTTTTAAAAAATAAATTTAATTTTCAAATTTTAAACTTTTTGAAAAAAAATCAAATATTAAATTTTTGAACAAAAAAAAAACTTAATTTTTTTTTTTTTTTGGGGGCTCCCACCCCTCAAGCCCTCAACCTACGGATGCTCCTGAACTAATCAAGCTTTATACACAGATAAAGAGAAAATAATCTACCACAGACAACAAAATACATTCTAAATGGATAGACCTAAGGTTTATATTTTTTGGGCTCGCAATACCCATATATTATAGGTGTGATAACAGCACCAACACGAGTCTTTTATTATTATTCTTGATCAAGGACTTACTTGTGTACTTCAATTTATTTATTTCTTACAGTTTTATTTATATCAAAATTGAGGTCATAAAACATTTAAATATTTTAATTTTGACTTCATTTTTATAATTATCATACTTCAAAGTAGTAAATTACCAAATTTTAAGAGTTAAGCTCTTTTGTACCAAAAAATGTACAAAGATTTTGAATTATATTATACACTTACGGCAAAAGTCATCACATCAATAGGATTAATTTATTCGAATCAGTATTGGTAAGACGTATTAGGATTCATCATCACTTTTGTAAATTTTAATTTACCTATTTGACAAAATATTTTCAGCAATCGGAAAGACTAACATTTTGAAATTCATGAATAAATACATGTTTTCAAATTAGATAATTTACAAATTGCAAATGTTATGTTATCACATAATTTACCAAAGTGATTTCATGACTTGATTTGTTACAATTACTTTAAAAATTGGACATTCTATGTGTATACAAGGAACAAATAAAAAATAAACTTCATCCTGCTATAATTTGTTTTAAAATCCTTGCTGGTTTTGAGTTAATGTACTAATTTTAACAGGATGTTCTCAAATCAATTTGCTTTTGGTATATCCCTAGTGAGGAAAATGGTTTTATTTTTGGGCTTACTAAAAAAATTAATAGAAGACAATCAAGGTGGTAACCCTGACAATTTGAAGAATGTTTTGGAAGAGAGCAGCTTAGCTGTCATGATGCTATCTTAGATCAGCTACAATCAGCAGAGACGAGGGAAGAGGGGATGAAGGAAATAAGAAATAAGGAAATAAAAACATATGAAAGAATTACTTCGAGACGAACAATGACACACGATTATAACTTTGCAACTTATTTTTAAGGTTACTCTTCGTTTTTTTATGAGCACATGCAAATGTTCCATCAGGTTTTGAATATAATTGAATGAATTTGGAAAAGGAAGTTCACTACTCAAGAGGTCAATTACTTCAGCTAATTTAAACTCAACCAATCAACATTCAGGACACTGGTAGGAGAAAAAGCCAGAAAAATCGAAAGCTGATGACGAAATACAGTGTACACTTTTTTTTGTTAGTGGGGTAATGCCCTAATATATATGAGCATTGTACGTCCGTACATATGTGTTTTGTACTCCCTTTGTATATATGTTTTGGGGGGGAAATAAAGTTAAAAATTAATGATTTGGGATTCAAGAGGTTCGTTAACTAGAGAATGTTAGTTTAAAAAAATTATGAACATTATCGAATAAGGAGGTTAATTTAGTCGAGTAATAGTTTAACAATTTTTCGGCTATTTTAAGATTCGAAACTGTGAAAAAAATGCTAATTTTCTAAAGTAGCCACTTGACGGATCTTATTAATTTTTTTATTCGTATCCATTCAATTTCTTATTAAAAAAAAAAAGGAACTTATTTAATTTGTAATTGTTTTGTAACTAAGTTAGTTCATGAGATCCGTTCTGAGCTACAAAATAAACGAATACAAATCCATAAAAATTACAGCTTTTAACAAAAACATAATAAATATTCTGAAATTTTGTTTTCAAAAATATGATTTCAAATATTGATTTTTTTTGTAGAAAAAATTCAATAATCCATTGATATTATGAGAGAATAAAATTTTTTTAGAAAGAAATTTTCTAATATTATTTTATCATTCATTTTGGAGGGTACCCTCCATCCCATCCCCTGCAGACGGCCTTCAGCGGGGGAAAAATAAAAAAGAATGCACCATCGATGAATTTGACCCCCAAATTTTTAGACTAGCCTTTCTCCCTAAATTTACAAAATATTATTTATAAAAAAAAAATGAAGAATAAAGATTTATAATTTCATCAAATTTATCCACCTCTCTAAGGGCATTTGTGTTACGCGTATCGCTAGCCCAAAAAGTATCGAAATACCAGTACAAGTTTGGGTAATGGATCCGATGCTAAAATGTTCTAATGTTCTACACAATTCTACTTTATACTTTAACTCACTCTCTTCATGAATAAAATGAATAATTATGATAGCAGCTCTAAGAAATAAAAGAAAATCTCTTCAGTTTGCCAAATAATAAATCACACGTTCGAGTAAGAGCATATTTTTTACAACTCTACCAATCCATGTCTGAATAATTATGAATCTTTAAACAAGTAAACAATATGTTACACGTATTTTCCCGTCTTTTTTTCCTTAATACATCATATACTTACATATTATATGAGTGCTGATGATTATTTAACCAGGTTTCTTCATGCATGCTCAAATATATTATATATACTATGAAAATAATTATTTTGAATAATAAATAATATATATTTTAATGTGATTCATTCATGGAGAAATTTGATGCACTGAAGAACTACTTATAATTATATTAAAAAATTGTGTTCATATTAAAAATTATAACAAAGCTATCTACATGAATTGTTTGTATGAAAATCGTTTTTCTAAATACACGACTTAATATGTAATACAGATTACATAGTTTTGTCACGATGGCAATATTTTTGTATTCGTTCTCATAACCAAATTGATTTTGATAAATCATTACGGTCAATTGAAATACACTCAATGGATAAACTCAAAAGTTTGATGACTTTAAAAAAAAAAAAAATTCATAGTTACTTTTTTTTTCATAAGGACAATTTTACTTGCAAGGAGTTCAAAATGTATCAGGTTACGTCATTGGTGGTCGGAGCAATTGATTTTATGACGTAGTGGAACAATAAGGAATGGTTCCTACAACACTTTAATTAAAGTACTGTTTTTAATTTATTTAGTACCCGCATGCCACTACTGCGTGGTCCATTAAAATCTAAACCATTTGAATTTTAAAGTTCAAAATGATATAATATGTATTAGTAATAATATAATTTCAACAAAATTAATTGCTATAAATACATGAGTGTTTAAGCTCTTTTAATCATTACTGTAACCACCCTTAGCGGCAATAATGGCATACAGGTGGTGGTAGAAGGCCTGGAACCCTCTTCAGATGTAGTCCTCTGTTATGGCGTACCAGTGATGACAGAATGTGGTTTTAAGGGACTTGTTGTTTGGATGACGGACACTCGACATGCAACTATAATATATAGTCGATGGGGTTTGGATGATTATACAGGGTGTCCACGATAAATTGGAACTATCTTAAAATTCTACTTGCTTGATAAAAATGGAATTTGGAGTGTATTATACAAAAGAACTAAAAAGAGTCATTCAAAAGAGTCTTACAATGGAGGAGATGGGGTTCATTCATTGCTGGTTTCAAGAGTGGGCTATCTACCCTTACAAGACTCTTTCTATCCGCTTTTTTGATAGCCTTCTGGACAGTCTGGTGTGAAAGTCCGAGATGTCTTGTATGGGTGTCTCATGGACTTGAGGGAAATTGGCCTTGTCTGTTTTCTTTAACTTTTCCGTGTCCAGTTTGGCCTTTTTTTACAGAGCCTTTGTTCGTCTCCAATGTTTTGAAGTCCTGAAGACGGCCAACTGCTTGGAGTTTGCGAATGGGAATTCGTTGATCACCTTTAAGTGTAGTTGACTCGACTTGTACGAAAGTTAGAAAGCTCAAGTTTAATTTGTTTTGTTACTATTTGATTATGCTTTAATATGTCAAAATATGAATTAATTTCAACCGCTCAACCCCTTTTAATTATTGAATTAGTAGATGTTCAGATTTCAATGGACCAGCCGGTATAGTCCTTGGGTACCAAACCATACTAGTACATATAATATCTACAGGATGATAATTTTGAATCTGGAACAAGTTTATACTTCAATATCTTGGCAATCCTGAGATCTATGTTGAAAGGTTTCTCATCTGATACAGCTGACAAAGCTTTATAAGCCTAAAATACAAAATTCTTTTAAAGATTTCCTCCGAATACAAACGCTGTGTGGTGATTATTGTGTGCCTTTCCTGCTGGGAGTGCGTTGAAGGACGCAAATAACTCTGAAGATAATTATAGATGATGCAAGAGAACTTAAATTGATGATAACAGATCCAGCGTCATCCTATGACCTTAAATTGCTGCAGTTTGTCCAAAGTGGGTAATTGCAACTGGATTTATTCTGAAAAAAACAAGATTTTAAAGACCTTTATGCTTTGGGCAAAGGAAATGAGGCCTCCTAGATCGCCAGATCTGAAACCCTTGGACTATTAAGTGTGGGGTATCTTGGAGAAAGAGTCCAATAAACGTGCACATAACACTGTTGAATTCTGGCTGGCATCCATTCCATAAGGAGTGGCCAATATAGGCAAGAGTTCCTTATCAAGGCCTATGCCAGGTTGGAGGCTGTGGTTAAAGCTGGAGGTCGTAAGTTTGAGTGATTTAGCTCACTATAGACCCCTATTTGACTGAGACAAAAATTTGTGAATTGCTGACATTTTTTAAGGAAAATGATTGTTATTACATTTTCTGGATATAAAATCCCAAGCCGGCATACATTTTGTACAAGTTGACATTTGAGTATGACAATTGTATAAGTATTTTTTGTTCGTCACATATCTTTAATTACATATACCACAGATGCTATCATCTCATTTTTATCTATTAAAATTAAACATTAATTAATTATTTATCTAGAATTGATAGAAACGTGGATCCTAGTATTAATTATTGTTGTTTATATGTGACAGAATACTTATCAATTTTGTAATTATAATTGTTAATAAAATTCAACAGATTTGGTCAATGTCAAAAATTACATTCCGCAATGTAGTTTATTGATTATAATCTCATGGAAGATTAACCATTGCACTATACAGAGTTGATCATGTGTAGTAGTAGACATTTTTATTTTCAATCTGGATTGAAATTGGTGCAAAATCACAAAGGAGGCAAGCTAGACATATTCTTATCTCTCAACAAGACAGTTGGAATGAGCACAGAAGATTCTAAATTTTCTCGAGGTCAACAACATTTCGGGGAAAAAAATTACTCCCTTAAGCCAGCGAAAAGTTGAAGGAACAACTTTGTTCTCCCTCAAGACGGATTTCCGTGTCATTGCACGGCTAAGACCCAGGTACAACCTTCCAAACTTTTGGGACCTTAACATGTTGCCGCCCTCCTCTCCCGACGCGAACACCCATCTATCTGTGTGCGTCTGGAGGCGAGGGTGTATACTACTCCTCACAGGAGTGTCCATTCTCAAGAGGCTTCCATCAAGAAAGAGTGGACCAAGTTCGAGCCTGACTACATAGTCAAGGACTGAAAGGGAGTCAAGCCTAGTGTTGAGGCAATTATTATAGATGACGGCTCAGATATTGAATAAAAATTGTGCCGAACACTATTGTCAGATAATTTTTATGATAAATGTCCTCACAAAACCTTCTGCTAAAATAAAAAAAATACAATGTGTACCACTAGATAAGATGATCCCTATTTTTATTTATTGCAGGGATAGTAAATTATTCCTTTCAATGTTTCATTGCATACATTGGTTGCAGGTTGTAAGATATATGCTCATACAAGTTACTTTTTACCTAGTTACTATATAATCATTATATTAATAATTCTCATCTTTTGATACTTTTTTTTATTCAATTAAAAACCACTAAGACAATGAATATTTGAATTTATTTTATATATCTGAATGTGTTCTTTAACGACAGCAAAAAAAAAAAAAAAAAAAAAAAACAACAACTATATTATGGATAATCCTTGAAGTATAGCTAATAAAGATTGAAATGGAGACAAAGGTTTTGACATCAGTATCATTATGTATTTTAACTGTGTCATATCACTTTAAAAGAAGACAGTGACTACTTTATTTGATTTTTCTATGATGGAGTGTCCCTTATTAGAATCTCAAAAATCTTTTCCATCCCACTGTAAAACTTTAAACGACTCAAATTAAATATATTTCGGACTGCAAATATGTAATCAAAATTCAATGGATTACACAAAATATCTCATTAGCTCTTAAAACTATTTTCAGGAAGGATAATATCAACTCTAGATTGATTTAAAAAAATAAATATTTGGATGACTTTTGATTGGACATTATGCTACAATCAAAAACTCTTGACTTGACATTTTTTATTGGGGAGAGACCATTGGGCTTTTTTTGAAGATTCGACAGAATACCTTTTTTTTACTTTATAAATACCAAATTTGGTGCTTGGTTATTTTGCCTCAAGGATATTTCGTTTTTATATATAGATAAACGAAATTTATAAGTCGTTTTAGTTATTTTTTTTAAAATTGATGTTCCCTTAAAAATGTGTATTACTACAAAACGCATTAAATGCTTGTTTTCTTTCGAAAAATGATGTAATTATGCCCCAAAATTTAAATACATACATCAAAACAATCTCACTATGTATTGAGTTCGAACCAAAAACAAAATAGGTAATAAAATTAGTATAATAAGAAAAACAAAAATAAATAAACATGGCAACTGTTCGAATAGAAGAATTGCTAATCACTTCTACGTTAGTAATTATCATTAGACATGATGGATTATTTATAAAAGAAAATACTCATGGATTGACAAACAAGCATAATTTGAGGCATTAGCATAATTCAATAACTATTCCAAAAGGAAACAATCATTTAATGTATTTTGGTTGTAATGAATATTGAATATTTTGATTTAAAAAAGTCAAAGGGAACATCAAACTTAACTAAAAATAAAGAATAACGACATTTAAACTTCCTATATTCATACGAAATATCCTTGTGTAAAAATGGTTTAATGCAAAATGACCGGGTACTACCAAAATTAGACAAATAATTGATTTTTAAAGAGGTAAGAAATAAATAAATTGAATAATTTTTTTTTTGCAAAAATATGACATTTAATTTTTTTTATACAATATGTTTTTTTTTATTGTGATAGCTAGAAATATTTTGCAAATGTGGAGAGGGGGGGGGCAATTTTCCCTTAGCCTCTGTGGCTCTATTGCCGGTGATGTAAAGTACTCCTTAAATAATGTTATATTATTTCTGAGGATTTGAACTGGACTTGATGATAATTTTGAGCAAAGACTTGAAGTTGCAGTATAAGAACTTTTCTCCCCCTTTGGTGAATACCAAGCCTAGATTCCCTGAAAAAGATATTTCGAATGATTTGTATAAATGTACCTAGAGTTTAAATTATAATATATTTTATTAAGCTAATGGGATGATTTCTTCTAAACAAAAGTTTTGTATATACAATAATACACATTATGTAATTGGTTGGATCAATATCCAAGTACTTTATACGTAGAATATACATATATCTAAATACAAAATGTGAATTGCTTCCTCACGAAGGGAATCCCTTCCAAAGTTAGAAAATCAGGTCATATCTATGTTGTTGAACCTTGTCGAATTTCTTATATATACATATATGTATATAAATATGTACAACTACTTTACGGGCATTGTCCTTTGAATATATGCCTAAACCGCTTTTTTTATTTTCTGACAATTAATCATGCACACTTTATCCATGCATTTCAGGTGTATCATGAAAGTATGAATAATACCCCAGTTCATATAATTGATTTATAAATACTTAAATATATTTTACTATTGGAATTTTTTTTTTAAAGAAAAGAAAAATAATTAATTAATATTTTGAGTAATTTTTGAATAAATGCACAATGGAAATATATCAAGCAAAATGAAGAAACAAAAAAGTATTAAATAATAGTCACTACAAGCTAAATAACACTGGCATATAGCTATGAATACCCTCTGCAAAGATATTAGCGTATAGCTAGCGTTACTTTCCTCTGTTTATGCCGAAAATGATAGGGTATATGTTGTAATTGTAACCTTTTAAGAAAGGGGGGTGAATGATCATTTACTATACAATGTCGAGCCACCTTCTTGTGCCTCACTCTTGATATCCATATTATACAATATATATATGTTTGTATAATAATTCACTTAAATGGATATACATAACTTAAGTATAAGTAATGAATAATCGATATTTTTAGAAGTCATGTTTGTCAATGAAATTAATTGCTATACATATCCATCACTTTACATCTCAAAGTCCGACAACGAGTATGTATTTATATATATAATATCTTTGAGCATGATTCAAGTAGTTAGTTAATTCCGTACGTGATAAGTTAGTCGGTTATAGATTATTTTTGTTGTTGTTGTGGTTGTATGTATATTGTATATACATACAATATATACAAACAAATAAAAACAAACAATCCTATTTGGAATTGTTGGGGGAAAAAGTAATTTCGTATTTCCGCCGTTTTTTTAAATATATCTTGTTCATTATTGGTCACATGTGATCGAACGATAAATCGATATGAGTCCAATACTCCAATACCAAAGGGTCAATAATACTCTTTCTGTTCGTGTTACACAGCAGTGGTTTGAGTGATTTCGTTTTTGTGTTATGGAGGTGAATGATGAGCCACGCATTGGCAGGTTTGTCGTCGAAAATGAAGATAAACTCAAGAAAAATATCGAAATAGACCGTCATGTTAGCAGTTTTTAGCATCAAAGAGGAGCTAAACGTTGATCATAAAACCATTTTGGACCATTTGCAGAAGACTGGATGAAAAAATAAAACTCGAATATTAGGGGGATCTTGTTTCCTTCAGACAATGTCAGGGCAAACACATCTTTGATAACACGCCACAAGCTTCGAGAGCACGGATGGGAAGTTCTCATGCATCCAATCTAGTGTCTGGATCTGCCACAAAGTGACTAGCATCTGTGCTTGTCTATGGCCAACGTAGTACCGGGTACAAATTTGGCCTCAATAGATGCCCTTTGAAAATTTCATGTGCAAGTGTTTGGCCAAATGGGCCCTTGGCCCTCTACCATTCCACCACACTGCCCTTTGACACTTAATTTAGATTATTTTTTTGTTGTGTTAAAAATAAAAAATAAAATATTGATTCTTGTTTGTTATTTTAGAAAATACATTTCTGTTTTTTTTCTTAGAAAATAAATTTTGATTTAAAAAAAATAAATAAATAGAATTTCGATGTTAAATTTAAAAGAAATTATTTGTATTCTTGTTTTTTTTTTAGTAATGGGAATTTAGATTCTTGTTTTTAGGAAAATAAAGAATATTGATTCTTGTTTTTCTTTCAAAAAATAATTTGGATTATTTTTATTTTGGAAATAAATATAAGGTTGTCTTAAATATAAAAAATAATAATTTGGGTTCTGTATTTGCGAAAATAAGTTTCAATTCTTTTTGTTAGTTTACAAATCGTATTTTAATTTTAGTTTTTCTTTAGCAGAGGAGTTTGGTTTTTTTTTTTTTAAATATGAGTATCAATTATTGTTCTTTAAAATACCCTCTGCTTCTACTCAATTTACATTTATTCCTTACTGCAGGTCATGACCTGAGTCTTTTATAATATGTAGCAATACTCTATTTTGACATATTTTTTTTTTTTAATCATCACCATCGTTTAAAACTATTATTTGTCTTTATTTTCCATCTTAAACACTTCTAAAGATATATTCATATATATAAGCAATAGATCATAATACATTTTTATTACAATTCCCCCCTTTTTTTTTTTTGTTGAAGTCAAGTCATTCTTAAAATGCATTTTTTTTGCTTAATTTCCCTCTTTCTATCAGTGTATGTATATGTGCATAAACTTTGTAATAAAAATATACTTGTAAAGGAAAAACTATAAACTCATTGTTCCAATTACTCCCAACAAAATAAAAGCACACCGTAATGCTTGACCCATTTTTTAAGGCCTAGCTTGCATTTCTTGCAAAATGTATTCCTCTTCATTGCATAAATGTAAGTTAAATACATACCTTCTTTCTTTTTATGTAGTTTGCTTTTCTTTCTTCTTCCTCCTTCGTTAGTTGAAAGAGCTCTTTGCTTCTCTCTCTCATTCTAAAGAAATTGCATTATTATTTGTGTATTTTTTTGCATATTTATAAAAGGGAAATGATTTTTATTTCACTCATTCTCTCTTTCTTCTTTCTAGGGGATATGACACATATTTCATGGGTAGGGAACCAGTGGGCCCTGTAGGATTATATTTTGGGAGGGGCTAGGTTTTTTTAATAAAAATTTGAGAAAAAAATCTGAAAAATTAAAAATTTTTGCAAATTTTTTTATTTCAAACATGAAATTTTTTCTCAAAAAATTTGAAAAATCCAAAGTTGTTCACAAAAATGAACTTTTCTTCAAAAAAATTTAACAACTTTTCGCTAAAATTAAAATTTTAGGGCAAAAAATTCGAAAATTATATTTTTAATATTTGAAATTTTTTTTCAAATATTAAAAAGTCAAAATTGTTATTTATAATTTTTTTTTAACTTTCTCGAAAAGTAAGATGTATTTGTGTACAATATCTTGTTTTGAAGACAATATCTGCAGTTTTTATAAATGTGTCTAACTTTAGGATTGAAAATCACTAAACTCCTCTAAAACAAATTTAAAGAAATGGTGCAAGACTTTTTCACTTCTCGGTACATACCTAATCCTATCTTATATCATTGATTTTTCTTTGTCGAAAATACCAATTGATGCCAAGGATTGTAAAGTTAATCAAGCACTTTACTCATGGCGTAAGCATACCATTGGGTTGATCAAGCCCCCACTACATCCTGGAATGGTGAATCAGGTGACATCTTTTTAAGAAAGTTCAAATTGCAACTTATATAAAGTAGATCGTACATCCTAATATTTCTACGTCTCATTAAGCTTTATAATCTACTTTTCACATCAGTTACTTGAATATTAGTAGCTATTAGTTGATGTTATGTTTTAATTTCAATTTATTAAAATAACATGTTTATTAGCTATATACGAGTAATGAACATGTGGTGATATGAACTATATAATGTGCTCACTGCGTACTGATACCAAAATTTCAGCCAACTCCAATACCAAATTTATGCACAATCCAGATTTCTTATAAATATGATGTATAAAGAAATTAAATTAGCAAATAACAAAAGATTTTTTAAATGCTTAACTTTCTAATAATTAAGGATTGACGAGAAAAGACATGAATATACCAATCGTAATTATGATTATAATTAGTATTAAATAATTTGAAATTATAATTACTGACAAAGTTAGTTTCTTTCCGTGTTCAAGAGTCAATTTATTCCTAGTTGGATCATATATTTGGAGAAAAAGTAATTTCCTATTTCCTGCCTTTTTTTTTTATGTAATTAAATTATTGGCCACATCAAATCCTACGATTAAACGCTGTAAAGGTTTGAGTGTTTACTACAAACACTTTGTGGACAGTATTGCGCTTTGCTAGTTCAGTCGTGAATTATTGTGCGTCAAGTATAGGGATTTCTATGAAAGAAATTCGCCATATTTTGCGTTTTTACTATCTGAAAGGGAAAAAGACGTGGAATGCGACCAGTATAAGGGGCCGATTCTCTTTCTGTTCGTGTTGCACAATAGTGGTTCGAGCGATTTCGTTCTAGTCTTGTAGAGGTGAATGATGCACCATTTTTTGTCAATAGGGACAAGGGCTTCAACGAGAAGGGCATAATGAAGTTGGATTCTCGTTGGCAAGAAGCTATTAAACGGAACAAAGCATACTTGGCTTCAATCGAATGATTGTAATAGTTCTTATAAAGCTTTTAAATAAAGCAAAAAATACGAAATTACTTTTTCTCCAATTCAACTACTTAATAGACTTTCATTTTCAATGGATGGACCTGAATTTTGCTATAGAGGTCTATTATTATTATTATTGCTCTAATTATATGTTAAAATTAAAGAAATAATCTATTTCCTCCCGGGGCCCTACAGTATATAATTAAGTAAGTACTGGTATCGGTGGAATTGGCTTTATTGAGTCTATTCGGATACGTCAAATATCCCCGATTCTTGCCAATTTCGATGGATCAGTAGTACACCCCTGATAAAATACCTTAAAAAAGTTAAAAATGATACTATGATTACATTATGTGATATTTAATGAAGATTTCATTATGCTCTTCATAATTGAACCCTAAATTGTTGATAAAAATTTTTTTACTCACTTTTTAGTTGCAACTTTTTCGTATGCTACTTATACAAGTTACAACTTGTACAGGACATATGTATATTTATTTGATGTTCTCCGTCCTACATCATTCATCATTCTACTACATATCTATTTGACTAATTAGTTATTTAATCATTCTAGTATCTTATATTTTTGATATGTTTACGAGGTAGTTATGATTTCTACTCATCTGCTTGTTTTCACTTCTGTTGAAAGACAATATTTTCTCCGTCTTCATTCGTGACTGAGGAGGTCAAACGCACATTTATATATATATAAATGCATCACAAATGGGTCACAAGAAAAAAATTAATGAATGATTTAAAGAGGTTGAGTGAATAATAATAGTAGAAAAACGATGCATTCTTCTTTTTTTAGTCTTGCTAATGATTGACGTACGAATTTTAACATTTATATCTAATTATATATTGTTAAAATTCATTCCTTTTGTTTCTTTCCCTTTGGCAGTAAGTGAAAGTCCACATAGATGTACATATATTAAAGGAGAGAGAGAGGGAGATGTTACGATTGGCAAGAGCATTTGAACTAGTATTTTATTTTTCATCTTTCAAGGGATTAGGTACGAAATAAGCTCAAACATCTGTAGATCCATGTATATTGTGTAACACATGTTTGACCTATTTGTTCGCAAATATGTCTTCTTGTCCTGAGCCATTTCACCAACTTTCCAAATATATCAACTATTGTTCTCTGTTGTACTGAAAATCGACATGAAAAAAAGTAAGTGCCTAAGTAGTTATGTACATTAGAGCCGAATAAATCCATGAATCTTTTTTGTTCACCAAAGAGAAGGGGATTCGTGTAGGTTTTTATTAATATTGGTAGTATACACAGAACCTCCTAGCGGGCATAACATGATGTCGTCATAGATAACAAAGTTTGAAGACAAATTGATGACATGGGCATGTATTCACCGCTTGGTTTATAGCTTTGGTCATGAATAGCTACCTGTAACATGATTTAAGGGATAACCATTCGATACTTTATTGGCACATAGATCTTTTATAATCGCCTGTCATTGATTATTTAAGGATAAGTACTACATAGTTGGGACAGTATTAATATTTTTGAACGGTTTCGGTCGTCGCAATGTTAGTATGGATAAATTAATACCGTAAAGGTCGCGTACATGATTTATTTGTTTTGAGAAGGGGGAAGGAACCAAAGTCGGTACGTATACTAAGGTATCGATAGTAGAAAAGAAAACAGTAATTCCTAGCATTGATTTAGTTATAGTTAGTCACTGGTTTATGAAGTATGAAATATATTATACATTTTCAGTATTATTTGAATAAAAATTTCTCTTTCCAAAAGAATATGTTGTTAAATGCGTTCCTTTTCAATATTCAGCACGATTTCATATACAATAGATTCCTAACTTGTTATCCCATATACGTCAAGCGAATATTGTTATATGTTTTACTGCGCAGAACTTATTATGTAGACCTGGGAGTAGACTAGCTCATACATTTAACTACGTTATAAAATGCAATTTTGATTCATGCACTGTTTTTAAATGGAATACTTTCTACCTCAGAAATTTGAGAGGTTATGTCATCGATAGAGGAATTTTTATGACGTAATGGGTCTGCAAGAACCAGTTTCAATATTTATTGAGTATAGTGGTATCGCAGTTTCTCTAAAATACAGGTCTACCGAAAATACATTCCTTCAGATACTGGGTGGAACCTTGAAATTTACACATTTGGAAAGAAAAAAGAAAATAGCTTGTTATTATGTATTTAACAAAAATCTTTAATACTCTTTTTCTGACGCATAGCCAACATCAAATTCTGCTGCAATTGGCCTCACAGATGGGGATTGCAAATTAAGTTTGGGTCCATGGGAGTCTACTCCTCGTAGACAGAGGCCTGAATAATTTTCGCAGTGTGAGCGGGTCCCATCCTGCTGTAAGAGAACATTGCCATTGGGTAAATTTTCCTGAACCCAGAGATGCAGTTTAGCCATGAAAAAGTCGCTGTACTTGGCTGCTGTGAGGCTGTAACCCTCCACGAACTAGATCAGGAGTGTCGTTGAGGACATCCGCATTAATGATAGGATTTTGATCCTTCCTTTCTATGATTTCGTTGTGGTCTAGCCTTTTGTTATCATTGTAGAAGGTCTTACAAGCCATTTCTGTAGGCCTAGCACATCTGTTGGAGTGTGCCCCACGCGAAGAAGAGGTCTAAGCTTTGAATCTTACTGCTATGACATTTCATGTCCGATTTAAAAGAATTAAAAAGTAGCCAGTGCTTGAAATACATGGCTAGTTATTCAATTACAGACAAATCTAATTTCCCTAGACAGAACCTCTCAAATCAATATAATTATAGAGTGTCATTTTCAAGTTTCCACCCGGTATTTGAACAATTTTATGGTATTTGCACTGTTACATAGTAACAGCAAGCCGAATCAGGATAGGTATTATTAATGTATGTAGATATTAGAACGAAAATCTGAAAATGTGTTGCTTTGGTAGGGAGAGCCACAGAGGAGAAGGAGAGAGAAAAGAAGAGGAAGAAAAGAAAAGCTGTCAGAAGAGCCCAAAAAACAACTGAAATCCCTCGAGCTCTTGACGACAGGGCTCTTACATTTCCTTATATATAAATATATTTATATTGTATATAAATATACACACACACACACACAAACCAATTACTCAGAATAAATGAAAGTCTTATTTTATCATCATCATTATTCATATAACATAATACGCTCTTTTATTTCCATTCCTTTTTTATTTAATTCACCATTTCCTGGTTTTTTATAAGAAATAATAATATATTATCCATTATTAGTATTATCATTCCTTTTTCAATGTGATTATTATCAACTGCAAATATATTATCCTATAATATGTGGACGAATACCAATATATCTCACGAAACATCCTTCTTTATTCTTCCTTTTTTTCATAAGCATCCCCCTTTCATAATACCCAAAGCTATAAACTATATAGTGAAACGAAAACCACGTCATCAATACTCATATAAAGTATTGATGACGTGGTATAAACCAAGTAAATAATACCGAGTGTCCATTGAAATAAGAATAATTACTAATTTCATAATTTAAATTAATTTATATTTAAATATCTTAAAGCATAAGCAATTAATTACAAAACAAAAGAAACTTGAGGTCCTTAGCTGACGTACAATTCGAGAAAATGACACTTGAACCTGATCGAAGAATTTCCATTTGCACTCTCCAAGTAGTTAGGCGTCTCTAACCATCGTCTACGCCGTCCGCAAGTCCGAAGCGTTGTAGAGGAAGACAATCTCTGTCAAAAAGGCCAAACTTTACCTGAGGAGTTAAAGAAAAAATTCCAGGCCAATCCGCTCAAGTCCTTGAGGGGTCATACAAGATATTTCGGGAGTTTCATGTGCAACCCCTAAAATTCTCATTGAGAGATGAATTTAAAATTTAGAATGCATTGAATGCAAATATATGATCTAGAAGCCATAAAACTCTTATAAAGTTCAACCAAAATGCAAATAAAATAAGCTACATGGCCATATGGATCAAAAATAAAGATTTTAATTCTACATATAATGAAAAATATAAGAAATAAAGCGAAGATATATATCGAATATATTGTAAGTTTAAAGTCAGCGAATATGTATACTACGAGGAATCTTTTCAGTACTATCAATTATCTCTTTTTGCGGTAAATAAAGTCAAAATTGAGACTCACACACAAATATCATCACAGGCTGTGGATGTGAAAATAGGTTTATAAGCGAATCAATGTCTTAATTTGACGTATGTACATTGAGCATTCTAGGTTTAACTTTGGACACAGCAACTCGAAGAATTGGATTTAAGTTAATACGTAAAAGATTTTCACATATAAATAGTTTGAGCCAAATGGTATATGTAAATCTAAATGTGCTTTAACTAGCAGCGTGTACACATTCATCATAGAAATGTAGAATTTGTCAAGTGTTTTAGAATCAAAAACTGTTTTTAGTGTTTGGTCATATGCAAGTTTGATAAGTGCATCTTCCATGTTCATGTGCCCGATGGTTAGCTGTGGCAGTTGTGTCTTGGGAAATACTTTTTACCAAAATGATACAGAAGAGACTTAAAAAAAATATGTACATTCATACTTATTTATGTTTTGATATCAAAATATGAAATAAACTCATCTTTTTTGGAAATTATCTGACAACCCCCACTTTGGGCTCCACTGACTTAGCTTTGATATAAAAAACCCTTTGAGTAGTTTAACAATTTTGTAGCTCAAAAACTACACAAATGGGTAAAGTCATAAGCAAGTTAAAAAAAACAAAAAACCTAATAATAATTAAGGATGGGATTTTTGTAGAGGAAATACACAGTTGAGTTAGCGAAGGCTCAAGTGTACCCGCTACAAATTAGGATAGAAGAACTGAGAAATTACTACAATGACATGTTCTATATTTGCAGGCCATAGGTCAACCATTTTCTATATTTTTATGACAAATTTATAATCAAACATATTCCCATATAAAAAAAATCTTGGATCAACGTTCTTATGAAATTAATATCAAGCCTATCACAGTCCTCTTTAGGAATAGGGACTCATTCGCATATTTGAATCTAAAAAATGGGGGATTTTTTCAAAAAAATGACAAGTGGTTGACAAATGCCCTTATGAATGTAGCTTATGTTATTGTGGTTATTTATCAGTTCATCTATCCCATTTTTAGTGGGCACGTTTGAGCTTTTGCTTACAGGTTTCTAGTTCTATTTGCTTTATCAGAGATTAAATTGATGTCACTGGTTTGGATCTATTAGGATACCATATTTAGGACGTCTTTTACGTCCCATTCGGACGGAATGTACAAATTTTGGGACTGATTCATCCTAGCTGGTACACTTTTAACTATTACAGTACACAATTATGGGCCCTTGGATATAGAAGGCTACAAAACTCAGAGGAGAAATAAGATTAATTCATTTCTTAAAAAGTTTCTTCTATTCAAATGTGTAAATATATCTCTTCTCATATTATTTAACATATTATTTTTGCAAATAAAAATATAATTTTGCAAAACTCTAGAATATATAGGAGGAACAGCGATTTTGAGTTGATTGATTATATAAATATAAATGTACATTGTAAATATATATTTATATTTATTTTTCTTGTGCCTCCTTACAAACAAAGCCTGTTAGTTACATAAAATACAGATGTATTATAGATATTTATAAATATATTAGTATTTTATTTACAAAAAAACAAAGATTTGGATATTTTGATACAGTAGGTGGCGCCGAGGCTCCTATAAATTAATCGATCAATAAATATGCAACCTTTATGGATTCACAAGGTAAATTCTGCGGAAATAGAACCCCATATCTACATATGTCACAAGGAAAGAAATGTTTTTGCTAGGCAAATAAATTTAGACATTAAACGAAAAAAATGAACCAACTTCCATGAATTGAGAAGGATAATTCTGAGACAAAACAAAGAAAAGGGGTAAAATGTCATACTCTGTTATAACTCAAAATTATCTTATCAAAGGGAAAAATGTTTTTTGGTAGCTAAATACTGGGTGATCTATTGAAATCTACACACTTACTAACTCAATAACTAATGAAGATTCACTGATTGAAATTAATTTATATTTTGATATATTAAAGCATAAACAATTTTTTACAAAAAAAAAAAAAAAACCTGAGATCTCTAGCTTACGTACAAGTCGAGAAAACGACACTTGAACGTGATTGACGAATTTCCATTCTTGCACTCAAAGCCGTCAGCAAGTCCAAAACGTTGGAGTGGAAGATTGACTTTATTGAAAAGGCCAAACTGGATCCGGATGAGTTAAAGAAAACATCCCAGCCCAAGCTCCTCAAGTTCCCGGTCGGTTACAGGATCACAGTGTCTTACTATGCGATTGCTTTGGAAGATAACCTTTTGCTGTGGGTTCAAGTAAACTATCCTGATGGAAATATAGTTTTCCAGCAGGATGGTGCGTGTGCACACACCTCAAAAAAGGCATACGGATAGTTGACCTAAACACCAAGGCTCTCAAAGCCATTATTTGCCAGCACTGAGATGCATGACAGAGGAATACATCCGAAGTAGATGCCAGGCCTTCCAACACCATCTGGAAGCCATTATAACCGTTAATGGAGGCTACATTAATGGTTCATATACTTCAGACACACAACTATTTATAGTATTAACTTTGCTAAAATTTTATTTTTAATTAATAAATTATATCTTTTTAGAGTTTTTGAAATTCAAAGTGTTCAGATTTTAATGAAGCACTCGGTACACCACTCAATAATACAGATGCATTTTATTTATAGTAATTCAACTACATATATTAATATACCAGATGGTCTATTGAAATCTGAACCCTTGCTTCTTCATGAAGGTTCACTGGTTGAAATTA
Organism: Lepeophtheirus salmonis; assembly: GCF_016086655.4. Taxonomy (NCBI): domain Eukaryota; kingdom Metazoa; phylum Arthropoda; class Copepoda; order Siphonostomatoida; family Caligidae; genus Lepeophtheirus; species Lepeophtheirus salmonis. The sequence continues at coordinate 37,199,233 of NC_052131.2, forward strand.
ATTCATATTTCACTGCATTAACTATTTCATTTTGTAAAATTAGTTGGAAGGAAAGGAACAAATGAACGGAAAGAAATTAACGAAGGAGTACCTGATTCAACTTCCATCTTTAATTATCTATACTTACTATAAGAGGCACTTAGAAAGCCCTTTGTATAATTTTACATGTATTAGGATAGTTTATTTTTGTTATAAAATCATTCATTATGCGAAAAATAAGAAACAGGGACTCAGAATCAACTTGCAAAATAAACTACCTTGAGAAAGTGTCATTGCAATCTAATTTTAGAAATATAGAAAAGAAAATAAATTTTTGTGTTTTTTCTTTTAAGAAAGAATAATAAGATCAAACAACAGCCCACCTGAGAACAATACTTTATAATATTTTGGCGTTTATAAAAAATTTTATTCATTGTCTTTATAACCAATTAAATTGTATTAAATTGAAAATTTAAACTCTCACTAAAAAGTGTAACTTTTTTTTTAATAAACATCATTTGTGTAAGATACCATTGATCATTTATTAAATAAAATAAACCTTGTTGCATTTCTAAGTCATATTCCCCGCAAAGCAAATAATTTATTTTCAAGTATCGATTGATTTATCCAAAGGCAGTTTGCGATAATCACTCATCAATTTTCCTTATTTTTTTATGAGATAAATATGTGTCTTTTGGCATATAACATACACGCTCATTACGAGTATATATAAAGCACATACGGTGCATGAAGTTGTCTTTCCAAGAAATTTTGACAAGAGTAAAGTAATTATTTCCAAAAATATGTATGAATTTATGTACATAATTTATTTTATCAAAATGATATTTACACAACATACCGAGGGGTCCGTTAAAATCTGAGCACTTTGAATTTTAAAGCTCAAAAAGATGTAACTTATAATTAGTACCATAAATAGATGTGGGCCTGGGATGTCTTAATCATTAATGTAGCCAGCCTTAGTGGCAATGATAGCTAACAGTAGCTTTGAGGGGCTCGGTGTTTGCATAAGGGACACTGCTGGCCTTTTCCTCGACATGAACCCAAAAGGTTTAGTTGATGGGGTTGGAATCAGGGATGTAGAAGCCAAAAATGTCAAAAAAGAGATCAAAAGAACTCTTTCAAGAGAGACTTACAACAGAGGAGATTGTTTTTGTCATTGTTAGTGTTAAAATATTGCCTCTCTACCCTCACAAGGATCTTTCCGCCCACTTTTTTTTATATCGTTCTGTACAGTTTGGTGTGAAATCCCTAGATCTCTTGCATGGTTACTCATAGACTTGAGGGGATTACCCTGTACTGTTTTCTTTAATTCCTACAGGTCCCGTTTTTTGACTTACCCCTTCTTCTTTCCAAATTTTTGGACTCGCTGACGGCGTAAAAGGCGGTCCTGTAGACTCCCAACATCTTGGACTGCAAATAAATATTTGTTAATCACGTTCAAGCGTCATTTTTTCGACTTGAACGTAAGCTATAGAGCTGAGTTTTGTTTATTTTGTAACTAATTGTTTATGCTTTGATGTATCGAAATATGAATTAATTTCAACCAGTGAACCTTCATAAATTAGCAAGGGTTCAGATTTCAATAGACCATCTGGTATATTAATATATGTAGTTGAATTACTATAAATAAAAAATAATTGGAAAAAAGTTTTAAGTATAAAATTTAATAATCTTTTTATCATAAATTGTAACTACAATAAGTCTTTCTAACATACGTCAATATTATATATATTGGCCATTATGATGGCCTAAACAAAAAACCAAGTTTAATAGGAATCAAAATATTTTTTTTTCATTAATATTGTGCAATATTGTGAACGGTTACCCTGTATATAGGTACATATATGGATGTCAAATTGTAAATAACAAATATAACTATTCTTTTGGTTTTCTTATACATATATATATCAAACCCTAAGTTGTATTTAACATATGTTATTTACCTCGTTATAAATTCTTTTTTACGTAGTTAGGAAGGTAGATTATCTTGCAATGATCAATTATTTTTCGCATAATATATTATTTTAAATCCTTTATTGACCAAGAACAAAATTAGCTTAACAAATATTTCCATTTAATATCTATTTTCTGTACTTATTACTTAAATTATATTGAAATATCACTTTTTAGCATTTGAGTTTAATTCAAATTTTATTAAAAAATGGCAATTTTATGTTGTAAAAAAATCAACCAAAAGAGTTTCTCCTTCATTGATGCAATTTGAAATGACAAATGCTGTTGAGAAAAGTTGTCCAGTGGTTGATAGATGTGCTATCGATTTTTTACTCCAAATAATCTCCATCAACTGCAAAAAATCCATATGGGTCAAGCTCTAATTTCGAGTGAATATAATCTAGAAATACATATTCTATATATGCATTGCACAAAATGAATTGAATTTAAGACGAAACGTTATTATTAGGTTAAACTCTATTGGAAAATTTGCAACTCATGTTAGGAATCATTAATCTTTAAATACATACATCCAAACTTCAATTTCATCGTCAGGAAGATTCGATAGATCATTCATTTGGAAAAATAAATAAAAATTATTGTACTAGGAATGAATTAGAATCTTTTAATTAAAAAAAAAATATCCAGTTTGATCTTTTTTCGGGTCAAATGAAATTGGATAAGATTATTACTAAAGATATATTCTTTAATGAAAGATGTATGTATGTATTATAAGGTATTGCTGATCTGAGTAGTTAATTATCTTTTTTATGACATTGCCTCTCTTATATAATATTAAAGGCCTAGGTCTATGAAGGTTAGTCTAGATAAATTAGGAGAATCTTGAAAGTCTTATAACGAATGAACTACATGGATTAAAGTCATATTTTATTATTTTTGAAAGCTATACTTAGTGACATTCAACTATTTGAAATGAAATGTATCCCTTTTGATAACCACAGCCACGCGGCAACAGAAGCTTTGGCAGGCTTAGGCGACCTCGTGCGGATCTAACTTTGCTATTGTATGGGTAATGGGCTGCTTCGGGGCCTCCACAGACAAATAATATATGGCACAGGCCTCATGCTCGACCCTCTTCCAGAGGTATAAATCCAAAGATTCAGACACAGGCAGTTTGCAGGTCAAAAATTCGGGCTCTGAAAGTGAGGAAATTTTGTGGAATAGACATTCTGCACTTTTTTGCCCTTGTGCGTTGTCTTGCTGGAAGGTATAATTTCTTTCTTAATTTACTCAATACATCCAGGGAATCTAAATTAAAAGTGCATAGCCAGAACCAGTAGAATGCCAAAGCTTGATCCACACGAGGTTCCCCGGGCCTGCCAAAGCTGCCAGTGACATGTGGCCGAGCTTATCAGGGGAAGCAGATCTCATTATGAATAATTGAATTTCATTATACTTTTGAAACAAACAATATATTTTTTAGCAATCCCTTGAGCTCATATAAGTATTTTCAGTATTTTCATTTATTTTACGAAATTAAAAAAAATATTACAAACTTGAATAATGTAACTTTGAGTCTATTTTGATGGTATAATAAAGTCTGTTTTATTTTTGGGGTTACCTCTTCTCCAGTTCTCTAACTGTTTTTTTTAAAGAAATGTTCACTGACAAAGAGCTAACCCATATTACACATGTTTCAAAATATGTGAAACAATGTAATATTAATGTTTTATTACAACAAGAAATTATTAATTTTTTAATCATTTAAGATTATGTCAAATAGAAAAACTCTATTTGTTTCTTCGGGTACTAAGAAGAGGGATGAATAAGAAGTTTAATTTATACTTAAGTTATATTATATTGGTATTCAATACATAAGGAAGAAGACAAACGTTTTTCAATTGGCTTTAATTTGAGTATCTCCAAGCATCTTAAAAGCAATGTCTGACTTTCCATCCTGTTTTTTTTTACAATTTTATTATTTATTAGTATTTTGTATGCAATTTATATAGACATATAGTATGTCCAATAATTGATTGTCGTATTAAAAATATATACTTTTATAGTAAAAAAAAAAAAATTAGTCGGAATAAAATGAACTTTGGCTGATACAATCATTAGACAATATTGAATTTTTCTGATGCAATAATTTTTGATGATTGCTTCATACATCAGTATAAAAGGGCTCAGAAAACATACCATAGAATGTTAGTTGAAATTCAATATCCAAAATGGTGAGAGAGCACTACTCTTTGGAGACCAGAGCCAAGGCTGTTGGTATGATAGAGGGTGGATCAAGCCAGAGAGACGTTGCTCAAAGGTTACAGATTCCTCTCAGGACTATTGAGAATGGACAAACCCTTGCAAATCAGAAGGGTCGAGGAAGGAAGAAAAAAATTCGCAAAGTTCCCAAACTGGTGATTTCAAAAGCTTTGACCAAAAAGAGGCAATCCACAAGGAAACTTGCACCAAGATTAATTTCAAAGGCCTATCCAATATCCAAGTCATCTGTCCACAACGACCTGAGTCACTCTTTGAATGCTTTGCCATACATACCTTGTCTGCACCCCAAACGACTGATGATGTATTCTCTTCAGGGAGGAAAGTCCATTTGAGCTATTTCATGCCCCAAATCCCCAAACAAATCGGGTTTGGGCAAGAGATAAGGGAGATGTGGAACTCACTCCAACTGCGAAATTTCCTCTGAAAATTCAGGTTTGGGCCGTTATCAGCCGCCAGGCACTGTCAAATCTTGACCTGATTCCACGAAACTAAACTGTCACGGCCGAGTACAACTTAATGGAGATCATAAGCATGTCTCTGATGTCAGCTTTGTCTCGTACTGAAGAAACTGGATCTCCATTGAAGAGGAAAATGTTGTCTGACACATCAAGAGCCATTTTCCAGCGGGATGGTGCCCCTGCTCATCACTTTAAAAAGGCACATGGCGTTCCAACAGTCCTGATTTGTCTGCCATTGAAAATTTGAGACCCTTTGTCCAGAGGGAACTCAATGAAAATGCTCCAGCAATTTCAGAGGATGAATTTAAAAAAACTGACAAAAGCTTGGGAAAAAATTTCTCCAGATACTTTGAAGAATGTGTATGAGGGGATGCTAAAACGCATAAAAAAATGAATGAAGCTTAAGCAAATAAGGCTTTTCGCCAAAAAAAAAAAAAAAATACTTGTTAAGGTTATTTCATGATTTAAAAAAAAAAAAACACCATCAATTTTAGGCCATACTGTATCGTTAATTACTTTCTAGAACTTTGTACGAGGAGCACATGTGGTCTGCCTAATTTTCTATGTAGCGTTATAAATTTGATTCAAATAAAATTTATATTTTTAAATAATTTCAAATTAATGTGTTTTGCTAATTATTAATGCAAATTAATCTTTTAAAAAGCACCTATAACCATCTTTGGAAAATCATATTCCTCCATTTTATATTTCTGCAATGTAAAAGCTGCCAATTTGGAGATTGATTAGGGTGAGTAAGTGTGACGAAGCAATCTACTATTTTTTACATGTTATTTAAAGAAGATATTTAATAGTTATTCATATATTTCTAAGAAAAAAAATATGGATTTTTAATACTATAGTATCTGATGCCAAACACGATATTACCTTTAATGAATCTCTCAAATATTATTTCAACAAAATGAGAAAAAAATTCAATTCTCTTCAACTATGAATTAAACTTCATTTAAACATTTAAAATATTAATAAGAGCTAATTAGAAGTATACAATTGTCAGCCTTAGAATAAACTACATAGGAGTAAACACGACGTTACGTATCTTAAAAGTTCAGGAACTCACTATGCTGTCGATTTTCAGCTTCTTTTTGTGTGATTGATTGGATTCAAATTCAGTCTTGTTAAGTTAGCTCTGAGCGATTTCAAACAATCATTCAAAATCACTCCGTAGGTGGGACAAATTAGCTATTTAACAACTGCTTTGGGACCTTTGCTCGTTTTTTTTAAAGATAGGCTGAGAAATCCAATACAGTGATGAAAATTGAAATACTATACATTTAAATTAAACTACATTTATCTCTCTCAACCTTTACTCAAAAAAGAAAAATCTCTAAAATTGTAGGATATTCTCCTCCAAAAATACAAGACAATCGTCTTACTTTTAAAAGCGAGGCATAGTTAACTGCTTAATAATAGCCCATTCCATTTTAACAAATAAATGTTCCGAACATTAATAAGAGGTAAGAAATGTAGAACATTGATGTTAAATATTTTAATTCATAAATCGTTAATAAGTATGCATTTCTAAAAGCGGTCATTAAATAATTACGATTTCCTGAATGTGCTCCTTTCTCTCAAAAGTTTTTCAAGCCATGCACAAAAACCTTTGATATGAATATACAAAAGTATTCACATTTTTAAATCACATGAACCATTTTTTTAAGCATTACGAGTAACACACAAAAAAAATCACTTTGCTTCACAAAGTGATTTTTCCTTTTGATCTGACTCAGGTAGACTATTTCTATCTGTTTTATTCTAGTCTAATTATTCTCAAAGTATGTTCTGTAGAACCCCAGGGGCTCTTAATATATCTCCTAGAATTCTGCAAAATATTGATAAATGTATAAAATGAGTACTATCTGGGGTTTCCAAAGGACAGTTTGTGATCTTTAAAGGTTCTGTATCGATTTGAGTTAAGGAATTAAGTCGTATTTTTTTAGAATTCAACTCACAGTTATGACAATTGAAAATATTGATTTGATTAGGTATTAGGACAATGTTAGCTTTCATCATATGGAGGGAGGGGGGAGGGTTGAGCTCAAAAAGTATCTTAAATGTTTACATTAAGGGGGCGGGGGTCAGCAACACCACTGCTCGTAGTTACAAGAAACTATTATAGAGCAGTTCATAATTAATCTTGCATTTTGGGGTGCCATAATTCAGTCCTATGGTTGTTTGACATGTAAATAGAATTGTGATAAGTTGATGACATTTATTCAAAATATATGTCTTGTTAACCATGAAAGGTCCATAGTTACAAAATATCAACATTTTTGTAACGCTATCAAATTAATACCTCGTATTTCCAAGATTTAGAAAAAAAAATCATTTCTAACTATGTGAGCTTCATTTAAATCTCTACAAATATATACCTGTTAAAAAAATGACAAAATAGATATTTGATATTGCTTGAATGAGTAATGAATCAAACTCAATAATTTTAGAGTTCAAGGTATAAAATTTGACTATAAATTACTAGATGTTCATCTACTTATTAAAAAAAAAAACCCTTATGGAAGGATTTATTGTTGAATGTTTTACTTAAATTTTGTTATAACGACTTGACTTGAGACTCGACTTGATAATTTTCTCAAGGCTCAAACCTTCACTCATGAACACCTCTTGTGTCGAATAAAGTTTGAGTCACTCGTTTCTAGTCAATATCAAACCTAAATACATTGTTTCAATGATTTATTCTGAAATTGTAGAATTTGAAAAAAGTTTTACAAATACTTTGGTTAAATATTCTTTGGTTGATTCCCTTTTTTCAAACGTACAGATAAAGGACAGTGAAGAATTTTGCGGATAGCAATGCACTCATTTGATAAAAATGAGTAGAAAGATTATTTTGTCACTTTTAATTTGAAAAGAAAGGTATTTAGGGGTTTATTTAGCAATATTTGGTGGATCATACTACTTATGTTCCTTACTTTATGTCTAATAATGTGCCACGAATTTGTTATTTACTGTTTCCAAGGATATTGAAGCATATGTTCATTTGTCTACGTATAGACTCAGGCCAAATATTTATCTATATTTACATATTAATAAACATACACCAAAGGAATGTACAAGATTTATAAAAATGCCTCACTTGTGCCTACTTTGAATGTCCCTTGCTCAAATATATTTAGAAACTTTAGGAATAATTTTGAACTATTTTACTCATATTTTTATGTTAATGAAGTACTATCCATAGAGCTGTAAATTCTGAGCACTTTTGGTGTGTTAAAACGTTGAAATACTAAACCCTCTCTGTATGTAGGAATTATTCCGTTGTCGTTGCCAAATTCTACTATGAGTCCAACTAGGATTAGACTTATTACTCCACAACAAATCAGCAGTGGTACTCTCTGTTAGTGATGGACGATTTATCAAAATCGGAATTTTTTTTTCTGGAGTCGGAAAAGTAATGTTTAATTTGCGATTCAGATACTTATTTATTACTGGTATTTAACAAAATATTACTTTTCAAAATTAAGAAATAAAAAAATAGATCCTTCCCTCAAATTAAGGTATTTTTGCTTTTTACTAAAAAATTTAATATATGTATAATTTTTTTTAACTCTTTTTTTAATTTAATTTTTCAATAGTTTTATTCTTTTAATTTTTTTATTTCGTAAATTTTATATTAGAAAAGGAGGTTTTGAAAAAAAATTCCAAAAATTTATTTTTTTGAGAAAAACTGGAGATTTTTGAATTTTTTTTTTCAAAAAAATTATTTTTTTGAGAACAACCTGGGTTATGTTGATTTTTTTTTTTAAGTTAAATTTATGTAAATAGTAGTAAATTTTAGACAGGAAGTTTTATATTTGAAGTTAAATTTTTGGAATTTGTTTGGAAAAAAAAATCCAAAAATTTAAAAAAAAAATTTATTTATTTTTTTAAAATATATATATAAAGTTATATAATCCTGTGAACGCCCTTGACAGTAATATGGTATTTTTTAACTATTATTTAAAATATGAAAGAGCCGGAATCAGCATTGCGAATTTTTATTCGAATAGCAGTGGAATCCTCATCAGCATTTTTTCTGAATCGTCCCATCACTACTCTTAGTCATTTACGAGCACATACCCTTTAGAGTTTGATGTTCCCTCATTTAAGAATGAAAAAAATAACAGCATTGGAAAAAATAAATAATGCTCAGATTGGGAACTAAAAAAAATCTTGCACGCCATAATATGCATAGAATTTACAATTTTAACCGACCGTCTACAAACTGTTTGCACATATATATGGATAAACATGTTCAGATGAGATATGAATTAATCCAAGGCTATAAAAGAAGAAGCAAAGAATTAAGGGCATGGACTTGTAATCCATGATACAGATGTTTTTGTCAAATGGAAGTTGTTTTTTTAATATATAAAAATATATGTATATTGTGTGGAATGTGCAAATAATAGCGAGCATGAAGTTTATTGTTAGGCCCTTAGTTTTTTCACACTCACTCCATCGATGTACATAAGTTTAATTTAAAAGTGAAATAAGGCTTGAATGTTCCAAATGAGTCAAATAAATGTCAAACTTCTAACTTAATTTCGTTTTAAATAACAAAATAATAACTAAACTATAGATTAGAGTTGCTCATTTTCGGGGTAATTTCAGAAAAAGCAAATACTCCAATCTTTCGAATTTTAATAAATTTATTTGAGTTCAAGTACAAGGTCAGTCAAGTACATCTGAACCATCTTTAACTACATCCTGAACAATAAAGAAAGTATTAAACAGGGTTTTTTTTCAATTTCAAAGTGAGATAAGGAGGATTATCATTAATTTAGTTGCGCAACTTTTAATTCAAAACAAGTATTGACGAGGGAGTAGACCTGAAGGAACGCCACAATCGAATTAGCTTGTACAATAACAATGCCCCGCGCATATCAAAAAGATGCTCGAGTATCAAAAGAGCACAGTCTACGAGGTCCACAACCGATGGAAGGAGGAACCGGCATATAAAAGAAAATCCCACAAGTCCCGGAGTGATACAAAAATGCACACCCAGATGAACTCCAGTCTGACAAAGTGATACCTTGGATGAAAGCTGAGGAATATGGTGTTGAGTTACTGTTTCAACTAGACTCAGCCCCCCTCACAATGCTTGACCCAAAACTTGTTGATAGAAGCTAAGGTACCATCCCAGGATATGAGTCCCATAGATTACTTCTTATAAGGGGAGTTAGAGAGAAAAGTTTCTGGCAAAATTCACACAAACAGTAACGACTCCTTGAAAGCCTCCATCATCAAGTAGTGAAAAAAAAGTCTCACCCAAGAACGTGGTCAAGGACTGTAAATTCTTTAGACCTCGTATCGAATAAATTATTTGCAAAGATGGCTGACACATTAAACGATTTTTTTCTTTTGTATCATTTAAACTTATAAATAAAATTTAAAACCTCTACTTGCTTCTCGTATTGATCAGGATACAGCTAAAGGGGTTCCTGGTTTACATGAATGACCCTGTAAACTCATATTTTCTAAAAGTATTTTTGTTTGAGTTTGAGTAATTTTCAGAAGTTTATCAATTTACGTTAAGTGGAGTAATAATTGAATCAAAAACTTGTCAATATTGAGATATTTGAGTAAATTATTTATATTTTAAGAAGAAAAATATACATTTTGAAAGGTTCAAAATCAATGAATTTTTCCTACTTTGGAAGGTGAAGTTATAATTAAGTATGCATTTGTTGTAGGCTCTTTGATGGGTCTTATTATTTTCTCGATGCATATTATGTGCACTGTAGCAAAAATTCTTCAAAACTTTACCTCCAATTAACCTTTAATTGCATAAATTAAACTTATGTTATCAAATAAATAAATGCGAGATATCCTGAAAAATATATTTTTCTAGGGAATTTCTTTTATGTGTAAATCCCCTCTAAATCCTATTGCTATGTATGTAGAAGTGGAGAGTTTCGTTTTCAATATATACGATCAAAACAATATTCTAAATATTTGTATCATTCTAAATATTAAGGGTGGAGAGGCGTTTAGTTGTTCTTGGAAACACTTTATGGACCTACACTGGCGAGGTTGGTTGTCAATCCGATGACTTTCTTAAATCTGTGATTATTGGTGAGTTTACCAATACAAGGCGACATCTGAACCTTGTTAGCCTGTTGGGAACACGAATTAGGACGTCCAGGCCATAGGCTTACCTTAAAACAAATTCATGTTCAAGGATTTAATTGGCATTGTGCTCCTCTCAAATCCCTTTACGTTCTTGGCCATAAAAACTACTTTCTTTCCTAAATTCAAGATACAACAGTCAAGGTCTTGTCTTAATGGAGTCTGTATGATGATACCATTTAAGTCTAATCATAAATGACCATATATTTCCAATTTTATAGAAGAGTATGTTTGAGTCAAGAGTTGTTGAAGGAAAAGGTAAATAAAAAAAATCTTGTAACGTCCTATATCCTATCATATTGATGGATAGATTAATCCACAAATGGGTTCCAAATTTGGTTCGCAGAGTCTCAAATAGTAACGTAGCCCTGATTCCTTCAACAACTCTTGACTCAATCAAACATTTAGTGGATGTAAGAAGCAAAATAACTACAGATCTTAAAGGTTCCTCTGGTTTAATTAAATGTATGTGTAAGCAATCAAATGAATATACAACAACAATTGACCATTCTTCAGGCGAATTTGTATCTTGGAACTCTGTTTTTGCTTCTCATAAAATCTTGATCAAACAGTTAACGTATAAAGAAAGAAAGTTTAGCTTCAAGTAACACTTCCGGGACCACAAGAGCCCATTCATTGCATCCAAGGAGACATTGAGGACATCATTACTGGCTCAACCATTAATTGAATTGGATTTTTTCACAGAATTTCCTTGATTCTCTTTTTAATACAAACAAACTTAAACTCTTTGTTACATGAGTAATTCAATTGATTTGCTAGTCGATTTATTTACTATTGTATAAGAAAAATTTTAAAAAAAGTGCAAAGGTCTTATTTATACATTTAAGTGAGGCAAATTTCCATTGAAGCTGCTATGAACTATAGGGCTTATCATGAGAGCTTGAGAGTACACAAATACATCGAAATTATTGATGAAAGTGTGAAACATCTATTATGATTAATAAAATAACCCAGTATGTATATAATTTTTTTGTTTTTTTTGCAAACCTCCTCATTTTTAGTTATCTAATATCCTCTGTCCTAGACTTCTATATCAAGCATTAAGGCCAAAGGAAAGAAACTCACACTAAGCAAGTACGTTTGTAGAATTTTTTACTCTGTATTAGAAATTGACCTTAATTGAAGGGACATTCTTCTTTTGTATCAATACATAGGTATATGTTTATAAAATACCTTATTCGTTGTTTCTTGTAAGCCTCCTCCCCGCCATAAATAGGGATAATCAAATTAGGGATTGATTGTTTCAAACCCCAGTCGTCTCATTATTCCTTTCTTCTTCCTTTACGCCTTTTTCTCTGTACTTTACTAACTTTCATTGGGAGTATTGAACTCAAACATATTTTCTCGTTCTTACTACCGAGTGGGTATAAAAATAATGAGCCATTGATTAATGAAGTTTATTGGATCCCTCTGGCATAATGTACCTATAGTTATTGGATAAGTACCGGGTGGTACATAATTAGAGGAGTTTAACAGTTTAACGAAACTAAATGAAGAGTAAGTTGTAGAAATTTTGTTATACAAAATATAATAAAATATTTCTTGGTTAGGATTGAAATAAAAAAAAGGCCCAAAGACACCACTTTTGCAACAAAATCCTTAAAAGTTTTATCCCCCTTGAATTTGCAATGTAGGGTATGTTCGAGGGAAAGGCAGTTTCCAGGATGAGCAAGGACTCTTTGATAGCAGCCACGTGGTACAATATTCCTGAATGTGTTGTGCGTACTATCTTAAAGTCAGCAAGTTGTTCAGAACAAGACATTGAATGATATACTAGTCAAATGTAGGTGAATATTAAAAAAATTGAATCTTATCTAGTCGTACACATTTTATTTTTTTCAATTTTGCATAAGTAAATTTTAATGAAAATGTTTGAGGAGGACATTTAATTAACAAAGTCATCTAAAAAAAGTGCTCGGCACACATTATATTCAATATGTGAGCCCTCAATTTCAATAATTGCCTCAATACAAGGCCTAAATCCTTTGCAGACCTTGACTATGTAGTCAGACTCGAGTTTGGTACACTTCTTCTTGATGGAAGCCTCTAGAGGCTGGACACACCTGTGAGGAGCTGCACTCTAGACGCGTCTAGATAGAGTAGTCCAAGGGGTTCACGTCTGAAGAAGAAGGCAGCCACATGGTGAGGTCCTACAACTCCCGAAACTTGTCTCTTAGGAAGACCTGGGTCTTAGCGGTGCGATGACACGGAGCTCCGTTTTGAGTGGAAACAAAGTTGTTCCCGAACGTTTCCTTGGCCCAATGTAACACCTTCTACTCCAGAAATTGGATGCAATCATCTATTTTGAATGGTTTTTGTTTCTCCACAAAAATGAGAGGAGAGACTTCATTTGTGCTAGCTACTGGATTTTGTTCTAAAGACATGTTTCATTCAAGCTGAGATATTGTCATGAAGTTCGGTCGTGATGTAACGGCTGTTCTGCTTATTCATAGTGGTATCAATGGTAAATAAAAAATCATCAGAAAAGAGGAAGAATTTGCCCAAATTTTTGTTGGCCTTCAGAGAATTTCGAATCTTCTCTGCTATTTCAAGCCGTCTCAGCTTGTTCTCTTCAGAGATATGATGTCTTGTTTCTTTCCTCCTTTATTTTGAAAATACTGTCATTCTGCATTGAAAATAATAAAATGTGTACCACTAGAAAAGATCAATCCTGTATTCTAATATATTCTAAATTATATATTTTTTGATGTTATAATAATTTTGGACCACTTAGATGTTCATTAAGTGATTAAATTTGCAACAAAAACGATTTACCTCTTCATTAAGAATGATACTCTTTATTGTAGAAAATTACTTCCATTATTTGACCCTGCAGTCAATGATTAAGTACATACACCTAGGGGAAGGGAGTTCATATAAAAATAAAAGGCATTTTTTGACATCTTATTCTGTCAATTTTATCCTAATACCATCTTTTTTGTTCTCTTTCTCCCTAGTCATAAATTAGTATTTATATCATGTCAATAAAGAGTTGATTGACACTTTACAAATAAGTATGCACGTGATCCTAACTCTATAAATGTATATGCTCATTTTGTGTTCTGTGAACCTCTTCATTCCTTGGGTTGGAGCGTCAAGATTATTATTCAAAAACGACGGCTTTCTCTTACTCAGACTCTTATTCAGCGCATGCTTAAAAAGAATATATGTACATTTAAGATGCGTTCATTCATAAATTTTTCCGTGCTTCTGTTATTTTATCTTCCTAGAGTGTGAAATATATGTATGAGATATTTTATTCTTTGATGTATCTTTCATTAAAAAGTTCCTTTATATCAAGTCTATGACTCTCTGAAAATCCTAATAATGTGAAAGGATAGGTTCAGTGTTTCTTTAAGAGGGTTGTGCCAACTTTTGTTAAAGAGGTTTGATAAGGTGTCAAAGTAAAAGTCCTTCATGGACGTGGGCTGATGGTGAAGTAAAGGCAAGGTTTTCTTATAGGTCCACTCCTTACTTGAAAAAAATATAGATATCCTTCATACACTATTTTATTTTGTAACTATAAAAAAAATCGTCTTTAGAAAGTCTATAGTTTAAGATAAATGATTTTGTAGTTGTTGGAGAGTTTCATTCAACTTTGAACTATTTTTTTTATATTAAAAAGATTTGATGGGGGTGTATAAATATGTATGAAGAATTGTAAAGCCTGGTATCGATGGCTCTGATTGATTAAACATAACAAGTCAGAACTTGATGGCTTTCACATTTTTTATATTTGTTTGTTTACTGACTGCTTGCTTGAATATATGTATAGAATTATAAAAAGTAAGAAAACAAATCATAAAATAAATAAATTCTAGGGTAAAATCGTCTTTTCTTTTTTTTTTGTCACTCATTCAGAAGAAGAAGAACATATATGTAATCGTCTTAGAAAGGGGGGGGGGAGAAGGGAGGAATTTATTTCTCCTTCCCTTCTTTTTCTAAAAAAGAAGAAGAAGGAATTATTGACTAAATATGAGCTAAGACATATTTTAGTGCCTTTGAAATAATATTATGTATCAGCTTTCTTTTTTAATGTACGTATGTATTACATGTGATTATTTTTCCTAGACTCAACCATTATGTACAAAAACTCCGTTGGCATAAAATATTTTCATATATGTATTAGAGAGTTCAATGAATTCCAAGTAGAGGCAGAGGAAGCACCAGCCTACATTTGGTGCCAAAATGATGATGAGAAGGGGAAAAACAAAAACAAATTAGATTTAAGAGGGACCAAAATGATAAGTCATGCACATCTAACATACATTATATTTCATATAATTTCTCCGTTCATTCACATAACATCCATGACTTGAGTTATCTTTATTATTATAATATCTGCTGCATATTCAGTCCTTGAAAATTTATTACCATGGAGGCAGTCGTGGTGCAACCATTAAAAAGTGCAAAGCATTAATCTGCATTTGCATTGGGTAAGCTCCCATTATTTATTTTTTTGTATATGATTACATCGTGCATAAAAAGGATGAAATTTCTTACAAAACAAAATCAAAAAACGCAACGTATCCATGGATAGATGCATTTTTCTTTCTTTATTTGCATTGCAAAAAGTAGAGGAACAAGGCATGACACCTTTCATTTCCTGTGTACAAGGGTTGTATTTTTGGCAAAAGGAGAGAAGGTGTTCAAAAAAGGTGTTTTGTCCCTTTTTTTCAAAAGTGATGGAATGGACAATAAAGAACGTGTCAAGGAGTTGAATCTTTTCGTTCTTTGGTGGCTTATAATGGGTCAGATACATTGGCCGTGGCACAACTTTCACAAGGGAGGCCAACGCCCCTTAGCGACAGATTTACATATGATTATTACAAAGAAAAAATATCTTTTTTAGGGGAATCTTGTATTTATTTATTTAGAACATAAATTTCAGATCTCCTTTCGATTTGGTGGTACCTTTTTTATATTAATATCTTTTTTTTTTCTTAAAGATGATTTTCTCTCTGAACTATTTCAGCAAATATATTGTTCTATCTAACCATTGTCGCTCCATAAAAGTTGTATGGCTACGAGGGATCGGAGACCCCCTACCAATTCACCACGAATAAAATTCTAGTCCTTGAATATTATTTTGAGTTCAGCTTACGTCCTCAGTTTTCTTTTGAGTTAGTTTTAGGTTCATAATTATAATATAAGTTATTCCAAAATGTTAAGGATTTTCTTGAGATCAGTATAAATAAGGCTTTATGTTCCAAATTTTGTTGAGAGTCTTGGCTGCATTCGAGTCCATGTCAAGTTTTTGACTTTGAGATCAAGTGTAGTGGAATTCTTTTAATATGGACTCGATTCCAAGTTTCAATCTCTGTTTTTCATGCAAAGTGAAATGATTTTATCAGCTACATTTCTACTGTTACAATAAAATACTCGTCATTTCTATTTGTACATAAAATATCGAGATATGAACATGTTCCTCTGTTGTTGTAGGATGCCCCATCTCGAATCTGTTCCCCCCTTCATAGCTGTGCTCTTCCAGGACATAGTGATATGTATGTACGTAACTATAAAAAGTAGATGTACTGAGGCATGCCTAAGGCTTATGACAGATCATTCAATTTTGTTTATTTTTGAGTACTCAAAATGACTCCATTACGACTAAAAGTTTAATTTTTGGGATTGTTTTATTTTAAAATCCTTGTTCATTTTTATGAACAAAAAACCAAAAAAAAAAAAAACAACAACAATGATTTTCTGCATAAAACAGCTTTAAAAATAGAGTTTTAATTTTTCGAATCGGTATTACGTTTGTAAAGCTTGAAGATCATAAGGAAGATATTTGCTTTCTTTTCTGTTTAATGATAAATTTAGTATACTATATTTTCAATTGCATTTCAAAAGTTTGTGTATCTAATTGCTCAAATGGAGGATTCTAAAACACATACATCAAATATGAATTGATACGTAGTCTCTAGATGTAAGTTATTTTTGGAAGTACAATATATGAAAAGCCTAGTTCAAAACAAATACCGTTCCCTCTATCTTATTATCATAACTTATTTTTTGTTTTATTTATTATTTTTTGTCTACTATCCAAATACATGAGGTTTCTCACATAACGCTCTGTCGCAGACTTTATACCGGTCATTGTCCTTTTATATATATATATATTTCTACATACTTAATCCTCCAAGTCTTTATTTTTCATTGAATAAAAAATCAATGGAGTAATCTTTGGAGGCATAGAACGATATCTACTAAATTTCTTATAAGTTATAAGTGACAAATGCACTGAATAGTACCGGACTTTGGGTTTTTTTTTTGGTTTTTTTCCTTTAAAATTAATTATTTTTATTTGTTTTATGGAGTAGAGTTCTCACAACACTTTCCAGGCCATTTTTTTAGCTTGCAAAATATTTTTTCCAATCAAAAAGCAGGTAACTTTAAAACATTGCTTTGGAAAAAACTAAAATATGCGTTACACTAACTCACAAACTAAAGGACAAATTGTCACTTAATTTGGACGTCGGTTTTTTGAAGGTTGTTACTAACTCAAAATGGATCTATATCAGCTCCTGAATTATATATGGAGTTGTAGAAAATATGACTTGCTGGTATGTTAAAAAAATAAACTCATAATGGCATGGTAACTTGTCGGGTTTGAATACTGTTTGTCATAATGTCTCCTTTAATTAGCTACTTGTAGCTAATTAAAGGAAAGGAAAAAATCAAAAATCCCATTCTGGATGTAGGAAAAACATAGGTTGTCGACCCTCGATATACTTTCATTCGGACATGGACTTACCATTATAAAAGATCATTAGCGTTACTTTCTGGTATTCGTGAGCAACCTCACAAGTGATAACTTTTTACTAAATGTTATTTCCTCAATACTTAACGAATACTAAGCATGTGAAATATAAAATACAGCTCAGATTTAGAGGTGGATTCGGTCTAGGCCCGAGCTCAAAAACCCTGCTGTCCGAACCTTATTTTGTCAAGCCCGTGTACCATACATTCAAGCCCAAAATTTATTTTTAATTTCAAATAATTACTTTATATTTAATTAATAACATCATTCTCGATTTGACACTTTATGAAAAATAAATAATGATGATGACGTTATTGATCAACTATAAAGTCAAGTTACCACATCTATCATGCGTGTATACATCTAATTGTATATATATATATAAATGATATTGGAAGATGAGTTGCTCTCACAAAAAACTTCCTTTAATCCACTAAAGGCCACTTGTACATTTACGTACATATATGAATGATAATATTCCATACTGTCATCTAGAAATGACGAAAAATTATGAAGACATTAAACAGTTGATCCGAATTCTATGAAAATGGCTGGAGATCAAAATATGAGTGAATGGTTATCATCATTATAAAAAAATTAGTTACTACATCCAGATTTTTTATATTTATTTAGCTCTCATGAGTCTATATAAGATTACTTTTATTGAATAGATTCTCATATTTTGCCCCCAAAATCCGAGGGCTGACCCGAACATGGACTAAGCTCGATCCACTTTTAGTCAAATTGCCTAGTTGAAAAAAACATCACATTTGTTGAAGCTCATATTTTCTATAACTATGTTGATAGAAGATGAAACCACAATCTTTCAGAGAGTCTCATAATATCATATCAATAGTATCATTTAAAATTAACAAAAAAATGAAAAAGTACCTATGTATTTATAGAATTTACTTCTAAAAGAAAATGACAAATCAAACTTTGGTATCCCAGATTGGTACGATTCAAGTACTCACGCCATTTCATATAGGTTTTTTTTATTTATATAAAACTATATATTTATTATACAAATTCTCACCTTACCCAAGGAAAATGGAAAATCTATAAAAATAAAAATTATGTTATATATATTTTTTTTACAACTTTTTTCCGATATTTTATAGTTGTTTTTGCAATGTGGTCCTTTCCTATACTTTAGTGCTTAGTTATTCAAAGCACTTATATATCCGTGCATTTTTTTTAATACAAAAAGTATGAAAATAGTTTTTCCCCTCTTTACATACATAAGATCTCCTTATTTTGAACATTTTGTCCTCCATAATTCTTCTGCTATGGTATTTTGAGGCCTTTTTATTATGGAATGAACTCAAATTATATAGGTATATTACAAAATGACGATTTACGTAGAGGGAAAATCTTTCAGGTGGCGTGAACTACAGTCTAGAAGGGTTTTAGGGATCCCTTTAGAAATCCTGGATGTTTATTACTTAAGTTGACGTCAATTATATTTCATGTAGATATATTTTTTATCTTCTACCCAGTTTAATTTTTTCTCCAATCTGTTTGCTTCAGTTAATCACACCATTCGCTGGAAAGTAAGTCATTTTAAGAGTGCTTTCAAAATTAAAAAGAAAGTGTAATGGATTGAATAAAAATTATAATGGTTGTTAATAAATTTAATTATCTATGAATAATTAAATTAAAAATAATATAAAATTGTGCGACAGATATCAGATACAACCCGACATTAGCACCATCAATCTCTATTACTGCATATTATGAAAGTACTTTGTCTTAATTTTTAACCTCTCCTTTTTTCAATAACTATCATTGATTTTGTCTGGAGAGTGTTGGAAGATACTCATATACTTGAATTGCATATTTTTCAATTCAATTGTAGCTATTTCAAAATATTCTCTTTTGCAAAATACTCTAAACATTAATTTATGAAAAGTTTATGAATTTATCTTGATGTTTAAGAAAGTTGTGTTGTATGATAGAAATATCATTGTTTATTATGGCACAAAAATTGATGACGGTTATAACATAAACACTATGAAAAAAAAAAGGGTATGAAATATTGATGATAATTTGATCATAACTTCCTTAATATTGAAGCTAGAGACATGATTTTGGTATCAACATGTTTGTTTTACTATCCTCTATTGGATAAAACGGTTTTCAAAGGAAGAAGAAAAAATAGAATTTGAAATATTTTGTAACATACCTACATTATAAATATTTTTACATTAACTGAGATTCTTAATTACACGAAACTACGTCGAATAACCTGTTGAGACCCACCACTGGAAATGCTTTAATATAAAGTGTGTATGTATATATATATATAAATTTGAAGTTAATGATCTCCTAGGGAAAGCCTTTGTGTGCATACATACATTCATACGTATAAAGTCACTGCATGAGTTATGACTCATTCAATGAAAAGCCATTTCTTGGCTACAAAAAAAAAAGAGGAAAAAAGAACAAAAAATCCCGTATTTCCTTCCCTTCCTTATAAATGTTCCTTTTTTTCCGCTCGTTTGGAAAGGCCTTTTTTGCTTGTGTACGACTGATTGTGGATTCAAACGATACATAGACTCCTCATGATAAACATCTATTTTTGCTTGTTTCATTTTAAATTATATGAATTTTAATGAAAATGGTAGATAAGGGCGAGAGAGGCAGCAGCTAGGGTATTCTTATTTTATTACCAATTTATTTTCATTGGAAATAGCATCTGTTGTCTTCCTTTAATTATAATGAAAACTTTGATAAGGTACACTGATACCAGGGGGGATTTGGGGTAGTGTTCCTTCAATTAATGAGGAAGTACATAGGTAGTACGTTATACACCTATAGCTCATCAACTGACATGACCTACTCCTTCCTCTGTACAAGGTATTTGGAAAGCCAAGCAAAAACAATGGAGTACAGGTGTTTTCACTATTATTTAGTGTTCTGCACACGTTGGTGATTATTATGGCTAAAAAATATATCCCTTTTCAGCAAGCAGCCCCACTTGAGAACACTAATTATCAGTGATGTAAATCCTGTGAATTATTTAGCTGGTCTGTTTTGTTTTTTTAATAAATTTTAGGATGTGATCATGTTATAAAGTGTATTATACCATATTTAATTGTAAATTCTATGGATTTTCTACTGGTCAGTTTTTTTTTTTTTTTTTGTAGTTTTTCTCAAACTGTTAGCATCATTATTTGATTCTTTCAGGGAACATGTAAGTGTAAAGTAGGCTCTTGAATTCGTGAGAGATTAAGAAAGAGGTATAAGGGCATGCCCTTGTTGGCAGTGATGTAAAAGCGTAATCGGAGGAAGGAATCTTATTTTCCTTCGTAATTGTCATGATTATTTATTTCTTGAGTAATAATCCTCCTTTTCTTAATATATTAAATTATTTTCAAAACCTGATTGAACATTCGTATGTGCACACACAAGTCCTTGAGGATTAATTGCGGAGTTATAATTGAAGGTCCTTGTTGGACTTGGAGTAGAATTGGGGATCGACATCGTAGGATTTCTAGCAAATGTCCTTGTTTTTTCCGTCTCTCCTTCTCCTTTTTGTCACAGCTGATTGTAGCTGATCTAATGAAACGTCAAATGCATTATTATTTATCTCTTCCAAAACGTTCTTCAAGTTATAAAGATTACTATGTTCGGTTTTATTAACATGCCTATTGTGCAGAGAATTTTACTCAGGGCTTATTATTATATATATATAAGTATTTGAGTCAATCCCTCTCCTCTGCATGATAATATGGAGGGAGCCTTCACAGGGGTGACTCGGTTCGAACTTCTATTTTTTTCTCCCTCATTCCCTCCCTCTTTTACTTTGTATTTCTACTACGAAGAGAGAAGGGAAAAAAACATGAAAATATTAGGGGGAAGAATCCGTTCAACTCGCCATTGAAGGCCATCCTCCCTTAGCCCCATGAGTTTGGGCCTTATATAGCCTCGGAGAGGCTGCTGTTTCTTCTTCTTCCTTTTCTATGTAGTAAAACTACAAATACTGCTGGAGAGCTCCGTACTCGTAGAGAACGCTCTCTCTTTCCTTTTCCTTTTAATATTGTGCGTGTTTGAGCGCACTCCCGAGTTTTTTTAGTAGTAGTTTTTTTTTTGGAAAACATTAAATATAATTTTTTTTCTTATATCTAATTCAGTCTGTATATATATGTTCATTGAAGACGTGTGATCATCATCACAGAGAGGTTCAAAATCTGTTATTGTTGTTGTATTTGCTATTTTTTTTTTATTATTTCACTCATGACTCAATATGTCACACAAGGATTTAGTCTGTGATGAACCCTGAATCAGACTCTAAAAAGCCATCATCAACAACACCAGGACCACCATCACCTCTTATTTCTCTAGCCTCGTCATCCTTCATTCATAGATACATACATACAATTTTGTACCAGAGGAGTGTGTTGACAGTCAATAGATTTATACTTAGTAAAAGATATGTTTAAACATCAAATTCGTTAAATAAACGAATTAAAATAAATAAATACATACATATATATATATATATCGTGAAGTGATTCCCGTGATACTTATATCTTGATTGTTCCAAACATTGTTGGAAGAAAACCATAGTCAAAATGATGATAATTATCAAAATAGTTAATTCATTAATTACTTAGTGTGATGATGTAGAAAAAAAAGAATTTAATTATTTGTGAAGTTTATTCATTCATCTATAAATATATATAATTTTTTTTTTTTTTTTGAGAAAAAAAAAAAAAGCAAGAAATCTCATTGCAAAACAAACAAACAAAAAGGATTCATAGAATAAATAGAAAAAGGACCCTGCAAGGCAAAAAAAACAGCAACTATTTTTTACAAATTGTTTCGTACTCGTCGATGCAAAATCAGAAATATTATACGAATTTGTCCTCGATGGATTGGATATCAGGCTATCGTCTTCCATCCAATTCGGATTTAAAGTGTGATGATGATCACCATGGCGGCGGGGCAGGAGTACAGCATGCATCTGTTGTCGGTGGACCAACAGGCGGAGCACTAGGCTCTGGCTCTTCCGGTCCCCTCACAAACAACACCAATTCCAACTCTTCCTCACCCTCCATGCTAGGCATGTGGGCAGCAGCTGTGGCCAATACACCTCTCAAAGTGGAAACAGCTGATCATCATGGAAATGGATCTCTGGTGGGGAATAGTGTTGTTGTGGGTACACTACCAAGCAAGTCTTCATCTTCCTCCTCCACCGGGATGTCAGCTCCAGGATCAATTAAAGGTCAGTTCATTGACCTTTCATTATTTACTAACTATGTTCTACTACTAAGTCATTTACAACTGTGCAGTTATTCTAATGTTGTTGCTATTTGCTTAGATAGATGGCCTGTTATAGCATTGATGTAACATACTTGATGAAGTGTGTATATATATTTGTATACTACGATACTCTACTTTAGAGAGAGAGAGAGAGAGAGAAACCTGAATTTCATTTTTTCTCCCCGGATTTATTTACTTATTTGTATTTCTCTTCCAAGTCAGTGTCCACTCCTTCAGTCATTCTATACTTATTTATTTGTATATAAGTAGTAGTATACAGACATTCCTTGTCATACTTACTGACAGTGTCAGGGGTGGGGGGGGGAGACACCCCATCTCATTCAAATAATATACATAACAAGACGGGTGCTTTCTTAGGTGAAACCCCTTTTAAATATTCTACATGAATATATTTGAAAGAAGAGAAATATATATTAGGGGTGGGACGGTACGCCAACCCCACAGTTCGGAACAAACCCCGGTACACCCGGTACGCAGTTCGATACGGTATATTAGTAAAAAGTTTTTTCGATATTTTCTTATTCAAAAATGTATTTTCTGTACATACAAATAAATTATTCTTAAATATACTTAACTTCTTGTTGAAGTCATCGCCATCAATTTTGTAAAATTGCTCAGGCTTATATATATAATTCTAAATAAATCATGATTATACAAATAACTAAATTGTATATTATCACAATATTAAATATATACGTACTGCACAGTGGGTAAAAACGTACCCAACCCCGGTACAACCCCGTAACGTCCAAACCCTATTATATATGTATTTCTCCTGTCTCAAGATTCCCTTATCAAGGACCACACGACTACATATATACAGGCTACATAGAAATATATATAGACAAGAAAAGTAAATTTCCTACGACTGACGGCAACGTTGTATGTGTTTATGGGTTATTGCCCTCAATGACGCAATTCTTCGTGTTGTTATCTAGTTGTTGTTTTTTTGTTTTAACTAAAAATAATAAATATTATATTATAAATAATACTAATTATTTATTCATTATCTAATATAGTGTCAGACACTTTGTTTAATGAGATTAAAAGCATTTCTTGGCTTTTTTTTTGTGAAAATGGTTGCAATCCTCGCGAACATTTATGTATAAAAAAAATAAATAGTATAGCTCTCAAACCATATTAGCTGAAGTAGATTCCTTGTCATAATAATACATTTTTCCCTGTGCAAGATGATAACACAGATCATGACGTCACTGTCCATGACGTGTGCAATTTTTTATTCACTTCAAATAATTCACCCTGTTATTAATTTAAATAACAGGGGGATGCATTCATGGAGATTACATAATCAGATCATATACCTATTCTCCTAGCACACAAATATATTCGACCAAATATTGACCACGTGGCTTTTATTTCGGCACTTGGGTCATGGCTCTGGTGCTCTCTGCCTCCTAATACGCTTGAATCTGATAAATACAGATACCCATTATAATTAATATGACCGCTAATATATTACAAGTTACCAAAATATACTATATTTTAAAATAAAGATTGCTCACGCGAGTATTTGAACCATTTTCACATCTCTCTGAGTATGTTCATATCTTATCTATGCTTTTTGAAAATGGAAGAGGAAAACAACATCATCATAATGTCCGTTATTTTCATTTTTAATTTGCTTCAATGAATATTTACTTATTTGTGTGTTTATTCTCTGCAATTTCATTTCTCTTCTTAATTCAATTCACAGTTATTTTCCCTTCCAATGAGTGATGACGATACGATACAATGTCTTTTGACTCATTTCTTTTGCATTTTTTTTTTTTTTTTTGCAAGGCAGAACAACAACAATAAACTGCAGTTTCCTCTTCTTTTCTATTGTTTTTTTTTTTCCTTCTTCCATTTTATCAGAATGCATTTTTAAAAAATATATAAACAGCTCAGAGAGTACAAAAAATCCATAAAACATGGATATTCTATATAGTTTTTTTACTCCTTTTATGAGAATGTGGTTTTTCTTATTATGATTCTTACATTTTCTGTTGCTGTTTCTACATTCCAAGGAGCCTATTTACTTGTTTTTTTTTATGAGGATATACAAAATATATATATCGAAGTTCATTGTGCTCTTACATTGCTTTCACAGAGCTTCTTCTTTTTTCTTTTCCCTTCCCTCCCCTATTATGCCTTGGAGTATCAAAAAAAAGGTCAACGATCCGATTATTTCCGTTCAACGATCCCTAATACTTCATTTAGTCTACACATATTCCTTGAAAGTATCCCCCTCATGCAATCAGGCCTTTTTTACCCCTCACACACATAAGCACCCAAGGCAGCAATTATGTATATGGGCAATCAAGCCTTTTAGAATAATATCAAGGTATCAAATACCTTCTTGTAGTTAAATAATAGTACGTCCTATGTTGTATTATGATTATATTAATAAAATAAATAAGAAATTCGTCAAAAAAAAAGAAAAATTATTTTTCGGTGATACGCTGTAAAAAGAAAAAGGGGAATATTTTCCTTCTCTTTATTCTTCTTCTATCGTTCATTGACTTGTAGGCTCTACGCGGGGAGATACGAAGGAGAAGCAAAATATTCCCCCCCTCCTCCTACGCTTTTTATGTAGACATAGTAGACACGCACGCCCAAAGAAGAGGACAAACTGCCAATAAATTTATAATGGCCCGTTCGTTCCCCCCCTTTTTCTTCTCCTTCTCTTTTCTTCTTCATAACTCTCATGAAATTTAGTGTTGTGTCTCTCTGGGAAAAGTTTGAAAGAAATCCTTCTCTCTTTTTACTTTTTTCTCATACGCCTGCTCTAGCTCTATTGCTTTCTAAAAAGTGAAATAATATCTATATATTTATACGTACATATATATGGGGAAAAAGAAATTAAAACTGCAGTAAATGCAATTTTTATTTGTGTAAATATTTCAATGTCTTCATCGTAAATAAGTATTTTTTCTTTCGTGTACCAATCACGATCATTACCTTGAGGCATTTATCTGTTTGTTATTTTGCTATTTATTGAGTCAGCAAGAAAGCTTCATCCGTTTAAATACTTTGAAATACTCTAACAATGAATAATATTAACACCCTGGGAACAATTAGAACTTGAAAATTACCCGTTGGATCTTTGAATAAGGGAACGAACTCACCTAAATGTGCTAAACTCCCAAACTGACTCTCATATTTCAGAGAATTCTGGGCTTATTGTAATTCGTTACTAATATTTTTAGTTATTTTGCATCACCTAGACAATTAGGAAATTAAAAATTGATAAATATAACCTACATTTAAAAGTGTTTCATGACTTTAAAAATGTGTTTACTGTTATCGAATCTTGTTCTGAACAATAAATATTTCATTTTTAAGACTGAACGATCAAGAAAAACGAAGTTTTTTTAAGGCTTTTATTATTTATTTATTATTTATAGTAATGAGGTATATTAATTATAGAAAAATATAGTTTGTAGATTTTTGTTTTTGGTGTTGGAAAGTCTATAAAAAGCTGTTTTATAACTCGCAATCTTTTTTATAAACCAACAGAAAAAGGCCTCAAATTAATTAGTAGGGGTTAGACAAAACTTCTCCTAAAAAAAAATTAATTATTCAAAGATTACACGAGCTGATTTGAATTCAACAATAATTGTTCACAAAACTGATAAAGGGAATGTGGGAAGTCGAAAAATAAACAGCGGACAGTCAGAACCAATGCCTAGGGGGGGGGAGCTCAGAAATTTTGGTGCTCATGCCATAGTCATACTAATTTTTATTCCGATGTTGTATTCATATCCATTTAAAATAGTACCGTTTCAAATGCATTAATACCTTCATACAATTAAAGCATTGAATAAGGATTATCTTTCGGGACCCAAAGATTTATTGAGGTTTTAAACTTAAGGGAAAACGCGGTAAATCTCCCATGTAATTATTTAAGTTTCATTTAATTTTAAATAATTTATATAAACCATCAAAAATTACCTTTTTCATTACTTCCTATTAATATTATCGTGCTTGGCAATTCAAAAAAAGTGGGACCCTCAGGGTCTAAAAAACAACTTCTACACTGTTTGTGATAGTTTAAAAAAATGATCATTAAGAATATATGGGATTTTTGTAGATAAATATTACTGTGATATTTTCATTGCATTCTACAAATATGTCTAGTCCCTGGTCATTTTTTGATCGACATCATTTGAGTTACATGTTTTTTTTTTGTTTTCTATTACTTTGCTTAGAGGTTCTTTAGGCAGAACTAGCTAGAAATTTAGTATTTCTTCTTAAAATATATAAAAAATAACTCTACAATTTCAGAGTATTTATTATTTTTAACGCATGGAGATCGATATTTCAAGGGATTCTGTGATTGTACTCAAAGACAATTTCCCCGGGAATGAGAAGCCTTTGTTCTGGTATAATGAGTAATATATTACATATATGTAATAATAACTTATCTATCAAAACATATGATGGATATTTATTTATTTATTCGTGTGAGAGTCCAAAGGGCGTCCCTTTGAGGAATGAGGACTCTGTCAATCACAAAATATTTGCTTTTCTACGTCACTTGTATTAATCAATCACGACTAATTCAATGCTAAATGATCAAAAAACCACCAATATCAAAATACATTCTACATACTTGGATATGTGCAAGAGGAGACAGACGGATAGACAAGACGTCATACTTATGTCTGTCTGTCTGCATGTGTGAGTTTATAAATGTTTTCACTAGCATAACAATGTATCGTATGGATATAAAAACATTGTGGCATTAGGAAATGCATCAAGCAATGCAGTCTTTTCCCCTCTTTCTCTGCTCTCGATTCATTTCTATCTATTTATAAATAATATAGATATAACCTCAAAAATTGATAACAGGTTGCCCTCATATAGTATGACATGAGACTATGCAGGTTACAATACTTTCTATGTAAGAGTGCTGTTGTACTTAAGTATACAACAACATAATTAAATGTAGATTTTTTATTTTATTTGGGGGGGGTTGTAATTTTTTCGAAACAAAATTCAAAAATTACATTTTTTGGAAAATCAATTCTATTAATTGATACTATTCTCAAAAAATGATTTTTTTTGGAAAAAAAAATTCAAAAATTACCTATTCCAAAAAATTACATTTTTTGGAAAATCAAATTCTATTAATTGATACTATTTTCAAAAATGAATTTTTTTTCCAAAAAAATTAGATCTGTTCACAAAAAATGTAATTTTTCGTAAAGAGTTTCTAAAGTTGAATTTTAAAATTTAAAAAAATGTAATTTTTTGGAAAATCAATTCTATTAATTGATACTATTCCCAAAAAATGATTTTTTTTGGAAAAAAAATTCAAAAATTTAGATCTGTTCACAAAAAATGTAATTTTTCGTAAAGAATTTCTAAAGTTGAATTTAAAATGTAAAATTATTCGAAAAAAAATTTCCAAAATTAAATTTTCCAGAATTTTTTTTAAAAAGTTGTTCTCGTGAAATTAAATTGAGAAATCTTGAATTTTTCTACAAAAATGAAATGATGTAAAAAAATTCTAAAATTGAATTTAAATATAAAATAATTTAAAATTTTTGTTCAAAAATTAAAAGAACATTTTTAAAGTCAAGAAAAAATTTCAAATATTACATTTTTCGGAGAAAAATTTACTAAATTTATAGATATTCACAGACCTTAAAATTTGAAAAATAAAAAAAATTTAAATATACATTTTTTTAGTAAGAATCAAAAATTTCTTATATGGGGGACTGCTGCCCCTCCAGCCCTCCCCCTGTGGACGCTTCTTACTATAGGAACAGAAGGGACTTAAAAGTTGTAGAAGGAGTCCTCCTTTTGGTCTCCTCTCTGATCGGATTTAAGATGGTTAGCTGTAGAATGTTTCACATTTTGAGAAATTTCAATTATGTACTTACAAAATTCAATTCCTTCACCAAATTTGAAAAATAATAGATACATTAATTTACAAAATTAAGATTGAATAAGTAATACAGTTTATGACTCAATTGAGTTGAATTCTACCTTGCTTATCACAAGAGGCTCCGAGTTTTTCTGTCCCTCACATATATTTTTTTAAAACTTGAATCTGAATGAGCGAAATCGATTCTTTCGCTGAAGTCATTTAGTTGTCAAAAGGTATTTAGTATCTAAAAAAAGTTTTGTATTAAAGAGTACAAGTCCTTCTTTTTTGTATATCACAAGCTTTCAAAGAGGCACATAAAAAAAACCTGCACAAAATCAGTTAATAATTGAAAACTGTGCAAAGTTAGCTTTAATAGATGCAATTCGAATTCATCAAGAAGCAAAAAAAAATACTTTTTTTTTTGTTGTTGTTGTGAGCTAATGCTCTGAGCTCTCTCTTAGTTGGAGTAGGTGAGAGGAAAGGTTGATGATATTTTATTAGGGTACACTTCGTTACCTTAACATAAAAAATAAAATAAAAAGACATTTAATAATCTGATAGTTAGCCAAATAAGTCAATCATACCAACTGCCATTTATATCTAATGTACTTCCAGACTATCATTGCCATATTATTGAATTATGTATTAAAATCATACATAGTATTTTATTTGAGACTGTATGATGATATTACTTCGTAAGAAAAGCGTATCTATTCATTTGTATATGATAGCCAAAATTTATTCATACAAAATAATAAGATGGCTCAAAAAATATGTATTGATACGACAAGGGATCAATTAAAAATTGTATTCATGTCTTTTTGGAAATGAGGCAAAAGTATAGAAATGCTTATTAGTTTGTTTATTTTTCAAAAATAATAAATTATGGGATAGACATGACGTAGCAAGTGGAATAAGGTACTCGATAGCCTGCAGCAAAATATATTGGGTATTTTGCTCTCTGTACATAATAACTAGGGATCTGCATCAAATAAAGAGTATTTGAATACTACTACTTGTACAGATATGGAATCAAATATTTAGTATAAGGGAAGATCTTTGTGGAAAAAAGAAAAAAAACCACATCAGCAATAAAAAAAAACGAAGATTCAAAATTATTAGATAATTTTTTTACATTTGTCCCGGATAATTTAACGTCATCTCTACTATGGACCTATAACAAACATAAAATGAACATTGGATTTGAAACTCCTATGTTCATTTTTACGTTAATAATTATTTTAATTATAATTTCATATGAGTCTATACACACACACACCATCACAAAGTCAATGTGTGCCGGCAAAAAATATAAAAATACTCCCCTTCTAAATGTATATGAGGAAAAAAAACAAAAACGAATTCAATACTAAACAGTTTTTATATAACATAGTCTTTTTCTCTGAGTCAAGTATTTTTGAACATACTACATAGAGGAGGGAGAAAACACACTTTTATTCCATGTAGAGTTGTTTAATTTGTTATTTTCTCCTAAACAACCCCCCTTCCCCTAACCCCTTCTCCTAAACAAACCTTTCTATTCCATTAATAAAACTTACCTACACAATATACATATATCATAACATCTATACAATATGCATCACACACAGAAAGACTTCAACAACCATTTTTCTAGGTTTCGTGACTAAGTAACAAATCTTCCGAATGCACATCCTTACCACATTGTCTTACATAAAGTATCTACGAAAACAATCTTAAATACAAATAATAAAAAACCCATCAAATATGGTATGTTACGCTCAATAATTATAAGCTTTGTAGTTCTATTTAGAAGATGTATTAATGGATTCACGATATTTAATTTGACATTTTGTGACCACCATGGATTTTACTACTAATTGAGGGTGAATTTGTGATAGATCCAATAGATTTATTGGAAATATTTGTATGTGGATTCAAATGGAATATAATTTATTGAGTAATACAAGCGTAGCCCAGACTCAATGTGTGTGGAGAAAAATCATTGTATCTTGCTTATGTGTAATTCACAGGCCGCAAATTGTAAACTTCCCCCCTCCCAAACAAAAATATGAACCTATTAAATAAAAAAGAGAGCTAATGAACTCATATTTAAACTAACTACTTCATGGTGATAGTCGTCGTCTGATATCTATGTATATTGTACATACATAGATTTATATATATTTTTTTATTTTTGCCCATTCGATTTTATACAAGATTTTTATTCATTAAATCATAAAAGAAAATTGCTTATATATGTACAGTCTTTCAAGAGAGGGAGAAGAGGTGGTGGGTGGGTGCTTGTTGGAGGTAATAATAGAGAGGGGGGGATATTATTATGGGCCCATAAAATAATTATATTAATTATTATTATGAGGTAATATATGCTCCTTCGATCGATTTTTTTTTTGTAGAGTGAATGTTCCTCTCAAATTGTTTTAATTTACGTACTCACGCATGGAAACAGACACTCCTGTTAGTAATAGCAAAAAAAAACTTGCAAAAAAAGAGAGAAACTTTACAGTTTACACAAACATACTAATTAGTCTTATAAAAAATGCTATGCTCATACGATATCAGTTCAACAAATTTAACCAGAATGGAATAAACATGACTCAGTTTATTTAATAAAATATGTATATCAATGATTGAGTAACAGTTGATTCATTCCATTTGGAAAGGTATTATCTCTTGGTTTCTGTTGAGGCTGGCTATATTTTGATTTCAAATAAAGAGACTATGTGGTATAGGGGAGGAATAATATTTTGAAATGGATGTAATTTCAAAGTAAAATATTTCATTTCTGACATATTTTAGCAAATAAATATATTTATGGAGCTCATTTTCGTTGAAAAATAAATTCAACTTGTTCTTTTTTATTTTAAGGAGAGTTTGTTCCACAAAAACAAGCCTTTCTTTGATATTTTAGCACAAAATTTATCTGTATTGTATGTAAAAAGATAATATTTCTAAGGAAGAGAGAAACTTAACTTAATGCCTTCGAAAGATAATAATCATAGCTATTTGGCAGGGAGGCTGTGACTGGAAAAACAGGTTGCGTGAGCTTAAACAAGACCTTCCGTTCCAAATAAGTGGTTTTTGATTTTTCAACATCAATTGGTTATTTACGAAAGTAAAACAAAACACCCAAATGAATGAGTAATTTCTTATCTAAAGAGGCTATATTATACATATTTAATATTGTATGACTATCAAAAAAAAAAAAAAAAAGAAGCATATACTTCTTATTTTCGAGAATAAATAAAAAAATAATGTGTACACACTCACAATGAAAAACGCCATCATTTCCTGTAAATCTAACTATATATGTATACTTTGATTATAAACACACTTGTAACATGTTTGTGTGTTAAATGTACGTACATACATATATTGACAAATAAGTGTGTAGGTAGCTACATACCACCTATGCTGCCTGTATTATCCTGTAACTTCCAGCAAAATGAACAACCTCAAGAACGACTTCTCAATGAGTTATCCAGAAAGTTACATTCCCGTAAACAAACACTCCAAATTCGAGGAGGGGGAATTTGCCGTGATCAGGCCCCTGTCTACTGAGGGTTGAGTACACTGCTTCCCTGACTATCATTTTGCTGTCAAATATGCAATATTTTAATGTGTAACAGGCAGAGTTTGTTGGGAAAGAACGAAATTATACTTTTTGATATGTTGGGGTTCGGTCTGGAAATTCTACACCGGTCTAAGACCATTATATTTATTGTTGGACTGAATTTGTTTGTTCCAACAAAAAAGCTCGGTCTGGACAGGTCTCATTTAAAAATTCGGTTTAGATCGGTCCCAAAAAAAAAAGGTCTAGACTGATTTTACTGATAGTTTGGTTATAACATGACATTCTATGTTTTTTCAAGTACAATGACGTTATGCGAAGTTTAAACAAATATAGCTCGGATTGATTTTGATCCCGCCATCTCTAATATATGTATACAGTATTTTTTCTAGAATTATCGAGTAATTTTGAGATTTTATAAATAAAAGGTCTCTCATAATAATGTATTAGACCTAAAAAAAACTGTCAATAATTTGTGACAGAAAAAAAAATCTGTCCATAAAGTGAGACGGAATCAAAATCGGTGAGACCAAGGTCTGGACCGAAAAATCGGTCTAAATCGGGCAAGAAAAAATAATATAAAACCAAAAAAAAAAATTAATGCCGGACCGAGTCTCAACCCTATTTTTTTGCCCATTATTAGAATTAACTGATTAAATTGTAAATTTTAGGCATA
Source organism: Lepeophtheirus salmonis (assembly GCF_016086655.4). Lineage (NCBI taxonomy): Eukaryota > Metazoa > Arthropoda > Copepoda > Siphonostomatoida > Caligidae > Lepeophtheirus > Lepeophtheirus salmonis. Next base: position 37,232,233 of record NC_052131.2, read on the forward strand.
ATTATGATGCAATATAATGACTTTTTAAAAAAAAATAATAATAATAATTCCATTCATTTTTGGATTTCCCCAAAATCATTGAAATATTGATAGTTTTGTCAAAAAAAAGAAAAAAAACCCTAAATTTTTTTAGTTCCGACCAGGTCCGTGCTTAGTGTTTTTCTCTGTGGGTAGACAAGGTTGAAAATACATTTTTATTTAGTTATTTGCGAAAAAATTATGACTTTTTTTTTTTAATATAAAAGATTATAATTATGAATTTAATTTATCAATGATTTTTAACATTAATACTATGTTTACACCATTCTGTAGAGCACATATATAAATAAACGATTGTTGAGCACAAAAATTTAAAATGTGGTTTTGCATTTTGCAGTTTTAGGGGCATACAATTTTAATTACATATATTTGAGTTTGGGGCATTCTAAGAGTATATTAGTTAATTAATTATAGTCCATTTCTCAGGTGTACCGTTTTTTCTTTTGAACGAATAATTAAATGAAAATTTTGTCAGGAAATTACATATTAATAATGTATTTGTGAGCTGGAGAACATATTTCGTTTCTGTATTTTTATATATATGTGAGTAGTTCGACTATGAATTTCTTCTTTGGGAGAGGGAAGAATAAATAGGATTGTGCTATAATATACAATATACACCATAGAGGGAGGAAAGAAGGGGAAGAATAAGGGAGAGGGGGGGAAGAAGGAAGAAGAAGTATGTAGCTGAAGAAACTACTTTGTAGTAGATTTTTATTTTTTTGGCTCCTGTTCTCTAAAAAATCAAATTCAAAGAGATTCAATTTTTTATAATACAATCTCTTATTTAGGGGAATGTGTCAAGTTTTTGAGGGAGGGGGTGGGCTTTAACAAAAATAAAGGACCTAGCGTCATCTTTATTCAATTATATCTACATTAGTATTATATATATTTGTAATTCATAAGCAGTCGAAGGTTTTTTGAAGAGGATGCTTGAGATGAAAAATACAAAATAGTTGGGGGAAGAAATTAGAAAGTCCCAGATGGGTTGGCCAAATACATCCCCCCTTGAAATAAAGCAGACAACTGTATACATTTAAAGATACTTTTATTTATAATAACATGTGCCTATTAACCCTAGTGGTTACCAAAGTAGGGCGACCCCTTTTGGGAGGATTCCCAAAAATAAAAATGTCGTTTCAATTGGGCAATCAAATCTTAAATAATAATAAATGCACATCTTTTTTATAAGTCTCTTCTAGATCATTTTAAATTTGTATTTCCTAGAAGATAATGTTTCACAAGCACATAATTGGATACGCCGCTTTTAATCCCACAGCTAATCATGGATCGTCTGACATGGGAGATGCACTTATCGAATTTTTATTTAATCAGGCAATAAAACAGATTTTGATTCTAAAACACAAGACGAATTATTGATTTATGTGATATATGAGTAAACAACTGATGTCTAAAGCAGCTTCAGATTTACTTATATCCTTTGGCTCAATTTATTTATCGGAAAATACCTTTTCCGTATTAACTTGTCTCACACATAAGTTATACATATATTGCTGATATTTTTAAATAATATATTCCATTATTTCTTTAAATAATATATATATTTTTTTTCAATATTTGTAGAATATAAACTTATATATATATATTGGATCAATATACTCAAATAACTTAAATTATTTGCCTCTGGGCTTAACTTTATAGGCGTTACATGGCCTTTAAATCATCTATTTGCGTAAAATTCACTTAAAATATTAAATTCAAGCTTTTTTGTATATTTTGGCAATTTATTATATAGTATATAACTTCCCATTCAGGACAAAAATACGCAAAATACAGATTGTTTGATGAAAGTGTGGAACATTTCTTATTTATATGCAATGAAATGAACCAATATATGTAAAATTAGATCATTAATTGGTTGTTGTTTTTTTGCAGTCCGCATCATTTGTTCTGGTAGATGAATTACTAAACACTTTATCCAAAGTAAATCTTTGATATACCTACATTCAAGTATTTAATTAATATATTACATTAAGGAAGCTTCTAATTATATAATTAGACGTGAGATTGGCAGGTTAATATTCTCTTAGGGAATTTCTCGTAATTAAAAAAAAAAAAAAACCCTGTGAAATCTTGGGAAATAAACCCTAGTTCCCCTAACCACATTTGTAACACTCATTATGATTTGACAAATAATTTATTAATTATTTTTCGTATTTACTAATTTTAACTCTTTTGTTTTTTTAGGTAAGAAACTTACGAAACCTCGTTGATTTGTATCATATGTATTTTGCAAAGAGTACAAAGGTACTGATTAAGTCCTCAAATATAATTAAGAGTAAGATGAATGCTGCAGGACATAACGTGATAAAGAAGGGAATCCAAGATGAAGAAAACGGTTTTTCCCTTCATAAGAGTGTACATATATATGGGTGAGGTAGATCCTCTTGAGAAAATAGCCTGAAGGCTACTTGATAAGATGAAAAGTATAAGAAAAAATTATTTCCCTCTTGTCGTTGTTATTTTATCAGTACAAATATGCATGTTTGAGAGGGAGAGAAGAATGTTCTTGTTAGTTGAATGCCTACCTTAGCCATTATTATTATCAAAATATCAAAAATCTATTTATAATATGTACAAATTTCTTTGGTATTTCATTAATTGTGAAGAAGAAAAGCAACTTTCCGACAATAATCCTCTTCTTTCCCGTCTTTTTTATTTTGGCAGTTTCTGTGTCGAAATTAATTTTTTAGAGTACTTAATATTTAGGAATTGCATACCTAATTCCTTAATATTGATATGTTTCCCAGAAGCAATATACTTTAATTTTATAATAAAATACTTTCATTTTATTTAAGCACATAAAATAATTGTAATTTTCGAAATTCATTGTGTTAACAATCAGGGGCGTCCGTAGGATTATATACTATATTATAGTAGAAAATATAGTTTAATGAAGGATATAGTTATAGAGATATAGGTCTCGTATTGAGGGAATTATTAGAGCTGAGGGCTGATATACTGAATAAAAGATGATTTTGTCGAATAACGTTCCTCACAAAACCTCTCTTTTAAAATTTACTTTTGAAAAATTGATCCACCTCCATTTTGGAACTTGTTTTATTGAGAACTTTTTCACAAAATTGAACAGAGTGCTAAAAATGTATAAAGTACAAAAATATGCAATTTGCAAAATATATTTCTCCCTCCACTCCAAATAAGACAAAAAAAACAACAAAAAGCGTTTGTTAATGAAACTTGAATTGATTTAAGAATATATTATAATTGATTCTTGTTATTTTTAACAAATATATTTCTGACTTAATATTTTGTTTATGCAAGAAAATATTTTTGATTTTCCTCTTTCTTCTATTGACATTTTATTTGCCAATCAATTTATAGCATGTGCCAGTTATTGAACATAAAACTGTACATTTCATGAATATATTAAAAAGTATCCGGTCTTACAGGGCAATACAAAAGAAGGAAATATCCGGCTGAGAGGATTGTTCATCACCTTAGTTATATGTACGTAGACTAAATACTTCTTGAGTGATTCATCTTGGTAGTGACGTCAGACAAAGGATTTCTTTCTCCCTTCCAAAGTAATACCTTTGCATAAGAGTTTGATTCGTTCCTGGGTGGAGCTTGTAGGCTCAAGCAATTTATTCCATAAGTAATGAGAAGAGATGAGAAAATGCGTGCAATTTTAAGCGTCAGAGGATTTGATTGTACAAGAATTTTCTTGTACAACTTACTACTAGGATAACATTTCTTATATAATTGTATTCTGTCACGCTTAAAAATACGCGGATTTTCATATCTATAGACATAATTTAACCTTTAAAGTTTTTTGATACATATATGAAACATTTCCAAAAATGTTTTTTTATATAATATTCAACAAAAATGTGGTAAACTGCTACTTTTTTTACACCTGTAATAACCCTTTAGGTAAGTCTGAATATATATTAGTATGATATTGCATCTGCAAATACGCTAAATAAGTAATTATTAACTAGTAATTAGAAGAATAAAATATCCAAAAATAATTTTTTCTCTTTTATTAAACGTGTTTTTTTAATTTATAAAAGTGTCATTAAACACTTTTATATTAAACTATTTTGCGTAAGGACATTTTTACCTAAAGGATATTTCCCAATAATGCTATAATTATGCCCAAAATTACAATTCATATATATTATCAAAATTTTACGAAGTAATAAGTTCGAACCAGAGAGAAAATAGACAATAAAATAAATATAGTAAGAAAAATTATAAGAAAGAACAGGAAAACAATTCGAACTTATCACTACTTTGTTATCATTTATCATAAGATATAATGGGTTATTCATGTTTTAAAAGACTCATGGATTGAAGTACCTACAACTACAACTATTTAACGCATTTTATAGTAATATACACGACATATTTTGATTCATAAATTCAATCAGAACATCAATTTCAACCAGTTAATAGACACTAACGACGTATAAACTTCATTTGTTCATATATTAGGGCAAAATAGTTTAAGGCAAAAGTATTAGGGGCAGATAAAACTCTTTTATCCTCACTCACTCTCGACCATCTCGTAGTTCAATAAAAACATGAATGCCAATGCATATTTTTTCTCATACTTTTATCTAAAAAAAACCTCATATGTTGGGGTACTTGTATCTCAAAGTATTACTGTATCGATTTTATTCTTAAAAGGGGTTATTTCCAAACCTATTAATGCAAATTATGTTTCCCAATATCCGCTCTGGTCTTGAGTTAGAAGAATGAATAAAATGAAAGGAGGTGGGAGGGTAATTGTACTTAGACTAGGTATTAGCAACAAGGCATTGATGATAATTTTATAGACTTATAATTATTATTATTTAAGCTTTTGTATATACATATATCATCTCTTATAATTTAGCTTATCAATGATTTTTTTTAAACTATTTTTATTTTCATATAATGAAATTTAATATCCAAATAGTCATTAATTAGAATAACAACAAAAAAATGTGTTGTTCTTTTCTTATCAAAGAATAATAATTTCCCATTCATTAACGTAGGTACATGTAATATATTGTACATTGTCTAGTTATTATATCAAAGTCATAATGCTCTTTATTCTAGGAGTCAACAAAAGTGATTGTGTAGTCTATCTATGCACATAGAGAGTAGGTAGGCCCCTGCTTTTGTCCATGAGCAAGTCTCCTGATGATGTCTTTGCTTTTTATTCGTTTTTAATGATGATGGTCATTGTGACGTTGTACTTTTTATTGTATCTCGCAACCTGTCCTTCCCAAAAAAGAGATGGAGGGGGAAAAGACGTAAAATCAGTTGGTGGACGTGAGGGAATTATTTTCAACAATGGAATTATTATTGACTAATTATTGAGAATTGTGCCATGTTTAAAAAGAGTTAATTACAGTGGCGTTAGCAGGGGGAGGGCTGGAGGGACTGGAGTCCATCCTTAAAAATACAAATTTCCAAAATATGTAATTCTTCAAAAAAAAATTCCAAAAAATGTAATATTCTGTTAAAAAAACTATGGATTTTTGATTTTTTTTTTTCAAAAACGAAGTTTCTAGTGAGCAGATGTGGATTTTTGAATTTTTCGAAAAAATTAAAAAATTTGAAATTTTTTTTCACAGCTGCCACTTTTGAAATTTTTTTTGAAATATTTTCCAAAAATTTTAATATTTGAAATTTCATTTTTCAATTTTTTTGTCAACAGCTATGTACTTTTGAAATTTTTATCCACAAAAATAAATTTCTGAAATTTTTAACCAAAAAAAAAATTGATTTTTTGTGAACAGCTTGGATTTTCAAAAAAAATTATCTATTGTTCAAAAAATTCCAAAAACCAAACCAAATATATACTCCCCTTAATTATAGTTCAACCAATCAACGTTGAGAACACGTTGACAACAAAATATATTGTGCTGTTTTTTTGCCTTACATCACTTTATTTTTTTTCTTCTAAAGATTTTTATCTTATTCGCTTTAAAGCTATTAAGCTTTAAAGCGAAACAAAGAGCACGTGATCAATATATTGTTGGCTACGCAACAACTTTTTGACTCACTCAATTTTATTATTACTTTATAACTAAATAACTATGCTCCATTTAATAAGCCTTTATACAGAATTCTGGAAATGGAAGAAAAAGTTACATTCATTTATAAATGAAAATGACAAAAAATGATAATGTGACGTCATATTTTATGGGAAATAATATTTGATAGGAGTCATGTATCTACTCAAGCTAAAAGGCATTTCACCACTTGGCTCTTAAGGATTATGGTTATGTAATGATTATTGTTGACTATTTTATAAACTGCTTTCTAGATTTCAGTCCATACAGCGGTCTGAAACCGTGGACCAAGAAAAGGGAATTTTTATTTAATCCTCAGTTAGTGAACTTCCTTTTTTTTTAAATAGTTTTAATATTTGGGTTAACGTATAACTCAACTTCATTGACTACGTCAAAAAAAAAAAGAAGATGTTCACTAACATAGGATTCAACAGAGATTTCCTTTTTTTCGGTCCACGGTTTCAGACCGCTGCCTCTACTGAAATCTATAAAACAGTGGACACTATTCATTATATGACTATCATCCTTCCAGAAAATCCCAGTTCACTAACAAAGGGGTTAAAAATGTCATTAATTTTTGCATGGAATTGAAGGATTTATTTAGCATGGCGAGAATGATCAGATTGTGGTCGAATATGGACATTTTTGTTTGATAACTAGCTTTCATTTTTAAAATAATTCCATTATGCCTCTGTCATGGAATCCCTTGGGACAGTCGATTTCCACTAGCATATGGTTAATTTTTCACCAGCAATATCTTTGTTTTTATTTGCTCAAGTATCTATCTTTTTATCATTCTGTGGAAACCATCAAACCCCATTTTTATATGTCGTCAACATTTTAATACGAAACTCATCCAGCCCTATCTTAGAATGAATTAATTCAGCTTTACAAAATGTATAACGGTCTCAAAAAAAAAAATTCCATAGCGAAATCCAACTCTTGTAATGACGTCTTTAAGAAATGAATAAATAAATACATTGTTGGAAAAAAAAAAATATTATTGTTCCTTTCTTGACAGTTGTTCAAGATCTTTTCATTTAAATGTATATATTATCTAAATATATACTCGTATATTTGCCATTTGGGGTATGTGACAAAGGCTGGAGTGAGAAAAATATATGGATAAATGTACAAAAAAATTACTTACTTATCTGCAACATGACAACGATGCATTGAATCTGTGTAATATAATAAGAAATTCGGGAAGACGAACGCATTATTTAAAGGTTTAGTTGTTTTTTTTGTTTTTTTTGACAAATATGGATATTGAATAGAAAGATTATGTATATTATTTATGTATATGGCAATATCAGTAGTGTTTTTTTAAAATTTTGTGATCGTTATTCTTTAATTCTGTAAGCATATGAAAAGTGTCATTCCTTGTTTGACTCAGGGTATAATTTGGGATGAACATCGGAGTAACAGAAGCGTCAGCAGGGTCTGGGAGGAGGGTTTGTAGCCCCCCTCACCCAAATTGATTTTAATTAGACAATTTAATATTTGAAATTTAGTTGAATTAGAAAAAAAAAAAAAATTCTGATAATAACTATTGATTTTTTAAATTTTTCTCCAAAAAGTTTCATATTTGAAATTTAATTTTAGAAAGTTTTACCAGAAAAATATAATAATTGAAATTTTTGACATTTTTTTCGAAAAAATTTAATTTTCTCGAAAGTTTTTTCGTAAAAATGTAATTTTTGGAGAATAGCTGTAGATTTTCGAGAAAAAAAATTGATACTTTAAATTATTTTCCACAAAATTTTATACTTGAAAATTTTTTCCTAATAAATTTAATACTTGAAATTTTTTTCCAAAAAATTTAATACTTGAAACAATTTCCAAAAAGTTTAAGTTTTTGAGAATAGCTTTAAACTTTTAAAATTATTTTCGAACTAATTAAATTTTTGAATTTTTTTTTCAAAATATATAATATCTTGTAAACAGCTCTGGATTTTTGAATTTTTTTTTCCAAAAAAAAATAAGATTTTGTGAATAGCAATGTATTTTTGAAATTTTTTCCACAAATTTAATGCTGTAAATTTAATTTTTGATTTTTTTAAAATATATTTACTTGGAAAACAAATGTGTGTTTTTGAATTTTTTTTTCTAAGCCAGTTAATTTTTGTGAATTGCTATGAATTTTGGAAAACATTTCTAAAACTTTTAATTTTTGAATTTGTTTTTCAAAGAATACTAAAAACCAAACCCCACCAAAATATAATCCTGCAGACGCCCCATAGTAACTATATGTCTTTGTTAGATACAGAAAAGAGTTATTTCTGTATTTTTTTCCCCTCATATAAGATGCTCTCCTACAAAAAAATACTTTGTGCTGTTTGAGTTATACTGTCATTTTTTGGTTTCGTTTTTTTTTTTTACAAACCAAAAATGATTAGAATTTACAAGCTTTCGAATTGATTTTCTCCTAAAATTTTGTGTTGATGAGAAGTCCATCATTTATTTTTGTCAAAAAATTGCCCAATCGAAATTTGCAAATAAAGGTTTAACAAAAAAGTAGATAATATAAATTTTGGGCATTGTAAAGAGGAACACAATATTTATTTCGTATTCAAAAAATCAAAAAAGTTATGGATAATAATGTTGTGGAAAAAATAACTGGTTCATTTTTTGCAAATAAAGCAAAAAATTATGTTATAAAATGTTCCGAAAATTGAAAATAAAATATTGTGTATGTTGCAATGTTAAGTTTTATAATTTTATTTCCAAAATGCATCGTTTTGTGGCATTTAAAAAAAAAAAAATTAACGTTTATAATAAAACAAAAAAATAATAAAATAATTTAGACAATGACAGATATTAATTAATTAAGACCTCAACTTTTATGCAAACGAATTTCCAGACAAGTTGAAACAAACTTTATTTTATTGACAAATTCAATATTTCATTACAAATCCATTTTTTGCACCTGAAAAAAAAAGAAAAACGAAACTGCAATTTTCATCGATTTCTTTTTCTCCACAAAACTTTTTTTTATTTTGAATTAATTTAGAAAACCTTCTTGTTCGTATAAACCATTTTTGTGTTTTGGGTATAGAATAAGTACCCCTGGTTTAGCCTTACGAGGTTCAATTGAGGCACCTATGCAAGGTTTTAGCCTCCTCGTAGGCCAAACAGTTTGGGCAACCATAAAAGACACATACAGAAACTGTTATATATATTTATGGTATACAGATAATTAGATATCGGAAAATAAAAATGCTTGTGGGTTTTTTTAAGGCATATCATCAAATAAATAGAGAGTTTTTTATGTATCCAGTTTAAAAAATATGATCTTGGATTTTTTTTAAACCTATCTGGGTTCATTCAAGAAAATAACGGAAATGAAAATCTTAATTTTTTTTATTAAACTAATTAAGGAACATATCTTGTCTTTTCACTTTGGAATGTTCTATAATATTTTCAAGGGGTTATTGAAGTCTTTGTAAGTAAGGATGCAGATGGAGTTCTAAAACTGAGAATGTATTTACGTATGTATATCATTTATGAGTGTGTACTTAATATCTTAGAGCTGGGTCACGACTTGACCTAAAAAAATAACTCAGCTCAGCGCGTCATTTATAATAAAAAAAGGAACTAATACTTAAACCATTCGAGAAAATTTTGTTTGTCTGTTTTATCGACGCCTAATAACAAAATACTCCCGTGAGTATATATATGTATATAGCCTAACAAACATAGTAAATATTGGGGGTTGTCATCCCTACCCTAGGGCAGGAGGACGTCCATTCTAGCATTTACCTCTCCAAAAACATTTTATCATTGTTTTAGGTATTCCATCAAATTGATAATTAAAAAGTATTTGATATGTTCTGACACTTTTTTACGATATAAAAAACCAATCAATAATAAGTTCTACTACCTAAGAAAGCTTGAACATAAATTTGTTTCACAAGGATATGTTCCTGTTAGTATTTTGGGCGCAAGGCTACTTTAGTTGGACTCGAGTTGATTTTTCCCTATACTTTGATGGGCTTAGAGTTATTTTTTAAACATATAGTATAGTGATAATTATGTTTAAAAATATTTTATATGTAATTACTAGAAATAAGAAAACAAAAAAATCCAAAAGACCGCGAACATCAGATCTGAAAATATGATTTTGGAGTAATCGACACTTGACAGGAAAGGCTCTTTTCATATCTTTAGTGATCATAAATGTTGAATTTTTTGTTTGATTAAGAGATTAATTTAACTCAAACTGGTTGTCCACTGAGCTACGTCACTCCATTGTGTTTTGGTCTATAAATTCAAATAAGACTGATAAATAATTTGCAGAGCATAGCTAATTCGGTCCTTACAAGAAGTCGGCCATGATTCGTCTACATAGACCGATTTTATAGAGTAATTGATGAAGATGTGTGTTTCTAAATGGTGATCATGGATACAAAGACGTTGTATGAAGTTTTATGTGTTTAGTATGTGTACAAATCCTCAGATTGTTACCTTTATTGTATCTTGCAACCTTTCTTCATAAATAAAACTGTAAAAAGGCCCCAAATTTGTTGTTACATAGCCAACTATTCTAAACAATGGAATTATCCTTATATCAAAAAATATAGTGTAGATTAACCTTCCCAAATATAATTTTGCGGACACCCTTAGAGTGAGAACGAAAAAATCGATACTATATTTGAAAACACTACAATTTCAGCCTACGATTTGAGACCGGTAGTTTTGATTGAAACATCGGTACAAAATGTTAGCTAAAAATTCACATAGAACCGTACCGGACATTAACGTCGATCAGAGACCGAGTCTCAGGACGTGTGATCCCCTATTTTTCTGATTTCTTACAAGAACAATAAATGATGAATGCTTTCCTTACGTATGTAGACTCCCAGACAGTGGTGGTTTCTTTCTCTTCCCCCTCTTTCTTCTTTACTCAAAGAAGAAGAAAAAAATATTAATAATGAGTAGAATCTCTCCGCCCAAAACCCATTTATAATTATCGAGCTTCTTTTTTTCTTTTCTGTTTTACTGATAATTAAGAAATGAATCGATTATTGTTTAACATTTTTGCACTCATTAATAACAATATATATTTCCCTCCTTCCTTTGCTGATGTGTGTGTGTGTGTTTTAACAAAAAAAAATAACAAAAAACGAGCAACAAAGGATCTGAAACAAAAATGGGTTTCTATGTGAAAATTCCAATTTCTTTCTCTCTCTCATTTGGTGCCTTAGTTTATCAAGATCCAAGCAGACGTAGATACTGGGTGATCCATTGAAATCTGACATTCTAAGTTTAATTAATACATTATTTCTTGTTGAAGTTTAAGATTAAAAGTGTTCAGATTTTAATGGACCACTCTCTGTATATATATCTTATATTATTTAAAGTCCAGATAAATAATTGGCTATACTCCACAACAATCCATTTACATTCTGCCAATCAAAAGGCACACAAAAATCCTTTCAAATTCCAAGAGGTATAATTTGAGTAAATAAAAAAGGAAGAAGGATTAGTTAAGAAGAGAATTTCTGGTTCTGACAGTTGAAGAAAGGAATGAAAAGAGGGTAGAAGGCATTGCTTAGTTACTAAAGGCGTTTAAACGGATAATATTATATTATAGATGCATTATTATATGATTGATGGTCCCTTTCATTAGTTGTTGTAGTTTGTTCTTTTAAGGTGGGCTACCAAATCCATCATGTGTCTACACGCAATTTGTTTCTATGAACTTTGTATATTGTTATCTTCAAGCCTAAAGAATTATCCCATTCAAAATAAAGAGGTTCTGTGTTTAAAATGTGTTTTACATAATCACAAAACCTCTTCATTTTGAAAGGGAGAATTGTTAAGGTTTGAAGATAAATATGTGAGGCTCATATAAAACAATGTTGTAGGACACATAGTTAGCTGTCGATTGTGAAGACAAATCTTGTTCTAGCTGCCACCATGAGCACACAGTACGAGAAAAGATTGAGATAGTAGCGTTCCTCCGCGCAGAAGGGTTCTAAACGTCCATTGGGGAGCAGACGATTTACTACGTATCCATCCATGCAAGAAATTTGCATTATAGAGATGAGTTAATAATAACAGTTGCCCTGGTATATATGTATGTATAATATACATAAATGCTATAATCTACAGACAGACAAGTGCCTCCTCCCCATAACTTTTTCGAATAGTAATGTGTCTCGGCCTTTTTGATGATGATGAGTCATGCATAGTCTCTCTAAGACCTCCTAATAACAATATAACTGCGTTTAGAACCCAAGTACAAAGTTTGTACGTAAGTTTTTGCATTTTTTTACTCTTCCCCCCCTCTTGTTTGCATTTGGTTACCATTTCTTTAGCCCCCTCTCCTTATAAAATACGTACATTATAGCCTGTGTTCGCACCTAGTACAATATATTAGTATTGAATAACGAGGGAGCTGTTGTTGTTACGGAAATATTTGCAATCTTAGGGGCATTACATATCAACGAATATAAGTATTCCACGGGAATGTCATGCACGTAATGTAAGGAAGCAATATTTATAAATATATATCAAAATGTTCTGACTCTAGATTAAAAAAAGCGATCTAATTATCATTAGAGATTAAAGACCACGTGTGTTTGTAACCGGAAATATTTAACTTCATATAGAATGTTGTTATATTCTTTCAAAAGGAAAACAATTAGTAATTAATTCATACATATATACTTATTAGAGGATAGACATGAAAAGAGTTATTTTTTTCGCAATAGCAATAACAATAATGATAGGAGTTGCCTCAGATAAAGTTTGCAGAAAAAACCTCTCTTTCCACATACTTTTTAGAAAGCTTATTTATTTTGTACTTGCATATTTGTTTGTTTGAATGACTGCATGAAGATTCCGTTTCCTTATTTGCACACCCTCCTCCTAATCCCTTTTATAAGTCTTTTAATCCCAATTAGCAGATAAATACATCAACGACTTATACATAATATTCAATGAATACCCACCTTACATATCCGAGAGGGATAATTTATAATCATTATTTTATTAGACAAAAGTATTCCTAGACCCCTTAGTTCTCTTTCTTCCTTTCTATCCGAATTTCCATCCCTTTTCTCCCCCTCTCTTCCTCTCTATCTCTCCTTCTCTTCTCCTTTCAAATACAAGAAAAAATTAAATTAAAAATACATTCCCCGACATTTCTTTTTATTTGTACTTTTTTAACTCAAAGAGGTTTTTTGAAGTGTGCTTTGCTGTTCATTCGAATAAGGAAGAGAGTAGTAATTCTTCTTCTTTGGATGAGTTTTTTCTTTTCTTTTTTCAAAGGTGAGGGGAAGAGATATGAGTACACACTTTTATAAAAGGAAGACGGGAAAGGGGTTGTACACATGTATGACAAACTATATATATATAAGTCTGTGTCTACCTAAATACCTTTTTCTTCTTCATTTTCTACAACTTCTTCTTTTCTTCTTGTTATTTTGATTATCCCTTTAGGAGTGTTATTGTTATTAGACATAGGAAAGGATTAAGAAGGGAGGGAAAAATACCTTTCTCTTTATTGAAAACTAGACAGGTTTCCATAACCAAGTCGTAGTTTCCCTTCCTCATGAGGGAAGGAAATATCACACGAAACCTCGATTCTACTTTTCAAACAAGGGCGTCTGCAGGGTGTGGGATGGAGGGGCTGTAGCCCTCTTCCCCAAATTAAGGAACGTTTGCCTCTTTTCTTGAAAAACTTTAATATTAAATCATTTAAAAAATAAAAAAATTCTATTAAAATTTAATTTTTGTAAATAGCTGTGGATTTTTGAATTTTTTTTATATAAATTTAATATTTAAAATTTAATTTTTCAAAAAAATTAAGGAATTAAAGAATAAGTCCCTCTTACTAGAACTTTTTTTCTGAAAAAAGACTATACTGGAAAAATTTTTACAAAAAAAAATAATTTTTGTGAATTAGGGGATTTTTCAAAAAAAAAAAAACTCCATTAAAATTTAATTTTTGGGAATAGCTGTAGATTTTTGAATTTTATTTTTATAAATCTAATACTTAAAATTTAATTTTTGAATTTTTTTTCAAAAAATTAAGAAATTAAAGAATGAGTACCTCTTACTAGAACTTTTTTTCTGAAAAATATTAATAAAGTATTTAATTTTCTGTGAATTACGGGATTTTGTAAAAAAAAACTCCATTAAAATTTAATTTTTTCTGAATAGCTGTAAATTTCTTAAATTTTTTTCCAAAAATTTAATGTTTAAAATTTAATTTTTGAAATTATTTTGTAAGTATCAATGGATTTTTGAAAAAAAAATTTCCAAAATTTAATATTTAAAGTTCGTGAAATTTTTTTTCAAAAAATTCCCCCAAAAATGAGTCTGGATTACATTTATGTTCCTTAACTAAATGTAATATTTAACTTCTGGTACCGAAATATCTAATTAAATCCTTTGAATATAATAACAAACTTATAAGTTCCAAAAGTATCCTTATATTTGATGAATAATATAATACACCCTAATTGAAAGGCATATTGGGGCCACACAGAGTATTAAATAAATAACTTAAAATATAGTACAAAGCATTTAAAATTTAATCTTATCTCATTATTTTGTATAATAAGCCCACAATTGAGACTTAAATATACTCATGAAATATGAATGTGGTTTTTATTTATTAGGAAAACATTAATAGAACGAGAATGTATCCTGTTTACTCAAAATTGATTTGTTTGTGGACACATCATAAATATGTAATCATATCTAGGAGTGTGACCTAAGGTAGACCTGGATATAACCGAGAATCCCTTCGAATTTCTTGGGACCCAATTTCTTATCCCTGAGTAATATTTTTTCTGCTACTTTGTCAATGGTTTACGTTTGGTCCAAGGAAGAAAAAATTCTGCAAATAATCCCGATTCATATGTTGTGTACAATTTGTAACTTGCACAAGGAGGTTATACATTTTGAAATTTGTGTGTCTCATACAGTTTATTGAATGGCAACATATTATTTACATATAAAGTATTATTATTTTATTGAAAGTTTGTATGTGACTTCATCATTCTCGATGATGCCAATCAGGGATAAGGTATTAACAAACGTATTACATAAGAATAAAAATCATTTTCTTTTTTAATGGCTTAAGGAAATTTTCGTATATTCCGAGGTTATAATAGGACTGACAAAAAAAAAGGCCTTAAAACAATACCAAAAAATATATCTTTTTGTATTGTATATTAAAATATCTATTATTTTCTGATTTTATTCAAACATCACTGTTTTCTATCAAGTTTGAAACTGTGAAGTAGTTTCGTTTTCCTTATTTTGAAAGCCAGAAAATTTGTCCATATTGTTTAATAATTACATGACGTCGCTTTTACGCTTATTATCCAATCTGTCGCTTTAGTAAAAACATGCAATACAAGTGATAGAACAAGAATTTTATTGTATACCACAGAAAAAAAAAAAGTAGAGGTGAGTAATTTTCATAGAAAAATGAAAATTACATAATTAACTTTTATCGAACATTTAATGGAATTTGAGGCATTTCATTATATCTAGCTATCAACATGCTTCGTCACCTATGGCTATTTCAACATATGTACAAAAACATGGATGACTCTGTTTGGAGAAAACAGAGCTAGTTTGCAAAACTTTCGGCATATTACTAAGCTTGTAGAAATGATACTGAGATGAGATTTTTTTCTTTTTCTTTGCAAAGTTCAAAACAACTGTCATTACAAGGTTCATGGTCGATACCTACACTGTAATATCCGTTTCAATGTTGGAAAACAGCTGTGTCAGCTTACACACTAGCTACGCTGGACTTCACTTTACAACGTATCACTAAATATTTAACTGATTAAATCCCTTAAACTCTTAGATTAACTAGAAATAGTTATATCTTCATATTAGGAAAATAATTTAAGAATGTAAACTAATTAATTATTGAATTTCAGAAGAAAATGAATGGATATAAATAAAAAAATATATAATTCCTCAAAACCCTTAGTTAACTAAAGGTAACGCATAGCTTAGGGATGGTTATTCTACAAAAGCAATGGAGCAATTGGAGAACGCCAACTTACCCTGTGCGCCCATTGCCCTTTTCTCTTCTTGAGTATTATTTGTTGCTTTGAGGGTTTTTTAATGACCAAAATAAGTTCCTTTTCCTGATTATCATTTTTTGATATGCCCCAAAAAGAAATTAAATATTACGGAAATGGGTTTGAATGATTAAAGACAAGTGGTTCTTAAATGAATTTATTTTTTATAGAAAGAAAAGAAGCACAAAGGCATGTCTTTTTATACCAAGATATAAATATACATGCTCATTTCAATTATGATGATAGAATATATCAATTTATAAGGAATTGATGTAGTATACATATGTGCATAACAAACCCACTTGAGTTATGTACATATACATATATACTTCTTAAGGTTGCATCTCTCTTTCATGCACGAAGGATTTGATTAGGGCACTTACCATAGGTAGAAGAAGTCTTTTTACTGCAAGACGATGGTGAGTTTCAAGCCCTCTAATATTTTTTATCGTGCCCAGTGCAAGTCTTCTCAAAATGAAAGAGTATTTTGAGGTATATAAAAGCATTCCTGTACAAAAATGAACACTAGAAGAAATGCCCAATATGTCTTACATGATAAATAAATCCCAATATTAAATAGACAAATTTCAGGCAATTATAATCTTTTTATTCAAACATCTGGTATGACTACAGATATTCAAGAATCTTAACTGAAGCTCAGAATCTTCATTTAATCTATAAGACTTCATTTGGGTCCTGTATGCCCCCTTTCATTCATAAAATATTTATTTCATTTATAATTCTGAAATGGAGACAAATGAATTTGTACTACTTAAAGTATTGCACTTTGCGACACCCATGAAAGATTAATCAGGATATTTATTGTATTTATAGAGAGGAACGATAATTATACGTCGTAGAAAATAAAATGTTTTATCCAGACTAAGATTAATGCAGTATTTTTGTCATGTTACAAATAATAAGTAAATAAATACCAAACCAACTCAACTCAAGTCTTTAGGGCATTGACACCTCGTTCGTATGATCATCATCGTCTTGTAGAGCTGTTATACGTATATATATATAAATATTCTTCCTTCCTTCCCTCCCTTCTTCTTCCTCTCCTTGCCAACAAATTGGTATACATACTACTTAGAAATTTGACCATTAAGGAGAAGAGAAAATAAAATATGGGAAAGAAAGCAACTCCAAAAAATGGTTTCCTTTGGAATATTCTTGGTGAGTATTCTATCTATCTGTCTGTCTAGAAAATGTATACCGGGTGGAAACTTGAAAGTTGATTTGAAAGGTTCTGTGTGCGATATTTAGAACTCTCGGTAATTGCATAGGTAGCCATTTCAAGCACTTGTAGATTTTGAATTTCGAAATCGGACGATAAATGTGAGATTCAAGGCTTAGGTATTAACTCTTCTTGGTAATGTACAACTCTTACAGAGGTGGTCAGGCATACAGGAATGACTTTAAAGACCATCTTCAATGTTAAGAATAGGATACACCACCACAAATCCATAGAGAGGAAGGATTGCTCTGGAAAAAAGCATTTCCTTAATGCGGATGCCCTCAAGGACGCCTCTGATCTGGTTCCCGGGAGGTTACAGGCTAACGACAGTCATGTACATCGACGTTTTCAAGGCCAACCTTCTCCCCTGGGCTTAGCCAAATTTCTCTTACGACAACATCATTTCTCAACTAGTTGGAGCCTCGGCTCACACTGCGAAAAATTACTCAGACCTTCATAGCTAACAACATCGCGTTCTGGGCAGAAAAATGTAGCAACCATTCCATCCGGATGTAGACCCCCTATACTTATCGAGAGGAGGGCATGTAGCATCCGTCACTCGAACGTAAAAGCCATGAAGGCCTTTGTAGACGAGGAGGGGTCTACTAGTAACTCTTTTTGCAAGAGGCTTGTCGCCATCTGAGAGGCCAGTGGTGGTGAAATAGAATAAATCCAATTAACAATGGCTATGTATCAGAAACAGCTTAATATATATTTTTGTTAAATGTTTAAATAAGGAATGATAGGATATTTTGTTTTTCTTTCCAAGTATGTAAGTTTCAATTTTCCATAAAGTGATAGATTGAACATTACTGATGATTGGGCCCCCAGTAGGCTATTTAGTTATAGTGGAGAAAAAGAGAGAGAGATTTATACAAAAATGTGGGTGAAATGGAAAGTCTCTGTGTAGGAAGGCATTTGAATATTCATTTGCCATTTTGTGTTGGATCCATTCATTTTAAATAAGCAATATTTAATTCTTTTTACTTATATCAGTAAGAAGACTATTATTACAATTCATTTTTATTATATATTTGTGTGGTCTGGCATAGCAACAGTCCTCAACTTTCTTTTGATGAAAAGGCTACGTCTGAATGAAGAAGAGAAAAGCAAGCAGTAGAAGAAACGCGGCAAATGTACTTCTGGTTTCTTTTGTTTTTCTTGTGTGTGTGTGTTTGTTTTCTCCTCTTTCAAGCCCAACCAGACATATCATATATTTAGACATAATTTGTATAATACAAAACTTTTATTCAAAAGAGAGAGAGATAAATATATCAATTTTAACGAAATTTAAACCTTCTTGTTTTTTTATCTGTTAGATCAATAACCTCATCTACCCAAATGTGTATAAATAAAATATAATAAAACGATAAATCTATCTGGATTTATCAAGTAAAAAGTGAAGGGAAAATTTCCAATTTTTATTTTGGATTCTTATTAAAATAGGCTTTCATTCATATAAGCGATATTTTAAATAAATTTCAATATTTTCCTTCTTTTTTTTTCCTTAAACTAAAAGTAAATATCATCATAGAAAAAGAAGAAAGTACTCTGAACGACTTGTTAACAACATAACAGATCCCTTGGTATTTGTATGACGTCATCAAATCACGTTAGAAAGCTTTAAACGGTGCAATGAACTTTCTGGATGAAGCGCTCTGTAGTTATATATGTATATAGAGTCGCTCTCTTGCTCGTAAAGAAAAAAAAAATATCGTAAAAAAATAAAGGAATATAAACGCGGGTATGTATGCATGCATACTTTTTGGGCCTTTTATATGTACGTGTTAGTAAGAGGAAGAGTTGCGATTCACGGCATGAAAGCTGTGCAACCAATCAAAGGAAGAAAACAATTGGTTTTTCCCTTAATAATGAATACATAACCTATGAATTCCCTTCTGGATGGAAAGCGTTTTGTTGATAAGCAAGTATGATAATTTACCATCATTTCCCAACCATCCTTCATCACTCTTTCTCTCTCAATAATTAATGTTCATCTTGCCACTTACTCAGAGTTCTTGTGCTTCGCGAAAGATTAAACAAATAATAAATAAAATATTTGGTAGAGCCCTTAGAGAAAGAATTGTGAGAGCCACTTGAGCTTAAATTATTTCTTTTAGGATTAATTCTATTGACGAATTAAAGTCAAGTTTTCACTGTATATTAATATATCTCTGGGTATAAAGGTGTTTTATAATTTCAACGTTTGCTAAGGGAAACAAAGTATTTGGGTAACTTTTTATTACATCATCTGAGTCAATCAGAGTTTAATATCATTTGTAAAGTTGCAATCCACTCTCGACATCGAGGGCACATTTGAAAAAACATAGGGTTGTTAGCCTTCCGTATTTTCCTTGTTACCAACTGTTAAATATTATCGAGATAATAGTTAA
Organism: Lepeophtheirus salmonis; assembly: GCF_016086655.4. Lineage (NCBI taxonomy): Eukaryota > Metazoa > Arthropoda > Copepoda > Siphonostomatoida > Caligidae > Lepeophtheirus > Lepeophtheirus salmonis. The sequence continues at coordinate 37,252,016 of NC_052131.2, forward strand.
TTATATTGAATTTATTTTGTATAAAAATAAGTATCAATGATAGAGTATAAAATGAAAAGTATCGCATCTAATACCTTTGTTTTTGTCGTGGATAATACATAACGTCAGCAGATTTATATCATACAACTATCAACTTATGAAACTTAGTCAAAACAGCCCAAAGGAGAATACACTTTTTTTTTGTTTATATCAAAAAACGAGTTGAAATTGCCGGTTATTGATATAAGAAACAAAAAAAAGTGTGACTTCATATTATTAACTTTTTGTCAGCTGATATCTTCGCTGAATCATTCGTGGATCTTGTCACCTCAATGTATTTAGTTCTCCTTGTAGGTGCGTCCACAGGATTATATATATATCACTTATTCTTTCTATTTATTTTTAGAGGGGTCTTGGTTTTTATTAAAATATTTTCTAAAAAAGTTTGGAAAAAATAAATTATTGGAAAACAATTTCAAAAATTAAATTTCAAATATTAATTTTTTTCAATAAAATTTAAAACTTAAAATATTTTTGAAAAAATTAAATATTTATGAAGAAAAATTTAAAAAATGAAATTTTATAGATTAAATTTTTATTTTTAAATTGAATTATTTAGCAGATTTTCGTTAAGATGTCTCTTTTCTTTTTTCATTTACACATGGTTGGCTTTTTTGTTTGTTTATTTGTACAATGAATAGAAATGATTGTTAATATTTTATATTAATTAATTAATATTGATTTTATGATGAAATTTCTTTGTGTTTTTTTGGAATCTATAGATATATGAAATTAGTGAACAGAGAATAAAAAATTGGAAAAAATAAAACATTAAATTTTAAATTTTTCTTTTTAAATCCAAAATTATTGTCAAAAATTAAATTTTTTGAAAAAAATTTCATAAATCTACAGCAATTCACAAAAAAAAAAAAAATTGAGAAAAATTTCAACAATGCATGGCTTTTAACGGATAATTAAAATTTAATTTTAATTAGCAAAAACAAAAATTCATTTTGGGTGGGGACCCCCTGTGGTGGTCGCCTCTGATGGTTGAATCATAAATTAAAAAAATGCTCTAGAGTTCTGTAGTTATGATTAGTTTGGGAATCACTACTTTAATAAAGTTGCTCTTTTTTTTAATTATCTGAATTACCACATTTCAAAATCTTAACCTCAACTCTTGTCAATATTTAGTTGGGTACAAAGTATTTAATTTTCATTTTGAATATTAAAGGCTGTAATGTTTAATTGCTTCTAATAAAGATTTTTAGACAAAAAAAAATATATATATATATGCCCTCCGAAAAGAAAATTACAATTCCCTCTTCGGGGAGAAGTCCTCCCTAGGTTGAGAACAACTACGGTTAGAAAAACACTAACTATCTCTCAATTGATTTTTCAACTTTGATGTTGATTAATTTTGTCACTTGGACTTTTTTTATATTTCCTATTAAATTTTAACACTGTTAAAATTAACATGGACTTATATTTGCCGTATTTAAATATATATATACTCGTATTATATAGAGGGTGTTCACATGACGTCACAAAAAAGAGATAGCATCATCATGTTGAAATTATGTAGAGATTATATAATTTATATCCCTTTAATGTATTGGAACTGTCTTATTCATTCTAAGTTTACATGAAAACGCTCTAATACTGCATAAACTCTGAGTCATCAACTTCTATGTCTGTCTATTAAAAAATGATTTCAAATACCGTGATAATTTGATGATATCACACATTCCATATACTGGGGGGTCCATTGAAATCTGAACATTGACTAATTCAATAATGAATGAAGGTTGAGTGATTGCAATTAAGTCATACTTCGATATATTGACGCATTAATAATTGGTTACAAGACAAAGCAAACCTGAAGCTCTCTAGCTTACGTACAAGTCGAGAAAACTAATTGCCATTCGCGTACTCCTAGCAGTTGGGCATCTCCAGGACCCCTGATTACCCCGTCAGCAACTCCAGAACGTTGGACTTTACACACCAGAGATGGAAGAAATCCATTTTTTCCGTTTGAACTTTTTTTGAACTTTCGATCCCTATGGCTCTGATACCATCCCCCCTCGCAAGGGGGGGTTTACATGGGCTGCAGTGTATGTCATCCAAACATCAAGGCACTCAAAGCCACTGTGAGCCAGGACTGGTACGACATGACAGATGACTACATCTGCAATGAGTACCATTCTTTCCACCCCCACCAAGAAGCTATAATTGCTGCTAAGGGCGGCTACATTCATGATTAAAAGAGATCAGACACACAGCTATATTTAATGTTATTTTTGTTGAAACTCTAATGTTGAATAATAAATTTTACATTTATAGGCTATCCTACGCAACAACATTTTTGCCCACCGACTGAAACCCACATTTATTATTGTTAGTAAAGACGTAGAACACGAAAATGAGTATTAAAACTTTCAACAAGCATAGAGGCCTTTTTTGAAAATTACGTTTTTAGAGTATCATTTCGATTCAGAGCCATTTTTGGACGTGATAGAAGCCTATGGATTTCAATAAATGATCAAATCAATCGATAAAAAAATAAAAAAACAATGCAACATTTACAAGATTAATGATTTATTTTGTTATTAAGATTACAATTCCTTAAAAGTATGTATAATCATTTTAAAAGGTCAAGAAAAATGGAGGATTTTATTTGGAAGCTAATATTTTTATTTTTTAATTCCTTAGTGCTTAAATTAAAAAATAAACCTTACGTTAGAACTTAAAATGATTAGACGTCCTCGAAAAGTCGATTTTGATTGATTGTTTTTAGTTTCGCTCTTAATTTTCGTATGGAGTATTTAAGTAATAAATAATATAAGGTTGCGTGAAAAATGTTCCGAAATATAAGATGATTCCATCAGTTATTTACCCCAATTCAAGACTATTTAAAGTTTTAGAGGCCCTTTTCGTGTTTCACGACTTAAATTACAATAATAAGTGTGGTTTTCAGCCGGCAGGCGTTCCATATAAGCATTTGCTTTTATATTTAAGAGAGAAATTAATTAGTTTTTCTTATTTTTTACTCATTTTAATAGGCAGGCAGTTTTTAAATTTCTCTCTTTTGCTAACAAAGTTTTTAGGTTTTTTGTTAGAGAGTCGCATTTTTCAAAGTGTTTCTTCTCTCTTATTCGATAGACATTTGTTCATATGAGCTCTATGATTTTATGTAGAATAATAGGAGACACAGAGAATAGGAAACTATAAAAACGATGTTAAGAGTTGAATTTGTCAACAGGTGCTTGCTTGGCTTCCTTATGCAGTATTACTTTGTAAGCATTGGTCATTTGAAAGGGGGATCTTCTTTTGTGTGATACTTTGACGTGTAATGAGGTATGGCAAATGTGAGAAAAAATATGTGGAGACCATTAGCTGTTTTATGTGCCAATTGTGATCCGTATAATATTCATATTTTATTAGTATAAGAGGGGATGGACCCTTGCAACAAAGAGGGGCAGTGAAGCGGGAATTTGTAACAAGAGAAATTATTTTAAAAGAATATTGTCAATAAGTTTATTGGTTTTTTTTTTGTTATTTTTTCATAATCAATAAAAGGGGAGTTTTATGTGAATTTTTATATTCGATAATGATAAGAAAATCCGGAGGAGGATCTGAACCTTAGGATTAATCTACAAAATTGTGTAAAGTTCATTCAATATTTTCCCCCATAAATCTTTATGTACAGGAAGGAAAATTATATTATAAATGAAATGAAAGCACCATAAATTTAGCAAACAAAAAACACACTATATCCATGGATAATGGCACACAAATCCTAAACTTTTACTTAGTAACATAAGTAGAAATTGAGTTTTTCAACTCTTTTTTTTTTATTTTTTTTTTTTTTTCACATATATTTTTTTCATCATACAGGGATATATATTAATGTTTGTTTTCTTTTTTTCATTTCATCCTTCCTTTAATCAAATTACCTATAGTAATTTATCTGTCATAGCAATATAATTCATTATATATGTAGTGAAAGTAATTATTAGGTACAAACATACCAATATATGTACGCCGGTCAACCCCATTGACCTTTGAACCCAGACAGATAGATTTCCAAAATTCATTTTCATAGGTTGTTAGACTTGGGTTAGTTACAAAGGAATTCCGAAAACCCGGCAAAAAGACTGTAATCAAAATCTCCTCCCGTTTCTGAGGTCGATTCGAGGCAGTGATTGACGCCAAAGGCGGTGCTATTGAATGATAATATTATTTTTTCATGAGCACATGTACTACTGATTACTTTATTTTTATATTTTCTCTCCTCGAGAATGATAAAATAAAATAATAATAACATCTGTGTAAAAGAAAAACTACTCTTCTGATTGCCAACAAAAACACAATTTCACATGCGTTAAGGTAATATTTTCTGCAGTTCTATGTGTATTGGTAATGATGATGACTTTACACAAAGTGAATGAACTGAATGAAGAATAATGAACTGTTAAACAATTTATTCAACAGAATTTTATACTACGATTAAATCTTTTTTTTTTTTCATATCCACCGATTTATTGTGTTCACCAAAGATGGTTCGATCCTGGGTAGCATCCAATTCTTAGAAGAAATTGTTAATTTATTTATTTGTCTGTTTCTTGCTTTTTAAAGTTCTTTGCAAGAGATCATGTATGGTCATGAATGAGTTATTGACCTTTAATGAAGGATACTTCATGCTAATTTTATCACTTCTTGATAAGTGTGTATGTGTATGCCTAGATACTATGTATAGTACTTAGAATATATGCATATATACTTTTAATGAGTTTTTCTCACAAACACTCTCTCTAAATACAACAAACATTGTTGATTCTCTATATACTGATTTGTTTTTGTGTCATTATTTCTTGTTTTTCCATATTATTAAAGTCTCTTGGGATGGAAAATAAGAAAGAAAAAACAAAAACATATACATATCGAGTATATATAAACTTAAATTCTAATATAATAAGTTTATAATCGAAATTTTATGTACATTATTTGAATTCAAATAAAGTTATTTTTTCTGGCCCTCTCTGCAAACAACCATTAATTTTCCTACATATTCGTAGAAACGGACACATTAAACCCCTTCAACAATCCAGATCATCTTTTGACAATAAAATATATGCAATTTGTCAATAGAAAAGTAAGCATCAATGATTTTTCTCAAATTTAAGTTTGCATTACATTTATATTGTATGATGAATAATTATTGTCAACTTTTATCAACAAATTATTCTAATGAATTCCTCGGAAGTCTAACAAATTGTACTTAGAGTAACAAAAACTCATTGTCGCAATAAAAGAGTTACAAAATAATATATTCGAATTGATAGACCACATCGGCGTCAAATAAAGTCACACAAATCAAATGACGGTTTAATGCCATACGAGGGTTGTGATAAAAGTACGTCCAAAGTCCAAGAGATGGATTACTGGGTTGTATCGAGGTTATATTTAGTTATTAGCATCTCTTGGAAGAACGCTCACCAACTTTTACCCACTTCACTCAATTTCTTTCATTATGGCATTCGTTTGAATCGAATAAGTGGAATTTAGTTTTTTTGGCGTAGATTCCCCATTAATAAACCATTTTTTCCATAGTTGTTTAATTTCAATAGTGTAGTGATGTGGCCATATTTCATTCAGTGTGACAAAACGACGCTTAAAGGCCTTGCGGGGGTTTCGTCTGGAACAGCTGAAAACCATGCTTGCAACACTTTACACGATTTCGTTTTTGGTCAAGCGTGAACCATCGCGACACCCATCTTGCAAATAGCTTTGTCATGTCCAAATGTTGTGTGTCACGCACATTCACTCTTCTGTCATCCATCACCATATCTTGGTTTTTATCAATGATAGCTGAAGTAATAACGTCAACAGGACGTACAGAACGTTCAACGTCACTTGTGCCCATATGGTCACTCTGAAAATTTTGAAACAGTTTATAAACTGTTCTGATCGAAAGTGAAGAGCCCCCACAATTATATCAAGTCTTTTTTTTAATCTCTTGAGGCCTTTTGCCTATCATTGAGTAATATTTAATCAACAGCCTAAATGATTTTTCGTCCACGTTTTGAAAATCGCTCCACTTCCTCATTCAAACGAATGTCAAAGAGAAATAAATAGATCGATTTTGCTGAAAGTTGGTGTGTGTTCTCCCAAGGGATGCTACTAACTAAACATAACATCCATACGCCCAGTAGTGTCATCTCTCGGACATTTGCACATACTTTTCAAACGACCCTCCTATGTATAATGTAAGAAACATATTGGGCATTTCTGCTTTTCTTGAATTCTGTTCAAGATTGTTTTTGTGTTGATTTATGAGACATATTATTTTAAATAATAAAAATCCACAAAAGAGAACAAATATTTAATCACAAAACTCCTCCAGTACTAGAAATATATTGTTAGCTTTCATTAAAAATTATTTAAAGTTATTTTTACATATTTTTGATGAAAAAACCAACTGTTGAACGCCTCATGTTGACATTATCATCCATATTTTAATTTATGCTCTGAATTTTTGTTTTATTTACAATACTCCAGACGTACAGAGACTGTTTCCAAGTGGATATTATATTATATGCAAATTGTGACTTTTATTTTTGTTATTATTGAGAGGGAAGTCATCATATATTTATTCATCCAAGTCAATGATCTATTAGGGCACATATATTATCAAAAAAAAAAAAATTCTGATCCCTTGGATTTAAATTGAATTCTTCATCCATTTGGATTTTGATCTTCCTTTTCAAATCATTATTTTTTATAGACTATGAACTATACATATACTGGGTGGTCCATTAAAATCAGAACACTTCAAATTTTAAACTTTCAAAAGATATGATTTATTAATGAACAATATAATTTCGTCAAAATTTATACCATAAACACATGTGTGTCTAAGATCTCTTAATCATTAATGTAGCCGCCCTTAGCGGTAATGATGGATTGTTGGTCGTGGCGGAAGGCCCCTCACCGGCTGGGGATTGAAGTCATCTGTCATGCGTCCCAGTACTGGCTGACAGTGGCTTTGAGGCCTCGGTGTTTAGATGACGAACACTGCAGTCCTTCCCTTTGACATATATCCAAAAGGTGTAGTCAAGTTAGCATCAGGGCTGTAGGGGGGCCTTAGTGTCAAAAAAGAGTTCAAAAGACTTATTCAAAAGAATTTTGCAACGGAGGAGATGGTTTTTTTCATTTGTGGGATCAAAAATGGCCTCTCCACCCTCACTAGGCTCAATCACCCCACTTTTTTTAAATAACTCTCAGTACAGTCTGGTGTGGGCCCTTATGGACTTGAGGGGACTGGCTGTTTTCTTTCACTACCCCGGTCCCAGTTTGTATTGGGCTTTATACGGGACTTAAAATGCTCCTGTCCCGGTTATTGGTCCTTGAAATATATTCCAAATTTTAAGACACACTCTATTATTTTCTCTAAAAATGTATTGTAAAGAATTTTAATTTCCCAATATAATTAGTTTATTAAAACTTTAAGTATATATCATATTAAATAAAAGTTTGTCATTATTCTTAATTAAAGTCTAATTAGATATTTATTTTTAAAAAAAGTGGAGATTCATAAATAATGATGTCAGTAGTAGATATCTACGATGATGTTATTTAGCAAAGATTATTCTGCGGGACAGATTTTGTGTCCGATTCGGACGGAGCTTAAAGGTTTAGAATCGAACGTCAAAATTACAAAACTACGTCTTAGATATAATGGGATTCTGCATGTTTCCATAGGGCCTTTTGATAATAGAATTATTTTCACACGGAGAGTTAACGACATTCCATTAAAGGAATGTATTTCTATATACTAGGTAGTATTATGATGAAGGTAGAGATTAGGAGACGGCTTAGAGTTCCCTCAAGGAATGACAAATTCCATTGTCCAAAAGCCGGGCAGACATTTATGTATGAATTGTATATATACATATATTCTCCGTAACTCCTGGAACGAATCCTGAACACACACCTGTACCATTTCAATTCATTGTTGTTCTCATGTGTAACATGCCAAGAAATTTCTTTTCTTTAGAAAACAAGAACCCAGGAGGAGGGTGGATCTTTTACGATCCATGAGGATTTCCGGAGCACAAAATTTTGATTTAAGGAATAATTATTATTATTCACATTCCATTGTATTTCAAAAAATACGTTATATGTATTTGTCAAGGGGTTGACCTTTACATGGGAAGGTGTCGTTTAATTGAATTTTCTGCTTGGTGCATTAAGAATATTAGGGGCGTTCTCGGGGGTGGCTGGAAGGGCTGTAGTCTCCCACCCCCTACCCCAAAAAAAAAAAATTAAAAAAATGAAATCAATTATCTGTGGTTAGTGTTAAAATTTGAAATTTTAATTTTTGAAATTTTTTGAGAACAGCAATGGATTTTTGAAATTAAATTATTTTGAATTTCTGTGAAGTTATGTTTTTTTTTTTTTTAAATATTTGAAATTTCATTTTTTCAAAAAAATTAATTCTTTGTTTAAAACCGTAGTTTTACTCATGTAAAACTCATGTTTGAGAGCAGCTATGGATTTTTGAAATTAACTTATTTTGAATTTCTTTAGATTTTAGAAATTAACTTTTTTCTAAATTTCTGTGAATTTTAGAAATTAACTTTTTTCTAAATTTCTGGCAATTTTTGTGATTAATTTCTTTCTAAATTTCTGTAGATTTTTGAAATTAAATTTTTTGAATTTCTGTAGATTTTTGCAATACTTAAAAAAAATATATATTTGAAATTTCATTTTTTAAATTTTTGTTTCCAAAAAAAATTATATTTTTTGTTTAAAGCCGTAGATTTTTGAATTTTTTAAAAAAAAAAATTTAATACTTTGTCATTTTTGTGTTGCATTCTAGTTTTACTCGAACTTGGTAGAGCTCAACTTTCGTAGAGTCATCAATTTTCCACAAATTTCTCGAACTCGTTTAACTTTACTATAACTTGAATAATCTTACTTCAAAACATTCGATAAATTATTTTTAATACATTTCTTTTATCACTTAAAATGACTCAGAAAAAACTAAACAAAATCATTTTTTTTAAAAGAACATTGGTTAGATTAAAAAGGAGGTCAATTAATGTCAAAATCCCAAACTATACCGAATTTGCAAGTTTTTACTCGAATCTAAAACTATTATAAATTGAGTAATTGAGCATATATGTACGACGATATTGATTGGCAATCAATGCAATATACGCCATTCCTTTGGTCTCCGTAAAATTATTATGTGTATTAATTGCTAGTCAACTCATGAGGATATTTTTTTCATCTCTGGGAAATGTGTAACCCTGGTATTTTTATCTTGTGGTCACTTTTCAAACATTACATTTGGTAATTTTAAATTTTTTGAATACCTCTAAATATATTTCGTTAATAAGCAGAAAATTGAGGGAAAAAGGAAAACAATTAAAATAATAACTATTATTTAAAAGAAATAACAGCCAAACACCCACTCAATTTGTATATGTATATTGTATACAATTTGCAACTTGTATAAGAAAATTGTACAAATTGCTTTATTTAATAACTACATGAGTCATTTTGATTACCAATTTGATTTGATATTGAAATATGAAAATTAATTATTTATTATGTATAAACATGAAATATAACTACGGGCATTTAATCAATTAACAATTGATAAGTTGATATCTGTTTTTAAATACTTTTTTGAATAAAAATATGCAGAGTGGGTGGGTACCTAAAATTTGCAGGAGCTTTTAATTACCAAGGTTGGACCATCATGTAATAGGGCACGCTAAAAAATTCAATCGGATTTATTGTACAGACTGCTCGACAAGACATGCAGATTCAGACAAAACACGCAACCACTCATAGTCTATGACGTCACTAATTATAGAATTTTGAATTTAATGTATCGTACAGACTCTTGGGCAATATCTTTTTTTTTTTTTTTTTTGACAAAACACGCAACCGCTCATCTACTATGATCTCAATATTAAAAGTGAGGTGGAAGTCAAACATCAGTCGCAAACGTGTTATGGTATTTCTATTAACCTTGACGCAACCAAACGACAGCTGAAACACAAAGGTAAGGTGTGTGCGATCTCCAATGCAGCAACAATATGGTTGACTTCTGGGCCCTATCCAGCCCTGACCTCAACTCCCTGAACTTTGTTGTCTGGAGCGTCTTGGAGTATAATGTGTATTTCGTATCTTTCATCCAAATAAAGATCAGTTCTGAGCTGTTATAATGCTAGTGTGCTATTCCATGGACATGGCCTTCATCACCAAGAGCTATAGGTAGTAATTCAGAAGTCTTTCAATATTTTTATTTTAATAGACAATTGTCATAGGTGTTTTATGAAAACGACATTTTTGAGGGGTTTAGAAGTGGTATAGTTTTGAAATTTAGGGGTAACGTCGTCGGTGGTTCACTATCACCTAATGATACTGCATGTAGCTGTTTCAATCTGAATGAGGTACCAAGTGGCCCATTAAAATCTGAACCCTTAAATTATTAAACTTTATTAAATAACAATAGAATTTCAACAAAATTAATGTTATGAATATATATTTGTCTGGGCTCCCTTAATCATTAATGTAGCCGTCCTTAACGACAATGATGGGTTTTAGGCGGTGGCGGATGGCCCAGCACCCACTGAAAGATGTTGTCCTCGTCCATGGCGTCCTAGTGCTGGATGGCAGTGTCGTTTGGATGGTAGACACTTTAGTACTTCCCCTCGAGATCCACCTAAAAAGTGAAGTCGAGGGGGTTAGCATCGGAGCTGAAGGGGTCAAAAAGTGTCAATAAAGAGTTGAAAAGAACTCAAAAGACTAATTCAAGAGAATCTTGCAACGGAAGCGATGGATTTATTTCATAGCTGGTGTCATAGGTGGCCTCTCCAACCTCATAAGGCTCTTTCTACCCATTTTTTTTTAAATAACTCTCTGTACAGTCTGGTGTGAAAGCCTGATATCTCTTGCATGGGCCTCACGGACTTGAGGGGATTGGATTGGCTGTTTTATTCAACTCCTGTGTATCTATTTGGACCCTTTTAACAAAGACCTTCTTCCTCTCTAACGTTGCGGACTTGCTGATGGCGTAGGCATTGTTCCTGGAGACGATAACGGTTGAATTGTGCAAATGGAAATTAGTCTATCATATTTAATTGTTATTTTCTCGACTTTTATGCAAGCTAAAATGTTCAAGTTTGTTTTGTTTTGTAACTAATTATTTATGCTTTTATACATCGAAATTTGACTTAATTTAAATTACTCAACTTTCATGAATGATTGAATTAGTAATTGTTCAGATTTGATTAGACCACCCGGTATAGTACCGGCTAAAAAGCATCATCAGTACCCTGGTGGCTGGTACTACATTAGTATTGATAATCAAATAACACCAGTTCATATCATACTATTTAAAACGATATAATACATTTAGTATGTACATCGAAAGAGCCATATAACAAAACCGATTAGTGCCTGTTTTTTTAACTACTTGAATGGGGCTCAGGAGAATTATTAATAATAAAGTTTCTCAAATAATTAATTCAATTTTATGAATAGGGATAGATTGTAAATAAATAACTATTTATGTTTTCTATGTCTCCGCACAAATAATGATTAGACAAGAGAAAAGAAAAGTTTGCGTGCTTTAAAATAAGCAAAAAAGAAAAAAAATATTTAAAGAACAGAAAATCCGTTTATAAAAATAGTGGTGTTAGTTGTTGTTGCAGGACCAAAATAACACAAACAAACATTTTTCATTGTTGCTGTTGTTATTTTTATTATTATTATTATTTTCTAAAGCCTAACGGCTTTTTTTTTGTTTTGCTTCATTGATTGAATATTTATAGAATTATGTACATGATCTACTCGTATCGTATATATGAAAAATTATTGAAGGAAGAGATAATCAAATTTAATTCCGACAAGAATTTGTGAAAATAATTATTATACTTATATTTTTTGTCCGTTGCAACAGTTCTGTTTTTTTTTTTGTTTTTTTTAAGCATAAAAAATCACCAGTAACAAAATTTATATCACAACTGCATTCCGTTAAAAATGTCACTAATTTTAGTGATTTTTGCTTCAAAATAATGGATACAAACTGTTTTGAAGAGATGTATTAGTTTTTGTATGATAAATATTCTCCATTTTTGAATTTATTTCTTGTAACCAGGCCAACTCCGGCTACAAAAATTATTATAATTTATGTAAATATAACTTATATACAATCTTAGTATTACATTGAGTGTTTGTAACATTTTTTTCCTAAATGGTTATAAATTGTAAATATTAAGTGCTATTAATTTATAAAACTTGAAAGTTAGTTCATTTATAAGTTCACTTTACAAATTTTAAAATGTGCTTTATAGTCTATATAATCACAATCCCCGAACATTTCTAAAGTCTAAATTATAATGTTGAGTAGAGCATATCCACTAGACAATCTAGTTCATTACTAGACCTTGGTAATAGTCATCAGAGTAAAGTGTAACATTCAGCTAGAAGTTGCGTATATTCTCGTTCTTCGCTTACGAGTTTATAAATTACATATGTTCAGAAACTTATCAATGTATTAGCAATAGATGTATTTGAATTCATTTCATTTGGTGTTCATCTTCTTAAATATCTTATATTCCAAACCTCGCACAACTATTTACTAAGTATGTAATTAAAGCTATAAATTAGGTCTGTATTTATAGACTCAAATGACTCAATAGAATATAAAGCCAATACAATATATTGCTAGAAAATTGTGTGTTGGAATTAAAGTCGGGCTTTTTTTTACCGACTCTGCAGCCCTGCTTAAGACCGATACCATATAAATTATTTTGCTACATGTTGAAGTCTAGTTATTTTGTCATAGTTTAAATTTCTAACTCTAATTTGTATTGTTTAACTGTTGCAAATGTCCTTGGAAGACGGTTGCAACATTTGACGAGTCAAATTCTAATGCAATTTGTGAAATTAATCTTTTGGCAGATTAATTGAGTCATAAACAAAAAGTGTTTCTAGTATTCCCGCTCTTTCCTTTGTTTGTTAAAAAAAAATAATGTTTTACTTCTTTCCATTATTTTAATTCATATAAAAGATACGAAATTCGGGGTTTTTTTGTTATAAAATATGTATGAAGTAACGATAGATTTTATTGTACTTTGAATAGTAGGGTAGGGAAAATCAGGTATTTGGCTGAGAAAGGTACATGGGAAGTTAAGGATATTTTTTTTTTTTTTGTAGGTATATGCATAGTTAGGTAAAAATAAAAAAATAAAAATTTATGGCCTTCAATAAAACTCCTTTCTACCCCTCATACTCTTCTGTTTCTTTTTGTAAGGACACATGTTAGTCTAGAAGTTTTAACAAATATGCATGTAAAATATTATTATTTTATGCTGAAAAGGGATTTATCATTTTACCTGTCAACATATACGCAAACTAGAAAGATATTTTTAAGACATGAGTCTGGATATGAATATCAATTATTCTTTGAAGAATAATTATCAGGAAAGCATTCGTATTTATGGGTGCCGAAAATTGCACTGATAAATTCATTGTCAGATTAAAAAGGTTAGAAATTGATAGATTTCACATGTTATAAAAGCCAAAATGACACGAAATGAAGTCTCATATATACAATTAAGGTTTTAAAGACTAGTTATCATTATTGAGTATATTATCATATCCTAAAAATATGAATATAAAGCTTACAATATACCCAAAAATACATGCTAAATATCGCGCCATATGCTGGAATACATTTTGCATGGCTCTCACCCTAAAAATATAAGAGTCATGGATACTTATATGGATGTAATAGGGATAATCTTTCAGTGAGTTTTCTCTGGTTAAGTGTGTCCAGATGCTTATTAGTGCTGAATCATTGTCCGGGACCGAATTGATTTTAGAGTTGGTTTAAAGAAAGTATATCCAACCTTATAGTATAATGGCCTGCATTTCTACCTGAGATATTCTAATGGGCCACAGAACCTCTGAAAAAAATATTATATGTACATATTTATTTCAAATTTAGACGGAGCCTTTATTTTTCAAGGCCAATCTGGCAACCCTGTTCAGGGGCATCCACTATATTAAGGTTATTTTTTTTTTTGGGGGGTTCTTTTGAATTAAAAAAAAAAATAAGCTCCACTTCATCATTTGATCGAATGACCTTTAACTTTTTAGAGAAGAAATCCTAAAAAAAAATCCCTCTGTTTTGTCATTAAATTTTTTCCCCCAGCGCGGTAATTTTTCAAAAATTTCAAAATTTTGCCTGTGCTCTAGGCTTTTTGATGGTATTGTAACAATTTTTCTAAAAAAAATACTCTTTGAAGAGAGAATGAGTAGTTGGCCGCACTTTAACATTGATTCATGAAAACTCTGGTTTAAAGATAATTTTCTAGAGCGATTTTTACCATCATTTTTTGCTTCAAAAGACTTTTTCAGCAAAAGAAAATAACGTGGAGCCGTATGAATTCCAATTTAGTTAGAATTATTACAAACCGATCAAGGATTTCCAGACCAAAATGCAACACTTGCATTTATGACGCTTTTCACGCACTGTAAATCACAGCGTTACTTTATACGTAATCATCATAAATCCTGGACACTGAGTATTGTACCCTGCTCAATATTCATATTTTGTACACCTTCATATGATGAATGGCTCTTCGTCTAACTCTCTTTCTCTCTCTCTTTATGTCTTTTCTTTGATAGTAATACAAAGGAATTGAATTGTCCCGACAGAGGATTGTAATAAGTGTCACGCTACTGGTTGCCCCTCACTGATATTATTACTATTGTTGTTTTAGCTGCTATGACTCTGAGGTTGTAAAAAAAATCCATCCATCCAAATGGCTTGTTGTCGTAAAAATTTAAAAAAAAAATAGATTTTTATTAGTAGATATTTGAGTATGAATTATAACTATTACTTTTCTTTAAAGAAAATTCGCTTTTTTTTTTTTGCTTTGGATTGATGAATATATTCTTCAAATGTACGGTGTAGTATTTTTATTGAACTCCTAAAGGACTACTGTAGATTATTTCTTTCAGCTTTTATGAGAGGAGTAGAACTTGAGTCGTTTATGTATGCAGATATCCTTTGACAGACAGATATACAATATGATAATATAATATATCATCTAAATCCTTGTTCCAAAGACATAAAGTTCGTTAAGAAACTAAAAATATGTACTTGTATCAAACCTTTCAATCCCTACTTTTGGTTATATTCAGAGAGGTAGCTGTTATTTAAAATGACACGTAATTATTTTTTATGCGTAGTTTATGATAGGGTGTATTGATCCTTTTTTTTAAAGAAAACAAATCCTTAAATTGATTGATTTTCGGAGGGGGTAATTTTTTCCCCATAACAGTAATTTTTTTAAGTTTCTCCATTTTTTTTTTCGTTTGAAGGCGCTACACCCCTTTTAGTCCCCCCTGCAGATTTTTGTATATTAGAAGTAATCCATAGTTGCCTTCAACCAGTGGTTCACTGGAAATATTGGAGCCAAGGGCTCATTAGATCCTCCACTTTAGTAAAATTTGTATGACAACAAATAAAAAAATCAACTTGTCTAAAAAATTATAAATTGTCAATTTTCACGAAAAAAAATCAATTTTCCTTTTTTTTAAATTGATATTCGTTCAAATTTTTTCTATTTTCAAAAATATGAAAAAAATATTTTGTTTTTTTTTTGTCTCCCGCAATTTTTTTTTATGTCAAATTTGCCATTTATAAAAATAACAAAACAAAAATTGTGTCAAAATTTGTCTAAAAACATAACGGTCCAAACCTCAAAAAAAAAATGACTTTATCACTTTAAAAATAAATTCCATCGCCTTCAAACATATAAGGATTGTCATTGGAGACCATTTTTATGATCTTTATTATTACTAATTTTTATTTTTCACTTCTAAAAGATGTGAAAATTATTTTGTATATGTTTATTTCCTGAAAAAAAAAAACTTAAAGCATGACATTGCTTAACTCAGTTCTGTGTTACGTGACAAACAGCCTTTAAAAAATAAAATACTAGGGACGGGCTGATAACTTAATCACTTTAAAAATAAATTCCAGCGTCTTCAAACCTTTCAGAATTGTCATTTGAGACCGGTTTTTTTTTTAAATCTTTATTATTACTAATTTTTATTCTTCACTTCTACAAAGATATGAAAATTATTTTGCATTTTGTAATTCCCTCAAAAAAACTTAAATAATGCCATTGCTTAAGGCAGTTCTGTGTTACATGACCAACAGCCTTACGGCCATATAAGCTTTTTTAAGTTATGTATAGATAACTCAAATAATTAATTAATATAACCTCGAAACCTCCAAGTAATAATGAGCCAAATTTCTAGTACTTATAATTATTTAAAAGAACCATAAAAGTAACTACAAAGGCGGCCGGAATTTCTGCTTAAAAGAAAAGGTATGGCCACAGTTAAAAGAGGAAGCAACTTATATAAATTGTGGAAATTCTCAAAAACTCGAAGTTGACAAAGCTCGAAAGTGGGTGTATTGTCCTAACACAAACTCGACTTCCTGCAGAAGTCAAAACAGGACTTTTTCTGAAATTGGATTTCATAATGGGAGGGTTCTGCAAAAAAAAAAAACCCGTTTCCTTAATGCCTGTGTGTCCGGGAATCATGGCTAAACCAATCTATGGATTTTGCTAAAAAATTTCATATAGGTTTTTAAGACTCAAAAAAAAGTTCTGGTAATTTTTTTTTTTTTGCACTTTCAATAGCAAAATTCTAAAAACGAAGTTTTTGACTAACAAACGACTATTTCATATAAAACAGAAAAGAACGACCGTAAACTTCTAAGAATTATTCTATCAGAGTCCAGAAATAATTTTAATTTCTTAAGCTTGCAGACAAACCTATTTATATTTGTAATTTCTCAGAAAGTTTTTCATAAAGAAAAAAAAAACATTATGCGTGTAGTGAAGCTATGCCTTGGGCTAATTAAAAGCTCAAATATCCATTTGTAAGCAGAAAAGTAATGAACGAGGCAAGGAGAGAGGACACAAAGGACTCTGAACTCGTTTGATGAGTGTCCATCATCTACGTATTGACACACAAATTGACAAAAGGATTTTACCTGTTGGACAACCTGACAGCAATATGATGTTTATGATGAAAATAAAGGAACGGAATAATATTGATGATGAATAAGTTACAAGTAAGCAAGTGAGTACCAACTACCAACACTCAGTCAGCGAAGACGATAACGTGGAGGAGGAATATGAAGAAAAAAAGTAGTAGATAAGGTTCAATCACCTCTGTTTGAGTATACAATATACGCACGTACATACATTCATTTATGTATTGTTTGTTTGGATAATGAAAATGCAAAATATATGTACATAAGTATATGCAAAAATATACCTAGGCCTATGATGAAAATTCATGATAAGGCAATCATTTGTCATTGTGTTTTTAATACTCTCAAATAAGTACATAATTTGTTAAGAGGTCATACATATATGTAGAGTGTTAAAAGGACTTGACCCTTACCATCTATCAAAAAATTATCCTTCTATTGGCTAATTTGTTTAAATCATATCCCTGTTCTGTTCGATAAATTGTTATGAACAAGAACCCAACTTCATAATGACCATCTTATAGAAAACCTTGTCCCTTTTGAGGAAAAAATCGGATAACCAATTTTCACAGGCTTCTATTAACGTCAAATTTGTAACCCCAAGCGGGTTGGCCATGGAGAGTAACAGGTGCTACTCACTTGGTGTCAGGCCCGGAGTGTAAAGGGGATGCATAATAACTTCCAATCCAATCTCTTGTAACTTTTGGAGTGTCATCAAAGATGTGTGCATCCTGGGGTTGTTCCGATGTTGGTTTGTTGTCTCCTATTCATCAATGTTGGTCGCTTCTATTCGATTGCCATCTTCAAAGGGTCGAGTTGTTCACAGTCAAGTGCAGAATTGACCAAGGGAATAAATCGCTCGAACAATTGTTGTGCAACACGAACCAAAAGAGCAAATTGCAAATTTTCTTAGTCGCTTTCGAAGCTTTTTTTCCCTTTCAGGTAGTCAAACTGTAAAATATGGCGAATAAGTTCCTTTGAGACATCCATACTCAACGCACGATAACTCACTACTTAACTGACCAAGCGTAATAATGTCCTAAAAGGGATTGTAGTATACACCCAACTCTTTACAATGTCTTAGCGTATGATGCAATTGATAATGAACAAGACCGTAAATACAATGTTACTTTTTTTCAAATATCTTACACTAAAAGGTTATTAGTTTGGAAAGAATAATATATTTTTATCTAATTTTCCAATTTTTGCCGTCCCTATTTTTATCAAAATGTAAAAAAAAAAAAAAAAATTTACAAATCTAATCTACTAATTCAAATATCAGTGGGTATTGTTCAATACCGAGAATTTTTAAAAAAGTTTAAGGAAAGAAATCAGATAATATTGGATGTTGTTTGCATGAGTAAATTATTAGATTTTTTAACTGAATATACATACATACATAATTTGGATTGATATTAATAGACATGGTTCCTTTCATTACAAAAAAAGATATGATATGGTTTTAATGCTGATGATTTCATTTGGATCCTATGACTAAGATTCCCTATTATGAGTCGATTTTGTGTTTCTTTGAAGACTTCAGACTTTTATCGGACTCGAAATTAAAGTCTCAAGTCTCTTGCTTTGACACATAGCAAGAAGATGACTTGATCTTTACTTTTCTTTTAATGACAGTCATACAATGAGTTGTGATTCAATGTATGAAGGATAAAAGAATTTTAGAAGGGAGTTATTTGTGTAGTCTATTCTGGCAATTTTTCAAAAAAAAGTTCATTGGGTAATATAATATATATACTCCATTAAAAGCTGATGATAACGACACGATCCATTCAGACTCAATGCTACTAAAAAAAATAGTGATGTGACAATTTCAAAAAAAACACCCGATTCCCTTACTATTCTTGTAAAAATTAGTGATGTCGTTTCTTTAATATTTAAAAAAATTGTTAAAAAATATAATTTTCCTATCAGGGGCGTTTAAAAGATTATATTTTAGGGGAGGAAGAATCTTTTTTGAAAAAAATTCAAAAATAATATTTCAAATGTTAAATTTATTGAAATCTTTTTTCAAAAAACTATGGTTTTTCTCAAAAAATGTAATTTTTTGGATAAGAATTTCAAAAATCAACTAGTGATTTTATAAAAAAATTTTTTTTTTTTTGGAAAATAATTCCCAAAATCCACAGCTACTAACAAAAAGTAAAATTTTTGGCAAAAAAAATTAAAAATTTAATTTCTTTTATAAAATTTGGGGAAAATCATTTCAAATATTATTTTTTTTTTTTTAAATCAAATATCAAATTTTCTATTAAAAAACAAAAATTCCTTAATTTTGGGTGATAACTAATAAATCGTTAAATACTAATAATAAATTTAATCAGAATCGTAAATTAAGCATTATTTTCCAGATTCCGAGTAATTGTCCCATCACTACTCAATACATTAACAAAGGAGAGAGAGAAAAAAAAAACACTGTATGAATCAGTGATCATCTTCACTTTTGTTTTTCTAAGGATCATGAGACTATAATTCCTCATGGGTCAACATCTTTATATGTACATATATGACCTATACAATATTTGCCTTTGCGACTGCACATATGAAAATTTACAGACATATTGCTCTAAAACAACAACATATACTCCGACGTTCGTATGCATTAAAGACAAACATGAAAATGCACTTCAAGCCAGACGTGTGCATTAATAACTGTTATATACTTAGAAATAATTCATGTTTTCCTCTCACAAATAAATGAAAAAACGATGATTTTACAATTTTATTTTTTTCATTCTAATAAAATGGAATTATAGAGGTGTTGTTGTCTCTTACGATATACATATTATGTAATAGATAGTTGTATGAAAGAAACTTACTTCTTCAGTCTCTAGATACGTTTAACGCATTCCAAAATGTTTCTTTGGCAAGGCTGTTGTTTATGTGGCTCTCTAATACTATGTACTAATTGCAAGGCGTTCCTTTGCGTGACAAAGATACCTTTATTTAAAAGGTGGTGCCACGGAATGTACATTGATTTGATTTCTTCCATGGTTGTTGAATGGCTTGAAGGAACGACATTTTTGTATTCTTCATCACGGATGACATCAAATGTCAATGTTATTGGGATATGTAAAAATAAAGAAAAAAAATATTTAATGTCATCATATTACGAGGCCGGAGGCAGGATTGGAAATCATGATATTTCCGCATGGGAACAAATGATTGCAGTCACGATAAGATAAAGATTAGTAAAAAGTGGTCATTCTCGAAGGTCTTACCTCACTAACAAAAAAAAATTACAGTGTTTAATTGTAGCTTGTCGAATTTTAAATGTTTCTTTTCCACTAATATTGAAGGATTGAATTAGAATAATCTTTTGTACAATTCTATTTCACCTTATTATTTTATAAAAACATTAATTTTGAAAAAATATTAAATACTACTATATTATCGTAAAATCCATTTTTTTTCTTCTCATTCTAAGAAATGATTGTCTTCCCATCCAAGTTTTACGACTTGTACAAATAAAAAACAAGTTAAATTTAATTTGACGTCATTGTAATAATGTTCACAAAAATGTGAAAACACACATGGCCTCATTACGAAGTCATATATGTGGTCTATCAATATAAAAGAAAGCTGTACAGTGTTTCTCAAAATTGAGCGTGAATTACATTTATATTCATCAATTAATAATCGTCTATTTCTATCAAAAAAACTGACGGCACCACAAATTGCACTTTAATTATCCAAAATTAATCGTCACACTAAATAAATAAGAAAAACTGAAAATATGGGCGCCAATATAAGTTTCTTAACTAAAAAAAAGGTTTTAAAATATAGATCCAATTCTTGACTATCTTAATTGACGCCACAAATTTGAATAGAAAGCCTATAATTGATTGAAAAATGTTAGACCGTTAATTTCAAAATTGCGGAGTCAAGAATTGGACAATTTTTACTTACTACGGCTACAAAAATTATTATAATTTATATAATTGAAGCTTATGTATAATCTAAGGCTTACATTAATTGGTTTAAAAAGAATATATAAATGGTTATACTTTATAGTTATTACGTACTATTAATTTATGAAGCTTGAAAGTAAACTCATATATTAAGTTTCCTTCACAAATATATATGAGGACTAGTAGATGAAATGGGCATTGCACTAATACATATTTGGTTCTTTCTTTACGTAAAAACCACTTCACGACATTCTAACGTATTGTATACACAATAGAAATGTATCTTTTATTAGAAAGAGGAAATGCACCGGGCATTATTTTCTGCTCCTGCCTTGTTAGGACGACTAGGCTATTTTGTTAGTTATGTACATACATATATCATGATTATACAATTTTCCTTTTCTTCAAATGGAAAGTCATGTCATGTCATTCAATTATATCCTGAACAACTATTTCTAAATGCACTTATCTGTTCGCATACGAACGTAAATAAGACAAATCTATTCAAAAATGCATATTGGCCTACTTAACTATTCACAACTTTACTTAATAAAATTATTTTTCTCATTTTTATAGGTAAGATACAAACACTTGGATTCAAGGATTTATTATTTGTGAACAAAGGTAACAAAGATTTCATTCAGGATTGATCATAGTTATTGGGTGTCGACCACAGAACAACTTTGCTTTGTTAATATACATAGATCCTTTTCCATATGACATGCTGTGCTTTAGATACATACGTTCGTTGTTGAAACTCCTCTAAAGTCACATTCACTGTTTAATATAGTCCTATCCTTTTTCAATATGACACGTTCAGCTATAGCTACACACGCTTATTACTGAAGATGAGTCTTCCATAGGGAATCAATCAAACAAACAGACAAACGTTGCAATTTTTTCCTGAAATGAGTTGTTAAATCAGCGTATTAAGTATGGATTAAAAGAATATCTTACTAGTGAAGGTTTTAATTCAACAGGGGGTTTGCAGAATTATTAATATTGATTTTTGAATTTTTTTGGAAAAAAATTGAATAAAATTGAAAAAATTAAATATTGCAAAAAAATCCAAAAATTTAACTTCTAATATTACATTTGTTGGAAAAATATTTCAAAAATCCAAAGTGTATCACTAAAAATTAAATATTTTGGGACAAATTCAAAAATCCATACCTGTTCACACAAAATAAAAATTTTGGAAAAAAAATCTGAAAATTAAATTTTTTGTTACAAAATTTTTTTTTTTTTAAACACAGCTTTTCGCAACAAATTATTTTTTTTGAGAAAAAAAAGTTCTAAATTAATTATTTTTTATAAGAATTCCAAAAATCCATAGCTATTCACAAAAAATTACCTTTTTTGTAAACTAAATTAGAAAAAACCATTTTTTTAATATTTTGGGTGGGGGAGAGCCACAGCCAGTTCTGGACTGTAGGGTCAATGCATAGGAAATTTCTGTTCGAGCTATTGGAACATCTAGCCCGTTATCTTATACAGTGTGGTGTTGTCTTAATGATGCCTTGTTGTCTCCTATTCACCAATGCTGGCCACTTATATTCGATCACCAGCTTCGAAAAGTCGAGTTGATCACAGTAGAGGTCAGACTTGAGCAGAAAAAAATTGCTCGAACCACAGCTGCCTAACACAAACCGAAAAAGTATCGGTCCGCTATACATAACAAATTTCCTTAGTCGCTTTCGACGTATTTTTGCCTTTTTAGATAGTAAGAATGTAATATAATACGAATTTCTTCCTTTGAGGCCTCCATACTCGACCCACAGTAATTCACCACTGACCCGGCCATGTGCAATACTGTCCAAAAAGCGTTTGGAGTGTACATTCACAACTTTATAACGCCTATTCACCCCATATGGCCTTTCACATATAATTTACCCGGTTTTTTAATTAATTTTAAAAAATGTGGGATTTGCAGTGGCTCCAAAAAGTAATCAGAGTGTTTTATTAACATAAATATAAGATAATTAGATATTTTGAATAATACCAATCTCGAAATCTAGACACAATTTCATGGAAAACCATTCTTGCTTGCATATAGTTGTGTAAACGGACCACATATTAAGAAGCTGAATATATATCTCAATCATTTGCTGTGTCCTTTGAAGGGGAATGATTCAATCCTCTCCAAGAGCCACTAGTTATTCCCCTACAAGAAAAAAAAAAGAATAGGAAGACGTATTCGAATTTAAGAAAAAAAGTGAAGAAAGAAGACAATGTAAAAAGACAAAAAAAAAAAAAAAAAAAAACCCTTTTATTTTCTAATTTATTTTTTCCTCCTTTATGACAGGGTGGTCCAGATAAATTGGAAAATTCTTTAAAGGCTTATAATGAACAAACTACATCTAGTAATGCCATAATTTTTGTATTATTTAAAGGCTACATCTAATGAAATTCAATTATTTATAATAAAATTCGCCTCCTTTGATATCCTCGCCCATACGCCGCCTGAAGCATTGGCAGGCCCAAGAGACCTCCTGCAGATCTAGACTTCTTGAGGGCCTCCACAAACGCATGATACTTGACACATGCCCATTTGCTCGATCCTGCGCTGTTTGTGTGCTATTCATCTCGGCTGAGACGTCTTGCACTTTTTCGGCTTTTTGGCCCGATTCACTGCCTTTTTGGAAGCTGCAATTTCTTCCTTTGTCTTCTCCATTCATCCAGAGAATGTTAATTAAAAGTGCAGAAGCAGTACAATGGCAAATTTGGATCCTTAGGAGTTTGAGCATCTGCTGCCGTCTGGTTGAGGTCATCAAGAGAGGCTGATCTCCACGTAAATAATTGAATGCCATTCAATATAGCTATCAAAAAGTAATCCAAAATATGGGTTTGCCTCAATTAGTTTGTTCCTTATAGATTTTCCCAATTTATCTGCAACACCCTGTATAGTGTAATACTATTAGAGTAGACAGTCTATGTTTGTACATACATGTGGGATAAATGTCAAACGGAGAAAAGGAAGAGAGAGAGGGAGAAAAAAAGAATGAAAAAGAAACAAATACAAGATAGTGGAAAGAAATTATAAAGTCTCTTAAATTTCTTGCGACTGTCAACATGCAACATTCTGTCTCCTCTCAAGTTCTTCCCAGTTTTCCTGCTCCTCCTCCCTATCTCTCTTCATTCTATCAAAATAACAAGAACAACATTGCCATATGTTTGCCTGTCAACACAAAAGCAATCCAGATATGATATTTATGAAAATCCAGCATGGATTACATTTGTATTCTTTGACGATTGATCCTTCATTTCTACCAACAAATTATTCTTATTAATCCTTTGGGTGCGCCACAATGTTGTCCTTAATGTAGGGAAAATTGATCGTCGCAATAAAACAATGAGACATTGATTAATTTTATTTAAATGCCGACATCGGTGTCAATATAAGCCTTATGAATTAAATGATGGATTTAAATTATGGGTTACTTTTTATAGTAGTATATCAATTCATCCCGGAAATTTGAACATGGAGCCCATAATTGACCAAAATAGTTCATAAAATATGACAGGGTGTTGGGGTAAAAGTAATTTTTTTTTTTTTTTTTAAACTAAACATTAAATCGAAGGATTAAAACGATTTTTATAAAACATTAAATTAAAGCAAAAACTACAAAATTACTTTTTCTCGAATCTATTAAAAAAAATTAATTAATAATTATCCTTATTTTAACCAAATTAATTAAATCGCCATATTCTCTTTAGAATCTTTGAAATAGTTGGATGTTTTATTGTTAGTAAATTTTCATGTTTTTTTCCGTTCTCCAGTACATTGACAAGTCATTATGAGGGAAAGGAATGTCTACTCAAGCAGCTCCCCCGTCTTAAACCACATCGTACTTTGACAAAAAAAATATCGCTTAGGTCTTCTTCTAATATAATAAATAATCCATATTTGTTTTGGAGAAAAAATAAAAATTTATATATATTATCAAATTAAACCTTGTCAAAATGTTTTGAAATGGGGAGGGGGAACATGGCTGGACATTCCTGACAATATCTATCCATGAAATGAAAAATGAGGCCCATCGTGAATTTTTTATTTTATTTAAGCTATAAAAGAATGTAGCGTGTATCCATTTTTTTTTTTTTTTTTAAATATGTGAACACTAATGGTTCTATTTAAATTTCTCTCAATTTTTTCTACGTATATATATATATTTTTTTTTTTTTAATGGACCACAAATATTCAGACCCTCAATTAAGAGTATGGCGTTATTCTCAATATATATATACATACATAATTTGATGAAATTGCTAAAAAATTTAAAATATGTTGTGAGGATATCATCAAAATCCATTGGATGATAAAATTAACGGTTTCTCCTTGTAGATGCGTGGTTTCAAGATCCTAGATTTTAGTTTTTATATTCATAGGTAAGGTACCTACTACAATACATATTAAAGAATATGTCGGGGAGTCTTATTTTTCGGATCTTTGACTCTTCCAAGATTTATTGCCTTATTTTACTGAGGGAATAGTTGTTGTCATCAAGAACCAAACTCAATTATCGGTTTGGTAAATGATTACAGGACACAAAAAGGGGTTTCCACTCTTTATATATATTTAATATGTACCCTTTCTTGTCCCCGATGAGTCTCCTCGACAGGGGGTTAAAATCTATAATATGTAGGGAGAAAAGGCAATTAAAAATCAGGCATTATGCAAGTTAGGTTGAGGAATGATATTGATGTTAAATAACTGGGTGTGAATTCCTTGAATAAGTGCTTATTTCGTACTGCTTTGTCATATTTCGTAACGGAAAATAAAGATTTGTTTGTGTCAGAGGAAAAGATTCAACAAAATTGTTGTGTTTTGTCCTCATATAATTGACATGCAAAAAAAACAAAAAAAAAACACACATTTAATCCCATTATAGGTGTGGAAATGAACACTGCCTTGAATTAAAGGCAGTTCTCGAATAAGTAGTTGTAAAATCTATAAAATAAGTTTGATTATAGTCATGATAAGGGGTAATATAATTGCAAGGATAACATTGATAGAACAGAACCCACCTCCTCCTCAAATCGGCGGTTAAAAAAAATTAATCTCATAAAAATAATATTATATTGCAAATATTTTTTATAAGGAATTTTATCTCTGTCATGAATATTTCATTCATTTTCTCAAGTGCAATAAAAAACTTACGTTGATAATATATATATTCAACATTCTAAATACTAATAAAAAAAGCCCCGAAGGCCTCCCCACTATTTTGAAATCTATAAGGAGGAAAAATGGGTTTTTAAGCAAGTCCTCATGAATAATATATGTACAGGGTAGTCCAAATAAATTGGGAAAATCTTTAAAAGCTTCAAACAAACGAGCTAGATGGAATTAAAACATTATTTTTTTATTATTTGAAAGCTACATTCAATTATTGAGAATGAGATCCGCCTCTCTTCATAAGCTTCGGCCACACATTTCCAGAAGCTTTGTCTGGCTCGAGGGATCTTGTGCGAATCCAATGCTAGTGTACGTAAAATGTACTTCTTCAGATCCTCCACAGATAATTTATACTTGACACAGGCCTCATGCTGGACCCTCCACCAGAAATAGCATGGCCTATTTGCTAGTGAAAAATTTTGGGCTCCAAATGTGAGGACTTTTTGAGCCAAGACATAACGCACTTTTTTTCGGCTTGTGGAGGGTCTTGATGGACGCTGTAATTTTCTCCTATGGGCTACTCCATTCATCCAGGGAACGTTAAATAAAAGTGTATATCCAAAACCAGTACAAATGGGAAAGGTAGATCCACATGAGGTCGCCCAGGTCTGCCAAAGGTTCGGTCGCCCTGTGACCCAGGTTATAAAGAGATGCAAATCTCTTTATAAATAATTGAATGTCATTCAATGTCCCTTTCAAATAATAAAAATAATGATTTTAACCCATCTATTTTGTTCGTTATAGGCCTTTAAATATTTTCCAAATTTATCTGGACCACCTCGGATGTATGTACTAGTCGATATTTTGTGGAGTAGAACATATCCATAATTCGGGTTATAGAAAAACTCCACCTCTTTTTCAGCCTATATATGTAGATTGTAGCTATTCATAAAATATACATAGTTGTATAATATGTAAATTTTTATCCATGTGGTCTTGTCATTAATTGTAGATTATCAAATATAAATAAATAGATAATATTTGTCTTTGTAATTAAGAGCGGATGCTATCATTTCGTTTGACCTATTGATTTTATTCACTTATATCGTCCAATATTGGGGTGTCAAGATACTAATATTTTTGTAGTAGGTCTGATATCAAAAACGATGTTGATATATAGATACTTTTTAGAGAAAAGAAAAGTATATATAAAAATTGTCGTTAAGGGGCAATTTACATGGACTTACGTGTCCACTGTGAGAGAGGGGAATGGATGACGTTTTCGTTTATAACAGACAATTTTCATTCTTGATTATTTAAATATATATTATACATACTCGTGTAGGACAGTTTTGGAGGAGAGAAGGAAGGGACTAGCTCATAAATTTGAATGGTTCAGTTATCTCCAGGGCAATATTTATATGAGATAATGGGAGTACTTGTAGACCAAGTGAATACGAGAATTGCCGTACTAACATTGAAGTAATGCCCCATTGTTTTTTCAAAGTAATTTTGAATTTGTAAATTTTATAAAAATAATTCAAAATAACACACTTTAAATATTTCAATCATCCAATGCAGGGATTCTCAACCTTTTTTAGTGATTTACAACTTGTAATATTTTTTTTTTTTTGAATTATATTTTGTAAATCCACAACTGCTTACAAGAAATGCAATTTTTTTATAAAAAACTTCAAAAATCAAGAGCTGTTCAAAAAAAATTCAATTGTTGGGGAAAATTAAAGAAATCCACAATTATTTACAAAAAGTTTAATTTTTTGGAAAAAAAATGGAAAATTAAATTTCAAGTACAAAAATGTTGAGATTTTTTTTTGAAAAATCCTCAGTTGTTCACAAAAAAGGTCAATTTTTTGAAAAAAAAAATTACATAATTAAATTTCAAATATTCAATTTTTGAGAAAATCCACAGTAGTACACGAAAAGTTACATTTTCTAATAAAAAATTTCAAAAAGTAACAGCTGTTCAGAAAAAATCAATTTTTGGATAAAAAATTTAATTTCACATATTGAATATTAAAATAAAGCTTGAATTCAAAAATTCAAGCTATCAACAGAAATTTATTTAGAAAGTAAACTTGGATTTCAAATATTGTTTTTCTATTAAAAAACAAAAATTCCGTAATTTGGTAGGAGTTATAGGTCCTTGTAGACGCTCCTGCTGTTGCAATCGTCTCTGACCCTCCCTATGCTCATTTTATTATTTGTTTTTAACTTGTACAAGTTATATGTTCAATGTATACCACATATATTTATAATAAGTTATTTTATAATCAAATAAGACTAAAAAAATTACCTACAATTACCAAAATTGGTGGATCTATCCAATCACATTTTTCAAATCCCTTTTAGTTATCTCATAACTCAATTTAATGTTAAGACATTTAATGTCTTAATAAAAATAAATGTATTTGTCTCTTGGTTACCTATGAGTTGTACGCATGTTGTAGATTTACACATGTGTAGGTCCGTAGTAGGTAGATAATCTAAATGCCCATATCTTAATTAAATCTATAATAAAATGTAACCATTAATTCTTGTTTATAACATCTTTCAACATTGATGTATTTCTATTTATTATGTGCAAATCAATAAAGGTAAAAAAAACCTATGGAATTCAATGTAAAGTAGCCAGGACCTTCGCCAGGGCGTGTGCAAGAGTGGCTTTAGCTCGTCCAAATCAATTGATTTTTTGCTTTTTCTTAGATTTTTTTTTTTTTTTGTCAGGATAAAAAAAATTTACGGAAAAATAAGGTTATTTTTATTTCCCTTTGGGGCAAATTATGCGGAAAAGCAAAAAATTTAATATTTAATATTTTTTTCACAAAATTTAATTTTTTATATTTTTTTTTCACAAAATTTTATATTTATATTTTTTTTTTCCAAAAATTTATTTTGTATGAAAAGCTATGGATTTTTGAAATTTTTGCAGATAACTTTAATGTTTGAATTTTTTTCCCAAAAATTTAGTTTTCTATGAATAGTTACGGAATTTTGAAATTTAATTTTCGATTTTGTTTTGAAAAAAATTATTTTCTGATGAAAATATTTGGATTGTTTATCATTTTTTTCCAAAAACCTTATTATATGAATTTTTTTCCCGCAAAAATAAGTTTCTTTTTCAAAAAGTTTAATATTCAAAATTTAATTTTTGAATTTTTTTTGTTTACAGATGTGGATTTTGGAAAAAAAAATTATAAAAATACTTTTTTTGTGAATAACTGTGTATTTTTGAATTTTTTTTCAAAATATTTAACATTTAATTTCAAAAACCAAGCCCCCCCTATTGTGATATCCAAAAAATGAAGACATTCGGCCGAGAGTTTAATGTGGCGTTGGTCCATATTTATTTGGTACGTTCCAGTGTTAGAACCGGCCATATCTGTTCTTAGAACTCTCAGTCTTTGCAAGTTTATTAAGCCAAATAAGATATATCATATATTTATTAAGAAAAATGCACAAATCTTGCAAATAATATTATAATCCAATAAAAACCGAAGATATTATACTTTTAATTAGTTATATAAATTATTCTTTAACAGAATAATGTAAAAAAATGGGAGGGAACCCTCAATGACGTCATGAGCTTCGTTTTTACATTCTTTAAGGACCCAAAAATAGGACTAACTGGACTGCTGGTCTTAAATTAGACGAGCACAACACTAGCAGAAAGACAAAACCTTCTTATGGAGTATATTTTGAAATGAAACAATTTAAGAAAAAAGTATGATTGATTCTTGTCCTTTTTATTATGTTTATTTATTTAATGCAAGATATTTTGGATTTGACATTTTTTTTTTAAAGTTAATATTTTGAATTTTTGTCTCTTGTAATTGTAAATTTTTTTTTCTATTTATGTGGCTTTTGAACATCCGCCATTTGTATTTCATAAAACTAGGCAATTCATGGATTTAAAAGAAAGTTAACAAGTTCTAATCCAAAAACTGAGATGAATACTGTAGAGTCGTCCATAAAAAATAATTATATTTTTTGCCAGGTTTTTTTTTTTTTGGAATTGGTAATTGGAAGAAATATTTTATTTTCTTTAGCAGTTGTCATTATTATTTGTTTATCCTTTTCTAAATAGATTAATTATATTCAAAATCTGAATTACATTAATGTGTGCCTATAAAATATTCTGAAGATTTGTTGTGAAGCTTTAATCGTAGGTCCTTGTTGGACCCAGATTAAAATTGGGCATTGTCAAGGGAGTTAATTCTATCAAATCTCCTTGATTATATCCTTTTCGCCTTTCTCCCAAGTAACAGCTGATTTTAGTTGATCTAATTAAACCATAAATATTAACGATTTACAATTTCTACAATTTATGAATGTATTATAAATAGTTGTTAATTAAAATGGTTGATGTTATAATTAATAACGGTAATTTTATACGAAAAAATTATAACTTATACGTAAAATACATCATTTAACTTTGGATTGACTCCTAGAGGAATTCAATAGGTAGTCATATGGATATAATTAAATTCGAAATACGTTAATTGTTGTTTTAAAATCAACGACAAATACTCTTAGACTCTCAAAGGAATTAAATGAACTAAAGTTTTTTTTAAACAATTTATTATTTTAATAGAAAAATCTGTCGTTTACAATTTATTAATATTACGTATACCAACAAAACAGAGGATCTATGTACATATACGATTACTAAAACAACATTCGATTAATGATTGAGGTTTTTTTGATGGATGCCACCTACTACATACACACATCTGTATGGATTTAAAGAATGTTTTTAAGCAGGAAATAGATGTATGTATATGGAAATAAAAGATTGAAATTTCCGTCTTAAGTCGTTATTTAAAAAATAAAAAAAATGAAATAAAACATCAAAGAATTCAAGTCAATGAAAAAAATAATAGAAAAATTGGGGTTTCTTTTTGTTCCCATCCCAAGAAACTCTAAATAGCTTGCCAATGATAAAAAACAAATGAACAATAAAAAGATAGTATTCAGCAAATAATACGGCCTCCCAGGGTAATTTTGTGTTGAAATTTGCCATCTTTACGGCTTTTTTAACTATTCTAAATAGAATGTTATGAGTTAAAAATGATACTTTTTATAATTATTGCTAATTGGTTTATCAGATTCAAATATTTTGCGCCTTACCCTTAATAATTTAAGATGTCTAAACTGTGCATGATTTCCCCACTTTTCCAAGATTAAGTTCCTCTTTTTTGCTCAATTTCATATGGAGATTAAATTTTGCTATGTTATATTTGATAAGCAAAGCAAATCATTCACCCCAGCTGAGGCCCCTTGTATTTTCTAAAAACAATAGAGTCATAGTTCACATAGTTAGGGGAAAAATAATTTATTATCGGTCACATTGTATCGTATGATAAGCTGTTGTAAAGGTGCGATGTATACTACAAACGCTTTTAGGACTTTATTGCGCATGGTCGGTTCAGTTGTAAATTATCTTGCGTTGAGTATGGAGGGCTTTAGAGAAGAAATTCGCCATATTTTACAGTTTGACTATCTAAAAGGGGAAAATGAGTGATCAAAAGCAAACACGAAAATTTGCAAGTTATACGGGGCCCATACTTTTTTTTATTCGTGTAGCACAACAGAAAATCAAGTAAGACTGATTTGTGACTCTGAACACTAAATGATTGTTTCACTTCTCATTAAGCATTGAAATAAAATGAAATGACTTTTTTTGTCAGCCTATTTTACGTATATTGAGCCAGGCAATTGTACTTATAGCCTTGCCTGGCTCAATATACGTAAACGTTTTTGTTAATCCTCGATGCCAGAGAGCCATCCAAGTAATTATTATTCTTAAGACTATATAGAAGGGGGCCTAGCAGGTGGTACAAGAAAGGAGGAGTAGAAGAAGAAGATGATGGTCAATTGAAATCCCATTTACCAACTGTTGGAGTACGGTGTCCTTTTAATAAAAGTCACGAAATATTTCAATAAATTTTATCATTTTTCTTTTAATAATAACTGTTGTTACAAAAATTATTTTGTAACAAAATATATATATCTTACTTGGAAGTTGAAATATTTGTATAATTTATACGCTCACATTAAAAAGAGTAAAGGAGACCAAAGATGGATTAAACAAGGGAACATTGAAGAAGCTAAAACAATTAAATTTACATTACACTTGTAAAAAGTGATTCATTTTTCTCAACTTTTCTTCTTGGGGGATATTGGTGTATAAAAGTAATTTTTTGAATGAATAATATTTTTTCAATTATGTAGTTCAGGGGTGTCCGAAGGATTTTATATATACATTTATTTATTTTTTTGAGGGGGAGTTGGTTTTTATAATTTTTTTGAAAAAAAAAAATTATAAAAAAGATTATTAAGAAATTACATTTTTCTGAAAAAAAATTTCAAAAGTAAATTTTTTGGTAAAAAATTTATAATTAATATTCAAATTATAATTTCAAAAATTCGCGGATATTTACAAAAAAAAAATCAAAAATCAACAGCTGCTTAGATTGAATTAAATATTTTGCAAAAAAATCTTTTAAATCAAATTTCCATTATTTTTGAAAAAAAAAAATCAAATATTACATTTTTAGGACAAATATTAAAAAAATCAAAAATTTCAAGAATTAATTTTTTTGGAAAAAAAAATTAAATATTCAATTTTCTTATGAAAAACAAAAATCAACAACTGTTTAGAATAAATTAAATTTTTTCAAAAAATTTGAAAAATCAAATTTTGAATATATTTTTTTTTTAAAAAAAAAATCTAATTTACATTTTTCGTAGAAAAGTTTCAAAAATTCCTAGTATTTAATAAAAAAAATTGAAAAATCATATTAAATTTAATTAATTAATTTTTTTTGAGAAAAAAAATCAAATTTACATTTTTTGTAGTAAAATTTCAAAATTTCATAGCAATTTATTAAATAAAAATTGAAAAATCAAATAAAATTTCATGAATTAATCTTTTTGTCAAAAAAAATATTAAATATTCAATTTTCTGTTAAAAGACAAAAATTCCTTCATTTGAAAAATTTATTTGTTCTGAAAAACAAATTTCAAATATAATTTGTTTGTTTATTAATTGAATTGTCTTGAATGATTGGTCAAAATTTAGCGTGTCAGAGTCCAAAGAGCTTCAATTCATTCAGACAGTGAAGCTAAAAAGAGTTGCAACTCCTTTATATTTCTATCGTTTCCTTGAATAATACAAAAAAATTTCCTTTCTTTTTCTATGCCACATAACTACTGCTGTTGTGTAGGAAGAAAAAAAAGAAGGAGAGGGGGGAGGGCGGGAAGTTCATCGAACTTTTATTTGTACATAACTATGTATAGATGCGTTGTTACTTCCCATATATATAGTTTTTTTCTCGTGTATATATTTGTTATTTCATTAAAAGTCATAGTAGTATATTAATCTAGTCGACTACATACACTATTCTTCCATTATTATGTACATATACGTTCTTTTTGTTTGTACATACTCATTTTCATTATGCCATAACTGGTTTCTCTCTTTTTCTAACTTCCTTCTTTTTCTTTTTTACTTTTGATTTTTAATAATGGATCCCCGAATCAATTTTTGTATTAAAAGTATTGTCAACACAACTCCTTTTGGCTATAAACATATCCCATCGATTATCTAATATTCAAGTTGAGGGGAGCTATGTATGTATACAAAAAAGTTTCATCATAATTATTCAAAGGCATGAATTATGACGTATTTATTCCCCCTTTCCCTCTCTTTCTCCTTCAGTCTACTCAAAACTTCGTAGTAAGGATCATCGACCTATAACAAGCCTAGTAACAAATCTTACAAGTATTATTAGTCAGTCTTTAAATTCTTTATTGTTCTTACATACAATATAATATGTAATACAAACATGATTATATAACTAAGGAAACCCCCCTTCTTTTTATATGCACTGCCTTACTGCATGATCCTATTCATGAATCTTTCGTATGATGAAGATAATTTTTGGAACTAGGATATGTTTTGATGCATTCATATAATATATTATTCCGATCATTCTAAGGTGTTTAATGTACGCATCAGGCAGTACCCATTGTCCCCTCCCGGCCCACTCCACTATTGTGGATTTTGTGATAGTCACCACAATAAATCCTCTTGTCTAAAAAATATAAAATGTTATAATTTTTGAAATAATTAATCAAGGCATAATTTGGCGTCATTTCGTACCTATTTCTTTTTTAATAATCAAGGAGATGTAGGTACGTATTCCTAAAACCAATACTGCCGTACTAAACATCAAGAAATACCAGGAGTTTTTGTCTGCGTACAAAGAATTACAGAATTTGTATTTTTTTTTAACCTTGCTATTGTATTTTCTAAGAATTTGATGACCTCATTTGAAGTAAAAACCCATATTTGTGAATTAAGGTACAATTTAGTAGAGAGTGAATTTATTCTCGTGTGGATAACTATTTTTTTTTTCTAGATATGTATTTATCTAAAACTTACCAACAGGGTAAAAATACTCAAAAAAATTCCAATCCAAAATTCTCAAAAAGTAGATTGTATAAAAAAAAATATTTATTCGTAATGAACGTGTCAATTAATATTGGAATTAGATATCAAACTTAAATGGTTTTTGTCTGTTAAAGCTTTGTTGACTTGTGTAGTACATAGGGGAGAGTCCGTTTTTTTAAATCTACCAAAAAAGAGATTGCTTGAGCTAAAAGTTTGGTAACCACTCTTAAATATGTTACCGGCGATGGGGAAAATCGGGCAATGTTCAAAATGACCATCAGAGTGGGCAATATGCCAAATTCCCACGCAATCTAAAAAAATTCCAATAGAGTGGTCATTTTACATTGTCAGGTAAATGATTGTGGATAATCTAATTATTAACCAATTCATTGGAAAAAATTTGATTATAAAGGATTTGATAATATGATACAATTTGATAATCTAGTGTATTTTCATTGAAAATTATATTGCATTCAGACAATCAAACGACTGCATGATAATAAATTGTAACGAGAGACTTCATTCTATTTTGTAAAATGTACCTCATCCAACAGTTAGTGAAGGTGGACAACTTATACCAAAGGGGGATCAAAATCAATCACCATAATTAACCTGGGTATCAAGGATACCTCTTAATATATTATAATGCACCCCGGACCAGAGGTTACGCAAGATATCTGCTTGTCCACAAGGGGGATCAAAGCCTATCGCTGCCGCTATCCTGAGTATCAAGGAGCCCTTCTAATATCCCATGATACACTCCAGCCCAGTGGAAAATTGGGCATTTAGCAAAATGTCGGATTATCCACATTGCTCATACCATATATATTCAAGGGTTGAGTATAGTTTAAAAGTGGCTTTCGTTTATTTATATAATGGATTCTGACCTGGAATGAGATTAATTGGTTCGTAGCTATGGAAGGGGAGGGGGGTAATTTTCTGTAATCCCAAAATGTCACCTTCCTGCTTAAAAATATTAACTGTGCCCCTGGTTATACGTACATTATTTAGGACTGAAGACGGGCGTCCCGCCTAGCTCAGTCTCAGACCGGGCCATTTAAGTCCATTACTGCATATCAAACCTACAACTTATAAAGTTCGGTCCTTGATGACGTCAATCAACTTTATTTTATCTTTTTTAATCAGTTTTAGTACTGACAGTCCGAAGGACCGATAGTCTTAAGGACCAGTCCCAAAGAGTGATAGGACCGATCCTAAGAATGACCTGTACTGTACAGAATAACTCAGGACTAACCCAACAAATATTATAAATAAATTTATTCCTATTGTCAGATGATAGTATCGTTCTATGATTATATGAGGAGATGTTAATTGTTGATCGAATCTTTATATCGCCTTTATCTTTCATTTTGATCAGAATAGAGGAGCCGAGCGTGTTTCCAGAAGCATAAACCTATTGCCGCCTACTGATATTTTTGTGACTGGCGCATACATCAGGAATGTATGTAAAGCCATTCAAGATTCTTGACAGGCCCTAAAAACTGCATTCCTTGATCTGACTTAAGAAAATGACTTACAAAGGTGTGATTACATCTTTATTATCATGAACAATTCTTATGCATATTATGAATCTACTATGGTACTTGCTACTAACACTACACGTCCTTAGAAACGCATTCTTCTTTGTTGCTAGAACACGTGGACCCTCAATAAAATTCCATCCTCCTCTTTGAGGCTGAAAAACGTTCTTAGACAAATTCTTTTTTTTTTTTTATAACAAAAGATTATAAAACAAAACTATTTGATTTATTTATATTGTAAGATTTATGGACTTCACACAGGTGTCTACCTTGAAACTCTTGAGGTTAGGGTCCTTCTACTTCTTCCTTCAATTCCTTACATCCTTTTCTTTTGAAGAAGGAGATGGGGGAGGGGGGCAAAACGACATGAAAGAATTTAGTGGAGAAAAATTTCTTTTATCTGAGCACTATAAGGCTTTAAATTTCCATCATTGTAACAAACGATATAAGGGTCCGCTACATATCCTGTAAGTCCACTATTACAGCCTCTTTATCAACTGTGGATTTGTAAAAGTCATCATATTTTGAAGGGGGAAAAAAAAATAATGTACTCATTATTATTCATAGGTTTTTGGATGAAAAAATAATAATTATTGCTGAGTCAGTGAGTCAATAAATTTCTTTACATATGAAAAGCCTCCATGTATGTGTTTCAAAACGTTCAACTGTTCCAACCAGGATCAAAGCAACGTGAAATCAATTTCTCAAAGGGAGATTGACGTATATTTATTTATACTTATTGTTGGAGGCCATTATAGTAATAGACCATTTCAACAAATTTATTTTATGTACATCGAAAATTATATTCTTAATTTATTAAAGATTCTAGAGTTAATTCACTTGGGACTTAAAAATCAGTTTCGTCTTCATTATTGGTCCATGATTAAAAAACGTGACTGATTTTAGAATGCCCTCTGAATGCATTTTTTTCACTAAGAAATTAGTAAAGTACTTCAATTTACAAATTGAGTTCGATCAGTACAACTTCAAACGTCCATAAGATGTTGTTTTGTGGATATTTAAATATATTTACAAAGATTTTGGGAAGGGTGTAACATCATTATGACGTAATACCCTTATCCTTACACACAAAATTCTTTTTAGTATTACTAAGTTAGGAAAATGTGATTTTTATTCAATTAAGAAAACACAACTCCAAACCAATTGTTGATAAGTTTGAATAGAATATTTATCTATATTTTTTATTCACTATATCTTCCTTGACAAGAAACAACAGTCTCAGCGAACAGATTGGCAGCTCTTGACAATGAAGTCCGTATACATGGCGTACCATGCTGTCATAGTAACAGCTTGGAAAGAATCCAAATTTGGATGGGATGTACGGTAGGCATTCTTCTCCAAGACACATGGGACTACAAAGTCCAGGAGGCTGAGGGTCACATGGAGGCGGACCAGAAGTCAGACATATTTTGCTGAAGAAGTTTTGGTTCCTCTTGGCTTTATACGGAAGTAATTGCCCTTTTTATGTTGTAGGCTGGTTGGATGGAGATGCTAACGGTGTCTGGAGCCTTCTTGGTACTAACACCGGTGCAGAGGAGATTGCACATGCGTTGCCTTTTTAGCTCCGACATTTTACACTTAGAGACATGGCATAAAAGCGAAAATTCCTCATAAATTTTTCATCTATAGTTTGATTGGTTTATTAAAAGATTTTGATTAAAAAATAATGTGGAAATCGAAATCGTAATGAAATCATAAGTATGTTTACTGCAACTTGTGAATCCCTCATTTTTATAGCACCGACATGCCTCACAGCATTAGTAGGAACAGAGGAATGTATCCTCCCATGGTATCTTTGTAGTATCTCTCAACCTTTCCTATACACATAGAAATAAAAACACTGAATTTATTTAATAATTTGCGGATGATGTCACGTTGTCCAGCAGTTGGATTTATTTACTTCATTTAACACTAAGAATATTCACAGATTCAAAACGTTTATAACACTATTTTTTATTAGTTAATATTTATTGCTGTTTACCGTAGACATAGGAGTGAAAATAATATATACAAAAAAATAAACATCAAAGTAAAGAACACGACAGCACATTGGAGTAACTTTACCTACAACAGCAATCCTTGTTACAAGTTAGGCATGGGTATCGTTATCAACAATTCTCTTCATTTTATAAATTTAACTTGATATCTCTCATACAAGAGTGCAGGACATCTGATTATAAGATGGTATCCACTCTCTGATTCTCTATGATTGCATATATTATATTTTTCCATTTACTCAGATGGGTGAGAAATTGCTCTTGAACTTTGTGTAAGCTTGCACTAAAAGTTCCATCTTCTCACGTCCAAGTGAAACACTCTATAGCATTGGCTTTTTACGCATGATGTGTGTATATTTCATACTTTGGTCTTCTTTAAATCGCTTGAACCAATGTATGCATTGTAGAATAAACCAATATATCATCTACTTAATGAAGCTTTTATGCACTCCGATCAATACTGAGAGTGTGGAAAATTAAGGCAAAGTACTTTTTCATAAAAAAAATTCAGATTTCTATGTTAGTATGATAAAAACGTGACGAAACTCTTCATACACCAATCAGAAGCAACTCATGAAACTATGATGGTCCCGGTATCCAATGAGTTGTGATAACATTTTAGATTACATTTTCCTTCAATTTCCTTTCCTGATTTCTAAAGGGATTGACCCTGCAATGCAAAGTGCAGTATAACGGAACTCTTAATAATACATAAGAGGGAATCATCGCTCGGAGTGACCCTACAACTTTGAATAATAAAAAAGAATGCATAACTCTTTCACCACATGTCTAAAAACTCCTTTTTAACTCCAAGGTGGTCCTTACATATATTATACATGAACATAATATATGCACCTTACAAAAAAAAAATGAATTTTTCTTCCTTTTTTAAAAATATATATGTATAATATATATATTTTAAATTCAACAAAAAAAAAAAGAAGCATTTTTTATGAGTGTTATTCTTTCGATTACAAGAAGAAAATTCATACAACATACCTGTTTGGTCACAAAATAATAATATGTTTTTCTTAACACTTTAATAGAACGTACATTAGACTGTTCTGTTTTTGGGTATATATATGCACAAGGACCTTTATTGCTGGGCACAGTCAAATAAATTTAGTTAGACAAAGTCTGAGTCGTAGTGGTCATTCAAAAGGGGATTTTGGGGCAAGACTGGCAATATTTAGACCGCATGTAAAGCTCTAAATATGATGGGTTCTGTAAACATGATAACTTAAACTTTTAAGGGTCTAATAAGAGGTACTCAATAATTTGCGGATTATCTTGTTTATCAAACAAAACATATCAAACCCTTATTTGATGTGACTGTATTTGAACAAAAAGGAGGAACGTTATCTTGGATAAAACAGATGTATCATTGAGCACATTTTAGACATTTGAAATTATTAAAGACAATGTGTACAAAAGGCAAGATTTACAAAATACTAAAAAAAAAAAAAATACAATTTATCACTCATAACATCATATTTGAGAACCATTGATGATTTTTTTAAAAGTTAAAATGCCTTGTACCGCGCCAACAACGGTCTGAAACGATTGTAATTTTGTCAAATACAGTATTTTGATTGTCCTCAGCAGAAAAGGCCTTTGCGCAGAATAACAAAAGTATCAACTGAAAACTGTGACAGTCTATTCTACCAATATAATGTATATGTGTTGCTAACGTCATGATTTTATCGTCCTTTTTTTACTGTTAAGGAGAGGGAATAAAAATAATAATAACATAATATGTATGTAGTTTGAGGTCATTACCCCTGGGGGTGGGGGTGCTGGTGGGTATGTTCGTAGTTGCATAGGTAAAATAATAAAAAAACACACAAGAAAGGACGAAGGAGAAAATCTCTTTTCCTTCGTCTGCATTTTGTTTCTTTTGTATACATACATATCTACAATATTTGAGCATGTTATTATTTTATGCATGTCATATTAGTGATGGAAGGGATTCCAAGATCCAATTTCAATCAATAACAACTACACACATATTTCTCTCTCTCTCTTAATTTCCTGTTAATATATGTGTAATTCTTACGTATGTACATTCTATTATGTACATTAAAAGGATCCTTAAACACCCGTTTCTTACTTCCCATAAAATGCACTACGTGCATATTTACATGGGGTATTTTACAACCCCAATTTTATAGCAATATTAAACTATGTTACGTACTACTTTTTGAACGATACCCAAGGTTCATAGAAATGCCAGGTCAGACCATTATATAATCAGACTTGCTAGGATTTTCAATACCCTAACAACCACAGTCAAGGAAGGCGAAATATAGCTACTCTTGGTATCAGTTACTCTCCGTGACGTGGAAGTTAAACATCAGTCGGTCAAGTGTTATGCTATAACCTTTTATTGTTATTAAACTTGACGATACAAATATTTTTTGTACTGACTCTGGTCTTAAAATAGGTAGCAGTATTACGGTACTTTTCGACACTGTGTCTACTAAAAATGAAATGTCTTTAAGGGCAATTAACATAGACTTACAGGTGCAAAATTAGGAATTTTGTTAGGATTTAGGGTAGCTCAGAAATTTAAGGACTCTTTTTTTTCATAAAATACTTTTTATGTATTTTTTTAATTTAATATAACGCACAATAATTCACGGCTGAACCGACCAAGCGCAATAATATCTCAAAAACGTTTGTAGTATACATTCCCACCTTGACCACGTATTATGGTATTATACGATGTGACCAATAATAAACAAGATATACTTAGTTAAAAAATACGTTGTTCCCAAACTAAGATTTAAATTACATATTTGCCCCCTTTCTTGACTTTGGTTCAAGATTGCTTTTGTATTAACTTCCCTGATATGTAGAATTCAAAATATATATGTACGTACATTTTTGATAAATGATCGTTTAAATAGAACTTAATATAATATCCAATGTATACATTAATATGTGTGTATACGAGTACATTGTTATATGTACACTGTACCTAGAGTCAAAAGACACAATAGAAACGACTTAAAAGCCATTGTAATTAAGGATGATGTTATCTTACTATCATTTGCAATCGAAAGACGAAGAGGCTATTCTACATCTGTTCCTTCCATTTTAATATATATCCATGTAGTATGTATTTTTCGCCTCTAAATATAGGCTCCTTGTATATACCCATTATGTAGATAATTGAATTTAATTGAAGTTATAGGTGAAAGTTTATATGCGTTCTTCTGTGTTACCAAGTGTTGCATTTTCTTTTGAATGCTCCTACCCCACTCATTAAGTCTTTTACTTATGTTGTATGCACAAACACACACATTCATGATTGTAGTGTCTGTCATTCAACGACTATTTCCATGAAAAGGGGTACTTTTAATTTCACTCAAGACTTTCTACATTTTCGTCTAATCATACTTACTCTATGCATCAATGTCATGTCTGGAATGAATGCATCATAGTTGAATGACAAAGAGGCCTTTTTTTATATAGATGGGCGTTTAATATGCATATATGTAAAAGGTGTTGACTCTTGGGATCTCGTTTTCCAGGGAACTCTCCCATTCGACACCTGGGCTTCCTTTATGTAATTCATTCAATAAAAAGTTAAATACTTTCTAAGGATTTACCTGAGATAAACAAGTTTTGAACAATTTACGTCTTATTGAAACTGATTTTGATCACCAAAAAAATGATAGCCAAGAATCCATGACAATGCAACAATAATGAATATTACTTATTATGCAATAAATAGTGTTGAGACTCGATTGGAGACTGATTTTTCCCTGGCTCAGTTTGACTTCAAACGAACTATGATTTTCAGACCGAAACCCAACACTATTAAGAAACAAAGATTAAATAATTTTGGTGCTTTTTCAACTAGATACACAATATATGTATGTTATCTTCTCAATATAGAAAATTTATTATTTAAAATTTGCAGTATTTAGTATTCCCCGACTTTTTTTAAAAACTACGTATATCTTAATCATTATTGTTCACATTGATTAATACGATAAAGTGTCGTGAAGGTGTGTGTGTGTATACTACAAACACATTGCGGAGAGTATTGCGCTTAACCGGTTCAGTCGTGAATTATCGGGTGCGAGTATGAAGGTCTTAGGGAAAAAAATTCGCAATATTGTATATTTCAACTGTACCTGAAAGGGAAAAAGGCGTCTAAAGTGAGCAAGAAAATTTACATTCAAGGCCGATACTCTATCGCCACGCACTGACATGCCTGTCATCGAATAAGTCTATAAAATCATAGAAAATATCGAGACAGACCGTGATAACATCGATTATACCTTTTCAGAAGTGCGGATACAAGAAGAAATCCGAATAGGAGGGAAATCGTGTTTCATCAAAACAACGGCAGAACGCATACATCTTTGATGACGCGTTCTGGCACCAAGTGACTACCACCTGCTCCTGTCTATGGCCAATGCCCTTGGGGGTACAAATTTGCCTCAATAGAAGCCTGTAAAAATTGTTTTGTTTTAGTTTTTTGCCAACAGAGACAAAAGTTTCAACGAAAATGTTGTTATGAAGTTTGTTTCTCGTTGGCAGTAAATTATTTAACAGAACGGGGAATACTCGCCTTAAATTGTATGATTGCAACACTTCTTATAAAACATTGAAATTAAGCTACAAATACGAAATTACTTTTTCACTGGCATAATATTATTTAGATACTAACTCTTCCAGGAATGTCCCAGGATATATCTGAAGGACAATTTTCCGGACCATGAGAAATCCTACTAGCTTCTTGTACGTTAATTTGAAAAACGTTGATTTTACCTACACGTCAAGAAGCTGCAGTTGCTGCATGACTTAGAATATGCTTTTGAAAATCCATGCAACCCATCTGTTCTCCTTGGCCCTGACGTACATGAGGTGGAAGAAAGAAAACCGTTGTTCATATTATTATTATTATTGTTATTTGGGGAAAATATATATTAAAAGAAATCACATTGTTTTAAGAAAAGACGAAGGAGAGAAGAGGAGTGAGAAACGTGAGAAAATGGGTTTTTCTTCATAGTGTAACAACATCCACCATCAACGATTCAGAATGATTAAGACTGTTTCAACTCACCGTCATGCTTTTGTATATTGTATACTATATATAAGTGCTCAAAACCATTGATTCATTAGGGTTTTCATTATTTTATTTTTGATTAGATTTTCTTTTTTCTTCTTTTTTTGGACCCTAGAGCTCTTATCTACTATGTATGAAGAATCTCAAAGGATTCACGTCTCATATCCTTTAACGATAGTGTCTGAGAATGTCTATTCAA
The DNA here is from genome assembly GCF_016086655.4 of Lepeophtheirus salmonis. Taxonomy (NCBI): domain Eukaryota; kingdom Metazoa; phylum Arthropoda; class Copepoda; order Siphonostomatoida; family Caligidae; genus Lepeophtheirus; species Lepeophtheirus salmonis. The sequence goes on from NC_052131.2 coordinate 37,295,470, forward strand.
TATTATATAAATATGCAGACAAGCCTTTTATCATCAAACGCATGAAATTTATAATTTAAGATACCTCAAAATTTTCCATCAACATAAATATAATTAGTTATTTGTCCCTTGATCTCACATCATATATTCATGTATGATGAAGGTATCTACGTACATTGGTACTGTTATCGGCTTAATATTCCCCTATTTATATCAAAGATACGGGGTCTTCCTTTTGTTTAACAGCTATCACGTCCAATGGGTGTTAAATTTTTTTATGTTATGTTGGACAAAAAAGGGAAACAACAAACCGTTGAGCACATCTTATTGGTCCCCTTTATTGATTTTGGGCTAGCTATACAGATTGGGGATCCTAAACAGGGGCAGTAGCATGCTTAAATTACGAAAATCGTGATTTTTATGTAGTGAAGAAAAGATAACTCAAAACCAATTTGTGATATGTTTAAATATTATATGTTTTTCAATATATTCTCCTTGACAATCAATAACAGTCTCGACAACCCGGCAAATAGATTAATAACTCTTGACGACAACGAATGTTTATGGCCAACCATATGGCACAAATTGCAAATGAAAAAAGGTTCATGACAGGGCAGGAGAAGTGCCACATTTAGGAAGGTCAGAAGTCGGCCATATTGTTGTTGTTGGAGAAGTCTGGTTCTTTTTGTCTGTATGAGGCTGTAATAGACTTCTTGATGTTGTAGGCCAAGTTATCTAAAAATAAAAAATGTAAAAAAAAGGACTATAGAATCATATAAATGAAGAGGCCTAAAAATCCAATTTAAAAAAGGTCTTAAAGGGCTTTTACTTTGTAAAAGTGTTTATTTTTCTATATCCTGTAGAAAAAAGTCCATGTTGAGAGGGGGAGAATATATTTTTCCACAAAAACTGATTGTCTTATGTACAAACATATACAAAAGCCCTATGTTCCATTCCGCATCATTATTTTTGAGATGGGTCAGCCGTTACAAACTATGGGGAGAGATCCTCATACTTTACCTAGGACGCAAACCCTCTAATCATGCACTTTCGTGCTGAACTACCTATGATATGTCCTTATTAATAATTATATATATATTATATGGCATTAGCGGTCTTTTACCTTGAGTTTTTGGCATAATAATATGTAGTATTGATGGTAATAATACCATACCTACTCTCGAATGGTTGTTCCGCAATGGTGAAATAATAATACGTATACATATTAACAAAAGAGCTACGCAAAATAAAGCGTAGGAAAGAGGAAATACATTGGCAAAAGTGAAATGAGGGGTTATGCACGGAGAATATAGATACCTTCTTTTACAGATGATAAGTAACTAACTAAATAACCTCTTCTTCTCCTCTTTCTTTCTTTGCTCTACCTATCTTATTACATCTACCTGTTATTGTACATTATTTTATGTATAATACGCAAAAAAGAGATGTCGAAAGAAAGAGAGGTAGAAATGACGTTCACAACAAAAGGATATACCATTGTAGGTCATGCAAAATGTATATCACGGCGTTACTTCCATGATACAAATATACAGAGTGGATTTTGAAATCGGCTGTCGCCTTTTTTCTCATTCATTGTTCGGAACGTTGACTTCTTATAAGTTTTGAACAATTCCCAAAAATATTTATTGATAATAATTCCATGGTCTAGAAGAATGAGCTCACATCCAACTGGTTTTGGAGCTTTTTTTTTTTTTTTTTTTTTTTTTTTTGGAGGAAAAAATGGGATATACAGTATAGGTAACAACGTATATACATTGTCAGGGGCGTCCGCAGGATTATATATATATTTTTTTTGGCGGAATGGGTTAGGTTTTTGGATTTTTATTTATAAAAAAATTCAAATAATAAATTTTTTTAAAACTTTTTTCAAAATTCACGGCTATTTGCCAAAAAGTATGATTTTTTGAAAAAATAATTTCCAAAATTAAATTTCAAATATTATATTAAAGTTTAAAAAATCAAAAATTTGAAAAAAATATCAAAAACTCTTCCTTTATTCATTTTAAAAATGGGTACATGTTTTAATTTTTTTGGTGTATATGTGAATAAATAAAGACCTAATTGTTGAGGAATAAAAAATCTAAAGATATTCAAAAAAAAAGAAAAAAATTCAAAACTCTATTGCTCTTGACAAAAAATTATTTTTTTTTGAAAAAAATTCAAAAATTTACAACTACTCTCAAAAATTAAATTTTTGAGAACAAAAATTCTAAAATTAAATTTCATAGTAAAAAGCAAAAATTCCTTAATTTTTGGAGGGTTACAGTCCCGTCAGCCCACCCACTGTGGATGCCCCTGATTGTTTATGCACTTATAACGTGTTATTTCATTATATCAGCCTTTTTGGAAGTGGTAATATTAACCCCTGTTGTTATAAAATAATAAACTTCTTTTTTTTCTAATTACAATAAAGGAAATCAGGCACTCCATAATAAAGATTGTTAAGAATTTGAAGTTGTCTAATAACAATCAAAAAATGTTTCTAAAAAAAGTTACAGTGGACGGAGTAAGTAAATACTGAATTACTTCTCACCTATTGGATATCAATATGGGACTGACTAATAAAAAACTCTCACCATCTAACAGATTGGGGATTTATTATTCCAACAAATCTTTTCGAACCAAATCCTGGTAATTTTTGATAACTTTTTTCAAACTTTCATAATTCAACAGTACTCTAAAAATATATAACAAGCATTGTTTATGACTTTGATTTATTTTATGCCGAAATACAGATCCTAATTAAACGTAAATGGCGCGTAAATTTGAAATATGAAAGCCTTTTATTTGTATGTTTAAAAAATATGTTTTTACATATTCTTATTTACCTATGTGTTCCTTAATATACCTTCTCTAGTTCCGAGAAAAACATTTGCTGAGCGATTTTTATTTAATTAACGGATAAAATAATAAGGATTAGTTATTCCCCAGGAAGGTATGTGGAGTAAAGTTTTAGAAACTCTGGTGTAGACAATAAATTAACTATTACCTGTGCAAGGATAATATATTTGTCTCTAATAAAATCATCCAACTTTTGTCATACCTGCGTAACATAATTAATTGTAGAAATTTTGCTACTTCATAATAGGGATTTTCAGTGTATAAGTATTCCAATGTCGCTGTTGGGGATGGGTGTCGTATTCATTATAGGTGTTGAGTCCTTTTTATTTTTATTTTAAATGGAATTTGATGAAGTATCTCTGGGATTTTTGTACTCAATTTGTCCGTTTTAGATAGTAAAGCATATCAACTCTATTCCCTCAAAATGGCGTTCCTAAAAGAGTGCATAGAGAAACCATTTTTCAAAAAGAAAGAAGGAAAAAAGACAAGGAAGAATGATTCGACCATTTTCACTCCCCTTTTACCCCCTCCTCCTTGATGATACCTAATGGTTCCTCTTCTTACTCAAGCATGCCGACAAAGGACATGGAATTTTTTTCATTTTTTCTCCTCTTTTGCTTTTGTTATTTTTGTTTATGATGAGAGACAAGAAGCCTTCTTCCTTGTATTTTTTGTTTATTGTAACTCCAATGCGGGTGAGAAAAAAGCAAGAGAGCGAAGGTGATTGTGTGACGGTTGTGTGGAAATGCTTGAGTGGGAGAAATACATATTATAAAACAATATATTGATTAATATTTTGTGAAAAATATATTTAAAAATATGGAAAAATGTGTTGTTGCTTTCCATTTCTTTTTTGTAAAAAAAAAAAAAAATACCAAAAACATCATAAAATACAAATATTATCATCCATTGTTACATTGATAAATTATTAATTGATATAAAAATATGTAGAATAGGAAGAATATACTTCATTATTCTTCCACTAGATGGCATTGTATTAATAAGGAAATGTACTTAATGAATCCCTAATCCTTCATATACATGGTTAGTATATGATTTGGATTCGAGTCAAAAAATGTAAACTCAGTGTTCTGTCTCAGTTTTTGAATTGTGCGTCATGTTAAGGAAATATATTTATTGGTTAGTTCGATCAAGCTCGAGTTTTTAATAAGTTCCACAAATTATGTAAGAGGTTTCTCCTTTTAGTTCTTTCCAACCTAATTTTTTTTTTTTTTTGAACCAATATTATACGAAAACGGCCAGTTTCTATTATTAAATTAGTTTGATTTGAAAACTGTCAAAAAAAAAAGGCAAAAATAAAGGCTTTGAGCCAAGATTTTTCAAATAAAAATATCCTCATAATTTTTAAATTGATGAAACTACTTTAATTGTACATTTCAAAAACAGTTATGAATAAAAAATCATAAATTTGCTATATTTAAGACTATGTTTTACAAAAAAAAAAATGATGGAAGGATTCTTCCTATCGGCATGGAAACCCTTTTTACAATAGCGACTCGTATTTTAACCCTTTGTTAGTGAACTGGTTTTTTTGTTTTTTTTTTTGCATTTTGATAACATTGCTTTAAATCTATTAAAATTATATGTAATTGCTAAAAACTGCATTAATATGCTCCTCAAACATCTTTAAGCATAAATGCAACTTTTGTTGTTGCAAAAATGTCTTTTCTTTGAACTATTCGCAAAATCTGCAATTTTTAATGAAAGGTCGAATTATTTTGTTCAATTTTATATCGTTTTGTTGCTTTAACTATTTCCTTTTTTTCAATTTAAGCTTTTCACAATGCTACAAATTTAAATCAGCTGTGATTTCATATATCACACGCAACCTCATCAAAGTTATGATGCCCTAGTCTAATGCCGTTATGATTAATAAGGATAATTTAGAATCAATGTTAACCGTCCTTCAAGAAATAAAATTCGCCTTCAGCTAACGTTGAACTCATTTACTTTGTCAAACTGTGGTTTAATAAGAAAAGAGCTTCTGTCGTAATTTATTACTGTCCTTTTGATTAGTGATACTAGAAATTTCACACATTATGATTATTCGAATGTTTCGATTATTAGTCGAGTTCATGTTATACACTAAAATTTTCCAAAAAAGTATTTATGGACAGGGAAATTATGAGGGGGGATCAGCTGTAGTATAGTCATTTTTATTGGCCTAAATGGAGTAATACTCTAATCCAAATACCACTAAAAATCTTTTTAATGAAGTTACAAAGTATTGTTATAATAAAAATACATAAAACGATCTTCAAGGGATTTTATCTGATCGAATCAACTTTCATATTTAATATATGTTTAATGCATTTTATATATTTAGAAATATTTCAAAAGGATAGTGAAATGATGCAAGTATTCTTCTTCTCCGGCTTATTATTTTTGCGTTCTGTATAAGTATGTACAATATATTATTATCTTTTTGCAATCCTGGAGAAAAAGAAGAAGAGAAATAAAATATTACGCAACTCACTCGTTCAATGACCTTAAAGTACATAACTGAAATAAGACTTCTTATATAATAATAATAATAGAATGAAGTTAAAAATAAAATCATTCATAGCAGCGTCATCCTTAAAAAGGAAAAAAACTTGGGTTTTTTTTTACATAGGTAGAGGTATAATTAAAATAATAATTTGGGAGTCAAAGATATTTAATATAGGTATTATTATATAAGGGAATTTGAGTTTCTATGTACATACACACTAGGGTGTCTCATATAGACATTATAGTACAGTCCTGAGTTCCTATCAACAAAATGTCAGTCCTCTACCAGAAAAATTATAGAAGTTCAGGCTTTCAATATAATTTTTATTTTATTTTTTTATTAATGACTGCTATTAAAGTAATTGACTGACTGTAACAATGATCCTAAAACCCTGGCATACAAAAAAGGTTTTATTTTTAAAACATTATAATTGTCCCTTTAATTAGTCAGATGGATTTGCACTGATTGAGTATAAGGTACCATGATAGTATTACAATTAATCCATCTAACCAAGGAATTGTCTTTGAAGTCCATATATTATGTTGGGGAAAAAGTTATTTCGTATTTCTCGATCCTTTTTTTTTTCGACCAAGTATATATTGTTCATTATTTAGTACCTCAGATCATAGGATAAGGTGTTGTAAAGGTGTGAAAGTATACTACCAACTCTTTATAGACAATATCGCGCTTGTTTGGTTCAGTCGTGAATTATCGTGCGTCAAGTATGGAGGTCTCAAAGAAAGAAATTCGCCATAGTTTAGACTTTGACTACCTGAAAGAGAAAAACGTGTCAAATACGACAAATACAATTGGCAATGTATACGGGGCTGATACACTTTTTATTCGTGTTACACAACTGTGGTTTGAGCAACCCCCCTCCCCAACACTCAGTTCTGGCCGTTATTGTGAACAACTCAACCGTTTGAAGCTGGCGATTGAACAGAAGCGGTGGCCACCATTGGTGAATAGGAGACAACGAGACATCCTCGAGACTAGGCTAGGCTTCACACATCTTTGATGACGCACCGGAAGTTCCGGGAGCTCGGATGGGAAGTTCTTTTTCATACAGTCTACATTCCGGACATGGCACTAATTTACTCCTTTTTAAATATTTTTTTTTTAAAGAGCCTGAATTTGACTGAATAACCTTAATTGAGTATATTGAAAAAAATTGATCTATTTAGCGTTCACCATTAAAAAAAATAACTTAAGGGGTGCTACAGCCACTCCAGCCCACCTCCTGTGGAGGCTCTGAATATAAACTTCAAGCAATATCTTATCCGGAAAATACTGACGGGTCTGTCTTCGAAATAAGACGCTGCCGTTATTATTATTTAAGACAGATAGGAGAAAACTGGTCTGGGGGATTTTTCTGACTTAGAAAATCGAATAGTGAGGTCCATTGAGAAGGGGAAAAACAATACTGATTACATAAATATGGTACTTGAAGTTATTTCTCTTCACCTCTAAGTATGTATAATCGATATTCAGTGCGTTCAGGCTTGTTTTTGGTCCAATGGAAGAAGTTCATGGATAAAACTTCCTTACTCTTTGATATTTTTGTGCCTCTTTTGTATTGAAACACCCGGTTGTAAACTCTATTATTCCCAATTTCTTATTTAATTTCATCCCTTCTTTTTTTTTTTTTTTTTTTTTTTCTATGGAGATACTTCTTGAAAATGGAAAAATTCTACATGGATAGATAAAAAAACCGTTGATCCAAGGATAATAAATTCTTTTGTCACGATGACTAATAAAAAAAACTGCATATACATACAAGTACATACATTAAGAGGGATGAACTTTGAAATATAATCATTTATCTCCCTCTCAAATCAGAGCAAAAATCTATGAAAGATTTGTCTTTCAAAGATGTTGAAAAATGAAGATCACCCTTAAAAAAACACATTCAAATGTAGCGAAAAGCAAACGGGTTTCTCTCTCTATGTCGTATGTACTACATCATTATAATAGATTTGGCTTTTTTTATGTCTAATTAAATCATTTTCTTTTCTTAGAACTGTTATTTGACAAAATATAGATGGAGTTATTTATTTCTCAATTTGTTTTCAAATATTTCAATCAAGAGCTCACTGTTTAAGCAGATGTTACATATCTTCCTAAATAACTAACTATGTATTGTATATTATATGTATCTTCACTATGGCTTCCCAATTACGGCTCCTCTGTGGCACATATATCAAGGGCGTCCGCTGGATTACATTTTGGGAAGGGCTTGGTTTTTGGATTTAAAAATAATCAAAAAATAAGCATTTATTGGAAAAAATTGAAAAATTAATTTTTTTTCGGAAAAAATTTCAAAAATTAAACTTTTTTGGAAAAAAAAAGTTTCAAATATCAACTAAAAATTAAATTTTTTTGAAAAAAAAATTAAATATTGAATTTTTTGGAAAATAATTTCAAAAATCAATAGTTAGGCACAAAAAAATTAAATTTATTGAAATTTTTTATAAATCTACAGCTATTTATAAAAAAAAATCATATAAAATGTAAATGCTAATTTACATAATAAATCAGTATTTGATCTCAAAAGATCAATTTTTTTTGATAAAAATTTCAAAAATCTAAAGTTCACAAAAAATTTCTAGTATAAAAAATATTAAATTTTTAGAAAAAAAACAAAAATTCTTTGATATAGTGGGGCCACAGCTATATGTGTACATTATACTATTAATTTTGTGGAAAAGCATCCAAGGCATCCAAATATGTTGTAGAAGGGAGATGAGAGTGAAAAAATTGGCAGATGCTGTTGATTTATTTATCAACAGTTTATTTATTGAACAACAAGGCTATGAAGGTTCTACATAAATATGTGCTACAAACATACAAAGAAACTCCTTCAGAATCTTGCATAGATATATCCCTCACATGGCAACACAACATCGACAACAAAACATCAATGACAGATTTGAAGCACTTTATATTATGAGAATAGTATTGCCACCATTATGTTGATTAAATAAACAACTTTGATTATCACTCAGGCTTTAATAAAAGTTCATCATGTAGACAAATAAAATAGTTTTGCATAAATATGTTGTGTTATCAATAAGTAAATAATGAATTTAAGAGGGGAAAGAAGGACTCTTGTTCTCAGTAAAAGCCCTAATTATTTTAAATATATTTCAAACACTCCATTAGTTAGAGTTAAATCAGTCCTTTATATGAAACTTAAAAACGTTTCAGTCCCACCCTTGTTATCACGGATATCATAGCAAAGTACTTCAATTCACCCATTTAATAAGTTTAGAGAAACATTAAGAATATGGCCAAGATGCATACTGATGACGTCACTATGATGATGTCATTTTGTAAAGATTGTCCTATGGAACTGATTTCGTTTCCCATTCGGAAGTGTTCTTAATATTTAGAAGGTAACCGCTTCATTATATCCATCCATAACACGTTAATACCCTCAAGATCAATCTCACAGGTATACAAAAGTTTGTTTGTTTTTTTCTTTTTATAAGACGCTATGACGCTATGTTCATTCATTGAGATCGATTGTCTGATGCAGCTAATAGGATACTGCCTATTGAATGCCCCTGCTATAATATTTCTAGTGTACGATGAGTCTTCATAAACTAAAATTTGGTAAACTCATGAAAATATTCTGATTGGAAAGCCTTCACAGTATTCGAATACTTTAAGCGGCGTTAGAAATACTAATTGTAACCCGGATTTCAAAGTTTGATTTCCATTTTGGAAGAGGGAATTAAGCAAGAAACTTGTTATCCAAATTGTAAACAAACAAACTCTCATAGCCTAAAACAAAGTCGTAGACCAAAGTATTACCTTAATTACGTTTCCCAAAAATGTATGTTTGTAAAAACGTTAGGCGTGTGGGTTTGCAAATCCTGGAGATCTCTATTAACTCACATCCCCCATTAAATGAAAAATGGATTCATTAGTTGTTGTTGTTGGGACATCATCTCATTAAAACTTAATTTTTAAGGATAGTCCAGAGTCATAAATCCTATTAAAGTGTGTTCAAAGACCCTGTGGGGTCCCTGGAATGAGCTTTTTCTAATGAGTTGCCCTTTTTTTGTCTCATATGTTTGTACGCTGTACATACATAGATAGACACATGTTTTAATTAAATTGAGGTGTCTGTTGTTGTGAAGATTGAATGCATGAATTTGTAAGATATTCTAGAATAATACAAAATAATATTTAAAGAAAAATACACTCCCAATATTTATAGAAGGGTATAAAATAAAAATCCTTTGTAAGTAAATCCAGACAGAAGAGTTATTATTGTATTGTTTTTAATGATGTTTTGACTACTAGTTGTTGAAAAAGGCAGCGGTGAAGACGAAGACGTAAGATGATATGGTTTTAATTTAAATCATCAAAATATTTTGAGAGAATGGGTTTTAATGTACCTTTTGTCACAGCACAAATAAATATATCTTTTTTTTAATAACATGTCTTTCAAAACCAAACATGAAAGAATACATGGAAATCATCCTCCTTATATTTGTCTTATACTAGTACCAGGGACGCTGGGATGGTGGGGATGTAGTCCATACCTCAATTTAAAGAATTTTGGTTTTTTACTAGAAAGTTTAAAATTTGAAAATATAACTTAGTTTTTCAATTATTTGAAAAAAATGTAATGTTTAGAATTTTTTTTCTAAAAGAATAGAATTTTTGTAAACAGCTGTGAATTTATGAAATTTATTTCAATATAACAACTTCTTTTGTTTCGAAAAAAACAGCTGTGAATTTTTGATTTTTTTCAAAAACTATATTTTTTTCCAAAAAATTTAAAACTTAATTTTTGAAAAGTATAATTATTTGTAAGCAACTTGAAATTTTTTATCAAAAAATTTAATTTTTTAGATATAGCTATGGATTTTTGAAATTTGAAATTTTATTTTATATATATGAAATATTTTTCTTGAACTTTTTTTTACAAAATAAATCCATAAACCAAGAATACAGTGGTCTTAACTCCTGTGATCAATGGTCCACCTTCAAGGGCTCTGAGAATCATATATACTAGTATACAATCAGATTTGTAATTATGGGGTAATTATGGCTGATAGAATACTATAAAATATAGATGATTACACCAATAATAAATAGTCTTTAATTGCATTAAAGGCTATTAAAAATTGCTATAGGGCTCCGCCGCGATAAATGGTTGGGAGTCACTGCTTTTCCTTGATTTTTGTTTTTAATAGAAAATATATTGTTGTTTTTTTATGAATGATAATTTTTGTAATATTTTGTATTTTATACAAATTCAAACTAAATTTTCTATATATAAGTCGATTTTAAACATGTGCCATGTTCCATGTATAAAATATAACACCCCACTTAAAAAACACGTTTTCTCATTCTGCTATATCCTTTTTGAGACCTTTTTTTCTTTGTGGGGCTTAAAAAAATATATAAAACCATAAAAAAACAACGAAAATACAGCAAATACTAGAAACAGAGCCTTGCAAGCTCGTTTTTCCAAGTAGGATTTTTTAACCATTTTACGTGGAACTCTGATATGTTAAATATAAGTACTCGCGGATAGTGTTGCGTGGGTCGTAGTTTAGGACTGAGAACTCCAGTCCAGTCCCATTTTTCGGTCCTTAAAGAAGGTAAAATCGATCATTTGTGACGTCAATGAGGGTGTTTTTCCTTAGTATAACTAATTAACAATTTAGCATGTTCGTATTATATTGTACTATAATGAAAAAAAAAAAAATTTTGCAATATATCTACAATAATTTTAATACATCGGTCCCAAGGACCGATAGAACCAGTCCTAAGACCGGGCTGGGCCGAATATTTAAGGATCAACTCAATATTACTCGTGGAGCTTTGTGTTTTTACTATGGTACATAATATATTGAATCCATCAAAATGATATCTCCCTCTTGTGACATGAGAAGGGGGGATTCAATTGTATTTCTCTCCTAATTAGATATGTACCCCTCATCTACCTATGTTTGTAGTGAAATCATAACCAAACGCTCCCATTATGATCATCCTCATTCATTGCATATTCATAGGTATATAAAATACAAACATCTCACTCTGTTTTGACGTGATGTTTTAATCAGGAGTCAATTGACATCTGTATGTATGTGTGTGAAGTAGTCATGAACCCATTGTTTGGGGCGTATTTATGAAGTTGCATATATATTGTACGTATGATTTCTCAGGGAGTTTAAAATATGCAATAATGAACAACGACAGCATTTGGGGCTTATAGTAAATACATACATTCAAGTTTGTTATTGCTGTTCTTCCTCTAAGGAATAATAATTTCCCACTGCATTTAAAAACAAAATCCTTCTCAGAAGATGTGAAAAAATAAACAGCTCAACAAATACAAAAAGTTATGTATTGTAGTAATTGTCTTTACTAATGAGCATTGGAAAATAATTGTACATATTATATGTATGGTCCGACTACCATTTGACTAAAAACAATCTTATATTTTTTAACGAATTTTCCCTTTTCTTTTTTGCCTGCTATGTCACACTACAACGCTTTTAATATTCAATACTCATTAGTGTTGGACGGGGATTATAACAATCGGGTTCGAGTTTTTGAGCGTTGAGTAAAGGCATCTGACAAAAAACCAAAAAAAAACGTGTCATTTGACTACTTCAATAAGGCAGTCCAAAAATGGGATCTAGCATAGTCTATTAAATAAAAAATATCCCTTCATCAATATGACAGCGAAATGTATTAGGAATAACGGAGTGGTCCATTGAAATCTAAGCACTTACTAATTGAATAATTAATGAAGGTTCAGTGATTGACATTAAATCATATTTCTATATATTCAAGTATAAACAATTTTTTATAAAACAAAACAAATTGTTGAAATTATATTGTTAATTTATAAATTATATCTTGTTGAATTTAAATGTTCAGATTTTAATGGATCACTCGGTAAAGGCTATTCGAGATATACCCAAATATTTGGGGTTTAGTGGAGTTTTCTAATAATTTTTTGGGTAGATGGAATCATTTTGCAGAAAATTGTCGACTTGAGTAAAGTGTAGTTTTTTCCGAGTTTGATTAATACACGATTCAACACTAATATTCATCATCCATGTATTCGTATGAATGTACATAGTATTTACAAAGTGTTTGTAATTTAAAACCTTTTTAAAAGGAAGAAAAGAAGTGGAAAATCCATCAGTTTGTCAAGAGTATTTTACTATTGTAAAATGGACGTAAACTTTAAAATATAATAATATTGTGTAGAAAGATTTTTTTTTTTTTTTTTTTTTTTTTTTTTTTTTTTTTTTTGCTGGATAGAAACACGTTCCATAATGCAATAACTCATAAATGTTGAGTTCTTTCTTTCTTTTAAGAAGTGGGTACGTGTAAGTAGTCGTTTCTTTTTGGAGGAAATCCTCATCTCTTTGAAACTCTGTTTATGACCCGTACTTTTGTGCGATTTATGATTTTGAGACATCGTCTATATAATAAATAATATCTGAGTGTTGCGCCCCTCCATATTTGTTTATTTGTTTGTCTCCATTGGGACCCCCATTATGTCTTTCCTTCCTCCTTGGTGGGTGGGTGGTCAGTAAGCAAGCAAACAAGCAACAGGAAACCTGAGTGTACTTTCTAAAAATTTATTAAAGTTAGATTTGAAAGAAAATACTCAAACTAAGAAAAACAAATCAGTTTTTTCAAGAACACCTCGAATCATTATCAAAACTACAAGCATTTGAATGATAATATTAAGCTAAATTTCTAGTATCAGTACGGTACAAGTTGCAATTTATTCATCGTATAAAATCATATTCAACCAATCAGAACAACAAAAATTGAAAGATGTTCTCCTTTCAATTGGTATTTTCCTTAATTTAATTTTAACCAATACTCATGAGTGATTTAACTACCAAACATCTTTTAGAATACTAATTATTAGTTGGTAATGAATAAAGTATATTAAAAAATTCCCGTCTTCGCTCTATATGTAAAACAGAATGCTATTTCGTCCGTCGCACTTTTTATTCCTACCAACCACAAAAGTGATAGCTTCGAGATATCTGAAATTTGTATAGATGACTATGATTTCCAAAGATATTAATACTAGCAGAAAATATGATTAACAAGTCAAGAGAACGAGAATTTAAGGTAGAGCTTTAAACGAAATAAAAATAAAATGATTCTTCCTTTCTATAGATGTGAAGAAAAAAAACTTCCCCGTGACATTTCAAATGATTTATAATAAAAAAGTACCGAAATTATGTATATCCTTTCCAATGAAAAAACGTTACAAAATCTTATTGCTTCTTCATTGGTTTTCGTCTAATATATTTAAATGGATTCAAGATCATTATAAATTTTTTTTTTTATTATTCACTTATTATATTAGTTTGATCGTAGACCTCAAAAAAATGTTTATTTTGCTTTAGTTTTTTTTTCTAGAAATATGATCAAGGGGATGAGGAATTTCTTGGAACTTTATGGTTGAACAAATGTTGGATTTCCACTCCCTTCTCTTTCTCTCTTGATTGCACATGGCCTGTTGGCTAATCAATCAAATAATAATAATAATATTTTATACACTTCTCAATGGATTGTACAATTTATATATACATTGTATATAAGTCAATTTGATTGACATTAATTCACTTCATCGTTCTTCTACCAATGGAACGACAATGTTTATGAGAATTGTAACTTAAAAGGGGTCTTCTGCATATTTATGTCCTACCATCAGAGTGGAAATCGGTTACATCAGTTTGATGATGCATTGGTTCGAATTGCTTGCAAGTTTGTAGGTATTTTGGCTGGTATTCTCTTTTTGATGGAACGTCAAAGAGAGTTGTTTAAGAGACGTGGACTCAGATGATGATGAACCTACTCATTCATGAGTGGGCAAACTTTTTAGTGAAATTCAGCTAAACATTTTGTTCAAATATAATTTGTAGAAAAAAAAAGCCAAAATGTAATATTCTAATAGTGGCTTAACTATGTTTGTACAAATAAGGGCTGAAGAGTCGGAATAGGTGCTTTTTTTGGTAAAATCGAAGTCTGAAAATTTGTACCAACTCCGGATACAAAAATTATTATAATTTAAGTAAATAAAACTTATTTATAAGCTAAGGCTTTCATTGAGTGTTCGTAAAGGGTTCTTCTAAATGGTTTTACATCATAGGTATTAAGTACTATTAATTTATGAAACTTGATAGTTACCTCATGTGTAAGTTTATTTCGCCAATTTTCAACGGGCTCCATAGTCTATATAATCACAATGCCAGAATATATCTAAAGTATTAATTATTACGTGGGGTAGAACATAGCCACTATCTATAATAGTTCATTGCTTAGTCTTGTAAATAGGCAATGCCATCAGAGAAAAGTCTAACATTGTAGTGAAATGTTTTGTGTATTGTGGTTCCTTGGTTACGAGTGTATAAATTCTGTTCAGAACTTATGAATATATTAGCGATAGATAGATTTTGATCCATTTCGTTTCTTTTTCATCTTGCTAAATATCTTATTTTGCAAATATTTTTGTATAGGTGGCAGAATTATTAACTACATATAACTAATAACAAACTAAAGCTATAAGTTAAATCTATATTTATGGTCTCTAGACTTAATGACTCAATACATATAGGTATAGACAATATAATATATTATTAAAAAAATAGTGTGTGGGAAAAAGGCCTGGTACAAACTGATTTGAACCTTTTCCTTTACTCTTTTTGGAGAAGGGGAAAGGTTGCGAGGTAGAATAAAGTAACTACTAATATTTTATTCAATATATCCAATATTTTATTTTCAAAAATATTTTAATACATTAAAGCATCACTTGAATCACTTTTACAACTATTATTAGAAGGTTTTTGACAAATAACATAAAAGTATTTTCCATGTCACATACGGGTAGTAGTTTGCCCTACTCTTTACTAACTAAAGGCTGCCTACCACATCATCAAGTGTTTACATGTATGCGTGTATAGACTTCCATATATCGAAAATTCATGCATATATTTTCACTGAAAAGTGACACAAACTAATAATTAGTAGGGATATGAGTATTGTCACAAACAAGACAAGCCCTTTGTGACAAAACACAATTCAATCATGAGCAAAATATCAGATAGGGAAATAATATTTTAAGGATATCGGATCAGAAAATATTATGATATAAAATCAATCCCTTTTGTTTTTGTATCTGAAGAATATAAATGACGAACTCTCGAAATCAAATATGTAGATAGATAAAATACCCACAAATGTACATTCCTTTCAGTTTCTCAATGTATGTACATAAATACAATTTGGATATACCTATAAATCATGTAAATAATTTAAATTGTACAAAGTTTTGTTTATATGTAAATATTTACGGGTATGTACAATGTAATATACGTTACAAAAATACATCGATTTCCTTCTAATTAAGTTTTATGATGGAGTAAAAAAATTTAAGTAACATTTTTTTAATTTTTTTTTTCGAGCGTCCAATCAATTCCCTCCCAATCACCAACAAACTATGTTTAAACACATATTTTTATGTATTTACATAAATATATGAATACATAATTTATAACCTTGTATGTAAATACATTCTATGATGTAATTGGATTGAAGATGAGCTCAATAGTTGTTTGTTCCTCTTGTAAATAGATGGATAGGTAGTTGATACTATCAAAGTCATTATTATCATTTATTTATTTTAGTGCGTCTCTGTTTTTTTTTACATACGTAAAAAAAAAGCTAAACATAGCTCTTGTTTGTTTTATCATAGTCCTTGTTGTAGCGTCATGTGAGGTCTTGTATTTTTGAATAATGCAGTTTACTTCTTGAATGGAGTCTTTCTTGAAAAAAAAAAAAAAATAGGGGGAAGAAAACAACGATACCTGTTGTTGCTGTTTGCAATTATTTTCTCTTTCATCTTGCATTTGACAAATAATTATAATTATTGAACCTTATGTATTAAGTCTTCTGTCCCCTCAACTTTCTCTTAGGATCTTCCATGTACATCCATATATTAATATTGGGCTTTGCCTAACAAGCAACAAAAGATATACAAACTTCGGAATAGCCTGGGGTCTCTACTTTACGTCAAGAGTAATCCACGATGAGCAGAGCTTCTGGAGTTGATGTGACGTGTTTATTAAAGAACGACTTTCGGGAACGTACTAGAATAAATAAAGTCTGGGTAGTCCTGGCGTAGGGTATTTTGCAAAATATTGCACCAACAAAATATTAATTACTTTACAGTGTCTTACCTAAAAGTCAAAATGGAGCTTTGAGGATAGCATTCAAGGGTATAGCAAAGTTACAAACAATGGTTGTAAAGAGTGCGTCACTGAGATCCCATATTTCAAGAAAAGTGGCTAAGTTGGATTTAAGGGAGTTCAATATTATGGAAGTCCTTTGCCGGAGCAAGATTTAAGA
This sequence comes from Lepeophtheirus salmonis, assembly GCF_016086655.4. NCBI lineage: Eukaryota > Metazoa > Arthropoda > Copepoda > Siphonostomatoida > Caligidae > Lepeophtheirus > Lepeophtheirus salmonis. The sequence goes on from NC_052131.2 coordinate 37,312,235, forward strand.
TTATCTTTTTTATGCAAATTATATACATTTATATTAATATACGTGTATAACTGTCTATATGATTATCTGGAGAAGAAAAAAATATATATATCTTGAGTTTGGTCTGAAAATGGAACTTTTTTTAGGACCAGGGTCCTAGCCAAGTATAAGGTCAGCAAGTCCTGATCGTTACTCATTTTTTTTAGGTGTTTGAACACCAAATATGCGCAATTAAATACAATTTAGAACAACTTTATGAGACAAGGTATGAAAATTGTGATATACATCAACAAGGACGGATTAACCTTATAGGCTATTCCGTGCACGAGATTGAAGAACCTCATCTTTTTCATAATTCTGTAAGACTGAACTAATTCCTTCCAATTTCAGTCTGAACTTTTATGGTATTCACATTTGGTATACACAAAAATCGCACAAAAATAAATACATGAATGTGTTGGTTTTTTTTAATATAAAATAAAATCCTTTATATTTTAATAAATGAATTTCATGTCCCTAAATTTCAGTCCAAATCTATCTTGAAATAATGGCTTAAATATGAACAAATAAATAAATAAATCCGCCTCAGACCGAGTCTAAACACTGATATATATTAAATGTAGAAATTATCTGGCTACAAGATGTTTACTGTTCCACCCTCCTTATTAATGAGCATATATATATTTAATCCATCTTTAATTGGGACCTCTTGGGAATTAGGGATGAGAGTTATTTATTTATTATTCATAAATAGTATGACTAATATTAATTATTATTGATATTCATCCTCAACCTATTAATAGAATGGGCATCAGGGGTGATACACAAGGAAATATTTACTTGTTGTATGGTTTGAGTTTATATATCTATATATACATATGAAAAGTGAAATAATCACGTGACTTTCATTTTCTTCTTTAAAAAGAAGAAGCAAAGAGTAGGAGGAGAAGATGTTTTGAAGAAGAAGAAATAAAGAAACCAAGTGAGGGATCCGTAATTTTTCTCTTCTTTTAAAGACCAATTTATTATTACGAGGAATGAGGAAGCTGAAGGAGGAGCGCTGGTTGATGATGTGAGGAAAAGAAGGAAGAAGAAGAAGAAGGAAGAAGAGGTTGAGACCAACACAAAATTATTATTTCCTACTACATATATACAATATAGGGCCTGCTCATTGTTGCATGCTGACTTAGGAGCGAGAGCGTTTGTTTCTAACGGTTTGGAGGAGAAAACGGTGAACAGGTAGTTCCATGTGTTCCTGGATACCACCAGCGCACACGCCTAGGTTGGCTACACAATAATAATAATCATAAGAAAAATAACAATAAAGAAAAATTTCTCCTTCGTCCCCCTGTTGCCTCAGTGAAATCAGTTGGATATCTGCTTACACAAGTGTTGCTTAGGTAGTGAGTTTACTCCATCTATAGTGTAATAACATCTAATAGCTTACAATTAAAAAAGTACTCAAATAAAGTCATAGCAATCAACCCATCAAATCTTGCTTTCATTTACCCAAAATCATCTTCAACATGAATGAGTAGTGAGTGAGGTCTGAGGAGTAAAGAAAGGGCCCCTAAATAAAACAGAAACATGGTGAATCTCTTAGAGAACAAAATGGCAACCTCTTCCTCCAACACAGATCCCAAAACTGGAGTGGTTAAAATTGAAGTTCTTGATGAACTCTTTGGCTATGGATGGGATGAACAACCCTCCAAACAGCCTTACTACTCACCCCCTACCTCCACCACGTCTGGGCCCAACAGTCTCCTACATAACAACAACAATAATAATAATAATAACGGTGACAAAATCATGGATAAAGTTGTTCTGGGGCATCCGGACACTACGACAGCCTCTCCCATCCATGGCTCCAGCATTGTCACGAGTAAAAACCATAGCAAAAAAGCTTCTTTCACTGCAAAAAGTAAGGACATTGCATTTTCTTTTTAACTAGTCACAAATTATAGTAAATAAAACATTTGGTAGAGCATTTTTTTTAAATTTCTCCATGACGTTAAAAAGTGTCAAAGGACTCCAAAGGGATAAAAAAGGTTGAGAATCACTCTTGTACGTACTAAGCGTTCTTCTTTAATTCCTTCCTTCTTTTGTAAAATGTGCTGAGGGTGGTTGTCTCCTTGATTCTCTTTAAAGGAAAAAAATGTATCCAATTTTCTCTTGCTTAAGGCCAAAAAAAAAAGCAAGAGAAAAACGGTTGAAACACACACATTTTTAAGGGTCTAGGATTACATTTCTAGGAAGAAAAGTGCAAAAGGGCGAGAGAGGTGCTAAGAGAAGGAATTCATAAGATTGTTTGTATTGAAGGCACTTGCAACTGATTTTGATGATGATAATGATAAAAAAAAAAAATACTTGATCTTATAATATGTACCTTAAACATTCTTTTTTCATTCACTTTTTTTGGCAGTCACTGGGGTCATTAAATTATTAAAGAAAAAATATATATAAATAAATAAATATAGATTTGGCTACTCATTTTGATGCCGAGAATGATTAAGCATGACTACTTCATTTTACCTTGAAAAAAAAAAAAGAAAAAATGCAATTTTATAACAATGCATATATAAAGTTTTTGTTCTTTAATTTAGTTGAAAACTTTCTTTTTACTGTTAGTTAGTTTTTTTGCTCCTTCGTCTTAGTATGTGATGACGACGTCGACTCAGTACTATGTATGTAAGACGGGATCACGTGACTCAGGCATTGACGCAAATTTGACGCTAAATATTTTTAGCGTGCACGGCCTTGTGTTTATTTTTATTTTTATTCCTAAGTGGTATTTTTTTTTACTACTTTTGGAAAGTTATACCTGCTCATTTCGTAACTTTTTGCACCCAAAATGATGTGTATGGAAATGAACAAATAAAGGGTAAGATCCCTTAGTTATAGGTAGGAGAAATATCCTTTTTTTTTTTCCTTCTTTTTACGTGGAAGGAGCCACATACGTCCCTCCTTCACATATATTTGTTATTCCTCAATGAACAGAAACGAACGACATAATATGTAATATTTCCGCTCCTAAGGTACGCACGGTACTTTACCTCCATTTCATCATCATAGCACCGTCTCCTATACATACACAGGAGGCAGTAAGTTTTTACATTTTTTCTTTCTTCATACTCGGATGACAATGATGATGCCTTTTGCTTGCTATTGCGTGGATCAGTCACGTGTCCACTAATTTCACATTCAGACGTATGTTACATACTCCCTGCTATGTAAAGCAGCTCCAGCCAGCTGAATACCATCATCACAGAGATTCCATATTTCTAAAATACCAAAATTTGTGCGTGTTTGTGTATGTGTGTGAGATCAAATCCCTGGTGCTCTGAGATTGGTTACAATGAAAATTAAAAATCGTGAATGTGACTCCCTTCTCGAAATAAGTAATTCTCTTTACAATACCAGGAGTGGAAATAGTGCTTGCGGTGGCTCAGACTCTAACAGCTCTGTTCATAATGGTAGGATTCTTTTTTAGGAATCCTTTTTGAAATATATATATATATGCTTATGTGTTTATACTTTAAAGTTGTAAAATAAACTTTCACTCTAGAAGAAACAAACTTTCATGATGATACCTTGTGTCTATATTTCTTTGCTCTGTACTAATCCATATCTCTTTTTCAGCCCAAATTGAAATTATACCCTGCAAGGTATGTGGAGACAAGTCCTCAGGTGTTCACTACGGCGTCATTACTTGTGAAGGTTGTAAGGGCTTCTTCCGTCGTTCTCAGAGTTCCGTCGTCAATTATCAATGTCCACGTCAGAAAAATTGCATTGTGGATCGAGTGAATCGGAATCGATGTCAGTTTTGTCGTCTACAGAAATGTTTGGCACTAGGGATGTCACGAGATGGTAAGAACATTTTTTTTAAATTCCTTTACCCTCTTTGGAACTGAACTGGGATTCTTAAAATATGGGGGTGGAAGGGGGCCTTTCTGAAAATACACATATATTTATAAGTGTTGGGTTTGGGTCTATAAATCCTAAACCAGTCTAAGAATATTATAATTTTTGACCGTGACGCGTAATTTCATTCCCACTTTGAAGAGGGATATTTTGCGACGTTTATGTTTTTAAACTAAGTCGTAGTTTTTGTGTGGGGCTGTAGAGGGATGCCTGGGCAATCTGGAGCTCTGGAGATGACTAGTGATAGATGGTCGATGAGCAACGGATACAACTGATTTATGGATTAGAAAACACATTATAATAAATGTTAATAGTGAGTAGAATTGGAATAAACACCATAAGTCATTCATATCCGTCTTCCATCCATCGCTAGTCATCGATGACTCATGACCTTCCTCTACATTCCTACATAAGTATAAACCGCATGGCGTCACTAAATATCCCTTTTCTAAGTTGGAATTAAATGTCCGGGAATGAAGAGAGAAGGAATGAATTTACTAGGAAGGAAATCATCTAGCACTGTTTTTGACATGAATATTTCCTTTCAATTTTGACGGGTACTGACAAAAAAATCGATCATAATACTCTTTTTTGCAAAAAAAAATAAAAAAAGGGGAAGTCCACGTTTTCAACCACAATTTGGAGCAGAAATATCCCATAAGAACAAACCAAAATAAAATTTGGTTGCAAACCGAATTTTTAGCATTAATATACTTTGTACTTTAATAAATGTAGTAAATCTTGAAGGGGGGCAAATGGTGTTTACGGTAGACATGAGGGGCGATAATTCCCCTCCCTACTAATTGGGCTAATGTTGTACTTATTCCAATTCTAGGGGGCCTATAGTTAATTTATAAATAATTAGAAAAAAATTAGAAACAAAGGAAAAGTTGCAAACAGGGCTCTATGTATCTATATTGTACATAAATTTCCCCTTCCCTCTTCTTAGCTCAATTCCAGACGACTAGACTCCCTATTCTTGTTTTTCCATACTGCGTATATATTAGGCGAGACTCTAGACTCCTAATATAACTTACTTACTACAAGAAAGCCATCTCTTTTTCTCCCTCTTAGAAATGTCCTTACAAGACGACAGAGAAATATCATCTAATAATTACTATATCTTCCTAAGCATATATTATAATATCTAACAAATTAATCACATATCAAAACGTCATTTCTAATTATCTTCCTCTTTCCACCCTCTTTTCTTCTAAGTAAGTCCCCACACTTGTAATTTAAAGCAATAAGAAAAATATGATTCTAAATTTTTCCCCAAAAAAAGTAAAAATAATTTTGATCCATTTGCCGAATTGTATATTTAAATAATAAAAGACGTTGCGGGATCCGAAAGGATTTTATTTTCTCCAACTCTTCCTCGCGGGCTTATCCAATATCTCTCTAGCTCAGTGGTTCTCAAACTTTTGACAGTGTGTTCTACTAGCTCCACCAATGGTTAGCCCAAAGCTATAAAACAAGTGGCGTATGATAGCTTGAGTAGATTTATGGCCATTGTGGGATTTCATGGAAGATTTCGCTTTTTATGAGTGCAGTAATGATGTCACTTTATCATTTTCTTCCCATCGGAGAGTTTACTTTGTGAATGCAGTTAATGGAGGTTTTATAGTTGGTTATAGTCTGAGCATTTCTGAGAGTGGAAGGAGAAAACGGGTCTGAGACGCAACGTACTACTGAATTAAGAGCCATGTTTACATTAGCTGTCTGGTATATCATTTTTGAATGAGAAAATATATTACTGATATAAAGGGAAGACCCTCTAAACATTAGCAATTGAGAGGGAAAATATGTATAATATATATTTTAATATTGCATTTTTTTAAATACACCAAGTAGATAGGAATTCACCATTTATTATCGAGATGTTAACAGGACAAAGATCTATTAAAGTATAAACAAAAAAAAAAAAAGGCGCACGCGCCAACCTTTATTCCGTTTTTAATCACATATCTGTTATTTTCATTTACTTTTTTAACGAGTAGTATTCAAGCATATTCGACACTCCTACTCGACACAAAAAGTAGTCACATATAGCCAACTATATTTTGACAATTACTGTTCAAGTGGTCTTTGTTTCACTACTTGCTGACTAACTTTATTTTGATTTATTTTACGTAGACCCCAGTTTTTAGAACCACTGCTAGTAGAAAAAATGAATATTCAATTGGACAGCCTCAAACTCACATACATGTATATTATTTAACGTGATTAAAAGTATATATATATATGATATTATTAATTTCTCCTCAAGACATTTTCTATTGATTTGCCTCACTCAGTCTCTGCCTTGCTTTCTTTGTTTGTTCAATCATTGTTGCTGCGGCCAAAAAGATACTATATATATATATAAATAGTATATACTTTAACAAATAAAAATATATATTATAGAGTACCTACGTATTTCTGTATATACTAAATACGACTCTTTTTTTAAAGAAAGAAAGAAAGATAAAGAAACCCTAAGTGAAATGACGTCACGTATATGAATGCTCCAAAGACCTACTGACTGAATTACATTGTATGTGTATATGTAATGTTTTCTGTGCACAATATGTGAGTGTGTGTTGAAAGAGGGGAGTTATTTTTAAAGGGGCGGAAAATCCGGAAGGGATGATGAAGGAAACATGCAACTTTTTCTTTCTATTCTTTTTTATTTTGCCTGCTTTGCCTTCCCTAATAAAACAAGTTTTACTGCTTTTTTTTTTTAAATAAAGAAAGAAGGGAAAAGAAACAAAAAGTCATAAAATATGTTATAATATTATACACATATATATATTTAATATAGTTCACTATTTTTTCAAAGAATCAGCGGACCTAACAGCCAGACCATGTACTTACTTATACTGTATATATAATGATTAATGCCCCAGAGTGACAAAGTTTTACTTGAGGGCCCTGCTATCGCATGGTTTCATATCAGCTGTTGCTGAGGAAATTTATGCTAATTGTGTGGCTTTTTGTAATTGTCTAATTTATATATTATATATGTATAAAATAAAGTTTGTTCCTTCTGCAATAGCTGAAATGAAATCATGGGATAGAACTGCAGTCACAATCCATGTATGTAAGTCTATGACAGAGTTGAAGGAACTTTTTTTAGCATTACCCCTTTAAGAACGTGTAGTAAAATGAATTTATCCCAAGCTAGTGATAATGTTAAATTACTCTATTAGCGGTCAAATTCGGTCGGATGTCAAAGAAACAAAGGGAGAAGGTTGAGGATGAAGTCCGCTACCACAAGGAAATGAATAATCAACAAAGTGGAGGCGGTGGAGCACTCACTCCTTCTGGCCGATCCTCTCATAATGGTAACTCTCCAGATTCTTCCTGTTTTGATACACAACAACAGCCCTCTTCGACAGACATGTCCTATGAAGGAGGTGGCGCCACCTCTGGGTATGTATACAACCTTGTTGTTTATTTGAGTGAATGATTAATATTAATACATTTATGATTATAGATTTTCCTACGGATCGGATCTGTCCCCCTATAATGGAGGCTATACTTTTACAAACATCCCTCCACCTCCCCATCCTCCACCTCCTCCGCCACAACAACAACATCCTCAACCTGGTAGTGAATGGACAGACTATGGGAATGTGGACTCGACCACGAGTCCCTTCGACTCCCGCTCCACTCCCCTAGACATACCAAATCCTAATAATACGAACAGTTCTAATAGTAATAATAATAACAACAACAATAATTCAAGTAACAGTGGAGGGATCCATCGAGCACCGGGGCCGCCAGAGAGCCGGATACCTTCAACCAGTACTGCATCAACCTCGTCATCCTCATCCAGTTCATCATCCTCCTCCACTTCCACTTCTACGACCACGACTTCATCATCGGGGAGTGCGAGTAGACACAATAATAATAATACAAGCACGGCCGCCATACCCAAAGCAGAGTCTCCTTCTACCCTCGTCGCAGTACCAGGTAAATTTCTTTCATATAACTACTCTTTTGACGATGTATGTATATTCATAATAATCAAACCTGGGGCTGTATGCGTACAGCACATTACGTATGTACAAGTATGTACCGGGTGGAAACTATAAACTTACACACTTGGAAAGCAAAAGAAAATAGCCTCCCATTCTTCAATTATGCACTTAAATCAAATCTTTATTCATCTTTTTCTGATACATAGCAATGGCAAATTGATTTATTATATTTGACCCCCATTGGCTTCACAGATGGCAAATACTCTCTTGCAAAAAAAGTTACAATCAGCCCACTCCTCGTCGACGGAGGCCTTCATGGCTTCAACGGATGATACAGGCCCTCCTGTCAATGTGCCACCAGAATGAAAAGTAAAGGGGATTGACGTCTAGACTGTATGGTGGCCACATTCACTTGTCCAGAAAGCGATATTGTTATCTATGTTGGTCTGAGTGGGTCCCCCATCTACCTAATAGACGATGTTGCCATCGGGAAAATTTGTCTGTAACCAGGGAAGCAGTTTCGTCCTGAATACGTCAACGTACTTGACTGCTGCAAGCCTGTAACCCTCCAATAATTAGTTAAGAGGGCCACAATACCTTGCGCCTTAGTGCTAGGCTTCCTTTTTATCGTATCGTTTGTGTATCGCTTCCCCTTAGCATTGTAGATGGTCTTACGAGCCATTCCCGTAAGCCTGGCTACCTCTGTTGGAGTGGTACACGCACGAAGAAGAGTTAATGCCTTGAATCTCACTACTATGATATGTCTCGTCCGATTTAAAAAATTCAAATAGCAGTAGGTGCTGGAGATATATAGCTATCTATACAATTATAGAACGTTTTAATTTCTTCACACATAACCTCTCAAACCCGTATAATACAAGTGTGTAAATTTCAAGCTTCCACCCGGTATATGCATAGACATTATATTAGGAGAATAAGAAATCCACATAAGTCTCTCTTTCCTTTTCTATTATTTTTATACAGTTATATTATTATAACTGTACTATTACGATGATGGTACAACTATCTAATAAAATGTTAATACTATTTCTTCCCCTCTTTCGTTTTTGATACGAGATATATATATATATATATGTATACATCTCTTATAAAGTGTCTTTTTTTTTTTCTCTTTCTATGTAAATTTCTCAGGTGGATAATGGGTATATCCATTCATTTAATTTTAATTTAATAGAGACATACAAATCCCGTAATAACTCATACAACAACTACCACTAATACATTGGGTTGGCTGAGAGTCATAAACAAAAATTACTTACATCATAATATATATATATATATATAGGGTGAGTTAACACAAAAGCAAAATTGAAATTATATAGACTGATCCATTAAAATCTGAACATTTAGAATTTTAAACTTCCTCAAGACATAATTTATTAATCAACAATAGAATTTCAACAAACTTAATTACTATAAATATGTAGATATGTACCTGAGCTCTCTTACTCATTAATTTAGCCACCTTAAGCGGCAATTATGGCTTCCAGGAGGGGGGAAGGCCTGCCGTCCGTTGCAGATGTAGTCATATGTCATGGTGTCCCAGTGCTGACTGACTGGGGCTTTGAGGGCATCGGTGTTTAGATGACGGATACTGCATGTCTTCCCTGGACATGTATTCACAAGTTGTAGTCCAGGGGTTGGCATGAGGGCTTTAGGGGGACCAAAACTATCAAAGAAAGTGTTCAAAAGAGTCAACTGATGAGATAGGTTTCTTTCATTGCTGGTGTCAAAAGTGGCCTCTCCAACCTCAAAAGGCTCTTTCCACCTACTTTTTTATAGCTCTCTGGATAGTTTGGTGTGAAATCCCAAGGTATCTTACATGGGCCCTCATGTTCTTGAGGAGATTGGCTTGGGATGTTTTCTTTAACTCATCCGGATCCAGTTTGCCCTTTTTGACCGGGCCTACAACGTTTAGTACTTGCTGACGGTGTAAACAGTCGTCCTGGGGACGCTCAACTTCTTGGAGTGTACAAAGGAAAATTTGTCGATCAGGTTCATGTGACATTATCTCGACTTATAAGTAAGCTAGAGAGCTCAAGTTTGTTTTGTTTCGTAAACAATTGTACATGCTTTAATATATCGAAATATCCTAACTCCACCCAAACAAATTATTGAATTAGTATGCGTTCAGATTTCAATGGACCACCCCGCAGCACAAAATATTTCATAGACTTATTTCACACACATATCCGGGATGAGTTGAAATACTCAAAAATCCAAACGATACACTGCTTAGAACCTTCAATTAATTTAGGTGATTGAATTTACCTTCATTTCTTTCAAATACATAAAATCTACTCCTTTCTAATTTATTTCTTTGTGATGAGTAATAGAAATAATTTATTGATGGAAAAGTATGACAATTATTTGTTGAAGAATTCACGTCACATATTGAGTTATTCAGACTCAATATAGAGAAATCCCATTCTAATTTGCTTTTGTGTTGAAGGGCCAGATATGTACTAATATGAAAAAGGATTTGATAGAGGGTCTAGCTTCTTCCTTACCTTTACTTAAATATATTTTTAGCCCTCAACAAAATCATTTTAAGAAATCTCTTTGACTACTAACTAATTAACGACAAAATTCTTCTCTATACTAAACCTGTAGGCATGAAACATCCATCTCAGACCTCATATGGTAGTAGTAATCGTATTGGTATGACGATCAAACAAGAGGTAACGGATATGATTTCCGGACAAACGCATCTCGAAGGACGAGAAGAGGAGGATCCGCTCTCTATGGGGTATGATGTTGACAGTACGAGTAACTTTGCCACACATCAACCGTCTAAAAGTCATCATCATCTCCAACCCCCACCTCATCCTCCTTCTCTTCATCCTTCACATCATCAGCCAAATCATCCATCTCATCACCATCCTCATCCAGCAGTACAACAGCAACAGCCGCCAGTACATACACAACACCACCAGCCACAGGCGCAACAGCATCCTGGACACCATCATCATCCCTCAGGGAGTTTTAGCAGTGGAATGCACAACAATCACGAACTTTATTTATTACAAGAGGAACTCCAGAATGGTACACAAATCATCCCCAATCACTACCCTATCAATTAGCAAAGCAGCTTCCTTTCTTAATTACCACTTAATTTCTCACTTTTTAAAAACATCTAACAACCTCTTGGGGTTTGATTTTCCCTGCTTCTAATTTAACAACCATTCATTTAACAAACAACCCATCTATGAATTTTAATTAATAAATATACATTCATTAATAATAACTCATTAGACTAGACGCTAACTATATATATATATTATAGATCCAGATAGGATTGGAGTCCTTTTGACAAATTCCATATTTGAAGCGCATACCCGTACGAGCCTTTTAACACGCAGTCAGATTCATGAACAATGTAAGCAGGGTGTGGATCAAGTTAAACTATACACCTTTAAAAACATGGTAACTATTCAACTTATCAAAATGTTGATCTACGACATATATTTTATGGGTTCTTTTATTTTTATTTTTGTTATTTCTAGTCTCAGGAAGAACTCTGGTTATGTGCAGCTCAGAAGCTGACAAATGTCATTCAGCAAATCATTGAATTTGCGAAAATGGTTCCAGGATTTATGAAATTCCCTCAGGATGATCAAATCACTCTTCTTAAAGGAGGTATGTACAACATGCAATGCATCAATCATTTATTAATAAACTCCTTTTATTCATTTCCAGGAGCATTTGAATTAGCGGTGATAAGAATGAGTCGTTACTTTGACCTTAGTCAAAACGCTGTTCTCTTTTTCGACATCATGTTACCAATGGAGTCCTTCATGACAACGGGAGATACGGGAGAAATGAATTTAGTCAATCAAATCTTTGACCTTGCAAAAGGTTTTGCGGAACTCCAGCTTTCAGAAGTGACATTGGCTCTCTATTCAGCATATATACTTCTTCAAGAAGGTATTGCAAATTATACATATCTACTAGTGTTGGGGTTCGGTCGAGAAATCCTAGACCGGTCTGATAACTTTATAGTTTTTGTTGGACCGAATTAGTTTGATACAACAAAATAGCCCGGTCTAGACCGGTTTCATACAAAAGTTCGATCCAGTTTGGTCCTTAAAAAAATTGGCTTGGACGGATTTTACATATAGATTGTATATAAAATATCATCATATGTTTTTTCAAGTATCATGGCGTCATGCGTAGTTAAAACAGATTGCTCAGATGATTTTTAATCCCTTTGTCTCTTATGTATACAGTAATTGTTCTAGAACATATCGTGTAGTTTTGATATTTATTTGCAAAATTTATAATGACTGAAACCCAAAAAAATCGGTCCACAAACAGTCCGTCTAGAAAAAATAACTTAAGATCGAACCAAAAATGAATTCGGTGCTGGACCGAGTCTCAACACTAATATCCTCATTTTTGATATTTGTAATTGCGTTTTTAAAAGTTTTATCAACTGAAATCCAATCACTTCGTGTGTTTTGCAACCGGGAGGGGAAATCATTATTAATTGGATACATGAGTTTAAAATAACACGGTGTATTACACTTGAAGTAACTCTTTCGAAATGTTATTGTTATTTAATTTTCTATTTTATCTTGCATTAAGTAATAGTCGCGGTCATAAATAAGAAGATTATCTTATATATCTATTCTTAAATGCACTTAATTCTCTTGTAAAATCTGTTTATTTGTTTTATCTAACTAATGTGTGTAAATATTATTATATCATATAAATATATTGATGTGGCTGCACGGGGTGGACTGTAGTTTCCTTCAAAATAAGAAAATCCTAAAAAAATATAAGGAATATTGGTTTTTTGCAAGAAAAAAAAAATAAATTAACTTTTTTTTTCAAAAAATTAAAAAATTGACATTAAATTGTTTTATCTATGAATTGCTATGGATTCTTAAATTTTTCTCCGAAAAATTTTATTCTGAATTATTTTTTTTCCAAAAAATTTAATTTTATGTGAATTTTTGAAATTTTTTTTACAAAAGATTTAATTTCTTGAGAATAACTATAGACTTTTTAAATATTTCTCCAAAAAAATTAATTTGCTCAATTTCTTCCCAAAAAATTTAATATTTGAATTATAATTTTTGATTTTTTTTTTCCAAAAAATTTAATATTTGAAATATAATTTTTGATTTTTTTTTCAAAAAATTTAATTTTTAAAGTAGCTATCAATATTGAAATTTTTTTGTGAATAACTGGATTTTTGGAAAAAAAACTTGCAAAAAATTTAATATTTTAAAACTTTTTTCAAAAATTTATATTTAAAAATATATATATATATATAAATCAAGCCCCTCTACCCGCCCTTCAAGTATAATCTTGTAGAAGCCCCTGATATATTTCTACATAAATTGATTTCCTAACAATATCATCTTTTTTATGACAGATCGAACGGGTTTAAAAAGCGTGGAAGAAATTCGAAAATTGAATCAAGCTGTATTTCAAACCCTTCAACGCGAATTAACTAATCGACCACCTATGGTTCCTACAAAAGGGGACGTCTCAGTATTGACAAAGTTATTAAATAAAAGACATACGCTAAGGTCATAATCAATTATTAATTATTCATATTCATTTTGTAACTCGTGATTCTTTTTTTAGGGAAATCAACTTTCTTCATACAGAGGCCCTAACACGATTCCGTAGCGGAAATGGTAGCATGATTGAGTTTCCAGCGTTATATCGTGAATTATTTTCGTCCGATCACCCGTCTTAAAACAAAAAACATATAGAAACAACAGATTGAAGCAAGCAAGCAAGCAAAACAAATCAACTGAACAAAACGAATGAAATTATAATTCCTCCTTCCAAAACAAAACACTATTAACACAAATCTTTTATTATATTACGTACACATGAACATTGTCGTCATTTCGTCTTGTTACCTTACTTATTTTGTGTTAAAGTCGCGAATCTCTTAAAATCCCTTTTATAATTATTAACTTATTTTTTTAAGAGAATTATTTTTCAAACTTACTTTATTTGTGGAAGAGTGAGTGATGCTAGGATCGTCTCGATGATATCTCGGCTTTCGGTACGTTACTGCTCTTTTTCTTAGAAGTGTCCGTAGGGGGGTGGGCCTGAGGGGCTCAGGATGAAAAAATATTACGCAAAAATAGGGGTAATTTTGTTTTCTTAAAAATAGGCATTCGTGCAAATTATGCAACAAAGCAAAAAAAAAAAATATTTATAACTATTTCCTAAAAATAGCTATGAATTTTTAATTTTTTTTTTACAAAAATTTAATATTTGAAATTTTATTCAAAAAAACTTTTTTTTGAACAGCAGTGCTGTATAATTATTTTTCCAAGAGACTAAATTCTTCGAGTTAAAATTTTTGGGAAGAGATTAAATTTTATAAAATAACTTTTTTGATTATAAAATTAATTAAATTTGTTTCTTTTAAATTGAAGAATGGGATTTTTTTAAATTAGGATAATTATTGCTGTCTCGGTCCTTATTTACTCGGTCCGGCTCAGTATTATCACGGGTCTCTCGGACTGTCTATACTAGAACAGATTTTAAAAAAAGGTTGAGTGACGGAAATTTATAAGTCTTAGGACTGATATGCAGCACTGAACTGCGCCGGACCCCTGGAGTCTTAAATAAAAACCAACACAACAATAGTCATATCCATCAATATTTTGCAAAGGCGGGGGGTAATTACCCCTATGCTTCCGACGCCACTCTTGTATCACTTTCATAATACATTAGGATTTTACTAATAACATCAACTCTTTTATTTCAGACTGCAATGAAGAAGATTTTTTTTGTAGAAGGCGCTTGATATATTATAAAAAAAAAAGAAGTAGACATTTTGACAGAAATATTTTTTAAATTATATTATTATCCAAAAACTTTTATTATTATCAGTGAGAGTGATTTTTTTTTATAAAACAACAAATATAAGTGTTTCTTGTGATTGATGACTACGAACGATTATTACTTCAACTACGAACCAATAAGAATGAAAAAGAGCTAAAACCTAGCACCTACAGATCTTGTTTGTCCACACCCTCATTTCTACATACAAAAGGACGAGAAAAGTAAAACTGAAGAACTTATGAGAAAAGATTATTATTGATGTTTACAATATTATTATATTAATATAATTACTATTTTTATCATTGTTATAAATATGTTTCAATTAAAATAAGTGTTTTTAATTCATTATTATTTTTTTAAATTTATCATTTTTGGCGCGCCATATTGGGGAGGATTTTTGTATCCAAAAAACTGTTACATGTAAAAGGGAAAAAAGGTGTTGTGTACCTCATAGGGGTGTCCCAAGGGGTTGGGATTGGAGGGGCTATAGCCTCCCCCCAAACTAAGGAAGTAAATTTTTTATCAGAGATTTTTTTCCTCATTCGGGCAAATTATGTCGCAGAGCAAAAAATTTAATATTTGAAATTTTTTGCAAAAAAATTTTATTTTTAAAAATTAAAAATCTATAACTAAGCACAGAGTTGCTATAGATTTTTTATTTCCCTGAAAAGTTAATATTTCAAAATTGTTTTCCAAAATTTATGTATTAATTTTTATTTTTTTTTTGCAAAAAATTAAATTTTTTGTGAATAGTTATAGATTTTTGGAACTTTTTTCAAAAAATTGAAATTTGTTTGTGTGAATAGCTATGGATTTTGAAATTTTTTGAAAAAACCAAGCCTCCACCCCCAAATTTAGTCCTCTTGACGCCCTTACCTCAGCAAATAATATATTAATATTTACATTTTCAATCCTGAGATTATGTCTTTTGAAGCAAAAAAAAAAAAAAAATTAAAAACGAAAAGAAGTTTTTATGAAAAGGAAATAAATGAGGCATTTTTTTGCAACAATTTTTTGTTATCATCATCACACCTCCTCATTGACTTATTATAAACGAAATTAAACGAAAATTCTGGTGCTAAATAAAAAAGTAAAAAAAAAAAAATTTTTTTTAAAGAAAATCACTTTTTCCCCCTAAAAAAGTCCATTATTGATGATTTTTTGAATTAATTTTTTTTGCCTGTAACAAAATTGGATGGAGATTTTTTTTATTATTAGTTAGTAGAACGAGATGATGTTTGAAGAAAAAACCCACAGATTTGTCAGAGAAAAAAAAAACAGTTATAATGCGTGTTTTATGTATTTCAGGATTTTTTTTAAATTCATTATTTCTTACGAAAAGATTCATTGTGTTAACTTATTATTAATTATTATTGCGATTATATTGACTTTACATACAAACATAATATATTAATGAACTGGCGGTAAGAAAACAAAGACAAAATAAGGAAAAAATTCTCTTCAATATATAATTATCATAATTTTAGAAAAATAAATTAAATTATTCATAATTTTAAATGTTTAACTGTTATTATTATTCATTACATAATTAATTAATGACTTGGCGTAGATCTTATTTTTTTTTATAGTT
This sequence comes from Lepeophtheirus salmonis, assembly GCF_016086655.4. NCBI lineage: Eukaryota > Metazoa > Arthropoda > Copepoda > Siphonostomatoida > Caligidae > Lepeophtheirus > Lepeophtheirus salmonis. The sequence continues at coordinate 37,328,534 of NC_052131.2, forward strand.
TTCTTTTTTGTTTTTTCATACAGTTTTATAAAAATTGAAAATGAAAGAAATGTTATGTGATAAAAACCTCTATGTAATTTGAATGGTTTTTTTTGCCTTATAAGAGGGCTTTGTAGTTTTTGGGCAGGGCTACATATTATTAATTAATGTAGACTAGCAATGGATTTGTTATGTCGAATATATTAGCCAATAGTTGTAACAAATTCATTTCTAGTCATTTTATTTTGGGAAAAAAATAAATTATATGTTTTTTTAAAGACAAGAGATTTGTGACCCAAGAATTTGTATTGTCCAAGTACTGTCTATAATTCAAAATGGTTTCTTCTTCATTCTTTTTTTTTTTTTTTTTTATCTCTCTACTCAATAATAATAATAAAACGATGTATTTTAATTTTTAAATCTATTTTTTTGGTACTTTGCTTTTTCTGTGAAATAGTAGTTTTAATAATAAAAGTATATTTTGTGTGCAAGAATAAGGCTAAAACAATTACCCGAGTCTAATTTGAAACCTCGTAAATAGATATTCAATATCCATTTGAAGGGACGTTATATTTTGGGGAGGGTTTGGTTAAAAAATTAGATTTACTCGAAATAAATTTCTGAAGTTCATAGAAATTTTTTTTATAAATCAAGAGCTTTTGACAAAAAATGAGATTTTGAGTTAAAAAATTCCTAAAATTAAATATCAAATATAATTTTTTTTTAAATAAATTCAAATATTAAATTTTTCAGAGAAAAATTTCAAAAATCTAAAGCGCTTGACAGACGATTAAATTTTTTGAAAAAAAATTTCAAATATTAAATTTTCTAGTAAGAATGAAAATTTCCTTAATTGCGGGGGGGGGGGCTATACCCCTGCGCCTACAGACACCCCTGATGTGCCAGGAGAATGCTGCTGTTAAAGATCATTAATATATAATAAAAGTCAGGATAATTCTAAATTCGATTACATATTACATAATAAATAAGTCATAAAATCGGAACAGCAGCAATTTGTTCCATTGTTTTACTAAGCAGGTGATTCTGCTCTGTACTTAGATGGGGGGTAGAGGAGTGGAAGGGTGTTTTTCCTGCATTTTGACGCATGACGACGTCTTAAACAACCTTTTGTTTGACTCATAAAGTGGAAAGTTTAATAAAAATATTTTATATAACTACATATAATATGTAATAGTACACAAAGAAGAAGAGCACACGTTGTACCAATTACATGGTGATGATTATGAAAAGTGTTGCCAAGGAGTCATCAGAGTTAAGCAACTCTTGACATTTTGAGTGTCAAAGATGGGGATTCATTATTTTTTTAGTGATTTTATTAACATAAAGGCTTTCTCGGAGCCCTTGCGCTCAGTGGTGCATCGTCAAGGGATCCACTTTAGATTATATACAGGATCGTTAATCCGGAATACTTTTAACTGCATCCCGATCAATAAGGGAAGTAAAGTAGAGATGTCATTGGATGTGTTTGCCAATTTTGCCAATCATTCACTGGATACGATGCCTAAAGTATTTGCTGGGCTTTACCCCATCCACAGGGGAGACTTGGTTCTATTACTACATGAGGAAGGCTTTCAATGAGTCGTTGCTGTTGTGTGAATTGGCAGAAACTTTCTTTTCTTCTAACACCCCTTTAAATTAGTTATCCATGGGATTATTATAGAGGGAGTTAGATGACCGGGTTTGAGTATGCCAAAATGACACTTTCTCTTCTTGGGTCATGCAGTCCTTGTGGGAGGAGGGCGAGTCTTGTTGCAACAGGAACTTGACACCATTGGCCTCAGCTTTAATCCAAGATATCATCACTTGGTTCAACAGTAATTTACAGAACCTGTCAGGACACACCTTCCTCTTTGACTGATAGGGGGGCTTAACACACTGCTGTTACTCCCAATGACACTAAAGGTTATGATGCTGGATGGAATCCTGGTCTTAAAGACGTTGGGAACATTAGCTCTCTTTGTGGTCAACCATTTGTCGTTTTGGGATGATGTGAGATCAGTCAACAGTTCCATCTAGTGGTATATGGAGTAACGCTATAAATATTGTAATTATTCCGATTGGTCATAAATCATAATGGATCTAGGAAAGCTCGCCTTTTGGAAAATTTCCCTTAGGATTGATTACCCTGTAAAAATTTGCCTTGGTTAAAGCTTGCTCTGTGGAAGAATCGCCTATTTAATATGAATTATAATCTCACTTATGTAATAACCAATGAGTTTCAAAATAGCTAATGTTATATTCAATAATAAATATAAGATAAAAGAAAAATAAATAAACACGACAGCAATTCGAAATAAAGAAGTGCTACTCACTTAATTATCCGGTATCAATTATTCATATTCAAAAAGACTCATGGATTGACAAAGAAACATCAAATCAGATTTCGTAAGAGCAGTGATTTCCACTTCGTAATGAGCCAGGGCGTGTCTGAAAAAGAGGCAATTAGATGTGGTGATGGATATCACTGAGGGGATTCAGGGAGGTACGTAAAGGTCGGGTCGTAGGAAATGAGAGACGTAAGACAGGAAAATTTATTCCTCATCTAAATTCCACCTCTGTAGATGGAATATGATAAATTTAGAAATCCCAGTACTCGAGTATTTTTGTTTGATTAATGTCCGTTATGATTATCTCTGAATTAACTACTCCATTAAAAAATTAAGGTGGACTAAAATTCAATATGTAATATTAACCAAATAAAATAGACATCTAAGCCCATAAATTTTAGATGACAAGCATAATCAAAAAGCTCAAATCATACCTAATACAATCTAATGTTATTTGCAAATATAGTGGCCTGTAAAAAAGACTATGCTCAGGTATCACAAGATGCAGAAACATCGACAGCTGACTTAAATATACACTTCATATTTTGAGTTAGCGGGTGAAGGAAACATTTATTGATAGCAGATGGGTCATTCAATAAATTGACACATTCAGGTTTGAAATATATATAATCAAGGCTATTAAAAAAATATATAAAAGAGCTTGTATTTTATTTTTTAGAAAAATAAGATTCGAAATACAATGCTAAAAGAGCCCTGCATATTATTTTCTAAGCTAATAAAATTATTGTCCCAAGCCCGATCACGCTAACTCCGACTCTGGCCTCACTTATTATCCTCATTTCGACCCATATTAAACCGTTTTCCTAAAAAACCGCGCTGTAAAAAAGTGTATATCTATACAACGTAAAATAGGTAAAAATAAATAAGTTGCATGGCAGTACATCTGGGCTAGGTATGCCGAATATAATAGGTTAGAGCAAAGTATTTTGTTATATTTTTCGCTTTATTCAATGCTTGTTAAAAAGTTTTACAATTATCCAATTTAAGTCAAGTATGTCCCGTTCTGTTTGATGACAGATCCAACTTCATTATGACCTTCTCGTGGAAGCCTTTGTTCCTATTGGCAAAAATACAACTAAGTTTCATAGGCCTGTATTGATGTCATATTCGCACCCCAAGTGCGTTGGCCATAGACGGGAAGAGGTAGTAGTTACTTGGCCCTGGGTCCGGAATGTAGGGTTGATGCATAAGAACTTCTCATCTTAGCTCCGGGAGCTTCTGGTCTGTCATCAAAGATATTTACGGCCTAGTGTTATTTTGATGATGTTTTGTTGTCTCCTATATACCAATGCTGACCGCTTTTATTCGATCACCAGCTTCAAACGGTAGAGTTGTTCACTGTAGAGGCAGAATTGAGAGAAAATAAATTCCCTCAAACCACTGATGTGCAATACGGACCAAAAAAGTATCAGCCCCGTATACATAACAAATTTTCTTGCTCGCTTTCGACCCACCCTAATATATATTTAAAAATGGAAAAGTACCTTTTAAGAAATAAGATACCTTCGGACTTGAATAAAACTAAAAAATGTTATGGTTACGAAAAAAAAAATAAGTTCATCTATAAAAAAATATTAAAGGGTTTGTATTATTTTTTCTAGTGGTCCATTGAAGTGAACAAATTCAAAAATTACACATCAAATATTAAATTTAAAAATTATATTTTAAATATTAAATTTTTTTGAAAATTTAATTCGAAAATCCATATCTATTCACAAAAAAAAATAAAATTCATATTTAGAAACAAAATTTGTGAAAATAATTTAAAAAAAAAAAAATTCAAATATTAAATTTTTTGGAAAAAATTTCTAAAATCTAAAGCTACTCAAAGAAAATTAAATTTGATTTTTTGGAAATAAATTTCTAATATTAAATTTTTAAGACATTTTTGCCAAAATCTAGTTATTTAAAGAAAAAAATAATAAAATTTCAAATTTCTTGGAAAAAAATTAAAATTTTTTTGCTCTGCTTCATAATTTGCCCGAAGGACGGAAAAAATTTCTCGTTCAAAGCTACAAGCCTTTCCAGCCGACCCCCTGGAGATTCCTATGTTATGCAAGTATTTAGTTTATAAGATATACATGTACATAACCTTCCAACCTTCCCGATACTCCGCCTATATTCCTACGTCTCGTCCCTATTATACATGGAAATGAGGGATCTTTTTATGTAAGAATATTATAGTAAAGTACCTCAGTTTACCAATTGAATTAGTCTAATACAGTATTTATTAGACGTATAAATATTGAATCCTAGTTAGATGTTCGAGATTAGTAGATGTAAACGTCATTGCATGGACGACATTTGATTCAAATTTGGGCCCTTCATTAAGATTTATGACTTGCGTCATAATTTAAGACCGTTACATCACTAATACTACGGATTAATTATTAATGTTGCATTTTATTAAATAATAGAATTAAGAGTGGCCCACGAAACTTTTTTCTTTTGATATTGCTATAAAAAAAAAAGATGGATGGATACTTTTCCATAATTTTTTTTTATATGAAAGCCTCAACATTCCGCTTAATGATGAAACACCACTTTATTCATATGGCCGCCGTGGGTGGCCTTACGGTAGCCCATTCTAATGACCCAATTTTTCAATACATTTTCGATTGTGTGAGCTTAATAGCTGCAATGGCGACTCCAATTTCGTGTTGATGGTGGATGGTTGGCGTAACATTTATACTTGACGGTTCCCCACAAAAAATAGTCCAATGTAGTCAAATTGCAGCTACGAGGTGGCCAGTTGACGTTGCCGTCTCGGCTTAGGATTGATTGTTCAAGACAGTGCGCAAAAGATCTACTGTAACGTTGGCTGTGTGGCACGTAGTGCCATCTTGTTGGAACCAAATGTTGTCGATGTCTTCCTTTTCTATTTGGGGAAACAAAAAATCTTCCAACATGGCCGGATAGCGCTCACCATTGACCGTATATTCTATGTTATTATTATTTCAGTACCTTCATATAAATGTTGGTGAAATTTTAAAGTTACGACGTAATAATAACAATAAAAAAAACGAAGATATACGTGGGAAATGCATGCTTAAGTAACCTCTAGTATATCTCATCTAGCATTCAGTATAAACTAATTACTACAAAATTGTTATATAGATATTTGAAGGATATTGTGAGGTTTGATGGTCATTTCTTAGCTAATGTATCATTGCGTATTTATAATTAGAATCAACTATTAAATTATTAAGTATTAACAATACAAATGAATCAAATTCTCTTGTTTGAATTAAAAGTAAATTAAATATACTCCCTCCTTTAAGAAATTTAATAGCATGAAGATTAACTGTCAGGCACATCATGAACTCCATAGGTACTTAAGTATTGAATTAGTAAAATTAAAACACGCAACTTTTTTAATTAAATTTACCACTCAACCTCTTTGTCATAAAAATGCATATTTGATCTTTTAAAACTATGTGTACATGCCCATTCTTTCTTTCTCTATGGCACAAGCTTATTCCTGTCAATGTTATTATAACCAAGATACTTAACTGTGTTTATAAGAACAAGGTTAGGTAACAAGAAAATCGCCGGGCAAACACAGCAGATTTATTGAATAACTCTTTCTTTCTATTTCTTATGACGTCATTGGCTAACTATTTCGATAAATGTAATAGATAAAAAGTAAAAAATGCTGATTATTAATTATCAAAGATGCGGTTGCTGGACATTTCATGAATTTAATCATATTCAGTCACATAATGATGAATTTATTAAAATGAAATACATCAATTATTAGTAAATAACTCTTTATTGAATATTCCTATTCAATCCTTAATTTATTTAAGTACATTATTATCTTTTGTTCTAATTTTTAATAAGTGATATGATATTACTTTACACATAATGAGCTAAAATATAATTATATATTTTTAACGTATTAATATCCTTACGCAATATAATTTAACAAACTGTTTAAACTTCCACAAAAATGATACTCAAATTCAACATGTATTTAACCTTTTTTTTAATATATTTTTTTATTTTGAAGTAATATACTTTTTGCTACAATTAAACTGCAAAATATCTTCTTCTTCAGATTCAATAGGATCTTTGAATTCAAACGTACATTACATACCTGAATTTGCTTCTTTTTATTTGCTCTTCAATTGTCATTTACCCTTTTATGAATTAACAGAATGTTTTTATTAATTCCAAACTTTGAACATGCTAATAGTAAAGGTATGGTTTTGTTCGGGATTTCCAAAAGAAATAGAGGAGTATCATCTGAAACCAAGGCTTTAGATTTTGCTTCACTAAACTCTTAAGCCTTAATGGGAAACAGATTAACAGTTAATGATGTTTTACATCCTCAGGAGCTGAGAACAATTGTTATTGCTGTAGCAGCAATATATGCTGCTTTTTCCATTAAAGTTCCGTTTCTGGGGAATAATTCGTAGACTTTGACTGGATAAGAAATGAAGTACCTTCCTTCAACTTCCAGATACCATTCAAAGGCTTTAAAATTTAAATTTGAGGCTTGTTTTCGGTATTTTCATACATGATCTTTGTTTTATTGTGAATGCCGTATATTTTTTAACACCCATAATATTAATTTTATCTGTTTTATACGCGTATTTTCTGCTAACTTTAGTAATATTGCGATGGAATATTACCCCGAAACTTTAGTTTTAAACTATGTTTATTTATGTATATATTGCACGTAATTGCTTTGGTATTTAAGTATAAGAACGAAGAAAAAAATAATTAAAAAAGATAGCTTTATCAATTGTCTAATATATATTTATATTTCAAGCTTTTCTTTTAAGATACTAATAGTATCATTTTTGGATCATCTAATTCTACAGAAAGAAAATCAAGCTTTTTGATTTAGAGCTGATAACTTGCATATTTCTTTTTAAAAACTAATGATGATTATTAAACTTTACATATTTGAATGACTTATATTATTTTACATATGAGTTTTATATGTTTCAAGTCAAAGAATACTTTGGTTTTTACCCATTCCTTACAATTAACTAGTCGATATTTTGATAGTCTCTGAATAGTGATTGGAAATTAGGCTATCTTTTCTAAATGATTTATTTCTGCTTGATTTTAGGTCTTAAATTTATTTATCTATGGACCAGGAAACAGTTTACCAATTAACCATAGAGCATCAAGTTGATTGATAACTTTGGGATTATTGAAGTCATTTGTGATAGATATCTTTAAGCCTAATAAAGATGTTTTCCTATTAAAATAGTACCATATATTTTTTTTCTCGAATTACAATTGATTTTTGATTATAATTAATGCTAAATATAGGCAATTACCTAAATTAAGGAGGGTAATTGTCCCTCCGTTGTCTACGACTTATTATATTTGATTAAAAGTTTGAACTTATACAATGATTAATTGATCATTAATGTAAAATGTTAATACGAAATACAATAAGTAATACTTTATTAATTCGACAATAAATTTACTTTTTTGAATCTCAAAAATAATATAATGTCTCCTTGTTATCTTTGATTCAAAACTAAGTTATATTCTTTAAGTTTAGAAATTGAATATTTCCTTATCTTATAACATATTTTATTCATTACAAAGTTCATACAAATCATATAAACTTTTAAAATATGTTAAAACTTTGAATATGTAGTAATTTACATTTATTTTTTGAATAAATTTGTTATTTATTAACGCAATATTTTAGTTTTTCAGTTATTCTTTATAGTTATGTTCATGGATTTGGGTCCCAATGACGTTATTGCTTATGTTAGTAAATTTTCCTTGCTCGCTAACTTTGTTATAAAGATATTAGTACACATATTATTTAGAGATTATGTCGTTACACTTGCAAGAAGTAGCCTTTGAAAGTATTTTGTAGAAGTTGTAACCAAAAAAATGTTATGAAATATTAAAAAATCCTACGTACATGTCATCAGGATTGTGCTATAATTAAAATGGAATTTCAATAGATATATTAATCGAGTAATCCTTGACTTTTCTATTGACTAATACAAAATTTTAAAGCTACAATGCCATAATGTAAAGTTTAAGTGTTGATTGAACTGAAATGATTGACAAAAACTAAAGAATTCTATGTTTTTACTTTGAAGACAATAAGTAATTTATTTTACATCAAATTTAAACTTCAAAATCAACCTCGATTACACAAGGGAACGAACCATACAAAAATGGTATTGTAGAGTAATAATTATATAGTTTAGCATGTTATATTATATCTGTTGTATGTACATGTTTGTACAAAAAAGCAAAGTATCTACACTGCTGTTCCTCTCTCCAAATTGTCTTTGATATCCTTGGTGTATTTACCATAGAATCGTTCCAACTTTTGGTTAAACTTCATGTTCCGTTCGTTGATGAAATCAATATCTGCATCATCATTAAAGTTTCTTCTTCGGGAATACTTCTCTCGCTTTTTGATCTGATTTTCAACATCAGATGCCATCCGCTCAATGGCATCAGGTGTATCCTTATGTACTCCGTGAACCATGGCCCCAGCACGCGCATAAAAAGCATCCTCTCCATGCCTCTTTTTATCATCATTATATATTGCCATATCTGGCTTAATTTGGGATTTTACGAGACTTTCGTATTTGCGGAAACTTGCATTTTCATATGAACTGAAACCAGGGTCAGGATTCTTGTAGGACTTTCGGGCCTCTCGAGCGGCATCATCTGCACCAACATGGCGGAGTTTTTCCCTTATGGGATCTTTTCCTTCATTTAAGCACTTTGAAATCCGCTCTTCCTCTTCGAGAATATACTGTGCTCTCCGCTTCTTAGCCTCGGCTGATTTCGGCTCTTTGAGTCGCCGATCCTCTTCCACTACTTCTACTCGATTCAACTGACGTGCTTCATTCCTTTTACGGTGCAATTCCTTCATCTTCTCCATTCTAGAAGCCATACGATCCTGAAACGAAGCCACATCTGCCATTTTAAAATGAGTGTGGAAGAATAAAAAAACCACGGACGTAACCAGAGTCAAAGGAACTATCACAAATCAAAATATCAATTGCGTTTTAATGTCAAAAATACTTTTATTTATTTTCTTTTGTAAATCTGCAGCTGAGGAGAAGAATTAGTGAAGAAACGGCTTCTAACAAGCTTGTCTCGAACTCTTATATTAATTTTATGTAGAAGTTGCAACCAAAAAATGAGATGAATAATTTTAGATGAAGGATTTACAGTTCTTGGAATAAGGATCATACAATATTTCATGGATGATCCAAGTATTAGGGGTGTAGTTTTTGACTATATCATTACAAATTACTAAAATATATGTATTATAAGGCACATTATAAACTTCAAATGCCCTTAGATGTAATTTTATTAGATCAAAATGATGTGATGGTATATATGTACAGTTGTTAATTAGAAGGCTTAATGTTATAATTAAATATTGCATTTTAATATTAAATTATAGCAACTTGTACATAACATATATAAAGCCAATGAGTGATATTGTTAGAACTTGGATCTATCCCAGATTAGAACTTAATTCAAATTAGCTGCACAAAACAATTAAGTTTTAATCTATTCTGTTTAAAAAGTATGTATACCAGCACTGTTTAACGAGACTTATACGTTGATTGTTGCGTATAAGGTATATTTTCATATATTCGTAAAACCTTTTTTTCAAAATGTCTGAATCAAATCATTGCATCTTATTCCATTTTGGAAAACATCTAATGATACGAGTGGTATTCAAAATTTTGAAAATTATTCCATAAATAGAGATACAAATATAATATCTATATTATAATTAACAAATTAAAACCAATCTAATTTATATTTTTTTCCTGATTCTTTATTTTTATGTAGTTTTCATTTTTTGTATAATTATATATAAATAAAAAAAATCAACCATTTTTGAAGAAATTAACCTTAAATAAGTTTTAATAGTTGTTATTTTTTTAACAATTTTTGTCTCGTTTTTGTATAAAATTTGAATAAACGATATATACATCAATATAGAAAATAATATTTTCTACCCTTGAAACTTCATTATTATATGACTTATGAGATATCATAGAAAGAAATTCAGTGTTATTATTTTGACAGATATTTTATATCTCCACAAAGAATGTATTTAAACCAAGAATACGTGAAATTATAAATGGTGAAAAAGAAGCAAAAAACATATGAATGGAATGATGAAAGAAGACTAAATCTCTTGGTAAACAAAAAAGGATGTCCGTCATCTCTCTAGTACAGCTAAAAGACAATTATTGACAGTCACGTTTACTGTGTTTTTTTTTTGTATTAGTAATACAACTTAGAATATTAGATCCTTCATGAACCGGCCCTTGCATTCTTGTATTGAATAGGAAAAAAATTAAGTCTCTTATCTTATAAGGTTGATTTTTTCTTGTGGTACACTTAATTTAAATCTTAATAAATCGGTAGTTTATTCGATGAATTGTCTTCAAAGTAAGTGAAAGATAGGTTTTGTAACTCATGATTCCTTCAATGTAAAGTTTCGACTCAATTAAAAATATAACAAGAGAGGACGAGTAAAATGAGTAAAATTTTGAAGCTTCTCTCACGTGGCATGTCCCTAATACCCACCTAAGGAGATCAGGTGAAGATGTACTACTGCTTATAGTGCCAGGGACTTATTCACCGCCACCATAGTCTTGGGGGTTGTGTTCAGAATGGGGGCAGTGTGCCCTCCTATTTTTTTTGTTTTTTGGAGAGGAGGGAACGGCTCAATGCAAATACTTACAACAAACTTCTGGGAAAGAATATGCTGCCTTAGGCCTCAAGAGACCTCAACATGTGGCCCCTCCTCTCTAGACACGAACCCCTTGGTCTACTCCACCTAGGCGTGTCTCGAGAAGAGGGCCTGTGCTACTCCTCATAGGAGTGTCCAGTCTCTAGAGGCTTCCATCAAGAAGGAGCGACGAAGCTCGAGTCTGACTACATAGTCCAGGCTTGTAAGGGATTAAGGGCTCTTATTGAGGCAATTATTAGAGCTGAGGGCTCACATATTGAATAAAAGTTGTGTAAATCACTATATTCAGACGATTTGTTAAATAAATGTCATCACAAAACCTTCCGTTTAAATTTTAATTTTGAAAAATTGAAAATAATAAAATGTGTACCACTAGATAAGATTGACCCTGAATATTAATACAGCAAAGTTTGTTTTTCTGTCTGTCGATAAAGAGAATAACAAGTCACCGGGTGCATTGCATACGCATGATAAAATTAATAAACAAAGAAATTAATGAAATATTGCTGGCGTGTACCTACAACAAGAGCAGTGTTTCTGATTATTTTTGTTATTGGTCTCTTTTGAATATATTAAGTCATGAATCAGTATTCACTCATGAATATTATATCTATATGTGCCCCGGTATGTAAAAAAACAACCCCAAAAATTAACATGGTAACCATGACAATTTGAAAAATGCTTGTGAGGAGAGCACTTTATCTGTCATGACGTTTTATATGTTTTAATGTTCAATCAGACTCCGTGTCTATCAATGATATGTAGGTATGAATGTTTTGACTATGGCATTAACCATTCAGTATTAACCCACTATCTTAATTTGTACTTATAAAAGATGAACATCTTGCCAAATGTTAAAATAAGATGAAAACGGTCCAGCATGATCATTCGTGTTTTGTCCTATAATAGTAATCCTCTCAACAAAGGCATGGGGAGAGTTGATACTTTGGATTAGCAAACTGCTGTTTATCTATCGAATCCCAATTCATGTACACATCTTTATTAAATAATTTTCGTTCATGTCATTAATAATGTAAGTGTTAATTGCTTTATTGTAACATTGTTAAATATTTTAAATTATTTATGCCAAGAATGGGATTCAATATTATGAAAAACTCAAAAAATAACTTCTATTGTTATCACCGACACCAAAATAATTCTAAACAATGTATTTAAATTTATATTCATCATAGTTTGATAAAAACATAAATGAAATTGTGACCTGTATTCGTAAAAAATAGATCTTAAGTTAATTTAATAGTTTATAATTTTCCTGTATGCATGTTAAAATAAAAAAATAAAAGTTTTCGATATAATATGCTTATTACGTATATTTCCAAACATATTTGTTGAGTTGTGATTATTCAAAGACACTTCTCATTGTACCTACAAGTCTAATATTCATTTTCCCATAGAAGAAAGTATTATTTGTTTAAAATAAAAATGCATGTAAAAAGAATAATTATTATTTTATTTCAAAATGCACTTATATTTTATATTTATATAATATCTTATAAATTGTAAGTAAATTGCTTTTATATTCTTTAATTGCAGATAATCTATTTAAAAATATATTAATTTTAGAAGATTCTTCTAGATTTTGATATGGCGTTTTTGTCAAGTCACATAAATAATTTCAATTCTAAAATTTCCGATCTTACTCCTTATATAACCAAAATGTTTGTTTCCTGCAATATTCCATTCCATTTCGAGAATTGTCCAAATTTTTGTTAAGTTCATATAACTTTACACTAGAAAATGGTTTGGAAGCAAAGAAGTTATATCCAAGATCCATTAATCATTTTGAGGATAAGGATATATTTATTGAATTAGAAGAAGCTTATAGTCTGAATAGAATATCAACGCGCCCTGTCCTGATTACTTCTAAAATACTAGCACTATCATCTCTTAAGTGAATAATTTTTTTATAATTCAGGTGATATATGTGAAAAAAATTCCCTATTACGCCAAAGTCATCATTTCAGTCATGCAAAGTTGAAACATTGAGTTAAAGAGAAAATTAATGTTATAGATGAAAAGAAATATGAAACCTAAAAAGAAAAATATATTTTTGAAGAATGATCCTCTTTTGTCAGAAATAATGTTTATTCAACAAAATTTGAATCCAATCCACGTAAACATTAAAGCATTGATAGACAGATTCCTGCTACTCCCAAGTGTATCCATCGTTGAAAATATATGCAAAGATATTCCTTTAGAACCTTTTAAGACTAAATATAAGGACGAAACAGAGAAAGACAAGGAATACATCAAATTGAGAGAATGGGCACCTGAAACCATTAATCACGATAGCGAGTTTATTGTTAACTTTAGCATAAATGTACCAAAAAAGTCCCGTTTGACGGAAGTTTTCGTTAAGAATATGGTAACCAAATTAAACATAGAGATTTACTATGAAGATAGCTGATTCACACAATAAGTTCTAAATATTAATAAATAATTAGAATGATTACTTTAACTTTAAATATTAGATACCTATTACTGCTGTCAACCTCTATAACGACCAAACTTTTATTCATCATCGTAGAAAACGGATTTAATAGCCAAATTTAAGTACCTAAACATGTAATAAATTGAATAAATAATAATGTTGCATGCTTCATTAGGTCATTTAAGCATCTTCGTAATAAATCATCTCCAACGTTTAATAACTTAATGTTCCACTTTATTATAGTAATATTCTTGACGTGATTCTCCCCCCTCAAGTAGAACCTTCTCAGTAAATTATATCCCATATTACAAAGAAAAATCTCTTAAAATGGATGAGAGTGTTTTTGTAAATTAAAAAAAAAAATATCTATCGTGATTGACGGTTTCAAGAGCCAATTCCATCATTTTTTTATTTTTTCCAGATGTATTGATATTTAATACTACTATTATTATGACTGTTGCTATTCTGTTCAGATCATGAGCTAGACAAGTGACATTAAAAAAAATGTTATTTAAGGTTTTCAGCTTTTTTAATTCAATATGATGCTCCATTGGTAATGAAAACCTTCAATCTTTCCCTTCTGAAATCAGAACCCAGAACGTTACAGATACTTTTTACAGGCACACTTGTAATCTTTTTATTCTCGGCTTTTGTAACATCTTCCAAATTAATGCAATTAGGACGACCCAAAAATAACCATCTAAAGGACCAACCAACACTGCAGTCATGGATTGTTGTCGAGTGTCTGTAGTTTTGTCCAATGCAAGAAATATACTCTTCCCTTTTAGTTCTTTAAATCTTTCTTTATTTTGTAATACACATCTTTATGTACTTTGAGAATCCATGGTCTTGGTGATGGAGAAGCGAGAGGGAATTACTTTTCCAGAGTAAATTTCCATGAACTTAATTTTTTTTAGATGATTCACAATATGGAGTGGAACATTACAGAATATATGGATTTTGGTTGTATCATTAATCCAATTGGATTGTTCAGAATTAGAATGAGTTATGTAACTTGCATACATTATTAAATTCCTCACGTAAATTGAATTTTAATGTGTTGTTCTAGTTTGAACGTCTTCAAGACTTTAGCTCGATAATTACCAATAGATAATATACAAGGAACCACAAATTATCTTTGTAATTACATCCTTTTTTACCACTTTTATCAGCGATCCAGGATTTTATATGAATAGTCAATAATTATTTTGTTTCTCAAATATCATCACGACACAAGTTTACACGTTTCTAAAACTAATTAAAATAATAAATATGTAGATAGTAGTTACTAGTTACAGATTACTTATTTTTATATCACCAATGATTATGAATTCTGATATGTTTCCTCCTCAAGAATGTAATAATAATAATGACAGCTTCTATTTCAAGTTTCTTCTAATAAGGATTGCCAATTACAAAAGCCGCTCCCGCTTAAAAGGACATATTATATTCATAATTCATGTACATTTATTATGTAAAGATTTGAATAAAATATAAACGCTGGTAATATGTTAAAAGGTATTTTGTTAGCCTTTACTAATGAGCGCTCTTAAGACTAAAGGGCAACACGGGCTCGGCGAAAAGAGGAAGGGACGGTGGAGGCTTGGGCCTAGACCGAATCCATCTCTACCTATGAACGATTATTCCTGGTGTAAAGAACTCCTCGGTAACACAAGAATAAAATTAATTAATATTATCATTTAATGAACGAATTGCGGTTCTTAACCTTAATTTAATAAATTAAGGTACTTCTTCACTAGTTTTCATTTTATATAAAGAATAAGTTAATCATTTTAAAAGATATCAAATTTAACTTTTAAAGATACACTCTTAAGTTAGGCAATTGGTGATCCTAAAAAGGACCGGTTCATTTGTACTTTGTGTTAGATGCTCCAAAAAATATTTACTTGGAGGAGGTGTATTTGGTCACAGCTTTGGTGCCCTCAGAGACAGCGTGCTTGGCCAACTCACCGGGGAGGAGAAGTCGGACAGCAGTTTGGATTTCTCTGGAGGTGATGGTTGATCTCTTATTATAGTGAGCGAGACGAGAGGATTCGGCAGCGATTCTCTCAAAGAGATCATTCACGAAAGAATTCATGATGCTCATGGCCTTGGAAGAGACACCAGTGTCGGGATGGACTTGTTTCAAGACCTTGTAGATGTAAATGGCATAAGATTCTTTCCTCTTGTGGGACTTCCTCTTTCCTTCAGTCTTGGTGATGTTCTTTTGGGCTTTTCCGGCCTTCTTTGCGGCTTTACCAACGGACTTGGGTGGCATGATTAAGTTGTTAGTTCAGTGAATGAATATAAACTGGATGATCCTCCTCTCAACCGGTTGGTATTTATATGAAAAAGAGGGGATTGGAGGGTTGAATCTCCAGCGAGTGCGCTCTTTAGAATGGAAATCCGCGGAAAATATATTCCTGGGTGTGCATTAATAGTTTTTTTTGCCTATTTTAGTAACAAAGCCGTACAAATATAAAACAAAAACCCTTTTACAATTCATGAAGAATATATTTGAATATTAAACAGGCCAACAAGTTTTTTTAGAATTTTTCGCATATTTTACACTTGTTATATACTTTGAGTAAAAAAATATTGATGATTTAATTTATTAGATGTATTTTTTTGATAATTATTCCAAGTATGGTTTTATACTTCATGTGAACTAATGTTCAATTTCGATTGGAAATGATTTTTTTGCGTTACTTAATGTCGCTGAGGATCAATTTTTAATCATTTCCATTTATTTTTTACGTTTTTATTTTATTTCGTATTTCGCTGATTAAAAATTTAACCTAGGGTAAGCAAAATGATTGATAAGAAGATAATGTTTTCATAGGAAATATCCTACTGATAACGAAATTTTAGACCAACTCAATGAAACATATTATTTATGACTCAATGAAAAAAACTCAAACTTGAAAGATCACATTCTAATATAATTATAGTATGTCTAATTATGTTGTAGTAATAGGGTGATTAATCGGAATAGGAGAATCGGGAGTTTTTTCTCAATCAGAATCGTCATCGGGAAAATAATATTTAATTATTGATTCTGAATTTTATTTATGAATGGTTTTAAGCTATTTGGTACTTTTCCAAGTTATGAAAATAAGGCAATTTATTTTATTGATTGTAATTTTTATAAATTTATAGCAAGGTGCGTTTGCAAACGGGGGGTCTCAAATTAACGTATTTTTACTAGAAAATTTAATTGTGAATTTTTTTTGCAAAAGTTTAATATTTGAAATTTAATATAATTGTTGAATTTTTTTTTCTTAAAAGATTAAATTTTTGCGAATAGTTGCGGATTTTTAAACAAAGTTCAAATATCAAATTGGAAATTTTGTTCTCAAAATTTAATATTTTAATTTTTTTTTCAAAGAATTTTATATTTGAAATTTAATTTTTGTAGTTTCTTGAAAACAGCTGGGGATTTTTGAAATTTTTTTCTAAAAAATTTAATTCTTTCCGAGTTACTGTTGATTTTTTGATTTTTTTTTCCCAAAAGATTTGATTTTTGCGAATATTTGCGGATTTTAAACAAAGTTCAAAGATCAAAATGGAACTTTTTTTCAAAAAATATAATATTTTGAAATTTTGTGCTCAAAATTAAATATTTGAATTTTTTTTTTTCAAAGAATTGATTTTTTTTTTTATGAATAACAATGTCATTGCAAGCAATATGATTGTGAATAATTTTGTGGCAAGAAAATACTGGTGTGTATAATTTCATTCCAATTATTTTATATTAGGCAATCAAACTTTTGAATTATAAGATAAATTCCACTGCAGCTGATTCCTATGGATTGTGGACCCCCTTTAATATTCTATAATACACCCCAGCCCAAATGTTGTCCAGGTAAACTGCTGGGCTCCGAGGCAAGTTAAACACCACTGCATTTCTAAGCATCAATGATTACTTTTATATACTATAATGTACCCTGGCCCACAAGTTGTGTAGATGAACTGAGGGGACCCGAGGCAAGATAAATGTCTCCTCCAACGCTTCCCTGAGCATCAAAGACGACGACTTATAATATCCCAAAATACAACCCACTCCGTTACTTGATACTCAGAAAGGCGGTGACAGATTAATTTACCAGTTCACCTGCGCAACCCCGACCCAGGGTGTATAATACAGTCTACAGTAATATATATGTATATTTTTTTTGAATTTTTTTAAAAGTCATTATAATACTTATAATTAATCACGATGATGTTGTACCATAAAAATTTATTTTATAATATTTTCCAAAATAATAATGAACATTAGTTATCAATCTGACTACTATCAGCCTCAATAACAGCCTCCAAAACCCCTGGCACACATTGGCAACGAAGTCATTTTTCTTTATCCTCCACTGTTGGTTAACGGAGGGTCTTCAGAGCATCAATATTCGGCTGGCAGACTTTGTAAGTTCTTCTTCGCAATTTGCCACCAAATGGAGTAATCCAGTGGATTCAAATCTGGGCTCTGAGGGGGCCAACGGTTCTTGGACAAAGAGTTCATGTTACTACCCATCCACTAATGTAAAATATTATCAGCATGAGCCGGAGCCCTGTCCTGCTGAAATATAGACGTGGCCTTGTTGCACTTATTCATTGTCTTGGTGATCTATGGGACCACATTTTCCTTCAACACCATCAAGTAATTTGCAATTTGGTCTGGTTTCCAACAAAAAACCAAATTGGAGGCATATTCCTCCAGTTGATGCCACAACGCCCTAAATCATCAGAGGCTGGATGTTTGGTCTTGGTGACTGTCCATATGCTATTGTCAGCCTTGCCAAAGCATATCACCCTATCATTTTGCTTCTTGTAGACGGGGTAAACGCTAAAAGTCTTTTCATCGGAGAAAAAAATTACCTAGTTGCTTTTATACTTCACACCATTCAAGAGTTGTTGAAATCGCTAAAGACAGAGTTCTTTTTGACAATGGGACAGGAGTTTGCCTCTCAATTCTTCAAAGCCACCTTCATCCAGCCTTTTGGATGGCCTTACCACAGTAGATGAATGCACCTTTTTTTTTTTTTTTTTTTTTTTTTTGCGTACTCTGACATCTTCATCGTTTGGTTAACTTTAAAGGTGTCCATGATGTCTTAAGGCTTCACTTTGGTCGGTGTGCTACTCTTGGGTTTGTCCTTAAGGTTGTCCCCATCATCCAAACGATTTCTGACCCGACAGACTGTGGCTTGCTAACCTTTAAGGCCTTCATAATGTCCGAGGTGGTCCTGCTGGGTTGGATAATTACCTATGAAGACTTTTCTTGCCTCCATTGCAACATATACATAAGTTTTGTTTACAACATGTACATCAATCAAAGGCTTAGAATCTAAACTATTCAAAAATAATCAGAACATAAAGATTTAATCAACAGCACCTATTCAAAACTGTATTTTTAGAAGGTCTCATTACTTTTTCTAACCCCGGTATTAAGTCCATAATTTTAAAAGATATAAAATTTAACTTTTAAAGATACACTCTTAAGTTAGGCAATTGGTGATCCTAAAAAGGACCGGTTCATTTGTACTTTGTGTTAGATGCTCCAAAAAATATTTATTTGGAGGAGGTGTATTTGGTCACAGCTTTGGTGCCCTCAGAGACAGCGTGCTTGGCCAACTCACCGGGGAGGAGAAGTCGGACAGCAGTTTGGATTTCTCTGGAGGTGATGGTTGATCTCTTATTATAGTGAGCGAGACGAGAGGATTCGGCAGCGATTCTCTCAAAGAGATCATTCACGAAAGAATTCATGATGCTCATGGCCTTGGAAGAGACACCAGTGTCGGGATGGACTTGTTTCAAGACCTTGTAGATGTAAATGGCATAAGATTCTTTCCTCTTGTGGGACTTCCTCTTTCCTTCAGTCTTGGTGATGTTCTTTTGGGCTTTTCCGGCCTTTTTTGCGGCTTTGCCAACAGACTTGGGTGGCATGATTATGTTGTTAGTTCAGTGAATGAATATAAACTGGATGATCCTCTTCTCAACCGGTTGGTATTTATATGAAAAAGAGGGGATTGGAGGATTGAATCTACATGGGGCGCGCGCGTTCTCTATTATGAAAATACGAGGGAAATGAATACCAGTATAATTCATGTATGAAAAAAATTTCATTATTATAATAGGGTCATATTATTATTTCGAAAAACGAGGACATTTTGGTTAATTCATCTTTGTTTTTAAAGTAGATAGGATTAAAATTATGAAATAAACGAATTGCAAGGAATTTATAACATTTTATTAAAAGTGAATTTTCAATTTCTTAGCTTCTTGTATAATTGGTACTTTTAGAGAGGACATACCGATAGAAGTGTTCTGTCTGCCCTTATTTGGGGCCATGGTCTAGTCCAAGCCACTTGTCGGTCCTTAAAGAAGGTATAATCCATCCCTCGTGACAGCAAAGAACATTTTTTCCTTTATTAATGATTTTCGTGTGCATATAAATATGGCTCAAACAAACTTTGTTTAGTAAAAATACTACAATTTTTTTTTGCAAATTTCGATTTGGCAATTTTTTGGCATTTTTTTTTCTTTTTTGATGCAAATAGATATGTTGGTATGTTATTTGAAGTCTATAACACAATTATTTTTTTATATTTAATAATAATACATATGTCATAATTAAAGCTGGGCACGTTTGGTCAAATAAATTACATTTTTGAGATTCGAAAAGGATAACGGTTATTGGATGTTCACTATTATTATTGAAAAAAAACAGTTGATGACATCCAATGTTGTGCATTTTTGGGACATATGTTAATCTCGTGACAAAAATCTGAATTAGAGTTGGAGGTGCCACGGATATTTTTGATTAAATATTGCAAGGCATAGCATAACGGTATGGACAGAATTGAGTTCTTGGCTTTGAGATAATATATATTCTAGAGGTCTAAGATACGTCCTGATTTTTAATTGACAACTTAAAAGATATCGTTCAAATTTATTCTCGCCTTAAGTGATCCTAGTAGATTTTCTCTATTGATTTGGAAATAATTTGTTTTTGTAGAGAATAGTTTACGAGATGCAAATTCAAATGGTTGTTGAAAATAAAATCGCTACTAGACACTCAGGAGAAGAATTTATACTAATGATTATTGGCAATGACGGTCATAATGCGTTAGACATGTAAACTTATTTAATTTAAAGCATTTTTGAAAATCTAGTTTCGTAAAACATCAGCTCCAGCTAACCCCGCAAAGTATTCGTCCGGATAGGGGATGGAAAAATAGTTATTTATTCACGATGGGCGATATTGTTAGCTTGCAGTTTGCACTGATACAGACTGGGTTATTAGATTTCCAAGCCGTAGCAATTGGGGAATCCCATTTTGATATCTCTCACAACAGTTTGACTATGGTGTTATTTCGAAGCACTAGTGGAACCAAACCACCTCTAATAAATTTATGTTTACCTTCATCCTTGATATGCACTCTGCCATCGAAATCTTTAATTACGATTTCTGGGATTCTGACAAAACAGTTTCATACTTTTGATTAACTTTCTCCATGTCCATTTCTGGATTTGTCAAACGGTTTTTGATAGCATTGGGGCCTAGTTTTATCCAATTCTTTAATCACTGTATGGGTTGTTCGACTTAGGTGATAACGAATTCTCACCATACCAGAGACTTCACAGGGGTTCCCTTGACTGTGATGTTGGCAAATACGCTGTTTTTAATGACTATATGTGTCTTTACTTTGACAAACTTTAAGAAGCTAGTTATTTCCCTTACAACCTGTGTAGCGTTTACCCAAATACGGCATTGTTTTTTGTCCCTGTAGTCCTAATTACCGCAGTTGCTAGAATGGAAATGTCGAATGGGGGGGGGGGCACTTTTTACTAATTCGAAACCTTGTTGCAATAGAAAAGGCTACGTTTGCCCTTTTTACTCAGCCAAAACTAAGGCAACATTCATGTTTTCTTTTACTTTGGTGAGATTATTGAGAGTATCTTGCTTTTTTCCAGAGCTATTTGTCAAAATTTAGTAAAAAGGTGATTCAGAGTATATATCCCTACTAATGAGGAACCAGAGGATTCACAGTTATACTTACGGAATCTGATCTGCATTGGGACCTTTGACACAAAGTCATCAATCAACTCTATCTCCTCACTGCATCTTGTCTAGAGTAAACACCTCAAATTACACTGATTCCACAGGTGTACTATTAAATGCCTATTTTATAAATGTAGTTATATAATTTATATATTTAAACAAATCATATAAAATTTTGTTAATAAGATTTAATCCAAATTAATATATAAGATATTGTAACTTCCACATGAGTGATGATTAAAATATTCATAAATGCTGTCCAATGAGACAAATATCTACATTTTAAATAATTATGGAAAAAAAACACAATAATTGATAAAATTAAAAATAGTTTACAAACTATTGCATATTTCCTGTAACAAAACTTGGATAATTAAATTTCTATATGATGATATGACTAAACTTTTATTTGGGTACTACATAATAGTTATCAACATTTATACAAATAAAGTGTATTGTTTATTCGTTTCAAAATAGCCTTTAAGTCAAGCATTTGATAGATACAAGTAAGTGATTAAATATTAAATAAATAAGAAAAAATGATTTTATTATAAATACTCAAGAAATCTTGGAAGAAGAAATTATATGATTAACATAACAAGACCTATTAATGATGATACTTATAATTGGTATATACGGCCCCAACAACGATGCCTCTCTCTTCTTCGAAGAGAGACTATTGTGAATTATTTCAAGCCTACCCACCATCATTGGTGGAGAATTCAATTTAAAGCTCAAAGTGTGTAGATACATTCAACCAAATTCGGTAAATGACCATACTCGTGCTAGTACAGGATGGAAGGCTATAATGTCCTCGTTTGGTTTCTGTGATGTTGGGAACAATATAAACGATTATACTCATACCTTCTATACAAAAGACAATCATTCTAGAAAAATGATTTGTTCTTGATGAAGGGGTTTCTAAAGGAATCAATTTTTTCTTACAATACTATTGACACACAGTTATCAGATGATAGATGAATTAGCGTACAATTATATCCAAAACTAAGATAATCAACAATGGAAACTGAATTAAAGAATGTTTTACTCAATTTAAAAAATGATTTAATTGCACTAACACTGCTACGTGTGCAAGGTGCAGAAATGATGGGATATATTATTGTGAGGAAAGGAGATGTGTACCTAAAAATCATTTCTCACTCAGTTTCTCTTCCTCTTAAGAAGAAATATCTTTCCAACAATCTATTCCAATACCCATACTTGAGACAAACAAATGATTGTAACTCACGTTCCTTCCACAAAGAAAAAAATAAACGATTGTTTAATATATTAAGGATTCATTATAATATTTGTATTTCAATTAACAATAGCCAAGGAATCTACAAGTCTGTTTGGGAGGAACAATATGTCCCATGAGGCCCTCAAGCTGTGGTTTCACAACGTTATCTACAAATGCATAACATTTCTTCTCCCATTTAGGACGATACATAAAGAAGATCTTACATTCCTGCAAAATTAAAATGTAACAGAGAGGTTGGATAAATATAGATAGTTGATAAAGTATGTATATCCTACGATTTTCATGGTATCGACAATTTTATCCAGGCCTAATCCATCGGCAATTGCAGCGTTCACCTTCTTAAAAATGAATTTGCAGAGCTTACAGTTGTCCAACTTTTCCTCAACTGGGATGGAAACAGAGTTGCAAACAACAATAAGAGTTGCAAACATCAAAACGAACTTCATTTTGTATAATTTAGAGTCTTGTTGTCTTCTTCGAGAATTAAATTCTTTTGTACTCCATATATCGGGTTTCTTGTGTTTTTATAGTTAAATCAGAATCATTTCTTATCATTCAGCTTTGTTTGTAAGATGCACCAGCCAAAACTAATTCCTGCATGATATATGCATGTAATGTGAAAATTTTTATCATACACATAAATATTTACACAAAATAAACAAATCAATTGATATCAAACTATTTAATTAGGTCAAAATGTACGTTCTGTATAAGAGTATTCTTTGAACTTAAGATATGTTGTTAAGTCATTTTAATGTTTTTCGTAATAAAAGCAAATATAAACAAAAAGGTTCAGAAAGTAAATTAGCTCAAGATAAAAAACAAAAGACATCTGGATTGAGATATACAAAGATGCCTAGGGAAATTTTCCTCATGTGTATCTCATGGGGCTATGATGATACTATCTTCCAAAAATTAACACAGAGTTTGAGACGATTTCCTGTTAAGTTAGAGTTGTGAAGGGGATCCAAAACTGTGCTGTTGATAGGCATTTTAAAAATCAAATTGGGATTCTGGAGACTTTAAAGAAATTATTTATTTTATTCTATAGATCCCATAGATCACCATGACCCTAAAGAAGTCCAACACGGGCACGTATGTATTTCAGTGGGACTGAGCTCCTGCCCATACTTCTGTCATTGTACAAGAATGGATGGTTGGTAGTAAAATGAGCTTCTCGTCCAAGAACTTTTTCTACTCCATCAAACCTCAAGGAAGTGAAGTCATTCTTAGAAGCATGTTCAATTCTATATAAACTTTAACCAAGATCCCTCAATTGGAAAGACATCACTGCATCGAGGAAGAACAAATCATTCAATTGTTTGGAAGCTGGAAATGCAAGTTTCATGCATATAAAAGGTAACCCTGAGTAACATTATGTATTATAACCGTTATTGCCACAAAGCTTAAGTATGTATACTTCTATGATTTATAGGATGTCGTCAACTGTTTTTTAACTAATAATTGTGAACAAAACATCTGTGAGTGGGAATGAAGGGTGATAAAGGACTTAAGACTTTTAGGAAGCTAGAAACTATAACAAAATATCTTACAAAGCGTTCATTGTATAGGAAAATGATTTTCCAAT